>NC_045430.1:229024199-230224199 GCF_902635505.1 Sarcophilus harrisii
GTCAGGATTTCTAGAGACCCCATTTTTCTTGCCATCATTTTCTTATGACTCATCCCAATGTGGGTACTGACATCATGAATCTTACAATTCTGAATTTATTGTGAAATAATCTCCATGTAACTGCCAGTTACATGACAACCAATACCTTTTGTCCCCAAAATTGCTGCCATCCCCCCTCCATCCTAAAAAATACACAAAAAGAAAACCAGTATGGAAATTATTTCACCGATGCCTTTTTTTTTTTCAAATGAAAGGCAGAAGGAGAAAGCCGGAGGAGAAATTAAGCACTTTTTAATAAATGATATTGATATATCTATATTATTTTTATTTGAAGATCAATGCTAAAATTCTGGAGTTAGTACTCAACTTTGCTGAGCTCTTGTCAAAAAATGATCTCATCTGACCCTTCCAACAACAAGGTGAGGCAAGGGCTACAAGCATTATTATTCCCATCAATGCACCTGAAGCTAGGAGTGTTAGTGATTTGCCCAATGTCAAAGACTGTAAGTATGTGAAGTAAAATTTGAACCCATAAGTCCCAGGCATTATATAATCTGGACTACTTATTTGAACCCCTGGATATCACCTTTAGATCTGAGAAGGAAAAGTTTGGGGAAAAAACAATGAATTATCCTGGCCATTTTCATTGCTACTTTCACAATAACTTTTTTCCCCATCTACTCCCTCTTCTCTCTTCAACTCACGTGAGCACTGTCGTAGGGCAGGGCCATATTATCATCCTCTTAGACTATTCCCATCAGCTTTTTTCTTCTTCTTCCAATTCTTTTAATATGTCATGAGTAGAATAATCTTACACATATAGACACATCTGGTCACATCATTTTTCTACTCAAAGACTTCTCAGTTGCCAAGCATGTATGAACTCCTTAGTATGGTCTACAAGTCTATCCACAAGCAAGTCCTCTCTAACCGTGGCAGGATTATTTCATGTGTCATTCTGCCTCATACACTCTGCTCTAGCTGAAATGAACTATGTTATTCCCTGGATACATCCTATACTTTCCAAACAATATTCCCTAGACTTCAAATTCTTCCATGTGCTTGCCTGGAATGGAATTCTTCCCACATATTCATCCAATTCAAATGGAGCTCCTCCAAAAAGGGACCTTCCTGGCTTCACTTCTTTTATTCTTCCAATAATAAATGCTGAACACCTACTAGATACAAGGCACTATGGAGAAATCAGTGATGTGGGGCATTCCAAGAGGGAACTTTTCCCACCTCACAAAAATAACTATCTAATTGTCACAGCTGCAGTAGCAGGGACAGAAAACTCAAAGGAAATATGATACATTGTGTGAGGGGGGGAGAGAAATACTCAATATGACCTTGAGCAACCTTGAATTTTGCTGCCCTGGGCTACATTTACTCATCTTTAAACTGAAGAAGGATATAGGATCTCTTCCAATTTAAGGCTACAATCATATGAAATGCCTCACTCTTAGATGAAAGGGAGACAGTGGTTTCAGAATCAGATCCACTGATGGGCTCTAAGAGCAGTTAACAGATGCTGATTCTGTCAGATGCAACTACAGCCTTCCTATAAATACGATAAGTATATGACATGCCAAAAAAATGACTCATATAAGTAAGAAGACTCAGTAAACCCTCAAATTTTGCTGTGTGGATAATCTTCTAAGACGGGAAAAATAGATTTGGTTGTTTCCAAAATCTCAATCGATGTTGTAATAGAACAAAGATTATCAAATAAATCACTTCATAGAAACCACACGACAAAACTCAGAGTTTGCCCAGAGGTTGTTTCAGAGTACCATGTTCCGAATACTCTTAGTCAGCTTAAAGTCTACAATAGGAAAAGACAGTGGCCAAAGAACTGCCCATCAGAACAAACACTAAATACTAATGTTTCTATTCAAGTAGAGGCACTAGTTATCAGCCAGGTTAGACTTTCATTCACATCATGGCTCCTCCAGAGATGTTTTACACAAACTGATTTGCCTCTTCTCAAATCAGACCCTAAAGAGTGCTATTGGTTCTGCTGAATAGACCCGAATATGTGGTAAAAGCTCACTTGGGGATAGCTCTTCTCCACTGAAGCCCTCCCCTATGTAGCAGCATCCTCCACAGCTAGGTCCATAGAAAGCAGATGTTACTCTATTCTAGTAGCAGACAGTCTACAATGTCCAATCAAGAGGCAGAATCTCTTGAATCCACAACTTTAGGCCTAAGTGTAAGCCTTTAGGGAAACCTGCAGTTCTCTACCACTGGGATAAGTCCTATCTTGTCAGAGCAGTCACCCAAATGGAGACACCATGTCATAACAGCATCTGCTCTAAATGGAATCTTAATAAGGTTAAATACCTTGTGCACAGGTATGCAATTAACAAGTAGGGTATCAGGAATTTGAACAACTCTACAATGAGCCCTTTCTTTATAACACTCTACTCACTGCCTTTGCAGGCTACTGGATCCACTCTACCACCAAAATCTGCAGTGAAAGATTCTTTCAAGGAAACACTCCTACTATGACTTCTGCTTTTAGCCACAACTCCAATTTTAGTAACCATTTCATTTACTTCATTTCTTTTTTACCTTAACGATCTTTCCATTTTATTTTTTAATTAATGATCATTTATTTCATCAAAAATGTTTTTAAGTGAAGGACTCATTTTGAGATTCAATCTACAGATTATTTTATAAGAGTCGATAAAATTTGTTGAGGTGAAGAGAAAGCAAAGGGAGATTCACTTGTTTAGCCTTTTACCTGTGGATTCAACAGGGGTACAGTGCAATGTCCTGGATTTAAGACCTGAGTTCAAATCTAGCCTCAAATACTTACTAGCTGCTTGACCCTAGGCAAGAAACTTAATTATTTGCCTCAGTTTTCTCATATGCAAAATGAGTGTAATAAGAGCACCTATCTCTCAAAGTTGTGAAGATAACCTGAGATCATGTTTAAAAAGCACTTAGCACAGTGCCTACTACCTAATAAGTACTGAACAAATCCTTGTTTCCTCCCTTCCTTAATGTTAATTCAATTCAATTCAGTAAACATTTCCTAAATACATATATACTTTATTCTTGGCAGGATTCATTGGGGAATGTGTAAGATAGGGAACATATTCTAAACACCTCCATGAATTTTCCAACTGTCGCCCTCATTGCGAGCTTCTAAGATAGTCTAGTCTACCCTTCCTCCATCCTGCTTTTTTACTGTCTCTATTCCAGCATTTCCTCACTTTCTATAGCTCTATATGCCTTATAGGTCCTAAATTCTAGCGGTTTTAGGTAAAAGAGCCATCAATTTGTTTTACAGAATCCAACTGAGACAAAGACAACTTGTCTCTTCCTCTTCATCTATCTCCCTCCCCTCCATCTATAACAGCTTATAAGATATGCTACATTAAGATTTGAAGAGATACAATGTGAGATAATGGTCAAAGTCCAGGACTTGGAGTTAGGAAGAAATGGATTCACATTCCCAACTCTAACACTTATGACCTAAATAAGTCACTTAGCATTTCTAAAAGACTTTAAGTTAGAGATAGGATCCCATATGATCTATAATTATGACAGAGACAAACCATTTCACAGCATAAAAGATGTCACCATCTTCCAATTATTGCTTTTTGTCACAAACTCTCCCCCACCCCACTTCAACTCATAAATAGAGAAATGTCCTATCAAAAATAATATTTCTAAATCCTAACACTCACTTTAAACATCAAACTAAAGGCACAAATCTAGACCGAACTCCATGTTCTCATTTTTTGGTTAAGAAACTTGAAGAAAACTGGGCTCATACCCCAAAGAGATACTAAAGAAGGGAAAAGGACATGTATGTGCCAAAATGTTTGTGGCAGCCCTGTTTATAGTGGCTAGAAGCTGGAAAATGAATAGATGCCCATCAATTGGAGAATGGTTGAGTAAATTGTGGTATATGAATGTTATAGAATATTATTGTTCTGTAAGAAATGACCAGCAGGATGAATACAGAGAGGCTTGGAGAGACTTACATGAACTGATGCTGAGTGAAATGAGCAGAACCAGGAGATCATTATATACCTCAACAACGATACTGTAAGAGGATGTATTTTGATGGAAGTGGATTTCTTAGACAAAGAGAAGATCTAACTCAGTTTCAATTGATCAAGGATGGACAGAAGCAGCTACACCCAAAGAAAGAACACTAAAAAATGAATGTAAATTGCTTGCATTTTTGTTTTTCCTCCCGGGTTATTTATACCTTCTGAATCCAATTCTCCCTGAGCAACAAGAGAATTGTTCAGTTCTGCACACATATATTGTATCTAAGATCTACTGTAACCTCTTTAACATATATAGGACTGCTTGCCATCTGGGGGAGGGGGTGGAGGGAGGGAGGGAGGGGAAAAATCGGAACAGAAGTGAGTGCAAGTGATAATGTTGTAAAAAATTACCCTGGCATGGGTTCTGGCAATAAAAAGTTATTATAAAATAAAAAAATAAATATCTTATTATAAAAGAAAAAAATCCACTTGCCCAATAGAGAGTTCCTTTCTTTTCAGGTTAACTGATTCTCTCATATGTTACATCTTATAAAAATTGATAAAGCTTTTTATTGACTTTAAAAAAAGAAACTTGAAAGAAATTGTTTCTTATCTGTTATTATCATATTGCTCTTAGAAAGAGGTTTTTAAAATTATATTTGCAAAAAAAAATTATATTTGCATAGGGTTTAAAAGTTAAAAAAGTTTTCCTCAAAGGAACTCCTTGAGACAAAGAACAATATTATCATCTCAACTTTGCAGATGAGAAAATAAAGGCAAAGTTAATTTCCCACAAATCAGATGCCAGAACCAGAATTCCAACCTCAATCTCCTGATTCCCAAGTCCACTGCTATTTTCCCTTATACCATACTGGTTGAAAGGAATAGTAAGTTTGCCCTTTATCTCAGAAACAAAATTGATATATGAATTTTGATCTTGTAGCCCACTTAGATTTGCTCATAAAGTCAATTGATACACTGGAAAATTCTAAGTTTCTTACTCAAGTCAATGCTAAGCTTTCATCTAGGATTTCAAACTTTTCACAACTTGCAATAGAAGTATACTCTTGATGCCCTCTCAAACTAAAGCACCTAAAGACTTGGGTATACAAGTCAGACTCATACCCCAAGGTTGGCACGAGGATATAGAATAGGATTTGTCTCTCTTCCTCTCCTGGCCAGGACAAGTAGACTGCAAGTTCCCTGAATGACAAGAATTCTGTCATCCTGCTAAAGCTGCCCCAGAATATGGCAAAGTTGCTCACTCCATGCAGGCCTAAATGAGAGACTAAATGAGGCCTAAATGAGAGAGAGACTAGATTGTATCTTTTGATCCATCAGTCCTATTACTGGACATGGATTCCAAGGAGGTGAAAGGTAGAAATATATATACTGTTAGCAGTGTGTGCTTTGCAATGTAAAATAATGGGGGTAGTACCTATCAATTGAAGAATGACAAGGTGTGGTACATGAACATAACAAAATATTATTGTAAAGAAACAACAGATATGGGGAAGTCAAATTAAAATAGAAAGATGTATGTGAACTAATGCAGAGTAAAGTGGGACCATCAATATTATATACATATATATAAAATATATATAAAATGGCTACAATAATATTGATGAAAAAAGGCAAAAGCAAGGCTTTTGAAAGCTAGGTTCTGAGTTAGTGGGGAAAAAGACAAACAAATATAATAATGGCCCCAAAGAATGGATGATACTCCTCTTTAAAGATAAGTGGGAGACAGTGAGGGCAGAATGTTGTATACAGTATCAGAGAAGACCATGATTTCAGTGTTTTTCCTTTGTTTAATTCCTTTTTTATCTTTGTTTGCCGTAAGAGATTGAAGTTCAATTCTGAGGCAGAGATGACAAGGGAAAGGTGGGAGGACAAAATAGGAGGGAGAGTAGACTATTTCCAGAAATGACTGTGATGCAAAAACATAAGGCATCAATAATCCTATTTTTGGAAGTTCAAGAATAAAAGTTTAATGTTTACTACTTTTAAAAATAGCAATTAACTCCCCAAACTGAAATAGAAAAAAAAAGACCAAACTGCTTGTAAACATCTTCATTTTATTTGCATATGATCCCATCAGAAGATCCTTTCTCAAGAATTTTTCATTTCCTTGTGCATTCTCAAAGTCAAAGTTAACCAATTTTATAAGATAAGGATAATCCCCCTTCAATGACAATTAATCTCTCAAATCACAAGATATCATATTCCACTAGTACCACTTCCCACCTTACTTTGTTCTAAAATCTTTTTTTCTAAAAAAGAGGTAAGGAGCGGAGTGAATGAATTGGGTGGTTGTAGGGTCAAATATCCATTTATCTAAGAGATCAGGTAATAGGTACACTAATGAATTGCTACTGGTAGAGTAATGAACTGGTACAACAATTCTGGAGAATAATTTGGAATTGGGTTTAAAGAGCTATAAAACTATGACCTAACAATGCCTTTGACCTAACAATGCCATTATTAGGTCTGTATTCTAACAAGATCAAAGAAAAAGGAAAATGACCTATGCATACAACAATATTTATGGCAGCTCTTTTTTTGTGGTGGTAAACAATTGGAAATCAAAAGAATACTCATCAATTGGGAATGGCTGAACAAGCTGTGGTATATGGTTGTGATGAAAATACTACCATGCTGTGGGAAATGATGAGAGGGTTGGTTTCAAAAAAAACATGGCAAGACCTATATAAACTGATGCAAATTGAAGTGAGAAGGATTGGGATATCATTGTGCACAGTAACATCAATGACGTAATGATGATCATCTGTGAAAAACAGATCAACACAATGATATGAGACAATTCCAAAAGATTCCCAATGAAAAAATGCTATCTATTTCCACTCTGAGTACAAACAAGTATGATTTTCTCACTTTCTTGATTTTCTCGCTTTTTTTGAAATATGAAAATATGTTTTGCATGATTTCACATATATAATTGATATCGTATTGCTTGCCTTCTCAGTGAGTGTGGGAGGAAATGAGAAGGAGGAAGATAATTTGAAACTCAAAACTTAAAAAGAAAAGAATGTCAAAAATAAATAAATAATAAATTTTAAAGAGAAAAATCAAAACAAAATCAACAGGACTTCAGATTTCCAAAAGTATTTAGGAATCACTGACTACTAAGATTCACAGATGACAGTATTTTACATTTGTAGAGCAAGAGGAGACCTTAAATGATGGTGACTTCTTTTCTATCTCCTTTGCTGGCTCTTTTTCTAGATTATACCTTCTAACCATAAATGTTTTCCAGAGTTTTATCTTGGGCTCTCTCTTTTCCTCTTTTTTTTATTATTTCATTTTATGATCTCATAAGTTCCCATAAATTTAGTTACCAGCTCTGTGTTGATGATTGTTGAATTTACTGCCCCAAACTCTCTGCTGACTCCCCCATCTCATATCTCCAACTATCTTTCAGATAAATCAAACTCAAAGTTCAGTAGACATTTTAAACTCAATATATCCAAAATGGAATTCATTATCTTTCCCCCTCAATCCTTCCCAATTTTTACTTTTCTGTTACTTTAGAGGACAACACCATCCTCCCTCTCCCTCAGGCTCCTAACACAGAAGTCATCATGGATTCCCCACTATCCCTCATGTCCCATATTCAAGCTGTTGCCAAAATCTGTCAATTTACATCTTTACATCTCTCAGATAAGACCCCTTCTCATCCCTGATATTGCCACTCTTTAATCACTTTGTGCCTTGACTTACTGTAATATCCTCCTGATGGATCTGCTTAGTCTCTTCCTATGCTAGTTCATATTTAAAGTGATTTTCCTAAAGTTTTAGTCCAACCATATCACATACACCCACTACTCAATAAATTCCAGTGGCTACTTTTGCCTCCAAAAGTAAATAGTGTTCTGTTTAGTATTCAAAGCTTTTCAAAATCTAGCCCTCTCCATCTTTTCCAGGATTGTTATACTTTACCCACAACACTTATATTTTGATTTAGTGACACTGGTCTCAATTAAAATGCACTAATAGATGGACTCTCCCTGGGCAACAGCCTTTTTACCCACTCTATAAATGAGCCATCAGTCCTCAGTGAATGAATTTAGTATCTGCTGCTTATAGAAAGTGGGTCAGAAGGTTTATTTTCCTCTCTTCCAGATGCAAGTTGCAATAATTTTAGAAAGTTTATTTGGTTGGTTATTTTTTATTTTAAGAAAATAGAAAGGCAGCAAATGAGACTCGTGGGTAGACCAGATTAAGGAAGGAATGGTTCTAACTATGCAGCATGATTGGAGTAATCCATCACCTACCCCACCTCTCTACAGAAAGCTGGAAGTTCTTCAGTAAGGGATAAATTCTTAAACTCTGGAATTAGGTATGAAAGTTAAAATGAAAACATCCCTGGAAGATATAAGGATTAACAGAATCATATTAAAGGTGAGAATAATTGTTTTTCATTGAAAGGATCATAAATCTGAGGTTGGAAGGGATTTCAGAGGCTTTCTAACATAATTTATCTCTTCTTTCAAAGATGAAACCTAAGGGAATTTAAGTGACTTCACACAGGTAGAAGTATTAAAGCTAGAATTTTAATTCGAATTATAGCTCTTTTCTCTGTGCCACCTTCTCCAAAGGTTGTTTTTGGTATACAGGAGTAATTGAGTTCCCAAAAGATAGAGGAAAATGAGGTGTTCAGCTTAGGATTATTGATCACTTATTCTCGATGGTCAGTAATTAGTCAACAAACATTTATTAAACAGATACTATATGCCATATAGGGCAGCAAAATGGCTCAGTGGATAGAGTACTGGGCTTAGAATCAGGAAAATTTATCTAATGAGTTCAAATCTTGCACACTTACTAGCTGTGTGATCCTGGGCAAGTCACTCAATCCTGTTTGCTTCAGTTTCTTATCTATAAAATGAGCTGGAAAAGGACAAGGCAAATCATTCCAGTATCTTTGCAAAGAAAACCCCAAATGGGTCCACAAAGAATCAGACACAATTGAAAAACTTCTTCCTACAACATATAGGACAACTACGTGGTAGAATGGATAGAGTGCTTGGCAAAAAGACAAGATAGAGGAGAACCAAGAGAGAGCATTATCTTCAAAATCCAGAGGGGGAAAAATCTTTAGAAGGAAGGAAGGTTCAACAAAATCAAAATTCAAGAAAGATGAAAGATGAGGGGAAAAGCCACTGGATTTGAAATTTTAAAAATCATTGACAACCTTAGAGTAAACAGTTTCTGTTGAGTAGTGACATCAAAAGCCAAATTTCAAGGGTTAAGGAATAGGAAGTAAGAAAGTATGAGTATAAATGTTTTCGATTTTTTATTTTGGGCCATGAAAGAGAGAAGAATTGTAGAATGATAGATTGAGAAAATTATAAACTGTCTAATAACATATTTTGAGGATGGAATAAGCTGATCCGGGAATATTTGTAAGAAGTAAGAAAGGATCCAGTAAATAAAGAGAGACTAAAATTTAATTGGGGAGAAATGAGATTATCAAAAGGGAAAAAATTTCCTGGAGACAATGAGATCACAGAACAGAGTTAAGGGACTGATATTTGCAAAAAGACTCAGGCCTTCCTCTAAGACTGGAGCCAAGGAAAAGAGAAAGTGGTGAATAATGCTGGGGTGATCTAAACTGGATGCATGAAGGAGCTTCCTATACAGGGCTTTGGCTTTCTATTTTGTTTTTGGTTTCAGTTAAGTACAAGGTTAGGAATGCTGTTGAAGGAAGATGGAGAAAAATAGATTGAGGTTTTTCTTTTTTATATGAAATTAAGGCATTAAGCTACAGCAGAGGTCCTTAACTTGGGAGTCTATGAACTTGGTTTCTTTAAAAGAAAATTATGATAACTAACTGTATATCAACATTTGTTTTTTTATAATCACATTTTATTTCTGCATTTTAAAACATTATTCTGAGAAGGAGCCCATGATTCAAAAATAGGTTAAAAACTCCTGGACTAGATGACATAGTGTTCCTTCCTCTCTCATTGCTATAAGAAAGCTGAGGAGGAGAGGGTAGGGAAAAAGGGTTAGAGAGATCAAGGGAGGTGAAGAAGGACATAAAGAGATTGAGAAAGAATAAGAGATCAGGTGAATGAGAGATGGATGGTTGGATGTTAAATGACCTCCCAGTTCCTGTTGTGATGCCTCTTAGCAAAGCCACCAAGTAATTGTTGTGAGAAAAGCACTTTGTAAACCCTGAAATGCTGGGAACCATCATTATACTAAATACTCCTAGGGCTCCTGCCACAATCTCTTATTACTCATCTTTTTCTATTTCTACCACATTTTTCACTGAAAAGGAATGAATACACCTGAAAACCTGGGAAGGTTACCTCTGTGTGACTTTTAAATTCTTAACCTCCTCTGATATTTAAAATAGAATAGCTTTTAACCTCACACAGTCTTAAATACCGGGAAAAGAAACCATACATTACCATAGCAACCTAATCTCTGTTAATCAAAGTGAAGAGTCTTATTTTTTGCCTAAAATGTAATTCATTTAAAAGCTTTAAAGACATCCCTTAGTATGAAGTAAAATCAAATTGATCTAGCAGAATTCAAACAATCCTCCATCATGACCATTTGGTTAAATAAATAGAGACTGAAACAGAAGTAGTCTGAACTTTCTGGAGTTGGGTAGAGAATGATTTAGCAGTCAGAAAAGCAAATACCTCCTTGTTTCCAGACATCCTCCTATTGAACAGCCCCATGGAACCTTGGAACAAAGCTCTAAAGAAGTAACATACACAGATCAATACCCATAATATGACACCCCATGCAGAAAACTTTACTCAGGTCAATGGACAAAGCTCAGAAAATATAGTCGTTATCAGGGGACTGGGAGAGAATGGGAATTCAAGACCAGTAAAAATGCCAGTCATGAACAAGGAAAGTAAACACTAAGAATTTTCCAAAAATTAAATAAACAGGGCAAGGGAAAAGGAAATAAGAGAAAAAGGAGGGGCAGCTAGGTCATGCAGTGGATAGAGGACCACCCCTGAACCTAAGAGGACCTGAGTTCAAATATGACCTCAGACACTTAACACTTCCTAGCCCTGTGACCCTGGGCAAGTCACTTAACCCCAATTGCCTCAGGGGGAAAAAGAGAAAGAGAAAAAGGAAATAGAAGTTGTATTTGTGTACATTTATGTGAATGCACATGTATATATCTAAATGTAGAATAAGATTAAATTCAAAATTGTTTAATTTGATTGATTGAATTGTTGAATAAATTGTGGTATGTGATTATGATGAAATATTATTGTTCTAAAAGAAATGATGAATAGGATGCTCTCAGAAAAATTTGTAGTCTTCCATAAGTTCAATCAGAGTGAAAAATATATTGTGTACAAAGTAATAGAAAAGTTGTAAGATGATCAGCTGTGAATGATTTTGCAATTCTCAGCAACACAATGATCCAAAACTACTCTGAGAGACCTATGATGAAAAATGCTATCCATGTCAAGAGAAAGAACTGATTGTGTATGAATACAGACTAAAGCATACTTTTCCCCCCTCTTTTCCTTAAGAGTTTGTTGTTTTGTTTTTTGCGGGGGGAAGATATATGTTTTCTTTCACAACATGACTTCTATTCTTTTTTTGAGAGGCAATTGGGGTTAAGTGACTTATCCAGGATCACACAGCTAGTTATTGTTAAGTGTCTGAAGATTTGAATTCAGGTCCTCCTGACTCCAGGGCCAGTGCTCTGTCCACTGTGCAATTTAGCTGCCCCTAAAACATGACTTCTAAGGAAATGTTTTGCATCACTTCATATGTACCTTTTCAATAGTATGGAAGGGGAAGGAGGAAGAGAATCTGAAGCTCAAAATTTTAAAGACAAATGTAAAATTTGTTTTACATATAACTGGGGAAAATAAAAATATTAAAACATTTTTACAAATTTAAAAACAAGTAGAATAAGGGGGAAAAACTAAATTCATATCTCTCGGTCTTAGATGTCCAAGTAATAAATAGATCATAAATTGACATGAACTGATTTAAATTTACAGACCCCCGTTACCATCTTCTTCAGTATGGGCTTAGTTTGTGAGGCTCAGCTTCTTAGCTGGTTATAATTGAGGAAATGTCCAGTTGGAGAATGAGTGTTAATGAGGCTTGGGCTATCATATCATTGAATTATGGATTTAGAACAGGAAGGAACATCAAACTTCATCTGGCCCCATCACTTCAAGTTATGGATGAAGAAACAGAAACTTATAATTTCACAGGCAGTAAATAATAGAGCTGAGATTTGAACCATATTCCCGAATTCCAAATCCAGAACTCTTTCCCTTAATGACATTTACTCATTATTTCATTGTCATAGTTTCAATATTCCTGTGGGTCAATGAGAGGCAACATTGCATAATGAGTATAAAACTGGCTTTCAAGTTAGGAAGTCATGGATTCCAGTCCTACTTCTGACATACTGGCGATATGACATTGGGCATGCACTTAATGTGCCAAGCAACTTTCTAAGGGGATATGCTGTGCTTACTGTGTACAGCACTGTGTAGAATACAAGTAAAAAATGGAGAAAGCCTCTGCCTCAAAGATCATCCATTCCATAGAGGAAGATAACCCATAAAGAGATTTTAAAAGTCTGATATAAAAGATCCCATAGTTCTTAGGGTATAATGGCAAAGTTTATGTTAATTTTATCTTCCTTAATATCTCTTTAACTGTTGAAATTATACCCAGTTCTGACATCAAACTTAGGACTCACAGGTGGAAACTGGGTTTTAGTTGATGTAGTTTCTGCAGAGATAAAGATTGCAGAAGAGAAGCAACTGCAAAGTTGCATCTCAAAGAAGTTGCTTATTCCTCCCAATATGTACATATAGACATAAATGTAGGTAGATCGATAACATGATTGCCAGAGATGGCCTGGAAGCAGAACTGAAATTTGTAACGAGGTAGGAAAGATAGTGAGTTGAACTGCCTGCTGGTGGAGGTTGGTTAGTTGGTGTTAGTGGTTCAGAGGAAGGTCTATTCATTCCTCAGAATGTTTGCTCCCCTCATTGTCAGCCATGAGAGCCTACACTAGAAGCAGGGCTTTTTGTTCAAGGAGCATCACTATTTTCAAGGCTGTTGGGTTTGGTTTGAGAGAAGGTGCTAATTTCTATTAGTAAAAGACTTGTCCACATTAGGACTTTCCTATGCTAATGAGATCACAGGTCCAGTTCCAATCTTATCCTGAGTCAAAGGTGGGATTTGAACAGGTGTTTCTGCCTTGGACTTCGGTGTACTTTCCATTATACTATTTGTATCCCCGGCACTTAATGCAGGGTTCAATTTACAGTAAGCACTTAAATGCTTTTGCATTCCATTCCCTCTATTGTCCTGCTTTATCAGCACAAATCCAGCCTCCCTCCTAGGGAGTGCTTAAAATGGCAGCATCCTCACAAATTATTCCCATGAAGGGGCAGGGTACTAAAAATTGATCAAGGAATTAAACCTATCCCAAGTTTACCAGTCATGGGAAAAAAGCCAAGATTTCCCACTAGAAATAACAGAATCTTACATTACTTCAGAGAAAACAATCTCAACAGAAAGAAAATTTATTTAAAAGCCCAAGAGCAATAAAGTTCAATAAAGGAGTTACATAAATAAGAGAAAGAGATTTTAAATCACACACACACACACACACATACACACACACACACACACACACACACACACACACAGCCTACTCACCCAGATCTAACAACTCATATTGATGAATTAGGCCAATAATACAGATTTTATTTAACTAGGAAAGTGTCATATAAAGATCACTAATGTAATTGGTTTTTTTTGGACAGGTGAAAAGAATGGGTATGTAAAATGTAACAAAGGAATATAGTAACAATAGCTACTGTTTGATGTGTGAAAGTTTGCAAAGCCCTTCAAACCTGCCTCATTTGATCCTTTCCATATCCTGATGTGGCTAGTAGTATAAAAATTATTATTCCCACTTTATGGATGAGGCAATTAGGTTCAAAAAAGTTATATGACTTGCCCAATGTCAGACATAACTAATAAAGGTCAAAGCTAAGACCGTTTTCATTTTCAGCATTCTTCCCCTTTTACTTTTAAAATAAAAACTAGCCATCAAAGGATTATAGATCTGGAGCTGAGGAGATCTCATAAGCCAATAAAGCCAACCCTAAGTTTCATATTTTATAGATGAGAGATCAAGCCAAAGCTCAGGCTTCAGGTTGAGGAACTCACCTAAGATGAAACAGAAAGTGGCAGAAATAGAATTAGAATTCAGCTCTTCTGATCATTATCTGTAAAATAGGGGTAATAGTAGTATCTACCTCCCAGGGTTGTTGTGAAGATCAAATGGGATAACTGTAAAGCTCTGGGCATAATTCCTGACACAGAGTAAATGTATTATGATGATGATGATGATGATGATGTTCTTAAAATCACTTGTGCTTCTCAGACTTAGAGATAGAAGAGACCTTACACAACATCTGATCCACCTCATCTCCAGAATTTCTTTCATGGTAGAATTGTTATTTAATACATTATCCATGACACTCTCATTCTCTAAGGAGAGGTCTGATTACTAAAAATGAAATCATTACAAAGTTATTATTTGTAATTTGCAAAAAACAAAGCACATTCTCAACTTTAAAAGTACATTTTAAAGACTTACTTCAATTTTTTTTTGTTAATACAAGCCCTATCTCTTCCTAGACCACTGAGAATCTAAATATTAGCAACACAAAATGAAAACCATTCTATTCTCCAGGTTCCCATTGGACACTTTCTTCTAGCTCACCAAAATATCCCATCATACTTTCCCTGCTGCGTTGTGACAGATGGCAATGTGTCTAAATGAATACTAGTACTTTCTCAACAAGTAGAGTGTCATACAAAGCTGTGCACAACCTCTCTGACCCATCCTATAGGCTGGTTTCTCACTTTAGGTTTATTTTAAATTTCCAGTATTTGTCAAGGAACATACTTAGTCTTTTGACTCAACCTAAACTTCATAAGCAATTTTCGTTGCAGCCTTCTCTTGTTCCCTTGCGGGACTGTTCTCCTTCACAGACTGTAAGTTAGCATCAGCCTCATTGCATAATATTATCTCCATCAGCCCTGGGCAGAATAGAAAATGGAATCTGGAGATCTTTGGGGTATGGTACTTAACTGACACACTGCGTTCAAAGAAAAGCATTTCATCGTTCAAAGTTATTTCTTTTTGATAGAATTATTTCATGCAGGTTCTTACCTCCGAATTGTTCAAATGGCATTTGTGAGTTCCAGAAAACCAGCTATCACCTGAACACTGGTCAATGTCTACTTTCTGAAGATTTATGTCAACTTTCATGACACCTCTGAGGAAAAGACAGAGAGAACACAAGAATTAATGTGGTCATTGAAGACTTCAAACTCTCCATTCTACCTTTTGAATCAGATATAGCAACATAAAGAAAAGTATAGACAAAGGAGAAAACATCCAATTTGCCAAATGAAAATAATAAGAAAGCCAAATTAAATTAAAGTTAACATGAGGACTTTGCAAATCTCAAACCACTATATAAATGCTAGCTGTTACAATTATTATTGATGTTGTTATTACCGATCATAAATTCCTAGCTGTAATATTTCTGACGTTTAGGACCAATAGCATAGTGAAGATATAGTAGCAACCAAGGGGATAGACTGGGTAAAAAGAAGCATGGCCATATCATTTTCTATTTCACACACCCCCCATCTCAAAATTACAACCATCTAGGAAAATAAATGTCAGATCACCTAGAACCACAGAATTTCAGACTTGGGAAGAGACCATAATAATTTTACAAATTAAAAAACAATTAAATTAGGAAATAAGGATGAGAGGTGAAAGCAGAACCAGAACAAGGGTCTAAGTTCTACTCCCAGCGTTCTTTGCTTCACCTGAAAGCTTTCACCTCTCATCTTAGCTTTCACCTCTCATCCTTATTTCCTAATTTAATGAGGAAAAAATCACAAAATCCTGTTGAAATACATTTAAAATCACATATATATGTACACACAAATAAAGTAATAAATGAACAGATAAATAAATGGACATATAACTAAATGAATGACTAATAATAATAGAGGCAACTGGATGACACAATGGATAGAGCACTAGCTGGAGCTGGAATCAGAAAACCTGAAATCAAATACAGTCTCAGATTCTTAGGAACTAAATGCCTCTGAGCAAGTCTGAAAATGGTTGCAATAAATAACTGTATGGACATGTATACATATATTGTATTTAACTTATACTTTAACATCTTTAACTTGTATTGGTCAACCTGCCAAATAGGGGAGGAGTTAGGTGGAAGGAGGGGAAAAATTGGAACAAAAGGTTTGGCAATTGTCAATGCTGAAAAATTACTCATGCATATGTCTTGTAAATAAAAAGCTATAATAAAAACAAAGAAAATGGTTGCAATGAGGATCAAATGAAATAATATTTGTAAAGCACTTATCATGGTGCTCTGGCACACAGTAGGTGCTATATAAATGTTCCTTTAAAATAATAATAATAATGGTATGTCTATAGTACCTACTATGTACCATAGAACCATGCAGGGTAGATACTGTTATAGTCTCCATTCTATAGTTGAGAAAACTGAAGCCAACTAAATTATATGACTTGCCCGGGACAAAGGTTCACATGCTGTCCATACTCTAGACCAGGTTTTTTAAATTTTTTCCACTCATGATCCCTTTTTACCTGAGAAATTTTTATGTATAGATATATAAAATAGATACACCAGTCAAACATTTCCTGAGATAATAAATCATAATCGTGACCCCCACACACACATTCAATGACAAGGGTCATGAATTTAACTTTTCAGTCTCAGACATTTATTAGATTGTGACCCTGAGCAAGTCACTTAACTTTGTCTGCCTCAGTTTCCTTATCTATAAAATAAGCTGGAGAAAGAAATGGCAAACTTTTCCAGTATTCTTACTGGATAAGGTCACAAAGAGTCAGATATAGTTGAATGACAATTGGATATCTTTCTAAATTTCAGAACAGGGGCTGCCCCTACATTGAAAGGTCACCTCACCAAGAGTTCTGGATGCCTCATGGACAATAAAAAAGGAAAAAAAACTTACTAATATTATTTACTGTGTAAGGAAAGCAGTTTGTAAAGGCTCTATAGTTATGATTCATTTTCTACACTAAAAATCAGAGACAAAGTTTTCCAAATAATATTCTACTATCTTCTAGGTACAAGGCATTAAATGCAACTAAGTGACCCAAACTGGGTTAAAATGGGAAATATTTAGCAAAACAAATACACATACATAAATAGGTAAATGAATGAATGAATTCTCTAACAAAATAAATATTAATAGAAAAATGAATGAATGGAATGACTATTTAATGCATTTTTTTCTAAGTCAATATGCTACCTGCAGGGATTCTTATATATGATTTAGTGGCCCTGTTTCTATGTGAGTGTGACACCAGTGTTCTAAATCCCAGGGGAATGAGTTGCTAATCTAATAAACAGATGCCTGATAAGGGTATCAGCAAGCTAATCTCCTATGTACACAGTGCCTTAACCAAGTAACCCTAACTCTAGAGAACCTTTAAGGAGGGAATTTCCCATTCAAAAATGGGAAATTTTAGACATATTGACTGGCCTTGCTACAGGAAAGTAGCTATCCTTTCAGTTACCTTAAAAATCATACCATGTGAGTAATTGTCTCTACTTATATATTAGTCCTGACCTAAACATACTTAATTGGGTTTGCTAAGAATTAAATCCCATAAAACTTAATATGGCTAAGGTGTTAAATTACCTAGAGCAAAGGAACCAAAGTAAATCACTCTGGTCATTTCTGTGCTATAATTCTATGACTTGTAAAATAAGTTTTGAAAAGGTAAAAAGCATGAGCAGCCACACCTTGATACATCTGGTAAATTCTCATTATGTATTAACTCATTTCTAACAATTTTCATCTTTAACATTGACCTTATGAAAAGTAGAATAAATTAGCAGCTTTTTTTTTACTGTTTTCCTTTCCATAATAAATTACATTATAAGTGGAGTTTCACTAAAAACCACAGAATGGCTCTTCCTCCTCCATTTTGCTGACCCATGTCCCTGACAGGGCAGTGGAATATGAAGAAATTCCATTTTTATAACTTCATAGCAAGATAACCTTGGGTATGGACACCCCTGAGACCCTCTAGCTTCCTCATTCAGATAATTATGCTTTGATTACTCCTGGTACCTTTCCATAGAATTGGGCTCCACAAGGGATGGCCATCCAGGATGAAAGCTCATCCATATTTCTGACTTTGCTTTAGGGATTACTCAGAGAAAAGTCAGGCAGCCAGTCTATTCGGAAGAGTCATTATGACTTATTTGGTCATCTTCTGTAGCTGAGAATTATATCCAGAATACATAAAGGTAATTAAAATATTCAAATAAATGGCATTTTTTTTTTGTATTTCCTGCTTCAGCAATGATTCATGAATTCCAGTAGGAAGTACCTGAACTGTCTCATGAAATTGACAGCTAACTCTATAAAAGCCTTAGCACAGTGTCTGGCACACAGTGGGCATCCAATAAATGTTTGTTAATTGACTGTTTCAACCAGGACATACCAAGCAAATGAGAATCATCACAAGTATTGTGTTTACCAAGATTCCTTCTGTGGCAAATAAATTGGTAAATTACATATAGTGAGTTGTTTGCCCAGCCTAAGAGACTTAACCCAAACAAAAGACTCAAATTTCCAACTCTGTTCATGAAGAATCTTTTTTTTTTTTTTTGGTCTCATTTTGTTTTTTGCAGAAAATGAGGCAAGAGAAGGAGCTATGGTTTCCCAGCTGAGAAATCAAAATGCTGACTCATCTTCATTAGAGCCGCCCTCATCACACCTGGGAGGCTTTACAAAGCTTCTGGGAGAACAGAACTGACTTCCTATTGAGGAAGTGTGGGATTTGGCTTTTAATTGGTAGGAAAAGAGTTCCTTTCTTTTGTCTTTCCTCTCTTTTGCCCTGGGAGAGGTAAATGTGATGCTCAATGCTTCAATACAACCAAAGTGCAATATTGCTTTTTGAATCTTCTCCAGGGCCATGGAGTAGTTAGAGCTTCTTATTTTGTCCCCTGAAAAGACCAGCTCCCACAAGGATGCCTGACCCTTAGGAATAGAATTACTAGCTCTATGTGAGCTGCTTCACTGAAGGTGGAGTAATGGTGATAGAAAAGGTGTCTTAGGGGAATGGGGAAAGGATTGTGAAAAGAGATTTTTTTTTAAGTCCTCAGATTCCAGGAAAAATAATACCTGGGAAGAGCTATAACTGAAGTTAAAACCAAAGCATTTCTATGTAGGATAGCTCCAATAGAAGTCTTTCAATAGTTTCCAGGCAGTAGCTCCTTATGGTGGGAGGAAAATGAGTCATACAAGAAGTCCCCATTTTAGGGATAGATCCAGGTCTTCCCAGCGTTGGTGGTGGTTGGTATTTAGAAGGTATTTTCCCACATAAATAAGTTTTAAAGAGTGACTCAGTTACCAACTTAGCCTTCAAAAAACCAATTATTTTATAATATACTTGAACTATGTTAAATTAATAGCCTGAATTTGGGGAGCAAGGAAGTCATGTAATATATTAGATAGGTGAGAGATAATGCATTTCCCAAATCCAAGGTATAGAAATGGTCTAAGCAGAATATTGAAAAAAGTAAGACTTGTCTTTGATGCTCTTTCTTCCCTTTCTGTGTTCTTCCACACTCCTAAGTAGCCAGTATTGTAATATACTGTCCTCCCTCACCCAATTCTTGACCCAGACCTGAGTTCCAAACTCTCAAAATAACTACTTTTCTTTAGTGATATGAATGATAAAGTCACCAAAGGCAACTGTAAAAGTAGTCCAAGTCATGGAAAGTTTGAAAATGTCATCTGTAGCTAGAAGTGAGCAACATAGTTCAAGGAATTCCCTTTAAGACTTTTAAATATTTCTCATTTAGATATTCTTTTCTGTCCTGCCATTTAAGAAAAATTTGACTGTCCTGTTCTAATCAAAAAGACATAATAAAATCTCCATTCAGGTTCCCTGCCAGAGAAGGGGGGTGGAATAGGGTAGCATTCACTCACTTGGCAATATTCCCCGCA
The DNA here is from genome assembly GCF_902635505.1 of Sarcophilus harrisii. NCBI lineage: Eukaryota > Metazoa > Chordata > Mammalia > Dasyuromorphia > Dasyuridae > Sarcophilus > Sarcophilus harrisii. The sequence goes on from NC_045430.1 coordinate 229,044,329, forward strand.
TTCCAGAAAGGACCCCATTCAGTATGATAAGTTTTTCCAAGCCTTTCCAGGGACTATTCTACAAACAAGGCCGTGATCAATTAAAAAACTGAAAAATCCAGGGGCAGGGGAGGAAATGAAGATCCAGAAAAAGGGAATGAGAAAGCATTTTACCATTTAAAATGCTAAAAGATTTAAAACAAAGGTGGAAAAAAATGGGACCAAAGAATCCCACTGATAAGCAATGACTTTGGAATGAGCGGAGTCATGTTCTAATTCTGCCTCTGTCATTTATGGCTTATAGATCTTAGAAAATATCATTTAACTTCTATGAAGACTGAGTTCCTCATACATAAAAGGAGAATAGGAATTTGGTATAATTTTTTTCTTCTGGGGGAGGGACTTATATTTAATCTCTTTCTCCTTTTCACATTCCCTTTTCTTCCTATGCTTCTGAATTCTCTAGGGAAAAAAATAAGTTGCCCTTCATTAGGTTTCAAGTAGAAGCTGGATGGCTATTTATTGGATGTTGCCAAGGGAATTCCTGTTCCATTACAGGCTGGTCTAGATTGTCTCTTGGGTCCTCTCCAAATCTGAGTTCCTCTGATTTCATTCACAGCAGCTACCATGGCAATGTATACATGTTGGGGGTTCTTTTTCTATATGGAATAATCTTACCTCTCTTTACCTAAAGCTGTAGATTGAATTTTAAGAAATCATACATTTTTAAACCAATGAGTCATTAATAAATCTAATATCTCTTCTAGCATTCAGTCAGTGACCACATGATTATATTATATCCCCTGATTAATGGGACCACTTTGATAGTTCATGTCCCCTATGTTTCTCAATTTTGCTTTGGCTTAGAAGGAACATTTTGCCTGACTAGTGAAGTGTACTTATATGAGACTGCTCCTTTTGCCTGTTTTGTTTTTGTTGTTGTTGTTACTGTTGTTGTTTTTGTTGGGGGGGGGGGGAGGGCAGGGGAATCCGTGCTTCAGATACAGCATACAAGGACTCTGGAAAAATAAAGGAAAAAAAAAACAGACCTCTATTCTTAAATGCAAGAAGGCAACAATTCATTGGGCCATCTCCTTATAGGCTATGTGTTTTAACAACTGAGACATATGAGGAAGCATGTCCATAGCCAACAGATTGGAAGAAATCCACAAAATTTTATTTTGTAATTCTTAATTTTTTGTGTCAACTCCTGCTCCATGTGGTAGAAGTAGGGGAGAAGGAAAATTGTATGATCTGATAAGCAATACCCAATGTTTGTATCCATTGTACCGTGTGCTTGGGGAAACAGTAACTTACTTTCTTTACTTGAGGAGTTGTAGCTTGCCAGTCACAGAGCTAATCTGTGCTAGAGGAAGGGAGGACTGCCTCTAATTGTTCCTGGTTCCTAATTTCCCTGACTCTAAACTCCAAACCTAGCATTCCACAAGTTTACCAGGGGATTGAGTAGGGCCTGCCAGCCAAAAGTGCTCCTGGAATTTAATCAATACCAATCATGGGAGACGATTACTAAACCATGAGGACTTCAGTATCCCCTATCTCCTTACCTGATTGTAAACCCATAAAAGCAAAGTCCTCCTTTAAATTTTCTCAGGAGCCTAGAACCATACAAGATAAGCATTTGATTCTATTTAAAAACCTTTTTGGGGAATAGTAATAATTAAAGACTGGGGACCTTAAGCCTGGTTATAGCTAAAAAGGCTTTTAAGTTCATAAAAGAAAATTCGTATGATTGCAAAAGAAAATAATTCTATTGAATTGAAGATGTAATTTTTCTATCCAAGTTCAAAGATCCCCTGAAATCTTTCCAAAAACTCCTTGTGTAGGGAAGAGTCCATGGATCTCAGGTTAAGAACCACCCCCATTCCCAAACACTGTTCTTATCCACCCATTTCCACCAGAGGAAGTCTTCCTATGCTTAGGATAGACACCCCCACCTAACTCACCATAGAGTTTGAGACCCCTAGGTTATCCTCAACCTCAACCTAGTTTAGCCTATCTGCCAAAATGGTTTGCCGGGGTGACTGCTGTACATGCTACAGCCTCTTGGAGCCACAGATTAGAATTAAGCGGATCAAGTGGACATCAAAGGTGGAAAGCAGCCTTGTAAAGAGCTTAGCAGCCCTCACAATTAGGTACTAATTTTCCCTGCACACATCCCACACCCCAATACTGTAAATTAAGGATTTACTCTACCAGGAGGAGAAAAAAGGGCATATCTAAAGGAAAAAAGAAAGAGAAAGTAAAAGCCATATTAATGAAGAATTTATAGTCCCAATTTATTTATTTATTTATTATTTATTTGTCTTGTGTTTTTTGTTTTGGTTTATTTTGTTTTATTTTGTTTTTGCTGAGGCAACTGGGGTTAAGTGACTTGCCCAGGGTCACCCAAGTAGGAAGTGTTAAGTGTCTGAGGCCAGACATGAACTCAGGCCCTCCTGACTTCAGGACTGATGCTCTATCCACTGTACCACCTAGCTGCCCCTATTCCCCCTATTTATAAAGCAGAATTGTTTCCCAAAAAAGAACTAGATAAACTCCTTTTCTGTTCTCTTACCCAACCAACCTTTTGTACCTACAAACCTTGAACTTTGGCAAATAGAAGTCATTTAGATGAAAATTAAACTCATTGCCTCTGGATATGACTGTTGGGTAGAAGTTTGTGTGATCCTATTTTGGAAGGGAAATTTTTTGCTGCCTATATACTCACTGTGGATCCCACTAAGCAGACCCACTCAGTCTCTTTTCTGTCATCTTCTGCAACTCACACTCTAAAACAGAAAGCCCAAAGCTTCTTTTCCTTCATCCCTTCTCTAATTTCTTGAGGAATATTCATCACCTGTTGGAGATTTGGAGCAAAAGTTATTTAGCATTCTCCTTTTGAAATTCTATTTGAAGACATGACATTTGATAAGACTAAGGCAAACAGAATAGGCTCTGATCCTATGAATTCAAAATGGAATTCTCTATTACTATCTTGGCATTCAGGTAACATTATTAATAATGATGATATATATATATATACATATACATATATGCATATATATATATATATATATATATATATATATATATATATATATATATAAAAGCAGGATGACATGGGTAAGCTGGACTTGGAAAGAGGAAGACCTGGATTTATATGATGCCTCTTATGTATGACTTATTAGTGTAAGACCATGAACAAATTACTATCTGTCTGAGCTTCAGAAAACTCTTGTAAGACTTGTCTACTAAGTTATAAATGTGCCAAGGTTATACTAGAAAATCATAGGTAAAATGACACATACAACAGTTCCTGCATTTATTAAAAGCTTCATTAATTGAATTAAAGTAATATCACTAATAGTAATTGTAACTTGAATCTCAAAGCCCATTGGTAATAGGACTTCCTCCTAATTGGTGGAGATCAGTTCCCTAAAACTGTGTAAGGGGTAGGATAGAGTTGGTGAGAGGTAGGATAGAGTTGGTGAGAGCTGTGGTACCTTACTCCCAATGGAAGGATTCTTTCATCCTGCATAGTCTGGAATACAGTCTCCTATATATGTTTTCTCTGATTTCTGTTTGCAATGGACTTAGATAGCATAGGGTTTCTTTCCTATTTCATCCACTAATGATACAACAATCAGAAATAAACCTAAAAACCTCATCCCTTAGACTAATAATGGTACCTGGAAACCAGGAACAAAAATTCAAATGTCAACAGCCTAATAGAAGTTGGTTTGTCAACATGGTGTCAAGTTGATCTTCACCCAAGTTTTCAATAGAGCTTAGCTGAATCCAAATTGTAACCTGAGTGATAAGTTAACAATGATATTAACGGTAATTAGAGATTATGTGGCAACCAAATATGGTTTTTCCCATTGGAAATTAGTTCTTATTAAGATTGAAAATATTTTAGAGTTTTTTCCTTATTTTTTAATGGTGGTATGCAATGCTTTTTTAAAGTCCATGGGGTCACATTCAATTGTAATACATTTCTACAAACAATAAGTTCTTCTGAATTAGGTATGGATATATCCCTGTTATAGCATGTCATCATAAGGGAAATTTACCTCATAAGAAAGTCCAGTTTAAGGGGGAGGTCATTGTGAAAGTTATCTTCTCTTCTATCTATCTTTGTTGGCACTCAGTCTTCTTCAAGAGACACTGCCAGGAATCGATTTAAGTTTGTTTTCCCAACCTAGTGTTTAGTTTGCTGGTTTTAAACATGGCAATATATCACTAGAGCAAAATGAATTGTAAGCTCTGTTCTTCCCACTTCCTAATCAAAAAGATCTTGAAAATTTTGGTAACTACATCATGTTCTCAAACACAAAGAAACTCTTTTCCCCCAGGTCACCTTTCAACCGTCTGGCCCAAAGATACTTGCCAACACTTCATGCACTGACAAACATTTTCTGTCTGACTTCATGTTCTTAGAAGGCTTTTTGGAAATCCAGTCCAGTCTTCATTAGGAAGACAATGACAATCTGAAGTGTGAAATAAGGAGATCCAAGTGCAATCTAATAATAAGGACTGAAGTCAGAGGATTTGTACTCAAATTCTCTACAACCTGTGTGACCTTGGGCACACAAAGACCTTTGTGTCTCTGAGTTTCGATGTACCAATCTGTAAAATGAAACAATTGAACTAGACTTCTAAGATCCTTTTTAGCACTTAAGCCTACAATCTGAACTCATTATTTGACAAAAATTGCTACGAAAATTGGAAAATAGTAGGGTAGAAACTAGGCATTGACCAACACCTAACACCCTATATAAAGAAAAGATCAAAATGGATTCATGATTAAATATTAAGAGTGATACTATAAGCAAATTAGCAGAACAAGGGATAGTCTACATCTCAAATCTGTGGAGAAGGAAGGAATATATGGCCAAAGAAGAACTAGAGAACATTATGAAATGCAAAATGGATAATTTTGGTTACATTAAATTAAAAATATTTTGTATAAATAAAATTAATGCACTCAAGATTAGAAGGGAAGCAGTAAACTGGGGGGGAGGGGTTTAATATCCAACTCTGATAAAGATCTAATTTCTAAAATAAATAGAGAATTGACTCAAATTTATAAGACCACAAGCCATTCTCCAATTGATAAATGTTCAAAGGATATAAGCAGACAATCAGATAAAGAAGTTAAAGTCATTAGTAGTTACATGAAAAAATACTTTAAATCACTATTAATCAGAAAAATAAAAATTAAGATAACTCTAATGTACCACTACACACTTCTCAGATTGTCTAAGATGACAGGAAAAGATAATGATAAATGTTGGAGGGGATGTGGGAAAATTGGAACACTGATACATTGTTGGTGGAGTTGTGAACTGATCCAACTATTCTGGAGAGCAATTTGAAACTATGCCCAAAGAGCTATCAAACTGTGCATACTCTTTGATCCAGCCATGTCTCTACTAGGCCTATATCCCAAAGAGATCACAAAAAAGGGAAAAGGAGCCACATGTGCAAAAATGTTTGTGGCAGCCCTTTTTGTAGTGGTAAAGAACTGGAAACTGAGTGGATGCCCATCAGTTGGAGAATGAATAAGTTATGATATATGAATGTTATGGAATATTATTGATCTATAAGAAACAATCAGCAGGATGATTTCAGAAAGGCCTGGAGAGACTTACATGATATGATGCTGAGGGAAGTGAGTAGAACCAAAAGAACATTGTACACAGCAACAGTAAAACTATGTGATGATCAACTTTGATGGACTGGGCTCTTTGTAGCAATGAAGTAATTCAGGCCAATTCCAATAGATTTGTAATGGAGAGTGCCATCTGTAACCAGAGAGAGGACTGGGGGAACTGAAGGTGGATCATAACATGGTATTTTCACGTTTTTTGCTGTTGTTTGTTTGCTTTTTTCTTTTTCACATTTTTTCCTCTTTGATCTGGTTTTTCTGGTGCAGCATGATAAATGTGGAAATGTTTAAAAGAATTTGCACATTTAACTTATATTGGATTACTTGCTGTCCAAGGGAGGGGGTGGGAGGAAGAAAGGGAAAAAAATTTGGGACACAACTTTTTGCAAGGGTGAATGTTGAAAATTATCTTTGCATGGATTTGGGAAATAAAAAGCTTTTGTAAAAAAAAAAAAAGAAAGAAAGAAAGAAAGCCTACATATTTTGAAAAACTAAGAGTTACCAAGAATAATTTTAAAAAGCTGTATTTTTTTTAAAAGCTTATTTTAAGCACAGTAAAACCTCAATGTTCAGGGATGCTTAGGAAATATAGTTTAGGAGAAAATTATTCAGGGTAAAATTTTCATTCGTGTGACTGAATTTGAAGTCCAGAAACAGTGATCTGAAATGAGAGGTATATAGAGCAGTGAAAAGAGTCCTGGATTTGGAGTCAAGTCACCTGCCTTTGAAAACTAATCTATTAGATGAGTTTGGATTGGTCACTTCCCCTCAATGAGGCTCAATTTCCTTTTTATTAAAGCTTTTTATGTTCAAAACATATGCACAGATAATTTTTAAACATTGACCCTTGCATATCCTTGTGTTTCAGATTTTCCCCTCCTTCCCCCACCCCCTTCCATAGATGTCAAGCAATCCAATATATGTTATACATATTAAAATATATGTTAATTCTAATATGTATAAACATATTTATATAATTCTCTTGTTGCACAAGAAAAATCAGATCAAAAAGGAAAGAAAATGAGTAAGAAAACAAAGTGCAAGTGAACAACATCAAAAAGAGTGAAAATGCTATGTTGTGATCCACATTTAGTTCCCACAGTCCTCTCTCTGGGTATAGATGGCTCTCTTCATCACAAGATCATTGGAACTGGCATCAATCATCTCATTTCATGTTCATCACAATTGATCATTGTATAATATTGATGTTAACATGTACAATGATTTCCTAGTTCTGCTCACTTCACTTAATATTAGTTCATGTAAGTCTCTCTAAGCCTTTCTGAAATTATCCTGCTGATCAGTTCTTATAGAACAATAATATTTCATAATATTCATATACCATAACTTATTCAGCCATTCCCCAATTGATGGGCATCCACTTAGTTTCCAGTTTCTTAAGACTCATTTTCCTTATCTGTATAATATGGGTGGTCAACTGGATAATAATGATCTCTAAATTCCCTTCAATATTTTAGATCTCTGTTCTTAAAAATGGTTTTCAAATCAGAATTAGATAAAACAGATTTAACAACTTGATTGAGTGTCTAGTAAATGGTAGTCAGAAGGACAAATCTGTCACAGTACAAGAACAGAGAGACAGTTTGGTCCAGGGACTAGAGTTTGCTGACCCCTGTTAGAGGCACAGCTAGTTTGTATGCGCTATTATCCCAATATTCAGAAAAGCTGAGACTTAAAACTGGACAAGTTCTACCTCCATCCTCTACTTTTACATATTTTTCTGATTTAATTCTAAAAGGCTTCAGTTTCTTGAATAGGTAATTAGTCTATAAATTATGGTAGAAAAAACACAGGATTGGGAAAAATAAAATTTGAGTTCAAGTCCCAGCTCCAATAATGACTAATTGTGGTATCTTCTCTGAACTGTTTTCTCAATAATAAAAAAATAATATTTTAATATATAACTTCAACAATAACTTTAACTGTTTGCCTTGGTTTCCTCATCTGTAAAATGAGCTGAAGAAGGAAATGAAAAATTACTCTAGTATATTTGCCAATAAACTCCAAATAGGGTCGTGAAGATTTGGACATGACTAATCAATGGCACAACAATATTTATCCAATTTACTTCATAATATCAGATCATTGTTACGGTCCTACTTCATAAACCTAAAAGTACTTATATATGTTTTGGCATATTATTATTATCTCTAATATTTTTGTGTGATTCTTCCATTTATTTCTATATGAAAAATTGAATTTCAATTTTTCATATAATTCATTTAGTCACTAAACTGTCTAATTTTTATGATCTTTTTTTTAATCAGATGCATGTGTATCTTTGTGTCCTTTTATTATATTCTTATCAATAAAGTTATAAACTCAGCAAAGATTAACTTCAGGCAACTAGATGCTTTTTCCCATTCCCAATGCCTCTTCTGTGGCATATCCTACATAGGACCTCAAAAGCCATCTATTTTCATTTCACAAATACAAAAATGAGCCTGGGGATATTAAGTGACTTTTCTGAGGTCACATAGTCAAAGGTTGATTTGAACCCATGGTCTCTGATAAAGTTAGTGGTTTTTCCACTGTATTATACTGATTCCTATTCATTCTTATCTAACTTATCCCCACCAAAAATCAGCTTCCCTTGAAAGGAGCTAATATCATCTATTTTAGCACTCTATACCTTGGTGTCAGTATATTATTGTCCCAAAAATACTTATAATTTAACATTTAATTGTTGTTTAAAGAATGTCTGTATCTCCAAGATAGGATTTTCAAGGTGGAATTTTTTAGGTAGGGTTGGGCAGTAAGGAGGCTTCATGGTATTCGATAATCACACACAATTACAGGCAGCCAGCTAGCCTTACTATCTGGTACTACTACTAATCCCATTTTCTCAAAGGGACATTTTTGTCTCTTGGACCAACTCCTCAATGAGGTCCTTCCTACTGATTTCCCTTCACCCACTAAAAATCTAATTTCTTACTTATTCATATTCTATCTAGCACATTAAATCCACCTTATTGGACTACACCCAAAGAGAAAGAGAGATAAAGAGATAGAAACAAAGAGAAAGAGACAGGGAAAATAGACAGAAATAAAGCATATATTAATCTCTGTCTTATGATTCAGAGGAATCTTTATACATCATTGCCCACATAACAAGAAACAAGAACTCTGTTCTAAGAAATAAAGGTCAATAGTTAATAACTGAATTCTGCTTTTATGGTGAGGTGAATTTTTTAAATATTATTTCCTGAAACCTAGAATTCCAATTCTCAGTTGCTAGTGTCCCTGATATTGAATTATAAACCTCCATTCATATATATCTTTTTTCCCTCCTAGGCCTACAACAAAAAGCTCCTGCTATTATGTTTCAAGTATATATTTTTCTACTTTCTTCTGTTCTTACTTGTACCTTCAGTTGGTTGTTCATCCAGTTCCTACCCTTGAGGGTCTCAACACAATGAGAGACCATGTAGCATAAAATTATGGATAAGAATAGCCACCAGTCTGCCTACAAGGAGTCAGGATATGTAGGGTTTCATCTCAGGTGAAGTGATGACATAAATCCAGAGAATGAAGGATCCCCCCCTCCTTTCATTCTTTTCACCTATTTTCTAGGGCTTAGGAGTATTTTGACTTTACACCTTCAATCCTGTATAACAGAAATGCACCAAACCAAGTTAAGTGCAGGAATCTTTTTTTCAAGCATCTTCCTCCTCCTCAAGTTTCCTCATTTCTTTGTTTGTTTGTTTTTTATGAATGACAGATGTGAAATAGTTAGAAAAAGATTAAAGCTTATGCTTTTACTTTAGCTGACTTGGCACAGATAGGAAAATGGAACCTCATGCACCAGAGCAGAGAGAGGAAACAAACAGAATGGCAGTCACTGAAAGGAGAAAGAAGAAAATGGCAGCTAAAATGAGACGATTTTTTAAAAAATCTCTGAGGCAGAATGTTATTTTAAAATCAACCTTAATGATACATAGCAATACTGATGCCAGTCTTCATGGAGGGTTTTTTTTTTTTAACAATAACTCCAAAATAGAAGCAGCCCTACTTTTCTGAGCTCCTACTATATGTCAGCCATTGGACTAGATACCCAGGACACTAGAAATATTTCTTGACCCTTTGGGGCTTACAAATAAACAACCACTTTCTAGGAGGTCAGTCAGTGTAATGATCATCCATATGAGAAAATTGAGGCAAGCCCAGGAAGAGCTCAGAGAAAGAAAAAGTCTACAGATCAATAACTTTTTAACCTGAACCCTAAGTTTCTTCGGGGTGGGTTGTCTTCCAGTAATAGGATAGTTTTGCTGTGTGTCCTCAGGTAACTCTGTGGTCCAGAAATCTTCCTTCACTAGAGATACAAAAACAGCAAAAGGCCAGTCCAAAGGCTTTCTCTATCCATTCATCCATATGTAAGCGTGCATCCTCCAAATGGAAGGTCCAGATATAGAACCTATGAAAGCTCCAGATTATCTTAAATTTGCAAACACCAGAAACTTCAATAGGGGAAAGTGGCAACCCATAGTGCTAATGTTAAAGGAATCTATAACATTTTCACATTTCTTCTTTGGGCTCAAGCTTGTTAGTTATAATTACTCAGCATTCAGTTTTGTTGTTATTTAATTTGCATTGTTGTAATTATTGTATATATCATTTTCCTGGTTCTCCTTGCTTTACTTTTCATGAGTTCATATGAGTCTCCCCTGCTTCTCTGCATTCTTCATATTTTCAAAATGAAATCCTCTTTTTTTTAAACAACACTGAGCCAAAGCTAAGTATACCCTCTGATTTTTCCCCCTACCTAATGAAGCCTCCCCAAATCCTTGACCCACAAAAATAGTCCTATACTTACCTGGAGTATATTTTATACTTACTTACATGTCTACAAGATGTTTACTCTGAAAATATGTAAGATCCTTTAGAGAAGGAACTATATTTGTAGATCTACTGCTTAAAGGGTTAATAAATACAAAAAAAATCTTTCATAAAGACAAAATCTTAAGTATACTAATTGAACTACACAAAAAGCATAACAGTGATCAGTGACTTTATTTGAATCAGAATCTGAAAATAATTTATGTAGATATCCTTTTCTGAGCAGAGATGCCACAGAATATGTTAACCAGTGCTAAATAAGTCCTTCAAAATTGTTTTATTCTTGCCCTTTTCAGCTTATATCCAGATCTCCCTTTTTGTTTTTAAGGTCAGCATGAGTTTCTTATGTGTTTTTTTAACCTTGCTTTTCCCCTCAAAAAGGCTTGCAATCCTTACTGTAAAAGGGTTCTTCCAATACACCCCAATCCATTTACTGTATATATATACACAGTGAAGAGTAAAGTATTATAGCTTAGCTTGCCATTATCCTAATGACCATACATTCCCTCCCCCAGAAAACTATTGTATCATTAATGTGACTTTAGCTCTTCATTTCCAGGATACAGTTATGTCCTATGAATCTCTTGAAGCAAGTAGGATTTTGCTGATTCTTTTCACTCTGCTGTACAGACCTCAGTTGTTGGTGTATCATTAGTAGAGTGATTCCCTTTAAGACTATGATATGAGCAATACTTTCCCTTTGACTGCATGCCCTCAGACCTGTTTCAGTTGGTGTTTCTTCAGATAACCCACTGGGATTATTGGGTATATTGTACTAGTCCCTCTGACTGAATGGCCCAACTCTATTGGGCTATTCTCTTTAGTGTTCTGTAGTTTGTCACTTCCCATCATTGTCATAGGTCTGCTCTCCATCCTAGTCACTGCTTCTAGTCTCCCCTAACTATTACTCCTTTTTCTATTTATTTTTCTTTTTTTTTCCTGCTATACTTCTTGTCTGTTCTTCCTCTTTGAATTTTTTACTTTGTCAGGATTAAGTTGTAAATGAACCACAAATAAAAATACCCCTTTTCTGGTAGTCAGTGAACTGGATGATCACAAACCAAAGAATCTCAGACTTGCAAGGATTGCCAAAATTCATTTAGTTCAAACCAGAGATGAAAAAGTAATCAATTCAACCTATAACCTCATCTACCAGCAGTCTTCTAGCCTTCGTTTTAAAACCTCTGGAAGAGACAATCTCCCAAATCAATCATGTTTCCTTTTTCATAGGTTATAATACATAATTATCAAGAATTTCCCTCATACCAAGCCTAAACTGTCTTCTCTGCAGCTTCCTTTTTTTTTTTTTTTTTTGCTACGAGTTCTGCTCTGAGGTACCATACAGAAGAAAATTCATTCTCCTTTCACGTGACAAACTATATATCTGAAGACAGCTATTATTTCCCTAGCCATTATTAAAGATGGGTTTGATCTCCAAGCCAAATATATCTTTTTTCAATCATTATTTCAAGACCTTCCTTCATTTTGTCACCCTCATGTTCAATAAAGTTATCAATGTTCTTCTAAAAATATGGTAAGTGGAATTGTAAATAGTCCTCAAAAAGAAGGTCTGACTAGATGTCAGCTTTGAGAGTCATATTGAAGAAGTGTTTGATCTCTTCTGCCTATACTCCAATAACTGGCAATAAATATACTCTAAATGAAGGGCTGCATGGTAAACTTTGCTACCAAACCACTGAAAGCTGAAAACAAACTCAGATCACATTTTACATACATGCCAGCAAGTTTTTTTAAGTATATATTGAGGGGCAGCTAGGTGGTGCAATGGATAGAGCATCAGCCCTGAAGTCAGGAAGACCTGAGTTCAAATCTGATTTCAGACATTTAACACTTCTTAGCTATGTGAAGCTGGGCAAATCATTTGACCCCAGTTGCCTCAGGAAAAAAAAAGTATATATTGAGAAAATTCCTTGTTTCTGACATTTATCAGTCTTGTTCTTAATCTGATATCAAAATCTTATGAGAGATTCTGATATCCAGAATATTGGTAGCTGAGGTCATCAATAGCCTTTCTGAATTCGTTATTGGTCTTTTGGACAACTTGACCTTGATACAACATTTGCTGTCATCAGATAACTTCATCTCAGATGGGTGGCTAGCTGGCTGGAAGACCTATCCTTATCAGTTTCTTCCCAGTTAGCTAATACTGACCTCAAAGAAGCTACAATGTGTTGTCTTAGAGTAAGAGATTAAAGAGAGGGAGGAAGAGGCAAAATGTGCAGTAAGTCTTTTTGCAAAAGTTACAAAGGGAGGAAATGGTCAAATTTTTAACAAACTAAATTTACAAGAGGTTGTGATAAACTTCTCATCATTATGATAGATACTATTTAACAATTATTTCTTGCACCAAGGAAAACAATCTCCATGAATGACTATTGGACTAAAGGTTTTTGGTGTATAAGAAGCAATAAATGAATCTAATCGCATGCAGAGTCTCGGTCCATAATTTAGTGTTCCTTCTGCTATTAGGAATTCATACATTAGTGGCCCCTTGAATCATAATATGAATCACAGCAATTACATAAAGCATTATCTAATCAAATGATCACTCAGAACAAGGACAGAACATAATGAAGTTGTCATTTCCCTAGTCCTGGACATTATTTCTCAGTGAAGTCTGATATAACATTAGCTTTCTTGGAAGCCATCAAAATCCTGTTGATGAACATACATTTCACTAAAATCCTCAGTCTGTCTCCACTAGATCCATCTTCTCAGTCTGTACTTATGAAACTGATTTATTAAAATCCAAGTATGTCTTTATTGTGCATTGGAAAAAGGGAAAGGACATGATTTCCTGGATGTATAGAACTTCCAGAGAAGAACTGCTACCAATATATAACAGCAACTGCTTTGTAATGTATCATTTTGGAGGATTGCCTGGAGCACTGAGAAGTTAAGTGATTTGCCCACAGTCTCAGAACAGAATGCAAACATTAGCTCCTACTCATGGGCTCAGCTAGAGTTCTTTTCTATCCTTTCTGTGAGTCCTTTGAAATCTTTTCTTCCAAAATCCATAATCTTTCTACTCTGAAAGTGCTGCTCCAGGACCTGGTTTTTAAGTGCCTTCCTACATCCAACTATACTGGTTTTTATTGGAAAATGGCCTTTGGTCTTATATATTTCTTTCAGTTTCCTATGTATCTTGTATAGCAAACCATTATCAAAGCTATTTGATTTTTTTACTCTACACTGTACTTCCTCCAGGAATAAAGTTTTGTTGTTATTGTTGTTGTTTTTTAATGGTCCTGTGACTTCATCAGTGCAAAGAGTTCCCAAAGAGGAACTTCCCATTGGCACCTTTTCTTCATTTTAAAGTTTTCAGAGATAGGGCAACTAGATGGAACAGTGGATAAAGCACCAGCCCCAAAGTCAGGAGGACCTGAGTTTGAATTTAGCCTCAGAAGCTTAATTTTTAACCCTTACTAGCTGTGTGTATCCCTAGGCAAGTGGCTTAACCCCGATTGCCTCACAAAAGTAAATAAATAAAGTTTTTAGAGATGCCTGAGGCACTGGGTATGTGACTTGCCCAGGATTATATAAGCATTTTGTGTCAGAGGTGGAACTTAAACCAGCTCCCTGTCTACTATTTCACAGTGCCTTGCTAGTAAAGTTACACATGCACAGAAAAGAACAGAATTTCAGTCGGAAGCACAGAAAGGACAGATTTGAAAGTAATACACAGAATATGTTGAATACTTACAAGGAAAATTCATCTACTCTTAGTGTAAATCTGTGCTTACATGTAGAAATGCTCAGTTTATCTGGTGCTTGTTAAGTTCGGAGTATTATCAATAAATTATTTTTTAAAAAAATAAGTTTGCTGTAAAGCATCATAGAGTTCACCTGTAATCCTTGTTATTGAAGTTGGTAGATTTCTTAATCTGAGAGGTTTGTTTCTGTGAGTTTATGCTTTTTCAATTGTCCACATAAAGTTAAACATTTATATGTTGACTCAAAAGGCCTAAAGAAGGTTTGAATTACTAAGGGCATAAATTTAATAAATTAAAACTCCCTTGCTAATTACAATGGCAGTAAGTAACCACTGTGCTTCCAGCTTAGGTGTGAGAGGAGAGACAGATAGACACAGAGATACAGAGACAGAGACAGACAAAAGACAGAGACAGATTCGGAGCAGAAAGAGATAGAGACAGAGAGACAGAGAAATTCACGAATTGGTGAATAAAAGAAAGAATGAATTATTTATAAATTAATTCAACAAAAACTTTTTTATATGAAACCAATGAGGATTTCTATTAACCCAAATTTACCTGAACATCCATTTCCCACCCACCTCCCAACTATTATTAGCTAAAGTTTTACTACATAATTCAATTTATCAAGGAAGGATTTGTGAGTATTTAACTGAATAAGAAAGCAAACGTAGAAAATGTTAGCAATAGTGGGAAACAGTGGAAGAGAGGAAAAGGAGAAGAGAGGAAAGGAAAAGACTAAAAGATAAAGGAATTATTGCTCAAAGAAAATGTCAGAATCGTACCCAATCAGTACCTAATAAGACTATTTACATCAGAGTCTATTCTCATTATCACTAAGTTGCCTCTTTTCAGATGATGGCAGTTATTCTATCGATGTTATGATGATCCCAATGTACTATGTAGCTATTCTGCTTAAATAATCATACAAATACCATCTCAGGACTGAAAAGGGGCAGCATATTGGATCCACCCGTTTTTGTAGTGAAAAAAAAAAGTCATCAGCATTCTCATACTAAAAACACATTGGTCTAAAACATAACTGGAGCAGCTACTTCTTGGCATCTCTGTGTATTACAATGTCATATTAAAATATAGAATAGGTTGGATTTAATAGTGCTGTTGGACTTGAAATGAGAAATCTTTAAAACCCTGAAAAAGAACACAGCAAACTCAGCTAGCTTTCCAAAGCTGAAAGAAGCATGGGCTTATCTGGCAGTTGAAACTATAAAATCCAATAAGCAAGAATTCCAATTCCTTCTCCAGTAGAAAAGCCTATATTCCTCAAATAAAATTTCTCCATTTTGGAAATTCTATTTCTACTTCCAAATGCTTATTTCAGCAAATATTAAGATAATACATTGTCCCATCTTCTGAGTAAAAAAAAAATAATCTTTGGAAATCAGAAAACCTATCAAATTGACTGAAAATGTAATAGCCTTTTTTTAAAGATAAGAAAGTTAAGGCATCCCCAAAATATTTATACAATTATCTTGAGGAAGGGATTAGCTGTTTGTTGTAGTCCTTAAATTAGAATTCTACGGAGACAGCAACTTTGTGTTGGCCCTAAGAAAATTTCAGCTGACTTTTCCAGATATAGAAACTGAGATTTTATCTGCTCTGACTGAATATTTTTATTTTTAAGTGGAATGTTTGATTCTATTTAGTAATCACCTAATCCAATACAGTCAGAGTTTTGTCTTTTTTTAAAGATGTTAGCAAGGGTCAGTGTTTTCATGAAGAAAAAAAGAGGGTGATCCTTTAGTAAGCAGGCCAAAGAATAGTTGTAGACAGGTTCATCTTTCTAAATTTCTTCTCAATTCAAAGTTGCTGAATTAAAACCCAATGGCAGATGACAATTTTTTAAGTATGAATTGAAACATTTATTCATGAGGGCTCCTAAGTAGCAGGAATACATATTCCATTTCTATTTTCAAATGTTTATTCTGGCAAATGGCACAATAACACATTGTCCCAGCTGCTGAAAATCAGAAAACAAACCAAAATGGCTGAAAATGTGACAGCTTTTTTTTTTAAGATAAGAAAGTTAAGGCAATTCAAAAATGTTTCTATGAAAATTCTGAGAGTACCTCAAGGAAAGGATAACCCCATTGCTGGACCATCCCAAATAGTAATTCATCTATTTTTCTCACTGTAAGCACAGGTCAACCATATTTAAAGAGAACCCAAGAATAAAAGGATGTAACTTCCTTATGAATACATCTCAATGTGCTAAGTCAATATCTAAATTGTGAGCAAGGTGACTTGAGAAACAAACTGAGATTATAAACATAAATAAGATTTCCATAACAGCTGGCAAAAAATGTCAGCCATTCACATGAATTAGTTATTTGTTATTACTTTTATACAAATAAATCAAACATTAACAGGATCAAATGAAAACAAAGGAAAAATGATGTATAAGAAGAACAAGAGGAAATATAGGATGCAGTTATAAGGTCACTCTGAAGACCTCTGAAGGAACAGGTTGTTCAAGATTTCTTTTTTACCCCATTGGGGTTTTCCATAGGCTAGGTGTTTAAGGAGCCATCAGCCATCCACCCCACAGATCACAGGAAACAGCCAGTATTGGGATCCTAGGATATGCTTGGGGTATCTCTTCTACAGTGGAAATTGCTCTCCTTCAATGAGTATTAATGGAACAAGAGGCAGTAAGTTATTAAATCACATCATGATGAGATAGAAACCAAAACTTTTTATAGACATTATTGTTAATATGTCTCCTTTTAAGTTACTTAAATAAGTCAATCTATACCAGTCTGACATCTAGCTGCCATTTACTCTCTATGTTGGTGTGATATGTGGATCTTGTCACCGTTATCTCCTCCAGGCAACACATTTCATGTTCTAGACCTGATTATAACAACTGAGAATAATTTAACTGTCTGGAAATCTGTGAATATATAATTGCTATAAGGATAATGCTGACCATTAATCTTCATCTCCACTAATGGGGGGAGGGGAGGTAGTGGGGGGGAAGGAGAACCTAAATAAAAATTGTACTAGGAAAAATTTAAGTTAAACATGAAAAAGATATCACAATTCTAGAATTTTATGATAACTGTGACTCATGAGCTTCAAATTTTCTTCCAAAGTTTGACAACTGATTTCAGATAATACCTTGCTTGTGTCTCTCACCTTCAGAAGGGTACTATTTAGTGTCATATAGGATTTTGAAATGACACTCACATACAGAAAGAATTATTTTTCAAATAGTCCTATCTATCCAAAAATTGCTTATTGATTCAACGAGACATGATCTAATATTTATGTTCAAGTTTCTTAGGGTTAATAATGTATTTTCTTAACCCTAAATCCTATTATTGATTCTTGAACATGGACTGGAAAAAACTAAATTGCCTCCCCAATTTATCATAATCCAGGAAGAAGCTAGATTCAATAACTAATTTTGCCCCACTGTTCTTCGTGCTATCAAATGGCAGCTTATAATCTTCTCTTGTGCTAAAATGGACAAGTTGTTGAACCTCTCTGGATCCCAATTTCCTCAACTATAAAAGAGTTAGGACCAAATGGTACTTAAAATCCTCTCAAGTTCTAGATCTATGGTTTTATCTAAAGAATTGAAAGAGGATCAAAGGAATGAGTACTCCATTATTATTAATAATAGCCAGGTGGTGAAATGGATAGAGCATTAAACTTGTGTCAGGAAGACCAAGTTCAAATCCAGATTCAGATACTTAGTAGGCCACTGTCTGTCTCAGTTTCCCCATCAGAAAAATGGGCATACTAATAACACCTACCTCCCAATGTGGTTGTGAAGATGAAATGAGATATTTATAAAGCACTTTGAAATTTTAAAAGGCCTATATTTAAGTGCCACCTACTACTATTACATATACTATAAGATTATGCTGAGAACTATATTCATTTTAAATCTTTCTTCCTATATCTACTGCTTCTAGCCCAAGGCTTTCAACATAATAAGTGCTCAATTAATTTTTGCTGAAATGAATTTAAATGTGTTATATCATCTGTCCATAATCAATGAATCAAGAAATATTTAGTTTAATGGAATTGCATGCAAATTTCTGGAACGAAAAAGAGATGGGAAATTAATATCTGTTTCTCATCTATGTTCTAAACTGAATTTTGAACTTTAATATACTTCTGTCATTTATATTTTAAAAGGAGATAATTTTTTGAAATATTCTATAGCAATTAAATAGAAATAGTAATAGCAATTGAGTAATTTTTCTACTTTATTATAAGATTTAATATTATAGATTTACTTCTTTTACAAATAATATGGTTCAGTGACTGAAACTTCTAAATAAAGAAAAAACATTCTGAACTATCAAGTGAGAGTTAAAGCTTAAGAGAGAATTTGTTGGTTTTTCCTTCACTAAATATCATTTATCAATAGACTTTTCATTATAGGATTTTTTTTTCAAATCACTGAGTTCCAAAATACTTATTTTTTAACATAATGTCTTGACTAACCTTCTAGTTTCCAAGAAATGATTCATTTGTGTCTCAATGTATTATTTTTTGTGTTTATATCTGTTATTTTAAAGAAGAGCAAAAGAAAAAGAAAAGCCCACATTAGATGACTAAGAGTTTGAAATGACTCTTCCTTTTATGAGTGTAGAGATCAAAAAAGAAAATGAGTCTCATGTAAATATTCCCTTAAGTATATAAAACAAACGTCTATTTTTAGTTCTATTAACTGTTTCTCATCTCTTATTCCCCTAAAAGATGCTTGAGAATTGAACAGTGTATTTAAACTATTCGGGTTACAAGTATCCATGGACAGGTGCTTTGGCTATATATCAAAACTCCTCCCCCATCAACCTTTGGAAATCATAGAGTATGATGCCGAAGGGTCTAAGAGGAAATAAGTAGCTTGTTCTGTTACTTGGATGACCCCTGCTGGCTAATCTCTACTTAAATTTGACCTGTTTCATGTTTTTTATCAGCAGGTTCCGTTTTCAGAAACGGACCTCTGGACCCAAGCAAGAGAATGGTGACAAGTGTATTGTTTTCTTACCTGGGGCCTTTGGCTTGCTAAGCTTTAGATCTTGGCTAATTGAAGATCCCAAGGATATTTGCCTAGAACTCTAGAATCTTTTCAACACAAATGCTTTGCAAAAGACCTGTAATTTAATAAACTACAATCCATAACTGAGAGTGCTGTCAAAAGCAGGTGTGAATGGGTTTGTCTTTCAGAGATCCAAGATACAAGACTTGTATCTCTTTGCCATAGAAATTCTTTGTAAAATTCTTTTGAGTACAAAACTTTCATCCCAACTCAAGAATTCCTGAGATTCCTTTGCTTTGGATGCCTTAGAAAACCATTCTCCTACAAACTACAGATTCTAGGAACTCACAGTACCTAACTAATCTTTGTTCCTCCAAGTAAATTAGATAGCAAGGAATTTGACAGCTCTTCCTAATAGGATCAGTGCAGTAATCAAGAGGCAATCTAGTAGTAAAGGATTGGGGAGAGAGGGAGGAGTGTTCAAGATGAAAAAGAGAGAAGGAGGAAAGAGGGAGACAGAGAAACAGAAAGCAAAACATAAAACCAAAAAATCTGCATAGGTCATAGAAAGAAAATCTGATTTTCTTTTCCTTTCTAGTACTATCACCTAAATAGTACTAAAGGAAAGGGTCCATACATAATAAGCCCCTAATTGTATACATAAGGTCTCTTTAGGTTCCACAGCAAGCTCATAACTAAGTCCCAGACTAGGGCAAAGACCTCTTTCAAACCAAGTCTTCCATCATTATAGCCTACTGTCTCCTTTTTGTCAGCTTAGCTGCTTGCTCAGAGAGAGAGAGCATTAATAATAATAATAATAATGTTATGATTTCTGACTGTTTAAAAAAAGAAACAAAGTAAGAATCTTAAGATTCTGGAAACTCAAGAATCTCCACATACAAAGTCTGAGGAACTAGGAGAGGGTCACACTCCAGATTTCTCCTGGAATTTCCTACTTCAACCCTTTTCAACTGTCCTCACTCCTCCCCTTCAGAAGGGGTTGTTCCAAGATAGGGTCATTTAAGGTCAAGTGCTTCAGAGGTAATCAATTATTTTTCTAATTTCATATTATTATCAAACTCCACAGTTTTACAGTGACGATTCTCTTCCCACAACATTTAAATCTTCCAAATCCAACCAGATCTTTTCCATCCTCAGCTAACTTAGAAAGCTGCCAAAAGCAGGTGTGAAAGGTTTAGTCTTTTAAACATCAGAGAGATAAGGCAACAACTGGGCTAGGAGCTCGGAGGTGGTCCACTAAGTAGACAGTGATGTTCTCTCTAGCCCAGAATCTATTGCCTGTGCTTGCTGCCCTTAACGAAATCTTGAAGGGAATTGTGCCTTTGCTAATTATACTCTCTGCTACCTAGCCAATAACACAGGCGGCCAGAGTCAAACTGTTCACACTGAAAGGAGGCAGAGGTTACAGACTTGGGAGTGACGAAGACAAGAAACTCATCTTCTCTGGCTGAAGTCCCCTCTTTCCCCAGTCCCCGCCACTTTTATTCTCTGGGATACGAAAAACTCTCTTCCAGGGGTTCTATGCAGTTCCCTGGATTGAGGAAATCAGCGTTTGATCACAACTCCTCGATTCAACAGGAGCTCCCCTACCCCTCTCCAAAAACCTGACCCAATTGAGAAGAGAGAGTACAGCCCATATTTTCTTCTCCTTTCCCTGTACAGGGTGGGTGAAAAGGAAAGATGTTTTTTTTTTTTTTTCTTGAGTAGTTAGCGTTTACAAGTGGGGAGGGGGACATCCTCTCCGCTCTACCATGCTTAGATGAAGGGTCCCCCACCCAGTCCCTAGGATAAGGCAGGGTAACAGAACCATAGTAGCACCCCCTTTACACGCGCAGGCGCGCGCGCATGAACACACTCACATAAACACACGCACACGCACACACATCAATATGCTGCTTGGTGTGTGCTTGTGTGTGTGTGTGTGTGTGTGTGTGTGTGTGTGTGTGTGTGTTTCTCTGCTTCTTCTTCTTACCTGAATTCGGGAACCACATTAGGCTGGAACCGGTAGAAAGCAGCGGAGAGAGTCACCAACCAGCCGGGTTTGTAACTCCCGTTCTCGCACTCCAGGTACGGCAGAGACCACCTGATCTGATTCCTTTCCCCGCCTGAGCTGTCCCGGAACCTCCAACTGTGGCCCAGACCCCGGGCCCCCTGGTTGGAGCCTCGGCGGTGAAAATGGGGCCTCCATTTGCGCCTCAGGCCGTGAAGCCATTCGGTCTCCAGGGTGGCGTTGGCCGAGTAGTGAGTAGAGGAGGACAGGTTCTGTAGGAGGATCCGACCCTCCCCACGAGTGGCCTGAAGGAAGACCTGGGGGGCTGAAGAGGACAGCGACTCGGTGCTGAAAGTAATGGCTGCCCGTGAGATGCTAGGCTCATCTTCAAAGATGCTTAGGATCAGCGCTTGGTACCACTCCAGGTCGTCCTGCAAGTTCTGCTCTAGTGACTTATTGATCATGTTGAGGAAGTTGGTGGCGTAGATAAGCGTGTCCATCGCCCCGTGCAAGGAGGGGTGCGGGTTGACCATAGCGGGGGACTTCCCCGGCAGGCCAGCTGCCAGCTCGAAGCGGCCGGAGCAATTGGTTCGCTTCAGTTCATGGGAGTCCCCGGTGTAAAGGTAAGAGGCCACGTCCGTGGGCACCTCCTCGGAGAGTTTCTGCGCCAAGATGGTGCTGTCGATGGACCGGCTCCAGAGAGTCGAAGAGTCTGAGACTCGGGCGGACTGATGACCATGCTGTTTCCCTCTAAAGGTCCTCTCTCTATGGGGTTCCAGGCGCCCTGGTGGGTCACGGCTGGAACCCGCAGTTTCCAATCCCAGTTGAGAAAGCAGGAGGCAAAAGAGTAAGGGGTAAACCATGTCTCTTGGCTGTCTCGGAGTGAGGGGAGTAGAGGTGATGGGAAGTCACTTTTCAATTTTTTTTATTAATAATCGTAATAGTATTACTACTGTTAGTCTTCTTCCTTCTACAGATGGTATCAAGGGGAGGAGGTGGAGATTTTAAAAATAAGAATTTTTAAAAATAGCCTGGATCTCAAAGCCACTGTAAGCAGGAAACCAAGTCACCTGTGGCAATGCTGACTGCGATCTCCTCTCCACAATAGGCTAGCCCTGGGGATTACGCACCTCGCAGCCTTGATCTGAGCAGGTTACATCCCATCTCGCTACACGGCAGCTATAGTTAGCCTGCTTACGTCTTTATCGCCATCCGTTTCCACTGCCGTTTTCATTGAGGTGTGTTAACGAGATGCTTCTGCTGCTGCCGCCTGCAAGCGCCGCTCCATCATCTAACCAGTGGCAGGTTCTCCCCTCTTCACCCCCCTCCCCAACTCAAGCTCCTCCTCATTCACTTCCCACGGAGGCTCTGATTGCGCGCGCACAGAAACACACACACACACACACACACACACACACACGGAGTTGGGGGTGGGGGCACTGCAAGGAAACCTGAAGAAGCAAAAATATATTTTGGAGAGAGAAAAGCGGCGAGGGAATTTGGGGGGAAAGGAGGTGGGGGGGGGGAAGAGGATGTGTGCTTATCTCTATAGAGGAGAGGATGCTTAAGTGGCTGGTTAAAAGTATCGAGGATTGACCAAGGAAACACTTTCTTCCCTCTTTCCAGTCTGGGCCGGGGGTGGCGGGGCCGGGGTCCGGCGGAGGGAGTTCTTTAACTAGACAGCTTGGCCACAACTAACCCCCTCATTAGCGCTCAGAGGGTCCTTGTAGATCGGCATTCAGTCATCTCGCTCCCTAAATGGTCGATTCATCTGTCAATCATCAGGCTTCCTTTTACAGGGCAGGAATAGAGAGCTGTCCAGTGCTGAACCCAGAGGAATACAGAGGCGGCTGCGGAGGAGGGGAAACGGGGAAACGAAAAGGAGGGGAGGAGGGGAAAGGAGAAAAGGAAAGGTGAAGACAGAAGGAAGAAGGGAAGGAGGTGGAAGAAGAGAAGGAGAAGGAAGAGGGGTAGAAGGAAGAGAGGGAGGAGGAAAAGGAAAAAGAGGTGCTGGTGGTGAAGGAGGAAGAGGAGAAAGAAAAAGAGGAGGAGGAAGAGAAGGAGGTAGTGGAGGAGGAGAAGGAAGAGTAGGAGTTGCAAAAGATATGGTACCATAGGAGAAACAACAGAGATTTTGCAGTTTACTAAGTAAACCTAGTTTGGAGGATAGTGTTGATATTTCCTATTTTCAGTTAAAGAATTTTTTTTGCTCTGGGGTATGTCTAGGGACTTAGAGGGAAAGAATAAGTAGGTTTGCATTTCTGCCTCAAAAAAAGAGGGAAAGCAGTTTCCAGTTCATCTGCTCATTTTAGGCAAATTATTAAATCATCTTCCTTAGTTTTGATTAAAAAATAAAAACAACTTCTTTCTGCGACTGTTCCTAAGTATGAGGGAGTAATGGAGACATCTGCTGGCAAAACTGAAAAACTGAAAATTCTTAGACAAGGGATTGAGGATAGCACAGATAGCAAAGAAGTTGCAAGGCAGGATAATTATCATCCAAACAGCATAAAAAGAGGTATTATGTTATAAGGGGAATGATTTATTATGCTGCTAAAATTATACTTTTTGAGTCCAGCCTTACATGATTAAAGATTATTCCACACCTGGAATGTCCCTTGACCCCAGTAACTTTCTATGGACAACAGAAATGACTACAAGGTAATTCTGATTCTCCCATGCCCCAAATCCACTCAAAACATTCTTGTTTTGGATTATCACACCTGGAACTCTAGGGGAGACCACTTCAAACTTCGATTTTGGGTCACAGCTACTATTATCTACCTCAATCTATATTGCTTTCAGACTGCCCTCTCAGCAAAATTGCTTCGCTGCATACATGGAGTTCTTGTTTAAGAAACCTTTGCCAAAATCCTATATATAATGTAAATCTTTTAGAATTTGGAGATAGCTACATTTCCTTTCTGACTTGCTCTTCTCTATTAGATGTCATAATAAAATTATTTCTAAAACTATTTCAGATTTTGGGTCTATTCTCATAATCAACAATGCCAATAGTGGTCACAAATGCTACATAAGATCGGGATATAGCGTGATGTAATGGAGGGAGCTCTAAATCAGGAATCAAGGAAACTGGATTTTAATCTGGACTCTGGCTACCTACTACCTGTATAACCTTGGTAAGTCACATATCTCTCTAGGTGTCAATTTTCTCAACTGGAAAATGAGAGTATTAGTCTAGGTGATCTTTAATGTCATTTCCATCTCTAACTATGGTCCTAGATTGTGGTGGAGTGGCAAACTTGGAGTCAATATCCTAAATTTGAGTCCAGAGTCGTTATTAAATATTCATTGTCAGCATGACAACAGCTCTTTAGTAAAGTATTTAAAAGATCTGTGCTTGGCCCTGTGCTAACATTTTCATCAGTGACTTATATAAATATATGATTGGCATGTATATAAAATTTGTAGATGACACGATGTCAGGAGGGATAACTTCAGATGCATGTGATAGAGGAGAAATAGATACCAGTTGTTTTGAAAACAATATGGAGAGTTTCAGTGGATTGAAAACTCAATATGTTTCATCAATATGATGGAGCAACTAAAAAAGCTAATTTAGTCTTGGGCTACATAAAGAGAAGAATAGCTTCTAGGAATATAAAGGTACTAGTTCATTGGACCTCATCTAAAGAATTGTGTTCAATTATAGTCACTGAAGTGTCAGGTTAGAATATCCCGAGGAGGGCAGCTAGAATGGTTAGTCTTTGAGTCCTTGCCATTATTTGGAGCTAAGCATATTTAGCCTGGAGTAAAGAAGATTTAAGGAGGGACATGATAACTGGGTGCAAATATTTGAAGGACTGTCATATAAAGGAAGAAAGAGAGTTGTTCTATTTTGCCTCAGAAAATATAGCAGTAATGGGTAGAATATGATTTCATATTTAATGTCAGGAAAAACTAAAAATCTAAACAATTAGATCTATCTAAATGTGGAATGGATTATCTTGAGGTCAACAAGTCAAGCAACCAGTGCCAGATACTATGCTAAGGCCTGGGGATATAAAGAAAGGCAAAAATACTTCCTGACCACAAGGAGCTCATACTCTAACAGGAAGTACAACACACAAACAACTATGTACAAATAAGATATATACAAGATAAACTGGATATAACCTTAGGAAAACTAGAATTAAGGTGGATCCAGAAATGCTTCTTGCAGAGGGTAGGATCTGAAAGTTTTAAAGGAAGGCAAAGAATTCCAAGCTTAGAGGAGAACTAATGAAAATGTTGGGAGAAACTGCAAGGAGACTGTGTCACTGGGTCATAGAGTATGTAAAATGAACTACAATGGAAAAAACTTTATAACACAGGAAGGGACCAGGCTCTGAAAGGAATAGGGAGCCACTAAATTTTATTGAATGAGGGAGGAGATACATACTCAGACCTACCCTATAATAAGATCACCTTGATAGCCGAATGTAAGATTGAGTGGAGTAAAGAAAAACTTTAAAGTGAGGAGACAAGCAAGAAAACTACTGCAGTAGTCCAGGTGCGGGATGATTTTGACATATACCAAAAATAATAGAAACAACAATAATAAAATCATCTAGAGAAACAAAAGATCAAGTATCAAGTATCTCAAGGTAAATAATGGGTGGGAAGTGAAAGGAAAGGACCTTTCAGTTACTCTATACTACATACCATACATATGATATTATAATGATACTATATCATACTATGCTATACTGTACCTTTTTGCGGTAACTATACTCTAAGGCAGTAATCACTTAAATACTTTGGTACTGGTTAAGAAATAGAAAAGTTGATCAGTGAAACCCAGATTTGTGTCAGAAGAGAAAAGGTGTATTTACAAAGAAAGATTATAAAGGCAGAATTGACAGGACATGGCAAAGGGAAGGTGAGAGAGAATGAGAGTCCCAATCCAAATTTGGAGTTTGAATGACTGAATATGAGTTTTGTTTTGGACATGTTGATTATAAGATGTCTATGCTATAGCCAGTCTTAGATTTCAATAAACATATAAGGAAGATGTAAATCTGAAAGTCAGAAGAGAGGCAAAAGCTATATAATAGATCTGAGAATCATCTGCATAGAGATGATTTAAAAAAATGGCAAACCTCTTTCTTGGAAATCGTCAGGCAGGCAATAGATAACCACTTTTCTAGTATGTTATAGTAGGGGGTTGTATTTGCATTGATCTAAATGACCACTTAGTACCCTTAAAACTTTAATTTAAAAAAATTAAAATTCTTTAAGTCCTGAGTCAAATACTTCCTGCTGTATGGCTAGAGAAAAGTCACTTAGCCTCTCTGACTCTCCATTTCCTCATCTAGAAAATGTGTCTATGCAATCTGACAGAGTTATTATGGGGGAGAAGTCTTATAAACCTTGTAAAAAGATATAAATTTGAACTACTGTTAATGTTTCCGCATGATATTTTCTATAAGAAAGGAGTTCCTGTAAGTCAGCAGTGTCAAATTGAAATTATCCCTACCAATAGTATAGTGATGTAGAAAACCACAAATTAACATTATATTTTATTATATTTTTATTTAAACATTTTCTGATTATACTTAAATCTGGTTCCTGCCAAACTAAGAAGTCTTGCAAGGTGATATACAGCTGGCAGAATATAAATTTATCCCTCTTCTATAAATGATAAGAAATTAGAAGCTTTAGTTAGGAACAGGGATGATTAACCCAAAAGAAGAAAGGGGAGATGAATAATTAAACCAAGTTTTAAAACTGCTTAGAAAGTTGGGTCCTTATATATTTATTATTCATTTATGAAGTTTTTCTCTTCTTAGAAGTCTGAAGGCAGAAAAGAGAATGGGGCTTACAGATATATATCTTAAAGTTACTGATCTTTAAAAGACTTCTCTAAAGTCACATTTCCAAGTAAAGCCAAAGATGGAATTACCAATTTCACATCATTTGCCAGGCCAGGAAAATGTTGGACTGAGCATTCAAAATTTAGTGTTTAGACTTGTAAAATATTCTCTCAAAAAAAAAAAACCCTCTTTAACTTGAAAGTGATACATATGAGATTCATATGTTAAAAATACATATTCTCATATTAGAAATACCAAATAGAAATGTTTTCTTGGTATTTCAGAAGGGTTGTCAGACTAAGAAAGAGTATCTAATTTTCTGAATTGTACTATAATTATGTTTGCAGAGTTATAGAAAGCTTATTTAACAGGTTTGTATTTATATTGTTCATATGGCTGATCTATTTTTCATTCATTTAAATCTTTATGTACATATGTGTAATATTCTCTCCAAAATGTAATGTTCTCTATTGAAGTTTTCTTGGGGTCTCTGGAGGCAGCCTTTGTTTCAGTTCAGTAATCACCACAAATGCAGCCAGGTGTTAAAGTCCAAATCCTTTATTGTCTCTTTCAAAGTCTTGTCTCTTTTCCGGGGGCCCAGTCAAGTTAGCTTTCTTAGAGGCCTCTCTCTCTTCTTGGTTCTGAGAGCTTGAGCTCCTGCCTCCTTCTCTGGCTTCTGAATCTCCCTCGACTTCCAAGGATTTGTGCTTCAGCCTCCAGCCTCAACAAAGGTGGAAGATGGAATGAATCTGTCTCAACCTCCCAGAGCTTCTAGTGCGCTTGTCCTTGCCCTGAGAGCTTCTTGCTTATATCCTCCACACTGAATACATTAATTAATGTGTATTAAATACATTAAATTAATGCTAAACTAGATTTAACCATTGTCTCCTCAATTCCACTTAGTACCTCGTTTCAAGTTCTGGCCCATAACATCTCCTTGTAGGATTAAATCAATCATACTGAACCAAGCTAAATTAGATAACTATTGTCTCTATCAATTCCACTGACTTAGTATCTTATAAGAATCCTTTGTTTCAAGTTCTGGCCCATAACACATATGTATATGTATGCATAATCATCTACATAATAATAAACATGTTACCAATAAAGGCAAAATTTATCTTTTTCATTTTATCACATAAAAATGTGACATTTATTGACTCATTTAAACAGTAACTTTTATTTTATACATTCCTTGATGTAGTATAGCTAACTTTTTTAAAACCTAAAATATTTCTCAAGAGCTTTAAAAGTACACCAAAAATAGAATTTTAAAAGTAAGCTATAATATAATACTAACACGTTCTGTGCTCAGCCTTGCCATTGATTCACCATAAGTCAGGCTTGAGTTCCCATGCCAGCTCCATCACAAATAAGCTACATGACTTTGGGTAAGCAACTTAAAGTGTCTATGTCTCCATTTTCTCACCAAAAAGTGATAACTATTGGGTCCCCAGTAATTCTCCACCTCAATGTACTTAACCACAAATTGTGGGTTAAAGAATTTTCTATCAACATAGGATATAAGAGAAGACAATTTATAGACAAAGAAAAGTTAAGTTCAGATCCTGTTCCTAATATTTACTAGGTCTGGTACCATAGACAAGTTATATAATTTCTCTCAGCCTTCATTTCCTTATCTGCAAAATGGGGATACTAACATATCTACTGTTACATATTTACTAGGCCTCATAATGAGGCTCCAGAAAACTAGAAAGTACTTTGCAAATTTTAAAGTACTACATAATATGTCTAGTAATATAACCTGGAAAGTTAATGTAAATTTTCTAGATATATACATTTTCTATTGGTAGAATAGTAATAGGTAAGGAAGTGAGAGGGCATTATAATGATATAATTTTAATGTAGTGATGATTATAAATTGAAAGAGGTGATGCTTGTGTGTCTTTAAGTGGGAAGAATTAAGAGAAAGTCAAAGTCTTCAACTAGACTGAGGGTCAGAAAAACCAATGATAGCTGCTGCCAACATCATATTTTTCTCTGTTTATATAGTTGTTATAAAAATAAACATGCTATTTTAAAACATTCTGACTTTACTAGAGAGTAGAAGAATTTCACAAAAGGAAAAACATTATGTAGGGTAATGGAAATGATGACAAATTAAGGGTCAGGAGAACTGGGTTTAAGATCCATTATGTTATTCACCAAATGTGTGGAAAAATCTCTTCATCTCTCTGAGCATCCATTCCCTCCTCTGTAAATTAAGGAGTCATCCTGCATAATCCCTATGGTCCCTGCAGCTCTAACTTTCCATGATGCTAAAGATACACTAATCTGCAAACCAAATAATCCAAAGTTGACTACGTGTGTTTGTTGTCAACCTTGAACTTTCTTGACGCTACTATAATCAAATAATGAATATTAACATTGGTTTGAGTAATACTGGATGTGGGGAAACAAAATGACAGCTGGCACAGCCCCCATTTAAAGCACTGAGTAAGGGAATATAACTCACAAGAGAGACAGCACAGCCTGTCATTACAATACAGGAAAAGAAATTAAAAGAGCCAGTTTCTATTCCCATCCTTGATGCTGACTCTGAATTGCCTTGAGCAAATCATACAACCTATTTATGTCTCAGTTTTTCCATCTGCAAAATGGAGATCATAACCCTTGTCACTCTAGAGTGATGGAAAAGTACTCCGAAGTGCTAGAAAGAAAAGATCTGGGAAACACTAAATCTTACTATGAGTAGGGGAAAATAAAATTGAATGAAATGAAAATATTGGCAAAGAAGTCCTGGTCTTTCACTTTCAAAAACCACTAAAGTTTTAGTGAGAAAACTTGGGTTCAAATCCTCTGCTCCACTTCTTAGCTATCTGTGTGACTTGGCAATTCATTTAATTCTTTTGGATTCCATTTCAGTTTCTTTATCTAGAAAATTAGGGAATTGGACTAAAATTTTCCTAAGATTTCTTCAAACTCTAACTCTTTAAGAAAGGAAAAGAGAGAAGAAGAAAAAAAGAGAAAGACAAAGACATAGGGGGAGAGATGGAGACACACACAGAGAGACACACAGAGATACACACACAGAGAGACAGAGACAGAGAGATAAACACAGAGACACACACAGAGAGACATACAGAGACACAGAGAGAAACAGAGAGAGAGAGAAAAACAGACAGAGATACAGAGACAGAGAGAGACAGAGACACAGAGAGAGAGACAGAGACACAGAGAGAGAGACACGGGGTCGGGGGGAGAGACTGGAGAGGACTGGGAAAAAAGGGGAGGGGAGAGAAGGAGAGAGGAAAGAAGGGGAGGGGAGAAGAAGGAAGGGGAAGGGAGGAAGGAGATAGGAAAAAGGAGAGAGAGGGGAGGAGGGAAAGGGAGGGTAGGGAAGGAGGATGAGAGGAGGAGGAGGGAGGGAGCAGAGGAAGGGAAGGGAGAGTAGTAGAAAAGAGGGCAGAGGAGTAAAAGGAACTAGGAGAGGGGAAAGAGGAAAGGAGAAAGAGGAGGAGATAAAAGGAGAAGAGAGGAGAGGAAAAGAGAGGAGAGGAGAGGGGAAGGGAAGACAGGGAAATAAAGGAGAGGAGGGGAGGGAAGGAGAGAAGGGAAGGCAGGGGAGAAGAGAAGGAAGGCTTGTGTCAACTGAGGTAAAGGAGGAAATTACTGCTGAAAGCTTCTAAAGAAGCTCTCTCTAGTTTGTCTTTGTCATTTCCAATTTAGATAGCATTCCAAAGATGCCTCTGATTTACTTAGCAGTTTATTCTCAGCTGCCTCCAGTTTAGCCTTAACACTCTTAATCCTTGTCAGCATCACTTCTAACAACATTCTATCTCTTTCGAGTCATTTCTTCTTCTCAGTCTGGACCAAAGCTGTTCTTCATTCTCAGAATTCTTTTTTTGTAAATCCATTGCTGGATTACCTGACAAAGGGTAAGGGAAGGAGAATGTTAATATTCAGGTATAGATTGGGGGGTTAGAGCAGAGAAGGTTATTCATGGATTACCATTATTTTCCCCTGTGGCCTTGCCACCTGAAGACCACCTGGTGACTTTCATAACTGCATTTAAAAATCCAGCAGAGAGTTCATCTGCCTGGGAAAGTCCTGCATGTGCTCAAGGCAATGCGTCTGTCCAGAAGAACCTTGAAGGATTTGCTGGATCCCTGTATCCATTCTGCCATAATAACAGTCCTAGAATAAGGAGAAGTCAGAGAGTAAAGGTTAAGAAGGGAGTTTGTCCAAAATTATATTACCATATTTTGGGAACCCCTTACTATATCTCTATTCAATATCAATACCTACTTTCCTCTCATCTATTTTCAAATGAAGCAAAAGCTTTTGTGGAAGAAAAAGGAAAAGTGATTTATTTTTTATCTAAGTTAGCCTTACTGGTTTTCCTCATTAAGGGATATGCACCTGATACCTTATATTGTTATATTTCTAGATGCTGTACTTACCCTGATCAGTCAGAATACTCAGGCAGTACCCAGTTGCAACAGTGTTGTCCTTCATATGGCACTGGGACTTTTTTTATGCAGTTGTCTCCATATCCCTTTTAGAAGCTTCTAATATGTGCAAAGCAAACAATGGGCATTTAACATTAATTTCTGATAACGCATATTGTTGGATAATAGGAATGCACAAAAACAAATAATTGGGGGGGGGAGGGAAATAGAGGTGATCCAAGTAGCATTCCCCATGAAAGTTCAAGATAACAAGAAGACATAAATGCCTGCAATATTTTATTTCTAATTTTAAAAATTATTTTAATGTTAAAGTAAACTTTAGTAGAAAAATCATATCATTTGGATGAACAATTAAAAAACTAATGTAATTCAAAACTGTTTTCTCTAGATTTTCAGAAATCATTCATCTTGAAAACCATATGAGAAAATAGGCACCTCCAAAAAATTAATTCTATCTATTAAATGCTTGGTAATGAAGAAAATAAAAGGGGAAATGACTAGGGGTATTCTGCTGAACAAGAGATTTAATCTAAAAATAGACAAGCAAAGGAATAAACATTGAATGCTTTTTAAAGTCAATCTTGCAGTTCTGACATGTTAATTAAATACTAAAATTGTAGGAATGAGCCAAAAGAATAAAATATTTTTAAAATTAAAGGTGCTCTCCTCAATGTTAATGTGAAGTTTCTTTGTACCCTTTGTCTGTAATGCTTTGTGAGACTTGTCTATAAAGACAAAATACAAATGGGGGGAAACAAGCTAGTAGCTTTTTAAGTCCACAAGAAGTGGTTTTATCTAAGCCCCTACTGTATTTTTATAGATGATGGCACTAAGATACATAGAGGTAAAGGTGAAAGTGCCAAAAATTAGATAACAAGTCTTTCTCTTTCTGAACTATTATCTGTGGGAAGATATCAATGGGAAAAATTCTGAATTTTCTGAAATCAGAATTAACAGAGACATGTATTTCAACAATACTTCTAACATTTATGAACTGTGTGACCGTGAGCTAATCACTCAGCATCTCTAAGAATCATTGCCATCATATTTAAGATCAGGTTAATAATTGAGGGAGATAGTTCTGCTGTAATTTCACATATTTCTTTCCAAAAAACACCACAATGTGAAAAAATCATGCAATAAAACCACAGGTCTTCTGGGAGAAATAAGGTAAGGAACATGAAATGCAACAACTTTAGCAATGACACATAAAAAGAGGCAGGAACTTAATTTAAAAAAAAAAAAAAGGTAGCATGAAACTAAAGTGAGTAGAACCCAGAGAACACTGTACACAGCAACAACAAGATTATATATAAAATGATCAATTCTAATGGACATGATTCTTTTCAACAATGAGGTGATTCTGGCCAATTTTAATAGACTTGTGAAGGAAAAAGCAATCTGCATCCAGAGAGAAGACTATGGGGACTGACTGTGGATCACAACATAATATTTTCACCTTTTTTGTTAGTGTTTGCTTGCTTCTTGTTTTCTCATATTTTTCTTTTTTGATCTGATTTTTCTTGTGCAGCATGGTAAATGTGGAAATATGTATAGAAGAATTCATATGTTTCACATAGATTACTTGCTGTCTAGGGCAAGGGTTGGGGGAGAGAGAGGGAGAAAAAAAATTGAAACAAGGTTTTGCAAGGGTGAAATTGAAAACTATCTTTGGATGTATTTTGAAAATAAAAAGCTATTTTTAAAAAGGTAGCATGGTTTTAGACATCTTAAATGGTTAAAAAATAACATAAACACAAAAAATACTGCTGCTCAGCCCTCCTACTGGGCCTAGCAAGCTGGTAAAGCTGCAACTCCAGACTTGAAACTGCAGTGTAAGGGAATTGGAGAAGGGAGGAAGCTGACGATCTGGGAGATCAACCCTTCTCCTAATGACATCCCCTACTATACGAAAAGACCCAACATTTTCTGGTGAGGGCTCCAGCTTTTGAGTTATCATGAAGTGGGACTATTTTGTGAATTTTTGATGTTCCTTGGGAAGAAATTCCACAAAAGCACACTCAAGAATTCAAATTTACATTATACTTAAAATGTTGCCCAATATATCAAGTGAACAAATTCGTATTTTTGAAACATGCAATATAGAAGAACTGACTATACTACCAATCTGATGGTAGGCTGTTGGCCTGGAGTCAGAAAAACTTGAGTTACCTTGCCTCAGACATTTCCTAACTGGGAAATTCTGGGCAAATTACTAAGGGTCTGTTATCTCAGCTGCAAAATGGGGATAATAATATCAATTATTTGAAGGCTTGATATGAAAATAAATAGATCAAACTCTAAAGTATTTTGCAAATCTTAAAGCACTATACAAAGGCTAATTTGTTACTATTGTGGAGCTGTTACAGGAATAGATGCATGTTAAGTGCTTTATGAAGTCTTTTTCTTTTTAAAAATTTTATTTTATTTTTAATTTATGGAATAAAAAAGCATATGCATAACAAAAACCAATAAAAAATGATTGCACATGAAACTGCAAATCCACCATGCACAACTTGCTATTCTTTTCATATATACAGAACATTATCATGTAAATTTCTTTTTTTCTATTCTTTTCTTCCTCCCCCACTTTATTAAGTCTTAAAGTGCTACACAAACATCTCCTTTTATCACTTGTGTTAGTCTGTTTCTCTCTGGCTATATCTCTCCCTCTCTAATAAATATTTTGGGAAGGGCTTCAAAAAGTCAGATAATCACAGAATATCAATCTAACTTCAGAAAGTAATGAATCTCCCCAACCTGCCCACCATTCAGACAGGCAAAGAGTAGAGACAGTCTTCATTCACCAGGAGTTTATACTCAGGTTTACTAAAAATTGCTTTCTGTTTACTTAGCTTTGTTTTTAAATATTGGAGTGGATTTCAAGTAGAAGGGGAAGTCCTGCAGAAAAACATTTCAGCTTGTCATTGTGATTTGCCTTAGGGAAAAAGAGTTTCAGAGAAAGCTCTGCCTGAGGCTGATAGAAGAGGGCCAGCTCCTGACAGAGAAGGGCTTAGGGACTTAAAGCATTCAGGGTACCTCCCTTATCCCTGGCAGGGAGTTTCTTTGAGTCCTGTAGCAGAGGCAAAATGTCCCTGACTATAAACTGCCTCTATCAAAATTCTAAGGAGGGATATATTTACATACCCAAGGGAAAAGTAATAGATGAAGTAGACTCACTTCACAAGAGCCCCCAAAAATGGCACCAGTGAAAGAAGAAAGCTGATAAAGTATCTGAAGTATGACATCTCTTTATAGAGTTGACAATAAAATTCTCTATCTCCTGAGAGAAATAAGAGAAAATTTCCAACAGGGGAATTATAATAAGCAAGAATTTTCTTAACATTGATTCATTAACTATTAAGCTCCTACTATATGCAACTAGCACAGGTGAAGAAAGAAACATGGTTAATCTCTTTAATGAGAAGGATACCAGGCTAGCTGAATTGAATTTAATTAAATTCAAATCTGCTGTGGGCTAGAAACAGACTGATGTTCAGTAAGCATACGTATGATGTTATGAAATTTAAATGGTTCCAAATGGATCATTTTCCCTTGGATTACTGAAATAAACTACTACTAGGTTATTCTACCTCTCCTTTCTGCCCCCTCTGCACATTATTCCAAGAATCAACTTCCTTTGGATCTGGTGGTGTCATTATTCTGCTCAAGAATTTCAGCTGATTCCTGATGGCCTGCTACATGAACTTGGAAATATTAAAACTCCTTTTTCTTACATTCAAATCCTTTCTTATTTTGGTGCATGCATGCACACATGCGCACACGCGCACACACACACACACACACACACACACACACACCTTTTCCAGCCTTCTCTTATATGACTTCATTATACATACCCAACATTTCATTTCTGAAGCTTTCTGACTTTTGTGAGTAGGCCCATGTTTTACCCAAGTCAAAAGTTTTCCCTTCTAATTTAAATGCCATCCACTCTATAAAACATTCCCCAATATTGCCATATGGTAATTATGAATTACATAGTATTTGTGTTTTGCAAATTCTTAATCTAACAACTAGGTGGTGTCATAGTGAATAGAATACCAAGCCAGAAATCAGAAAGGCTCAACTTCCCAAGTTCAATTCTGACCTCAGACACTAGCAGTGAGACACTCGGCAAGTTATTTAATTAACCCTGTTTGCCACAGTTTGCTCATCTGTAAAATGAGCCAGAGAAGGAGATGGCAAGTACTCTAATATCTCTGCCAAGAAAACCCTAAATGGGGTCATAAGGAGTTGGTCATGACCAAAACAACTGAACAACTGACAAATTAATCACACATTATTTTATTATTATCTGCATATTTGCCACACACTGCCATTACACTATATGTATAATTTTCTGTAAACACTGCATAACCAATAAATATGTATTGAATTAATAAATCAAACAAAGAGAGCAAGAGGGTAAAAATATACAATGAACTTTAAAGTTTCTCTTTATGATTTTAAATCTCAATCTTTATTTCCTACCATGTATCCTATCTTGTCTTTTTTCTTCACTTTTAAATTAAATTAATGAATGCCTTAATGATTTCATTGTGGTTTCCCCCCCAAAAAAAGTTAATTTTATTTCATTAATTCATTGTTTTTGTGAGTTTTTTAATTTTCAATTTATTAATCTCTTCTTTGCTTTTCAGGATGTCTATTTAAGTGTTTAATTAGAGGGGATTTTATTTGTTGGTTTTGTAAATTTTTAGTCACATACCCAATTTTATTTTGATTTGAGTTGTTTTTTGCTTGTTTGTTTGTTTGTTTGTTTGGGGGGGGGGAGGTTGGCAAGGCAATCAGGGTGAAGTGACTTTCCCAAGATTACACAGTTAGTATGGCCAATTTAGTTTTTAGTTACATACCCAATTCCTTGATTAGCTTTTTCTTTTATTGATATAAAAAGTTTGAGATAAAAATTTTCCCCTAAGTTCTGCCTTAGCTGCACCCTCAAAATTAAATTATTGTTTCTATAGTTGGTTATTTGATCCAACTACTCTAGTTAATTTTTAATCTATGTTTTAAATGAATGTAATTTGTACTACATTATGATCAAAAAAAATTAACATTTGTGCCTATGTAGATTTTTGAGGCTTTTATACCCTAATACATGGTCAGTTTTTGTGAATATACTATACACAGCTGAGAATTTTCCCTTTAAGTAAATTTACATTTACTTAAATTTACAAATTTCACTTTATATAAATATTTTTTTTTAATCCTGCATTCCCAAAATATCTATATTAACTTTACTGTGCCATGCGCTCATTCTCTCTACTCCTGCTCTTTGGTTCAGTGCTTCTGGCCTCTCTCCTCAAAACATACATAAGCACCCTTAAAAAAAAAAAAAAAACCCCTCCAGGTGAAAGCAGAAGAACAAGTGCATGGTACAAGACCATCACCACAGGCACCACAGGATCAGAGGCTTGATCTGAGACCTCCAGCACAATGGAGGAGACATTTATTGTGCTGATCCTCTCCCTCCATGCATGTATGGAATCTTTCATACTCCTTTCTATTCTTCCCAACATCCTCAGGCAAATTTATATTATGTAAAAATTGTTTGTTTTTTTTTAACTGGACTGTGAAATACTCCACTTAAGTTTAAAAAAAAAAAAAAAAAAAAGAACTGCCTGTACTCCTTTTTATTACCATTAGATATTCTCCAAAAGTTTATCATACCTAACTTCTCTACAATTCTATATATCACATTAACTTTTTATTGTTTATTTTATGGTTAGATTTATCTGCCTTCATCTGAAAAGGGTAAATTGAAGTTCCCCACTATTATAGCCTTGCTTAGTACTAATATTAATTCATTGTCTATGGGACTTTCTAGTAAAAAGTAGTTTCCCTGTTTATCTCTTTTGATTAGGTCTATTTTTGCTTTTGCTTTGTCTAAGATCACGATTTATATCCCTGTTTTTCTTTTTTTTTTAACTTCAATTGAAACATAAAGAGACTAGGCTCCAGCCCTTTTTTTTTTAAACTCTAATTATACCTTTCTATTTTCAGTTATGTTTGTTGTAAACAATATATTGTCGGGTTTTGGTTTCTAATCAACTCTGATATACTCTTCCACTTTATGGGTGAATTCATCCTGTTCATATTCATAGTTGTTACTGGTAACTGGTATTTATTCTATGCTACTCTATTATATGTATCCTTCTCTTTTTTAATCTGCCCTCTCTTTAAAACTCTTGCTTCTGATCATAGCCTTTCTTAATCTACCCTCTCTTTTATTCTCCCTTACACATGGTTCTCTTAATTCCTTTCCGCCTTGGGAAAGATAAATTTCTATATTGAACTCTGTGTGTATGTATATGCTTCCCTTCTTGAAACAGTTCAGATGAGATAGATATTCAAGTGTTTTCCTCTCCCCTGTGCTGTCCTCTTCACTATATAAACTCTTCAGTGAATGTTCTATTTATATTAGATAATGGTCTCCATTGTTCCTCTCCCTCTTCCCTCCTCTCCCAGTGCATTTCTCTTCTACACCCTTTCATTCTTCTTTTTATATCATTGAAACAAAATAGAATCACACTTAGGCTTTTTGTCTAATTAGACTCCCTCTAAGTCTCCTGATGATGATATATATGTATATATATATATATATATATATATATATATATATATATATATATATATATATATATAATGCTTCAGAACTTTTTCACCTCCCCTTATAAAGAAAATAACCTAACCTTTTTGCCTTTTTCTGATTTCTCACTTTTACTTACCTTTTTATTCTTCTCTTCTCAAATTATCCATTCAGCTCTAGTCATTTCATCAGGACTGCTAGAAAATCCTCTATTTCATTAAATATCCATTCTTCCTCTGAAGGATTTAGTTTTATTGGATACATTATTCTTGATGCTAATCCTGGATCCTCTGTCTTCTAGCATATTATATGAAAAGCTCTCTGTTCTTTCAATACATTGGCTGCTAAATTTCATGTCACTCTGACTGTGGCTCCGTGGTACTAGAATTTTTTCCTTCTGGCTGCTTCTAGTATTTTCTTCTTGACTTGAGAGTTCTGTATTTGGGTGACAATATTCCTGAGAATTTTCATTTTGGAGCTGTTTTCAATAAGTAACTATGGATTCTTTCCATTACATTGCCATCTAGTTTCATAATATCTTAAAAGGAAGTTTGACTTTAAAATTTATTGAAATATGATGTCCAGGACCATTTTTGGTCATAGTTTTCAGACAAATGAATCAAATTATTTCACTTCAATCTATTTTGTAGATCAGTTGTTTTTTCTACCACATATTTCATAATTTTTAAGTCTTTTGATTTGGTTTTATTATTTCTTGATGTCATTTGAAGTCATTAGCTCTCATTTGGGCAGCTTTATTTTTTTAAGGGATTATTTTCTTAAGGGATGTTTTATACCTCTTTTACAAAGCTCCTAATTTTCTCTTCATAACTTTTTTGGATAGCTCTCATTTCCTTTATCATTTTCCTCTCTGCCACTTTAATTTTTAAAAGCTTTTTTCTTGCTCTTTTTCTCTTTGTTTAGCTTTTTAATAATACTTTTCTAGAAATTTTTGTTGCGCTTGTGTCCAATTAACTTTTTTTTCTCTCACAGGTTTTTTGTGTGTTTTAAGTCATTGTCACTTTTTGTATTTTATCTTGAACTTCTCTTTCACTATAGAAGTTCTTTATGGCTAACTTATTTTTTTATTTGCTCATTCTTCTAGCCTACTTCTTAACTTTGGTCTTTATGTTAATGCTGAGTTCTGTTTACTTCTGGGAAGATATATGGTATGAGCTTCTGATGCTTTCACAGGTCAATCTGGGGGCCTATAAGTTTCCCATAATTACTATGTGTGTCTAATGGTAGTCACCTGTAGGGTAGGGGAAAGGGAAGAGAAGGGAAAAAAAGGGAAGGGAGAAGAAAATTACATGATTCCTTTATTATATATTTAAGAGGAATAGAAAGTTATACATAATAGGTCTTCAGTTTTATGTACAATCATATTTTTTCCTATTTCTATGTTATGGAAATGCTTGTTTTATTTCTTAAGTTCAAAATAAAATAGGCGGGGGGCGGAGCCAAGATGGCGGAGAAGACACACGCGTCTTTCTAAGCTCTTCTCTTACCCTCTTTATCAATAATATATCAAGCCTCAAAAATAGTCTTGACTGCTACAATTCGTAAAGATAAGAAGTAGAACAACTCACCAGCCGAAAAAAATCTGCAGACTCGCCAAAAAAGGTTGGTTTCGGGGCCAGGGGGGAGATCGGCGCAGACTGGGAGAGAAATTAGGTTCCGAGGAGAGTCTCAAACCGAGGGTGAAGGCACAGATCTCAGCACAAGCGCACAGCCCCAACCCGCAGTAAGGGGCTTTTCCTTGGGGCAGTTGTGATCCTGCACGGCAGGAGGGGCCCTGGCGTTAGCCTCCAATCTGCTCAGGGGAGCTCGGCTTGGGGCCATAGAGCTTTTTTCCAGGGCCGATTTGCATCAGGCAGAGACGCTGGGCAGAGGTTTGTGGCTGTCTGCGTTCTGCAGTCAGCTGCTAATACTCACAGTCCCACAGAGCTCGCCTGGGGTGACACTTCACCACTTAGTCTCTAGCCGAGGGCAATCGATGAATCCACTCAGCCCTACTAAGCAGTTTGATAGCTCGGCCAGTGCTGAATCCACCTCCTGTTGGGGAAGGGAAAACTCTCCACGAGCACTCCCATACCTTGGAGCCGGAAATCGGTTTACATCTCTCCCTATTCTGCAGAGGAAGCTGGTAACCCCTTGCCTAGGAGACATACCCCTAAAGGCTTTAAAACATGAATAAAAAGATGAAAAGAACAATCGACAGCTTCTATGCAGAAAAAGAGCAGGTCAGCAAACCTGAAGAGACCTCAAACAGCAAAAATGCATCAGACTGTCCTCCTTTACATAATGCTCTCATAGAAGAGGCCATTAAAAGTCTCAAAAGAGAGTTAGAAGATAAATGGGGAAAGGAAAGAGAAGCCTTACAAGAGAGCAACAACTTCCTGAAATACGAATTGGAAAAAAAAAAATTCACTACAAAGTAGGATTTGTGATTTGGAAAAGACAAAGAACTCGCAAGAAAGTA
This sequence comes from Sarcophilus harrisii, assembly GCF_902635505.1. Lineage (NCBI taxonomy): Eukaryota > Metazoa > Chordata > Mammalia > Dasyuromorphia > Dasyuridae > Sarcophilus > Sarcophilus harrisii. The sequence continues at coordinate 229,084,942 of NC_045430.1, forward strand.
GGATCCATGAATTGGAAAAGACAAAGAACACGCAAGAAAGTAGGATCTGTGAATTGGAAAAAGAAAATAATTCACTAAAAAAAAAAATTAGTGAAATGGAAAAAATTCCACAGACCAAAACAATACATTCAAAACTCAATTGGACATATACAGAAAGAAGTAAAAAAGCTATTGAAGAAAATAATTCTTTAAAATTAGAACTGAACAAATTGAAACTAATGATTCATTGAGACAGCAAGAATCAGTCAAGCAAAACAAAAAATGACAAACTGGAAAAACCACGAATTATCTACTTGCAAAAACGACAGACTTGGAAAATAGATCTAGGAGAGATAATCTGAGGATTATTGGACTTTCTGAAAACTATGATGAAAAAAAGAGCCTAGATACTATTTTACAAGAAATCATCAAAGAGAACTGCCCAGATGTAATAGAATCAGAAGGTAAAATAGGCATTGAAAGAATTCATCGAACACCTTCTGAAAGAAACCCTAAAATAAAACCCCAAGGAATATTGTGGCAAAATTTCAGAACTATAAGATTAAGGAAAAATTTTACAAGCAGCCAAAAAACCATTTAAATACCGAGGTGCCACAATAAGGATCACCCAAGATCTGGCTGCCTCTACATTAAAGGAAAGAAGGGCCTGGAATATGATATTCGAAGGCACAAGAACTTGAGATGCAGCCAAGAATAAACTACCAGCTAAGCTGAGCATTTTCTTCCAGGGAAGAAGATGGACATTTAATGAAACAAATGAATTCCATTTGTTTCTGAAGAAAAAACCAGAACTAAACAAAAAATTTGATCTCCAAGAATAGAACTCAAGAGATGCAGAAAAGGTAAAAATAACTCTGAGAATTGTATTTCTGTTGTGGATATACAAAAAGAATACATGTATAATTTGATTGTACTGATATAACATAAAAAGGGAAGTAGATATGGAAAAGGGATGATGGCAGAATAAAGGTGGGAAGGAGGGATAAAAGAGGGGAACCACATCCCACAAAGAGGCTAAGGAAACTTATCATATCTGAGGGAATTTAGAGAGGGGAGGAACATTGTGTGAATCTTACTCTCATCAGAGTTGCTCAAAGAAAAATAATTGACATTTGTTTTAGAAAGATTCTCCAGCCTCATTAAAACGGGGGAGAGGAAAAGGGAAAAGAAAAAAGTAATAAGGGAAGGAAGGGGAAAGACTCAAAGGGGGAGGGGAGGGATTATAAAGAGGATAAGTATCGTGATACAAGAGGGGTACATAAGTTTAAAAGGGGAAAGAGGGTTGGGGAGGCAAGAATAAGTAAAGCACAATCTGGGGTTATTAGGATGGCAGGAAATACAGATTTAGTAATTCTAACGAAATAGTAAATGGGATGAACTCCCCATAAAGAGGAGGCAGATAGCAGACTGGATCAAAGTCAGAACCCTACAATATGTTGTTTACAAGAAACACATTTAAAAGCAGGGGATGCATATAGAGTAAAAGTAAAAGGCTGGAGCAAAATCTATTATGCTTCAGGTGAAGTCAAAAAGAGGGGTAGCCATCCTTATCTCAGATCAAAGCAAAAGTAAAATTGATCTAATTAAAAGAGATAAGGAAGGTAACTACATCCTGCTAAAGGGTACATAAACAACGAAGCAATATCAATATTAAACATATATGCACCAAGTGGTATGGCACTCAACTTCCTAAAGGAGAGTTAAGAGAGTTGCAAGAAGAAATAGACAACAAAACTGTAATAGTAGGAGATCTCAACCTTGCACTCTCAGAATTAGACAAATCAAACCACAAAACAAATAAGAAAGAAATTAAAGAAGTAAATAGAATATTAGAAAAATTAGGTATGTTGGATCTTTGGAGAAAATTGAATGGAGATAGAAAGAATATACTTTCTTCTCAGCAGTTCATGGAACCTATTCAAAAATTGACCATATATTAGGACATAAAGACCTCAAATTAAATGCAAGAAAGCAGAAATAGTAAATGCTTTCTTTTCAGATCATGATGCAATAAAAACTACATTCAACAAAAAGTTAGGGGTAAATAGACCAAAAAGTAATTGGAAACTAAACAATCTCATCTTAAAGAATGATTGGGTGAAACAGCAAATTATAGATACAATTAATAATTTCACTCAAGATAATGACAATGATGAGACATCATACCAAAATTTGTGGGATGCAGCCAAAGCGGTAATAAGAGGAATTTTATATCCTTAGAGGACTTACTTGAATAAAACAGAGAAAGAAAAGATTAATGAATTGGGCTTGCAACTAAAAAACTAAAAAAGACCAAATTAAAAACCCCAATCAAATACTAAATTGGAAATTCTAAAATTAAAAGGGAGAAATTAAAATATTGAAAGTAAAAAACTATTGAACTAATTAATAAAACTAAGAGTTGGTTCTATGAAAAAGCCAATAAAATAGATAAGCCTTTGGTAAATCTGATTAGAAAAAGGAGGGAGGAAAATGAAATTAGTAGTCTTAAAAATGAAAATGAAGAGGAAATTAGAGAAATAATAAGGAGTTATTTTGCTCAACTTTATGCCAATAAATTTGATAACCTAAGTGAAATGGATGACTACCTCCAAAAATACAGACTTCCCAGAATAACAGAGGAAGAAGTAAATTGCTTGAATAGTCCCATTTCAGAAAAAGAAATAGAACAGGCAATTAAACAACTCCCTAAGAAAAAATCCCCAGGACCAGATGGATTTACATGTGAATTTTACCAAACATTTAAAGAACAATTGGCCCCAATGCTATATAAATTATTTGATAAAATAGGGAATGAAGGAGTCCTACCAAATTCCTTCTATGACACAGACATGGTACTGATACCTAAACCAGGTAGGCTGAAACAGAGAAAGAAAATTATAGACCAATCTCCCTAATGAATATTGATGCTAAAATCTTAAATAAGATATTAGCAAAAGACTACAGAAAATCATCTCCAAGATAATACACTATGATCAAGTAGGATTTATACCAGGAATGCAGGGCTGGTTCAATATTAGGAAAACTATCAATATAATTGGCCATGTCAATAACCAAATTAACAAAAACCATATGATCATCTCAATAGATGCAGAAAAAGCATTTGATAAAATCCAACATCCATTCCTATTAAAAACACTTGAGAGTATAGGAATAAATGGACTTTTCCTTAAAATAATCAGCAGCATCTATTTAAAACCATCCAGTAAGCATCATATGTAATGGAGACAAACTGCAACCATTCCCAATAAGATCTGAGTGAAACAAGGTTGCCCACTATCACCGTTACTATTTAATATTGTATTAGAAACCGCTAGCTATAGCAATAAGAGCTGAGAAAGAGATTAAAGGAATAAGAATAGGCAATGAGGAAACCAAATTATCACTCTTTGCCAATGACATGATGGTATTCTTAGAGAACCCCAGAGATTCTGCTAAAAAGTTATTAGAAATAATCCACAAATTTAGCAAGTTGTGGGTTATGTGAGTTATAAAATAAACCCACATAAGTCATCAGCATTCTTATATATCACTAACAAAATCCTACAGTCAGAGTTACAAAGAGAAATTCCATTTAAAGTAACTACTGATAATATAAAATATTTAGGAATCTATCTGCCAAGGGAAAATCAGAAACTTTATGAGCAAAATTACAGACCACTTTTCACACAAATTAAGTCTGATCTAACCAATTGGAAAAATATTAAATGCTCTTGGATAGGGCGAGCAAATATAATAAAGATGACAATATTACCTAAACTAATCTATTTATTTAGCGCTATACCAATCAGACTCCCAAAAAACTATTTTAATGACCTAGAAAAATAACAACAAAGTTCATATGGAAAAACAAAAGGTCAAGAATTTCAAGGGAATTAATGAAAAAAATCAAATGATGGTGGCTTAGCTGTACCAGATCTAAAACTATACTATAGAGCAGCAGTTACCAAAACTATTTGGTATTGGCTAAGGAATAGATTAGTTGATCAGTGGAATAGATTAGGTTCAAGGGATAAAACAGTCAACAAATATAGCAACCTAGTCTTTGACAAACCCAAAGATCCCAGCTTTTGGGATAAGAACTACTGTTTGATAAAAATTGCTGGGAAAAATTGGAAACTAATATGGCAGAAACTAGGCATTGATCCATACTTAACGCGTATACCAAGATAAGGTCAAAATGGGTTCATGACCTAGGCATAAAGAATGAAATTATTAATAAATTAGAGGAACATAGGATAGTTTACCTCTCAGACCTGTGGAAGGGGAAGGTTTTTATGACCAAATCAGAACTAGAGATCATTACTGATCACAAAATAGAAAATTTCGATTATACCAAACTGAAAAGTTTTTGTACAAACAAAACTAATGCAGACAAGATTAGAAGGGAAGCAATAAACTGGGAAAATATTTTTACAGTCAAAGGTTCTGATAAAGGCCTCATTTCCAAAATATAGAGAATTAACCTAATTTATAAAAATCAACCATTCTCCAATTGAAAAATGGTCAAAGGATATGAACAGACAATTCTCAGATGAAGAAATTGAAACTATTTCTAGTCATATGAAAAGATGCTCCAAGTCATTATTAATCAGAGAAATGCAAATTAAGACAACTCTAAGATACCACTACACACCTGTCAGATTGGCTAAGATGACAGGAAAAAATAATGATGATTGTTGGAGGGATGTGGAAAACTGGGACATTGATTCATTGTTGGTGGAGCTGTGAACGAATCCAACCATTTTGGAGAGTAGTTTGGAACTATGCTCAAAAGTTATCAAACTGTGCATACCCTTTGATCCAGCAGTGTTACTACTGGGATTATATCCCAAAGAGATTATAAAGAAGGGAAAGGGACCTGTATGTGCACGAATGTTTGTGGCAGCCCTTTTTGTAGAGGCTAGAAACTGGAAACTGAATGGATGTCCATCAGTTGGAGAATGGCTGAATAAATTGTGGTATATGAAAATTATGGAATATTACTGTTCTGTAAGAAATGACCAACAGGATGATTTCAGAAAGGCCTGGAGAGACTTACACGAACTGATGCTGAGTGAAATGAGCAGGACCAGGAGATCATTATATACTTCAACAACAATACTAGATGATGACTAGTCCTGATGGATCAGGCCATCCTCAGCAACAAGATCAACCAAATCATTTCTAATGGAGCAGTAATGAACTGAACTAACTATACCCAGAAAAAGAACTCTGGGAGATGACTAAAACCATTACATTGAATTCCCAGTCCCTATATTTATGCACACCCGATCTTTGATTTCCTTCACAAGCTAATTGTACAATAATTCAGAGTCTGATTCTTTTTGTACAGCAAAATAATGTTTGGTCATGTATACTTATTGTGTATCTAAGTTATATTTTAATAATATTTAACATCTACTGGTCATCCTGCCATTTAGGGGAGGGGGGGGGGTAAGAGGTGAAAAATTGGAACAAGAGGTTTGGCAATTGTTAATGCTGTAAAGTTACCCATGTATATATCCTGTAAATTAAAGGCTATTAAATAAAAAAAAAATATATAAAAAAAAAAATAATAAAAAAAAAATAAAATAAAATAAAATAGGCACTATATATCTGTCTGTCTGTCTCTCTCTCTCTCTCTCTCTGTCTCTGTGTGTATGTGTGTGTGTGTGTGTGTGTGTGTGTGTGTGTGTAGTACTTCAACCTTCAATATATTACTATTTGGCATGACCCTGCCCTAATATTCACATAGATAACTTTGTCAGATTATCATTGCCCCTTGCCAAACTATTTAATCAACGGCCTCCTAATTGGGTTCTCTGCTTCAAGTCTCTTCCTTCTCTCAATGGACTTCCACAAAGTTCCTCAAATAGTTATTTCAAGGTACGTATCTGACCATGCCACAGTCTTGCTCAAAAATTTCCCCAAAATATAAAGTCTTCCATTTAAAAGCCTCCTCAAGCTGGCTCCAACCTACTTGTGGAGATATTTCATATTCTGCTTCTTCCCATGCTCTACATCCAGAATTCTCTATTTGGAGTTTGGAACTCCCCTTACACTACCACACTCCCATAGATTTTCCAGTTTCCATGAATTTGGATGGGGAAAACAATTCTGTCTTTCTATCCCTGTTACATAACAATGTCATGCATATTTTACATACATAAGAAATGTCCATTCAATTAAAATATCAATTTGCCTTTGATAACTTATTGTTTACAATGCTCTCATAAATAGTTTTCTTCTTTTTCTAAACTATAATCACCTTTAGATGATTCTATATTCTCACATTTTCATGCCACCCCAAAGTGACTTATATAAGACCTTTCATCTTACAAAAGTTCTCAACTGATTTCACTTCATACATCCTCAATCATAATATTATGTAACTTCCAAAAATACTTTTAGATCTGAAAAAGAACTTAGAAATCTTTTAGTCCAACAAAGACAACTTTATGGATGAGAAAACAATAATAACAACTAGCATTTACATAGTGCTTCAAGATTTGCAAAATGTTTTTCCAAATATTACCATATTATAGTAATAATCCTTGGAGGGAGATGTTATTATTAATGTCTATTTTACAGATGAAGAAACTGAGGCAAATAGAGGTTGCCTAGGCTCACACAGCTAGTAGCTAAGACAAGACTGAATTCAAGTCTTCCTGATTATATGTTCTTCTCTCTATCCACTATGACACCTAGTTGCCTAAGGACAAAAGAAGACTTGGCCAAAGTGACATGTTAGTAATTTGTAGAGATCCTCTAATTCCATATCATGACTCCTTCTTTGACTTTAAATAGGCTTTCTCTCAGATCTTTCTAAGGGAGATCCTTATGCTTCCCATGCCTTCCTGGATGTATGCTACCAGTAATATTGAAAAAAGTTTCCCATTCAGATCTCAAACTGTGTTATAAGTCAGTAATTATCAAAGCAATAGTACTGCTAAGTAGAGTGAAAAACCAATGGAATTGATTAGGTACATAATATATAGTACAAATTGCCATAGTAATCTAGTGTTTTGTATACACAATGACCCAAGCTTTTGGGAGAAGAACTCACTATATGATAAAAAGTGTAAAATAGTATGGCAGAAACGAGTTATAAACCAATATCAGATATCAGATATCAAGACAAGATCAAAATGGGTACCTGATTTAGAAAAGAAGGTGATACCACAAACAATTTTAAAAATCTTCTGTTTGTCAGAGAAAAATTTAGGACCAAACAAAAGAGAGAAAAAATTATAAGATATAAAATGAATAATTTTCTCATTTTAAATTGAAAAGATTTTTTTGTGCAATCAAAAAACAATATAATGAAGATGGGAAGGAAAGCAAAAAGCTGGAGGAGAAATTTACAGCAAGCACCTCTGATCAAGGCCTCATCTCTCAACATATATAGAGAACTGAATCAAATTTGTAAGAAGAATACAAGTCATTCCCCAGTTTGATAAATTGTTCAAAGAATATGTTTACATATTCTTTACAGGGAGTTCACAGATGAAGACATCAAAGCTACCTATAGCCATATGGGGAAAAAAAATGTTCTAAAGCATTGTTAATTAGAAAGATGCAAATTAAAACAACTCTGAGGTACCATCTCACACATATCAGATTGACCAATAGGACAGAAAAGGAAAATGATAAATGTTGGAGATGTGATAAAATTGAAACACTAATGCAATGTTGGTAGGGTTGTGAATTGATCCAAACATTCTGGAGAGCAATCTGGAACTATGCCTAAAGGACTATAAAATTGGACATATCCTTTGAACCAGTAATACCACTACTAGCTCTATATTCCAAAGAAACACAAAAAAGGGAAAATGATGTATTTGTACAAAAAATACTTATCACACCTCTTTTTTGTGGTAGCAAAATTAGGAACTGAGGGGATATTCATCAATTGAAGAATAGCTGAATGAGTAGTGATATATGATGGTAATGGAATACTGTGTTACAAGAAATGACACAGGTTGATTTCAGAAAAACATGAGAAGACATATGAACAAATGCAAAGTAAAGAGAGCAGAACTAGGAGAATAGTGAGCATGCTAACATCAATGTTGTACAATGATCAATTGTGAATGACTTAGCTATCCTCAGCAATATGATGATCCAAGACAATTTCAAAGGACTAGTGATGAAAAATTTTATCTACCTCCAGAAAACTGCTGGAGCCTGAATGCAGATTGAATCATAGTATCTTTCACTTCATTTTTAATGGCATTTTTTAGACTGTATTTTTTCTCATGCCATCGAAATATATTTTGTATGATTGTACATATATAACTTAAATAAAATATATACCTATATATATATATATATATAGAGAGAGAGAGAGAGAGAGAGAGAGAGAGAGAGAGAGAGCGCAATGATAGGATCATGCCTATTCTCCAGTGTAATGATTCACTAGAGATTTCTGGATAAGACAATATAATAAGAAGAGAATTTGATGGTTCAAGGAATGCTTCTTCCTCAAACAGCAGCTCTGGGCATCCCTGAACAACATAAGCAATCACTTATGGATGTAGAAGCCCAAGGAGAATAGATTTCTCTCAGAGACTAGAGGGGAACTTCTCTAACCCTGAAATACAGGTCAGTTCATTGTATACAACAAAGTTGTCAAATATTTGCAACTATATATTGAATACCATCCAGTATTTGTCATATGTCCTTCACATGAAACATAATTTGGGCATTTACATGGATATGTATGTACCAAAATCCAAAATTCAAGTAAAAAGATCATTTTTACCCCTTTTAGAAAACTTACTGTCACTTTGGCCTCCAATTTGTGCTGTTTTCCTTGAAATGTGCTCTATATCCTCATTCCATTCCCCTGATCATTGAGTATACTCTATTCTCTGCTGCACTGTCCCCATCTAACCCCACTTCCTTGCTTGTATCTCCATCTGGCTATTATTTTACTCAATTCAGGTGCCTCATTAGCAGTTCTGGAAACCTTCAAGAATCTCTGCCAACAACCAAGATGTAGTCTTCCCTTACATCCCCTCTCTTTGCAGCTAATTCAATTTATGCTCCAAAAAGATTCTTATGAACTAGGCATATCAGTGGGTGGAAGTCCTTTCCAATCCTGGAATTTTAATTTAGGCTCTAATGGATGGAGTCTACTCAGATCCTTGTGATCAAGGATTGAGAGGCTGGAAGCTTCACCCAAGGATAAATGCCTTAAACTACCATGATGAATTTATGCCATTGATTTTTTTTAATTTAAAAAAAATTATCAATGTATTTACCCATAGAATCATCACTCTAATATTAATGGGCCTGTGAGCACATTATACATAAGTACATAATTATACATAAATACATGAGTATTCAATTCACTAGAGCAAATCACAACCCATTCATGCCTTCTTATCCTAGGCAACTTTTGTCCATTATCTTACATATATAAGGGAACTTCCCAATAGAATTCCCCACTTATACCTTATTCTAATGCCTCATTGTGATATAAAAGGGACACAAAATATTTCAGTGGAGTGAAAACTCTGAAAGGTTTTGATGATGGATCTGTTACGTACATCCTCTGAGAATGACTCTACCTATGTTTGGTGAGATTCATCACCAGTTTGGTCATGGGATGGTAACATTTTCAGACAGAGAAACTAGCTTGATACAAGTATCAGTAGAGAGGATATCTATATAGATTAAAACATAGACACATACTGGCTCTCTTCATCTAGATCATTTATTGGACAGAAGGGCAACATTTATCTATTGTTACTTTGTTTTTATATATGGCTAGTCAACCTCCCTTTCCAATCATACATGTCCCTGATTATGTCTTTCACATTATTTCTCATCAGAATGGTTAACATAATAGAAAAGAAAAGTGATAAATGCTAGAAGAGATGTGGAAAAAAAAGAAATGCTAACACATTATGGGTAGAGTTAAGAACTGGTCCAACCATTCTGGAGAGTAATTTGGAACTATACCCAAAAGGCTATCAAACCTTGTATATACTTTGACTCAGAAATTCTATTACTCTGTCTATAAGGTATCCCAAAGACATCAAAGGAAAAGGAAAAGGTTATGTTGTACAAAAATATATGTAGCAGCTCTTTTATAGTGGCAAAGAATTGCTAGATGGTCCAGTGAGCAGAGTGTCAGGCCTGACATCAGAAAGATTCATCTTCATTAATTAATCTGGCCTCAGATACTTACTGAGGATGAATCTTCACACTCACTGTGTGATCCTGGGCAAGTCGCCCAACCCTGTTTGCCTCAATTTGCTCAGTAAAATGATCTGAAAAAGGCAATAGTTAACCTCTCCATTATCATTTGCAAGTAAAGCCCAAATAGAATCACAAAGAATCAGAAAGGACTGAAACAACTGAACAAAGAACTGGAAATTGAGAGGATATCCATCAGTTGGGGAATAGCTAAACATGTTGTGCTATATGGTTGTGATAGAATACTATTGTGCTATAATAAATGATAAGTAGTATGTTTTCAGAAAAGCCTAACAAGACTTATAAACTGATGTATGGTAAAGAAAGCAGAATCAAGATATCATTGTACACAGTAATGGCAATATTATAACAATTATCAATTGTGAAAGACTTTGTTCTGATAAATACAATAATCCAAGGCAATTCCAAAGGACTCATGATGAAAAATGTTATCTATCTCCAGAGAGAGAAATGGAGTCTGAATGCAGATTGAAATACATTTCTCCCCCATTTTTCTTTGTTTTTTTGGGGGGGGTACATTTTCTTTTGCAATGTAGCCAAAATGGAAAATACATTTTGCATGGTTTCATGTGTATAACTGACATGTTTCTTGGCTTCTCATTGGGTGGGAAAGAAACATGAAAGAGGGAAAGAATTTTTAACTCATTTTTTTAAATTAATGCTAAAACAAATAATCTTTTAACAATTTGAAAGAGGAAGGGACAGTTATATGACACACTGGATAGAGAATAGACTCTGGAGTCAGAAGAATGTGAGTTCAAATCTGACTTCAGACATTCAACATTTACTAGGTGTGTGATTCTGAGTAAGTCACTTGACTCTGCCTTGTGAAGGGAGGAACAGAATAATGAGGAATGGAGGTTCAGTGATTTGCTCAGGGTCACACAAATTGTTAAGTCTCAGGCCAGATTCAAACTCAGTTCTTCCTAACTCTAGGCTCAATGCTCTATCTAAAGAGACATCTCATTGTCAAGTTTCAGGTATGACACTTGGTCTCTAGGTTCTTGCTGCCCTGCTCTTAGGTTCTATTACTTTGATGGTCTACAGCTGCCAAAATCAATAATGCTTCTACTGCTGCTATTGTTATTTTTAATCAAACAGAAGTGAGGCTAAGAACTTGCAAAAGTTAAGAGCAAGAGGGGTGAGGCCAAAATGACAGAGAGTAGACGGGTCTTTGAGCTCTTCTTGGCTTTCCTTAGATCAACACCAGATTAAACCTCTGAACAGGTTTTGGGGTGACAGAACCCACAATATTTGGAGTATAACAAATTTCCAGTAGAAAATATTTTGAAAGAACTTCAGGAAAGGTCTGTCTCAATTGAGCAGTATGTTTGTGTTTGTGGGGGGTGGGAGGGTTTGCAGGCCAGTAGAATGCAGTTCAAGGAGACCCAGAATAGAAAGGCTTCCTCATGCTGGGTGAATATGGTGGGAGTCTTGTAGTCAAAATACAGTAGCATTTGCTACCCTGTCCTGGTTTGGAAATTGTTTTTTCAGCAGATTAGCTGTGAGACTTCCAGTGTATAGAAGCAAAATGCTGAGTGCTTGAACCCCAGCAAAATACAAGACTTAGTCACGTTCACCACCTCAGGAAGGAAGCAGTGTGTAAGCTACCTTCTCCTGTACAGGAAACCTAAGACAATCTCCCTTTTGTCCAAAGAACAGATCCCAACCTTTAAAAATGAGCAAAAAAAGCAAAAAGAGCTCTTACCATAGAAAGCTTTTCTGGAGATAGAGAAAAACAGAACACAAATTCTGAGAACACTAAAGGCAAAATATCTCCAGATCAAGCTGCAAATGGTGATATAAATTGGTCTCTATCTCATAATGCTCTCTTGTTAAAAAAAAAAATCAAAAAGGATCTTAAAAAGAAAGCTAGAACAAAAATGGGGAAAAGAAATGAGAGGTCTAGAAAAAGAAACATAGAAATTATCTGAATTATCACTCCTTAAAAAATAGTTTTGTGGAAATGGAAAACAAAACCAATTCCTTGAAAACCAGAATTTCTGAAATGGAAAAAAAAATTCCAGTGAACAAAACAACTCATTTAAAAGTTCAATTGGCAAAATGCAAAAGAAATTTAAAAAGCTAACTGAAGAAAGTAATTCACTAATGCTTAGAACTGAACAAATGGAAGCAAATGACTCAGTGAAAGATCTAATAAAAATAAATACCAAATAAATGACCAAATAAAACCAAAGCAATGAAAAAATAGAAGAAAATATAAAATACCTCATCAGAAAAACAACTGATCTGGAAAGTAGATTCAGAAGAGATGATTTAAGAATTATTGGATTACCAAAAAACCATGATGAAAAAAAAAAAAAGAGCCTTGATAACATCTTTCTTTCTTAAATTCTTAAATAAAATAGTATCAAAGAGATTATAACAAGTTATCACTAGGATAATACACCATGACCAAGCAGGATTTATAACAGGAATGCAGGACTGGTTCAATATTAGGAAAACTATTAGCATAATTCACTATATCAATAACTAAACTATTAGAAAATCATATGTTTATCTCAATAGATGCAGAAATAGCATTTGGCAAAATCCAAACACCCACTCCTTTTAAAGACACTAGCGAGTATAGGAATAAATGGAGTTTTCCTTACAATGATCAGGAGCATCTATTAGAAACCATTAGCAAGAATCATCTGTGCTGGGGATACACTAGAACCATTCCCAATAAGATCAGGGGTGAAACAAGGTTGCCCACTATCACTATTAAATATTGTATTAGAAATGTTACCTTTAGCAATAAAAGAAAAAAAATAAAGAAAATAGGGTAAATAATGAAGAAACCAAATCATCACTCTTTGCAGATGATATGAGGGTATACTTAGAAAACCCAGAGAATCCAATGGCAATTATGTCCACAGAGGGAGAAAAAAGAGACCAGCCAGATGCATCGTTCTCCCCTTTGGTTCCCCCATCCCTTTTGCCTTTCACACTTGTGGGTATAGCAGAGCCCTATGAATGAATACCAATGAGTTCTCTATAGAAGACCTTGACTTTCAGACTTGGCTGAAGTTTTTTTTTTTTTTTAATTAAAGCTTTTTATTTTCAAAATATATGCATGGATAATTTTTCAACATTAACTCTTGCAAAACCTTGTGTTCCAATTTACTTTCCCCCTATTCCATCCCCTACATGGCAAGTAATCCAATATATGTTAAACATGGTAAAAATACATGTTAAATCCAATATATGCATACACATTTATATAATTATCTTGCTACACAAGAAAAATCAAATCAAAAATGAGAAAGAAAATAAAATGCAAGCAAACAACAAGAAGAAATGAGAAAAAAGAAAAAAAAGAAAACCCAGAGAATCAACTAAAAAAAGTCCTAACAATGATTTACAACTTTAGTAAAGTTGCAGGATACAAAATAAATCCACAGAGATCATCAGCATTTCTATATGTTACCAACAAAGTCCAGCAGCAAGAAATACAAAGACAAAGTCAGGAACTATATGAACACAAGTATTACAAAATATTTTCCATACAAATAAAGTCACATCTAATCAATTGGAAGAATAAAAATGACAATTCTATCTAAGTTAATCTACTTATGGGGCAGCTAGATGAGGCAGTGAATAGAGTGCCAGCCCTGACGTCAGGAGGACCTGAGTTCAAATCTGGCCTCAAACACTTAAACTCCCTAGCTTTGTGATCTTGGGCAAATCACCTAATCCCAATTGCCTCAATAATAATAATAAGTTAATCCAATTATTTAGTGCCACACCAATCAAATTCCCCAGCAATTATTTTACAGAGCTAGAAAAAATAATAACAAAGTTCATCTAGAAGAACAAAAGGTCAATAATTTCAAGGGAATTAATGAAAAATTGCAAATGAAAGTGGCCTAGCTGTAACTGACCTAAAATTACATTATAAAACAGCAGTCATCAAAACCATTTAGTACTGGCTAAGAAATAGATTAGTCAATCAGTAGAATAGATTAGGTTCACAAGACACTGTCAATAACTATAGTAATCTAGTGTTTGATAAACCCAAAGACTCCAGCTTCTCAGGTAAGAACTCACTATTGGACAAAATTTGCTGAGAAAATCAAAAACTAGTATGGCAGTAGCTAAGCATGAAACCATACCCAAGACCCTATATAAAGATAAGGTCAAAATGGGTTCATGATTTATACAAAAAGAATGATGCTATAAGCAAACTAGAAGAACAAAGGATAGTCTACCTCTCAGATCTGTGGAAAAGGAAGGAATTTGTGGCCATATAAGAACTAGAATATGTTATGGAATGCAAAATGCATTATTTTGATTATATTAAGTTAAAAAATTTTATACAAACAAAAACAAATGCAGACAAGATTAAAAGGGAAGCAGTAAACTAGGAGGGAAATTACATTTAAAGGTTCCGATAATGGCCTCATTTCTAAAATATATAGAGAATTGATTCAAATTTCTAAGAATTCAAACCATTCTCCAACTGATAAATGCTCAAAGGATATGAAAAGACAATTTTCAGATGAAATTAAAACTATTTCTAGTCATAAAAAGTGCTCTAAATCACTATTGATCAGAGAAATGTGAATTAAGACTCTGAGGTATTACTACATATCTCTCAAATTGATTGAGATGATAGGAAAAGATAATGATAAATGTTGGAAAGGATGTGGGAAAACTGGGACACCAAAACATTTTTGGTGGAGTCATGAACTGATCCAACTATTCTGGAGAGCAATATGGAACTATGCCCAAAGGACTATCTAACTGTGTATGCCCTTTAATCCAGCAGTATCTTTAGAGGGTCTGTAGCCCAAAGAGATTATTAAAAAGGGAAAAGGACACACATGTACAGAAATGTTTGTAGCAGCCTTTTTTGTAGTGGCAAAGAACTGGAAATTGAGTGGATGCCCATCAGTTGGAGAGTGGATGAATAAGTTATGGTCTATGTATGTTAGTGAATATTATTGTTCTATAAGAAAGAATCAGCAGAATGATTTCAAAGAGGTCTGGAGAGACTTACCTAAATTGATGTTGGGTGAAGTGAGTAGAACCAGGAGAACATTGTACATAGCAATAGCAAGATTATAAGATAATCAATTCTAATGGACATGGCTCTTTTCAAGTGATTCAGACCAGTTCCAATGATCTTGTGATGAAGAAAGCCATTTGCCCCAAGAGGGAGGACTGTGGGGACTGAGTATGGATCACAACATAGTATTTTCACTTTTTTGTTGTTGTTTGCTTGCATTTTGTTTTCTTTCTCATTTTTTTTTCCTTTTTGATCTGATTTTTCTTGTGCAGCATGATAATTGTGGAAATATGTAGAGAAGAATTGCACATGTTTAACATATATATTGGATTACTTGCCATCTAGAGGAGGCAGTAGGAGGAAAGGAGGGAAAAATTGGAATACAAAATTTTACAGGAATGAATGTTGAAAATTATCTTTGCATTTGTTTTGAAAATAAAAAGCTTTAAGAAAAAAAGGAAAAAAGTTAAGAGCAAGGGTTAAGTAATATAAATACTTCTCTGAGATAACCACAGGGAGCAATCTCCATTAATTTTCCAATTTTGAAATGCATTGAGATAACACCCTGAAGCCAATGCAAGTTTTTAATAACAGGAGCAAAAGTTACACAAAAAATAAAACTTTCTTGCCCAATTGATAAATGGGCAAAGGATATGAACAAGCAGTTTTCAGGTGAGGAAATCAGATATCTATAGTTATATTAAAAATGCCCTAAGTTATTATTGATTAGAGAAATGCAAATTAAAATAACTTTGAGATCTCATGTCACACCTATCAGATTGGTTAAATGATAAAACATGAAAATGTCATGGAGGATGTGGAAAAATTGGAACCCTAATACACTGTTAGTGGAACTGTGAACAAATACAACCATTTTGGAGAGCAATCTGGAATTGTGCCCAAAGAATTATGAAAGTATAAGTACCCTTTGACCCAACGATTCCACTTTCAGATTAAGGAAAAAGAAAAAGAACCTATATGTTCTAAAATATTTGTAGCAGCTCTCTTTGTGATAGCAAACTAGAAATTGATGAGAAACCCATCATGTAAGAATGGCTAATCAAAATGCTGTATATTATTGTGATGCAATATTACTGGATTTTAAGAAACAATGAACATGTTGATTTTAGGGATATACAATATAAATAAATAAAATTCAGTATAAAGAAAATTGCATAAAGTAACAACAATACTGTTCAAAGAATAATTGTGAATGATTAAGCTGTTCTGCATTATATGAATATTCAAATTAACTACCAAATACCTATGAAGGAAGATGATATCCACTGCCAGAAAAAGAACTGATAAATAGAAATATGCATAACATGATTTTACATGTGTGAGTATGTGTGTGTCCTGTATCTTTGTCAAATTGTGATATTTTCTAGTGGGAAGTAGAGAGGAAGGGAAACTGTTCATAACTTAAAATATAACCAAAAAATAAATTAAATAAAACTTTCATATATTAATTATTAAATACAGAGCTTCTACACATAAGAATATAAAGGGTGAGATATCTCTATTACAAATACATAGAAAGTAGATCCCATATGTTAGCTGTAAGAGGGAATCATCATACACCAAGAATATTAAGGGAAGTAAAAATAGTATAAAGTATTACCAAAAAAATAGGTACCCTAAGATCAGGAAAAATTGGAAGAGAACCTTTGATAAAGCATTTAAAGGGATATTTCATTTAAAGGGACATAGCTCTACTAATTAGATCTAGTGGACCAATTTACATTTATATTATAAATTCCCCACTTTTTTATGGATATTATCTCAATGTACCTCCATTTTGGTTTGAAGTTGGGATTTCCAAATGGGAAAATTTTCTCTACCTTTACCCTGGACCTCAGTCTGAAGGAATGCCTCTCTCTACACAGATCCAAGCATCCCCCTCCAGAAAAAAAAAATCTCTAGGCACACCTGCATTAATCACATAATAGAATTGGCCACCACTAGATTTCCTTTATATATGCAATGAAATGCAGTTAGAAATAGGACTGGAGCAGTTCATTAGAATAGGAATCTTATACTGCCTATTATCCTGACCTCAGCAATAAAAATCATCTTTTCTGCTTTTGAGATAGACAGACAGACAAAGACAGAGAGAATCTCTTAATCTTTCTTTGATTTCTTTAGTTGTGTTATAGCTGGGTCAAAAGGTCTCCACAGTTTGGTGGCTTTCTGGGCATGGTTCCAAATTGCTTTCTAGAATAGCTGGACCAATGCACAGCTCTACCAACAAGGGATTTGTATACCCTGCTTCCACCTCCCATTTACTCTGAAGGGTAATGTAATCATTCTCTTCTCAAATTTCTTAGAGGATTTTTGCCTGGACACCTCTTTGTATTTGTAGTACATAGCACTATGCCTGGCATATAGTATACCCTTAATAAATACTTTTTAACTGCTCAATTATCATTTATCTCATTTTCCTTTGAATAAGAATTATTAGCGGAAAAGTTCCACCAACTCCACACCCTCCCAAATGAATGGCAAGGTTCTGGGGATATGTCACAGAAATCATTATACCACCACTCATTCCCCTGCACTGAGTGCCTTACACTTGGGTTCTTAGGAAATGTTTGTTGAATACATTTAATTGAATTATACGAAGCAATAATCATACATCTTATGCACTCTCCATTTTCCACATCTATAGCAATTCCAGCTACTGGGGCTAAGTTATTATATAGGTACTATTATTCATCTAATGATGGCCAACCTAAATACAGGTATATTTCCTAAGGATGGATTTACTTTTTGGCATAAATCTTACACTAAGCATAATTCCATATCATAAATATCACCAATTTCTCTGGCTCTTCAAAGGTTTGAAGCATCATAGTAGTAAAGGTTTTGTTGTTGTTGGTTGGTTGGTTGGTTGGTTTTTCAATAAAAGTCCCAATTCCAGAATATTTTCTTGCTTACCTTTACTTACTCTTGGGCTTTTATTTACTGAACATCCTTCATTTCAAATGTACTATTTACTTCCCATCTTTCCAAGCTTCATCATTCCCTGTGTGTCTTTCCACTGCCTAACTAGACAACACCAGCATCCTCTGTAAGAGCTATTCTTTGCAAAACAGCTGTCATCTGTCACCTGCCCCAATTCTGTGTCTCATCTTTCATATGGTTCTCCCCGGGAGTGGGCTGTCTATTACCAATTTTCCCCTGGCACTCTTTCAGTCTCTTGTTTCCTTTCTATTCTTTCTTTTCTGTTTATTTTTATTTAATAAATACAGAAATCTCTGATAGTTTGTTACAATATACCAAATCCTTTTCTTTCACATCCAAACCTCTCAAATTGCAAATTTCTTTTTTTTTTCAATAATGGCTTCACAATTCCCTAGAGCAAGGCATTGCTGGGGTCTATCACTGAACAAGATTCAGTAATAAGAAGAAGATTCATATCCCCAGGTTTCTTATTCTTTGTACCATCCAATTCCACATCAACCTTATGTGACCTTCTGATTCTTTCTCTCTAGCCTCTTCTCCATATAGATAGTCTTTGCCACCCTTGAAATTGTTTCCTCCCTCCAGTTCCTGACCCTGTCTTTCTAAAGTTGGATCTCTCTGTCCCTAACGCTTTTCAAGATAATATCCCTGAATTTTCAGGGTAAATCAGTCTCTTAGAAGAGAAAAAATAAAAGAATTTCTTGGCTAGAGAGGTAGACCATGGAAGTCGAAATTTTCTAGAAATTTTGTTTGTTTTACTTAACAAAAGAATAAGAATGAAATAAGCATTAGGAGCAAAGATGGGAGGAGGTGTGGAATGATGTCACCAAAAAAATGTTTTTTAGCTACCTAGAAGACACCAGAAATATCCATCAAGATATGCAAGCAAAATAGAAAATATACGAGAGGATAAGTAAAATCAAACTTTTTTTATTATTTTTACTCCTTGACTTTTTTGAATCACTTCCTTTTGCTATGATCCTCCATTATTATATGAATTTTTGACTCTATCTTGTTCTTTCTTTTCTTCTGTCTTTCCTTTTCATGTCAGGGTCTGGGAGGATTTCCATACAGATAGTCCCTAGGTCCTAATTTCTAGTCTCTTCTTGTAGTGCAAAGTTCAGTGCTCTTGTCACACTTTACACTGGCATCCATTTGTTAGTGGTGCCATAAGTGAGATCAGAGTTGTGTATATGACCATGCCTCGTTTTATGTAGATGAAGTAGATAAGTCAAACATTTATAAATAAGATCTTTGCTTAAGTAAACTAGAAGAGTTTGCTGTTTAAATATGCTTCTATCTTCAGGAGGCATGTAATTTAGCAGATAAGACAGGCCATATGTACATACAAAAATAATTAGCAATACAAAGCAGAATTATATGATATTAATTCAAAGAAGTGAGAGCTACCTTCATTCATTCATCCATTCACACATTAATTCATTCAATAAGCCATAATTAAGTACCTGAGCAAGATTCTTTTAGGCAAAGGGATAGAAAGATAAGTTTATATCAGCCCTCCACTCAAGCAGCTCATATTCTTTCAGAGTGATATAGACATAGATGAAATATAAAATATGAATATAAAATATAAATATATATAAATGAATGTTACATTCCTATAATAAATACAAATATGAAATATGGATAAAAATTAATTAATCTGGGGTGGGAGCACTAAAAAATGAGGACATTGGCAAAGGCTTCCTGTAAAGGGAAGACCTGAACTAGGGATTCTGAGAGTGGATCCTTGCAGAGTGATACTGTCTGAAGGAGCTTCTTGAAGAAAAGAAGATGAGTAGGGTCTAGATAGGCAGGAGAGAGAAGGGAATTTCCAGAGAACACTGATGGCAGAAGTTGTCACTATGCAACTTCTCCTGACTTATAAGACCAAATAGATCAAGTATTTCTTCTCTAGATGTAGTAAATACAATAAACATTTGTTAGATACCCATTATGATCCATGCACTAGAAATTGACATAAGAAAAAGAGAAATATCCCCCAAGAAATTTACAATCTAACAGATTATTATCTTCAAATAGTTGATGACAGCTATCATATTCTATCTGATTCTTCTTTATTCCAATCTAAACATATTTCTTCAACTAAATTCCATGTGATATAGATTTAGAACTCTTCACCATCTTGATTTCATACTTTCTGGATATTTACCAAGACCCATCTTTAATAATACAATATTCAAGATTTAGTCTGATTATAGAGGGGAGAAAAGAAAGAGAAAAGTAAAGGATACCTCCTTATTCAGAGACTTTGCCTCTCTTAAGGAAGTCCACGGTCATTCATATTAGTGGTTTTTTAATTGCCATATCACATTGCTGACACATATTGAATTTTGAGTGAACCAAAATCCCAAGATATCATTCAGACAAACCATTAGCCAACCATGTCTCCCTCATCCTGGTCTTCTGTACCTGATAATTTGAACTCAGGTATGAGAATACAAATTTACCCCTCTTGAATTTTATCTTATTTGGCTAAGTCCTATGTTTTAGGCTGTCAAAATCTTTCCCCTCATCATCGAGTGTGTTACTACTTCTCCCATCTATGTCATTTCCAAATTTGACAAGAATGACAACTCTGCCTTTATCCAAATCATTGATAGGAAAAAAATAAACATTACAGAGTAAAGCACATTTCTCTGGGTCATTCCTCTGAAGACATAACACATTAACAATAAACCATTTCAAAATCAGATCTAAACAACTGGAAAAATATCAATAGCTCATGGGTAGGGCCAAGCTAATATAATAAAAATGACAATTCTACCAAAATTGGGCTACTTGTTCAGTGCCATGACAAACTGCCAAAAAATTATTTTACAGAGCTAGAAAACATAATAATAAAATTCATCTGAAAGAACAAAAGATCAATGAAATTAATGAAAAAAAAACTACAAAGAATGGAGACTTAGCAGCACCAGATCTAAAACTCTATTACAAAGCAGCAGACATCAAAAACACATGATGGTGGATCAGTGGAATAAGTTAAATACATATAACACAATAATCAATGACTATAGTAATCTAATATTTGATAAATCCCCAAAACTCCAATTTCTGGAATCAGAACTCACTATTTTACAAAAATTGATGGGAAAATCAGAAAATATTATGTCAGAAACTCACCATAGACCTACACTTCACACCCCATATCAAAATAAGGTCAAAATGGGTACATGATTTGGTCCTCAAAGGTGATACCATAAGCAAATTAGGAAAACAAGGGATAGTTTACCTATCAAATCTTTGGAAAAGGGAGAAATGTATGGCCAAAGAAGAACTAGAGAACATTATACAATGCAAAATGGACAACTTTGATTACATTAAATTTTAAAAAGATTGTATTCAAACCAATAGAAATAAGCTTAAAAGGTAAGAACAAAGTTAGGGGGGGGGAGGGCAGGGAATAGCCAATGTTTCTGATAGAGGCCTCATTTCTAAAATATATAAAGAACTGTGTCAAATTTATAAGAATATAAGTCATTCCCTAAATGATAAATAGTCAAAGGATATGAACAAACAATTTTCAGATGACTGAATTAAAGCCATCTTTAGTCATGAAAAAAGGCTCTAAATCACTATTGATTAGAGAAATACAAATTAAAACAATTCTAAGGGACTACCTCACATCTCTCAGATTGGCTAAGATGACCAAAAAAACAAAAAGATAATGATAAATGTTGGAGGGGATATAGAAAAACAGGGACACTAATGCATTGTTGGTAGAGTTGTGAA
Source organism: Sarcophilus harrisii (assembly GCF_902635505.1). Lineage (NCBI taxonomy): Eukaryota > Metazoa > Chordata > Mammalia > Dasyuromorphia > Dasyuridae > Sarcophilus > Sarcophilus harrisii. The sequence goes on from NC_045430.1 coordinate 229,106,885, forward strand.
TTGATCCAACCATTCTGGAGAGCAATTTGGAACTACACTAAAAGGGCTTTCATACCCTTTAATCCAGTTTGCTACTACTGGATCTGTATCTCAAGGAAATAATAGAGGAGAAGAAAAGTGTCACATATGCAAAAATGTAGCAGCTCTTTTTGTGGTGACAAAGAATTGGGAAATGAGTAGATGTCCATCAATTGGGGAATGATTGAATAAGTTATGGCATATGAAAGTAAAGTATTATTTTTCTATAAAAAATGATAAACAAGCTTATTTTAGAAAGGCCTGAAAAGATTTACATGAACTGATGCTGAGTGAAACAAGCAGAATCGGGAATACATTGTACACAATAACAGCAAGATTGTTCAATGAACAATATGAAAGATTTGGTTCTTCTTAGCAGTTCAGTGATCCAAGGCAACCCTAATAAGCCTCAGATAGAAAACACTATATGCATCCAGAGAGAGAACTATAGAGATTGAATGTAAATTAATACATGATATGTTCACTTTTTTTTCCTTCAGTGTTTTTTCCTGTGGTGATTTTTCCCTTTTCTTCTGATTTTTTTCTCCCAACATGATTCATAAGGAAATGTATTTTTTAAAAGAAATAAATGTACACATATAACCAGAAATAAACAAGAATAAGCCATTTCAAGTCAAGTCATTTAATTTTAAATCTGATTGTATTATCATCTACCCTACATTTCTCCATCATTTCCATAAGATGTTTGATCAAATGTTTTTACTAAAATTGAGGTAACCTATTATCTACATTATTACCTTTATCTATACCCCTTTAGTTAGTTCTCAAAGCCTGTCCCCCCAAAAAAAAATAAAATATTAGGTTATTCTAGCTTGAACTTGTCTTGATTAAGCTATATTGGTTCTTTGTAGTCATTGCTTTTCTTTCTAGATAGTCCATATCTTTGGTCTATTCTAGAATTTCTCAAGGGAGAAAAATTGAGATCCCTGGCTTATAGTTTACAGATTTTGCTCTCTTGTCTTTTTTGAAAACTGAGAAAACATTTATTTTCCAGTCTATAATTGAATATCTTGGTGACATGGACAACAGTTATTAGAGAGAAAGAAGAGACTAGAGCACTATTTGTGACACCCAGCCATCTTGGATTTCAAGCTGAAGAATGTACCTGTTGCCTCTCCCATTTGAATGTTAGCTTCCTGAAGGAAGGGCTTTTTCTGTTTTTACCTTAGTGTTACCAAAGTCTGATGGCTTAAAAAAAAATTTGAGTTGAATTGAAGTGAAATGAAATAAAAGAATGGAATAATCAAGACAATCTTAAATAAAGAAAGGAAGAGTGAAAGATCAGAAACTTGGAATAGTTCCTAAGAAAAATATGTCAGAATAAAATGTCACTGAGAAAAAAAGGATCAGGCTGGAAGGTGCTCTAGGTACAGTTCCTTGGCAAGTGAAGATTGAATTATATGGCCCAAGGCTGACAGTGATAAGAAAGATTTAAGAGCTCAGCCAGTATTTGGTGCCTGTCTCTTGCTGGAAAGGGCATAGTGTTGTGGACAGGGTGATTATGGATTTTGTCCTTGCTGACCATCATGTTTTGGGAGTACTGTTATGAAACAGGTAATAAATGCCAGACGGATGAATGAGGAGAAAGATAAAACCCTCAGGCTTCTATAGCTCAGCTGGTCCTATAATAACTGTCTTGGCAGGAAGGCTTACAGCCAGGGTAACAAATGTAATATTATCCTGAGCTCAGGCATCTTGAAGTCTCAATATGTTTATGCAACGACTTAAGTAATACAACTCTTAATTTTTAGTAAGTTATGTTTCCAGTATTTATTAAACATTTTCTAATAATTTTTTGAAATAATTAGTCATAGCATCAGTAGTGAGGAATTTAAAATAATATTGATATTTATGGGATCATAGAACATTTGTTTTACATATATCTTATATGTAACTTAATTATTTACATGTCTTAAAATGTTATATATGTTCGTGCTAATTATATTAATATATGTTCTTTGAAAGCAAAGATTGTTTTTGTCTTTGTCTATAGCTGTAGACCTGGGCACAGTTCCTGGCACATAGTACACACCTAATAATTGCTTGTTGACTGACTAGAGTTCAAAGGGACCTCAAAAATCATAAAATCCACCATACTCTACAAATAAAGAGAATGATGTTCAGGGAGATTATAATTTACCAAAGGTCATATCAATAGTAAATATCAAGAAGAATGCTTTGAATTCAGGCTCTGAGTAAATTAAATCTAACACCAATTTACTTTTAAAAATGTTAATCCATTTCTCTCCTTTTCCCTTTCCCCAACTTTTCCATTCTCCTTTTCTCAAATCAGACCCATGATAGGGAAGAATATTTTCTAAAAATGGAAACACTAACAAGAAGAGCTCACTTGAATAACCACACAAAGGTTCAGAAGACATTTGTCTAAACTCTGTGTGACAAACCAGGTTTTTAGCATCAGTTATTGTAAGCACATCTTGTTTCTCCAGCAACAGAATTAGAGCTTTGCATTTTGCTGCTATGTATCCCCCACTGTGCCTAAGACAATAGCCTACAAGAAGTTGTTACTTTTCTTTTTCCAATTTTGACCATGACATGAGAATGTCACAAAGTTTACCACATATGTGCCTTGTTTCATAGACCAGTTGACTTTTCTTAGACTGTCACTGTTTTAATCCAAAAAAATAAAGACAATAATTTTATAAGTCAAAGAAGTAAATAGTTCTTAACTGTAGCTCATGTCCAGGAAAAAAAAAAAAAAAACAGGGATTTATATTAAACAAATGTAAGGAAAATGTAGCAGGTACATTTCTCCATTCAAAATAAGAAACATATTACTAAATCACAGAGATGGGCCCAGAGCAAGACTACTCCACCTCAACAAAGCAAATCAGGCATAATCCTATAAGAATAGCATTCTGAGTAGGGTTTCTAAGCCATTGCTATTCCTTTTCTTCCCCCATAAAAGTACGCAATGTCCCAGTTTCCTTGCAGGCCACCAATCAAATACCCGACTACCTCAGGAGCAATCTGGCCCTGACTAAATCTTAAACAAAATCCATCACTTATCTGTATTGTCAAATAAAATATGAAATGAAAGTTTTCATTCTTAAAAGGAAGGATCAGCATTTGCTCAAGGCTGTGGGGAGAATGAGCTGTCCTCGGTATCCTTGATAAATCAGATGCTTTAGAGGTAATCTCAGATGATAAGACCTATCTGACTATCCTCTCTTTCCAAAAGCAATGTTGAATGATTATGTATCCCATGGGTAGGCTCTGTTCTTCATCCTTTCAGCCAGAGAATCATGAAGCTTAATTATTAGAAGGGATCTCAAAAGTCATTAAATCCAACCAATATTGGAACACTAATCCTTTTTACAATATCTAAAACAAATGGACATGTACTCTCCACTTTAATTCTGAAACTCAGTACCTCCTGAGGGATCCCAATTCCAAAACTTAGGAAGATTTTTTTTCCACATACATCAGTCCCTACTCTTTAATCATTTCTTCCATTTTCTCATCCACAGCCTTGCTAAACTCCTTAACCTGGAGGAACTTCTATCCTTAGGTCCCACTATCCTCATTATCAAGTACCTTTTTCATTCATTCTTTACATAGAGCTAGATTCTTAACATTTTCAACCTAGAGATCCTTTATCTACTCTTCAAGGCCAAGTGAGTCTACTATAATCCTTCTTCAATTTGATAACTCTTCAAATACTAAAGTATAGTTATCATGTTGCCTTTAGGTCTTCTGTCTCCAGATTCAACATCCCCACTTCCTTAAGATGTTATAGTATAAGAGATGTCTTTTTTTTTTTAAGATGAGGTATGAGGGTATGTCTTTTTTAAATTTTCAAGATGGAAAACAAACTGCAGCTAGATGGCAGAATGAATATACCATCGATCTTGGAGTCAGGAGGACCTGAGTTCAGATCTGGCTTCAGACACTTAGCACTTCCTAGCTGTGTGACCCTGGGAAAGTCATCTAACTACAATTGCCTCAGCAAAAGAAAAAAAAAAGTAATTCAGTGGTGGCCATTTGCAACAGCTCTCACAATTCATTGAATAAAGCTCACTTTTCTTGAAGTTGACTGCTAGAAACCCTATAGTCTACAATACTATTGCATTTTTAAGGACATCCCCAAAGTTATAGGCTCTATATTCCTGTAAGGATAAAATTTTTGAGACTCCATCTGCCTATCTGGTTGTCTTTTACTGCCATCTTTTTTTTTATTTTTATGAGGCAATTTGGGTTAAGTAACTTGCTAAGGGGCACACAACTAATGTTAAGTGTCTGAGGCCAGATATGAACTCAGGTCCTCCTGACCCCGAGACCGGTGGTGTATCCATTCTGCCATCTAGCTGCCTCAGTTTGCTTTCCATCTTGAAAGTTTAAAAAAGACAGTTTTAAAAAGAGCTCTAGAATAAAAAATGTCTTGGTTTCAATGCTGACTCTCATATACTATTGTGTGGCTATTCATCAGTTGCTTTAATCTCTCTGAACCTGAACTTTCTCTTCCTCAAATGAAGGAAATCATACCTGTCTCACAATGTTTTAGTGACTCTCAAAGATAATCTAGGTAAAGTGTTTTGTAAAACAAAGTATAATATAAATGCCACCTATTATTATCATGGATGGACAATGTTGTACAAGGCTCTTCTTGCCAGAAAAGATGGATACCTGTTAAATGAGGTTAGACTCACTTGCTGTGAGTCTAAAGAGTATTTGAAGCTCCTCTGGAATGAAGCTGAGATAGAACAGGTAATGAGCAAATGAGAAATGTAAGCAGGATTTCTTACTATAAATTTGTTTGAAGTTTGGGGATTAATATTTTTGCTTTTATTTTGTCTTGGTTTTTTTGTTTTGTTTTGTTTTGTTTTTGTTTTTGTTTTTTACCGAGACCTGTGATTTTCCTTCTTCAGGGAGGAAATTAATAAAATATCAGTTGGTCAGATGACATCTTCTCCTTTCCTTTTCCCTTCAGCACCATTAAATGCCATAGCACTTTACAATTCTTGCCTGGAGCTCTGAGAGGATGTGTTGTGATTTACCCAAGGCCAAACAGCCAGTTTGTGTTAGAGACAGGACTGGAACCCAGGCCTTCCTGATGGGAGCTATTGCTGCAGAAATAGTCCATGTGGACTGAAATGACACCAAAGGAGAAAATGTGCAAGCTGTTATTTCTCTAATGTTCTACTAATGTAGGAATGGATAATTCCCTAAGTAGTCATCAATATAACTCAGTTGTAATTAATATTAAGTTAAGCAAGTTATTTAAAAAGTAATCACTGTCTTTTCTGGTGCAGATTTATTGTGGTCAATGTAAAAAAATAAATAAATAAAAACCAAAAAATGCATGATTCTCTGCTCTAAAGTCTCTAGAGAAACACTGAATAACAAGGGAGCAATAGAGGAGAAGCATTTAAGATTCTTTGCAAAAATAAGCAGAATTTTCTCCTTAAAAGAGTGAACAATGGTCGGCCAGCTGGAAGGATATTCTAAGTCTAATGTTTGTTCCCATTGACCAGCTGGTGTTCAGAAGGAAAAAAAATCCACATGGGGATTTCTTCATTTTGTGCAAACCCCTTGGAAATGTTTATGAATGTAAAGAGTGATTAGAACTCTATTGAGTGTAATGGAATAACCAGGCTGCTGCAGAGTGATTCTCATTTGGTTAAAACCATTTACTTGAGCTCATTTACATGAAAAAAAAGAAAGAAAGAAAGAAAGAAAGATTTGTCTGTGAGTAATGACAGAGATTGTCTTTAATCCAATATACCAGTCAAGGAATGGACTTTGAACAATTGGGTATGATCTCTTCCCTTCCCCACCTCCACTGGATCCCTTTAGCATTTACTTTGTGCTCTTAAAGAGTATTTTAAACAACCTTCTGTTATAGTGGAGAGATTACATTGGAGTAATCAACACAAGACTAGCCCTAGAATCCAGAAGACCTAACTTCAAATACTGCCTCTGACACTTAGGTGAGTGTCCCTTTAACCTCTGGGTATCGTTACACTACAAGATTAATACCTAGACTCCCCAAAATTTTAAATTGTAAATGGTTACCAATATGCTTCAGTTTACAGTTTTCATTCTAAAAGTTCCCTATCAATGAAATCATAATTCTGGGCTTCCTCCCAAATTGTTATATGTTTTTCTATTTTCTCCTAAGAGACGGTGAGGGTTAGTGGAAGTAACACTGGATTTGGAGACAAAGAAACCAGGTTTAAATACCTAAGAGACTATTTATTACCTGGGTGACCCTGGATAAATTACTTTAATCTGTAGGGACTTCTGTTTTCTCATCTATAAAATAAAGGGGTCTGATTTAATGGTTTCTAAGTGATCCCTTCCTTCTCTAAATCTATGATTTTTGGATCTTATACTTCCCTACTAGATTATAATCATAACTTGCATCTAGGTAGCATTTTATGGTTATATAATAGAACAGGGCTGGACAGTTTTTAAAACACACATAGTTACTCTTTGCCTACTGCTAGGCTAAATGAAACTTTGGGGAATGAATTTCTAGCCACTCAGGGTTAATATGATCTGATAACAAAAATTTAATAGCCTTGGAGGTCAGAAAAACCAAATGAATCAGGAATGGTTAAAGAGAAATGAAGTGTTCAAATATCTCCTGTGGCCTTTTCCTTCTTGGCAGTGAGTGAGGAAGGATGGCTACAAGTTTCACATTAAAGAACAGGCAGTTGGACATATACTCCGCGCTGGATACCATGTGTAGGAGTATGTGGTCCCTCTGTTTCTTTTGTGTATAAAAATGAGTTCAGTTCTAGAAATGGCAAACTGCATGCCATTCCCTATTCAAAAATCTTCAATGAATCCCTATCATTTCTAGGATAAAAAAATAAAATCTTCAACTTGATATTGAAAGCCTTTTATAATCCAGTTTTCTTCATCTTTTTCATTTTCACTATGGAAGTATTTTGTATATATCCTGTATTTATATCTTGTGTCATCTGAATAAAAGCTCCTTCAAGGCTCTTTTTTATTTGTAGATGCTAGTAAGCATTTAATAACTGCTTGTTGAGAAACATTGATGTTTCTTGAAAAATCAAGATGTACCTTAATATAGATGGATAGTATACATATGGAGATATATGGAGAAACTGGATGTAGATAGATATATAAATATCTCAATAATATATCTATATCTCTATAGTATAAAAATATCTACAGAGGTAGATATATAGATATATCTAAATGGTATGTGTTTTTGAGAGAGACAGAAAGATGGCAAGGAAAGACACAGAGGCAGAGGAGAAACATGGAGGGAGAGAGAGACATTCACATGGAGAGAGAAAGAGAAACGCACATGGATGGGGAGAGAATTATACACACGAAAGGAAAGAGAGACACACACAGAGGGGAAGAAAGAGACACACACGGAGGGAGAGAGAGAGATACACGGAGGGAGAGAGAAAAATACGAAGGGAGAGAGACACACACACACAGAGGGAGAGAGGCACACACAGAGGGAGAGAGGCACACACAGAGAGGAGAAGAGAGAGAGAGACACATATGGAAGGGGAGACACAGGGAGGGAGAGAGAGATACACATGGAGGGGGAGAGAGACAGATAGACAGATATGGAGGGAGAGAAAGAGACAGAGACAGAAATTGATGACCCCATGATTTACTTCCCCTTGACCCAAACTGACAGCACCATTTGAAACAGCTATATTGAATCCCAGCTTCCTACAGTGATGTCAGTAATGAAAGTAGACGGGAACAAGCAAGACATTGCACCAACACTAAGCCAGGCTGCTCCTCTTGGAAGCTGAGGAGGTTTTATATTCCTAAAAGAAAGGAAGATGGGAGTACTAGAGAGTACTTTGTACTCTAGTACTAGTACTAGAAAGTACTAACAATACCCTCATGATTGTGCTGCTATATCCTGAAAATGTCTAATGCAAGCCATCTCAGGGAGTGTTAAAAGCAAGAGTAAACTCATGACTATTATGTCTCACAGAGGAGTTCAAAAGCTAAAGACTATGAGGATTATAGATTCAGATTTTCTATATTAAATCATAGGATCATTCAATCAATTAACAAGTATTTAATTAAACATAATGTTCCAGACACTGTGCTAGGTAATGAATATTATAAAGAATGAAGTAATAATCTTCAGCTGCCATGTATCTTAATTAATATAATGCTCCCTTACTTCTACTTCCTAACTACCCAAGCTTATTTTTTAAATAGTATTTTGTTTTTCTAATTACATATGAAAATAGCTATTTCAACATTCAATTTTGTAAGATTTTAAGTTCCAAATTTTCTTTATTCCCTCTTTTTGCCTCCCCTTCCCCAAAACAGCAAGTAATCTAATGTAGATTATACAAGTATAATAATTTTAAACATTTCCATATTAGTCATGTTCTGAAAGAAAAATCAGAACAAACGGGAAAAACCACAAGAAAGAAAAAGCAAACATTTTTTAAAAGGTAGAAATAGTATACTTTGATTTGTGTTCAGTCTCCATAGTTCTCTCTTTGAATGCAAATGGCATTTTCTGTCCCAAATCTATTGCAATCATCTTGGACCAATGTATTGCTAAGAAGAAATAAGTCTATCACAATAATCACATAATCTTGCTGTTACTGTGAACAATGATCTCCTGGTTCTGCTCACTTCACTCAGCATCAGTTATGTAAGTCCTTCCAGGCTTCTCTGAAATCAGCGTGCTTATCATTTCTTATGGAACAATAATATTCCATTATATTCATATATCACAACTTATTCAGCCATTCCTCAATTAATGGACATTCACTCAATTTCCAATTCCTTGAAAAAAGGGCTACAAGAAGCATTTTGGCATATGTGTGTCTTTTCTCCTCTTTTATGATCTCTTTAGGATACAGATCCAGTAATGACATTGCACACAGTAACGACACAGTTTTATAGCTCTTTGGGCATAGCTCCAAATTGCTCTCCACAATGGCTGGATTAGTTCACAACTCCACCAATAATGTTCTAGTTTTCCCATATCCCCTCCAAAATTCATCATTATCTTTTCCTGCCATCTTAGTCAATCTTATAGGTGTGTGGCAGTACTTCAGAGTTATTTTAATTTGTATTTCCCTAATCAATAGTGATTTAGAGCATTTTTCCTATGCCTATAGTGTGCTTTAATTTCATCTGAAAATTGCCTGTTCATATCCTTTGACCATTTGTCAAGTGGAGAATGATTTGTATTCTTATAAATTTGACTCCATTCTCTATATATTTTAGAAATGAGGCCTTTATCAGAAACATGGAATCTTTAAAAAAAAAAAAAAAAAAAAAAAAAAAAAAAAAACTTCCCAGCTTCCTGCTTCCCTTCTAATTTGGCTGCATTAGTTTTGTTTGTACAAAGGCTTTTTAACTTAATATAATAAAAAAATTATCCATTTTGCATTTCATAATGTCCTCTAGTTCTTTGGCCATCTAGGCTTAACTTACATTCATTCATATTTCTTCCTACAAAGTGAGAATAATAATAGAAATAAATAGTTTACATCCATAGTTGCAAAGTATTTTACATTAAATATCTTATTTGATTCAATAACATTCATGGGTTAAGTATAATTGTGCCCAGATTAGAGATGGGGAAAGTTAACATAGTTTGCTACCCCTTTTGTAATCCATTAGAAAAGGAATTAGGATTTTAGAACCAGCTGGAATGAGGAATAGGCAAAAGTTTGACAAGGAAGGATGATTAAAGTGGGGAAGCAACGTATATGAAGGAGCTAAATTTCTAGCTATTACAGGGTATTTCACATCATTTTTATGTTAATTAATTTTGCATATGTCATCTCTATTTGGTTGTGATTTTCCTATTTTAAAGCAGAAATTATCTTTTTTTTCCTCTTTATCTCTATATTAAAATAAACTGTAAAACTGTACATATTCACTGTTCCACCTTTACTATCATCATGAGTTACTACAGCTCTCCCCCAAAACATCCTCTCCTTGTGGTCAGTGATCTGCTATAAAATTACCTAGAGTGGTCTAGGGCTGATAATTCCATGTGCCATTTAGGACCATCCAGAAAAGTCTTTATAGTTTGGTAGGGCCCCTGGAACTCATCCTCCATTGGTACATAGCTTTTGACCACCTAAAGTTATCTTCAAACCATAATAAGCCATTGGAACAAGACTTTCTTGTAGAATGTTGCTCATAAGAGGTGTTTAATGTATATTAAATGATGAAATGAATGAAAAATGTCTTACACCTCCCAGAAGAAAAAAGTCTTACACCTTTATCTTTTTACCATTTTTACCAAGAAGCCTTCCTTCACAGTTTTGGCCCACACTAATTCAAGTCAAATCAGTAATCATCTTTTAAATGCTAGACACTATGCCAGACACTGGGGATAAAATACATTAAATATAAGCATAAGAAAATCAATCATCCCTCAAGAGGTTTACATTCTAATGGATAAAACATAAAAGAAAGCTGAAAATGAGCAGGGGAGAAAATAGAAGGAAGAAAAGGTGGGAAAGAGGTACTTGATTTATATAGATTCCAAATAACAATACAATCACACTTGTCTTTTTGAAATATCCAAATCATCTTAGAGGTGAAAGCTTTATAAAAGTACCCACGTGAGCAGTTTACAACCTTACTTACCTCCACAGAACATTAGCCAGTCTTTTAATGTGTTCACTTGAAATGCCAATTATTTTGCTCAGGAAGCTGACCCAGTTTCAAATTCAATCATTTTTTGGCCTCTGCTCTGAAGGTATAAGAAGGAAAAGGAAGGGTTAAGAAAAATTATGTCCAGTGGATTTGTATTTTACTTCATGATGGATGAGAATTTTTTTAAATGTGCCCATTGCTTAAAACTTAAGGTCACACACACACACACATACACACACACACACACACACACACACACACACACTTTTAATATTTGATACAGAGATGAGCAAGAAAAAGATTGCAATTTGGAGGCTGCACATGGTAAGTCACATATCAATAAATACTGGATAAATGATCAGATAAAGGTGTGATTTATAATAAAGAAAGAAGAAAAGGAAAGCTGGTTTCAACCAATCAATCAATAGACAATTATTAAGCACCTAGTATGTGCCAGTCACTGTAATGAGCACTAGGGACACAAAGAGAGGCAAAAGACAGACTCTGTGCTCAAGGAGTTTTCAATCTAATGGAATTTAGATTTAGAATTTACAGTTCATTTACTCCAACCATTTTACTCATTTAATAATCAATTTCTTAAATAGCTATTTAACAAAAACAAAAAATTTTGCCCTCAAAGATGCTACAATCCAGTTGAAGAAGATAGCATCTATATATATATGAATATATGCACATATGTATATATATATATATACACACATGCATATACACATACATATATACATACACATATACACAAACATATATACACATACATGTATACACACATGTAAGTATATACACATATATGTATATATATGGGCACACACACAGATCTATGCACACATTTGCAATATACCAGGTTATTTGAGAGAGAAAGGCACTCAGTGCTGGGGTTGGGGAGAATCAGGAAAGGTTCATGTAAAAGGTATAGACTTGAAGGATTTCTAAGAGGCAGAGGTGAGGATAGGAAGGGACTTGGCCAAAGTCATACAGCTTGTGAACGGCCAATGGCAAGGCTTAGAACTCGGTCCTTGGATTCCAAGTCTGTTCTTCTTTCCACAAAATGATCTGTTCAAGGTCATACAGCTAATTAGCCGGGATGTGCTGGAAAACTGCCTAATCTAAGCAGCCCGAGGCCAGGAACCTTTGACACAGTGCCTCTCTCTCCCTTTCTCCCCTTTCTCGGGGCACTTTGGAAGGCACTCTGGCAATCCAGTTCCCGGCTCGCTTGGCCTTGGGGAGCACCAGGCAGATCCCCGGAGCCAGGCCTTTCCTCACAGGGAACAATCGGAGGAGTCGCTGCCATGACAACGCCGTTCCCCTGCCCATTTATACCATCAATAAGCTGGGGGAGCTCCCTAGGGGCGGGCCTCCCCTGCTTTGGCAGGACTGTACAGACAGCGGAGAGGAGCAGCTTCCCCACCCACTTCGCCACCGCAGGGAGGTCGCCAAGGACATGCAGATGGAGAGGAGCCTGGGGGAACATTCCCTCTAGCCTGGATGGCAGCAAGAAGGTTGCCATGGTAACCCAATTCCCTGCCCACTATACCATGGAGGGGTACAAGAGGAAAAACACCGCCCTTCACTGCTGTGAAAAGACTGGTACGACAAGCACCTGCGGGGCTTTAGAGAGACCAGGCAGGCCTTTCCTGTGTCATCCTCAAAGGCCGGCCCTGCATTGGACAATGCTAAAGGAAAGCTGGAGGTGCAGGAAGAGCTGCAAAAGATGAATGGGCTGCTTCCCCTGGATTCCCAAGTCAGCTTTGAACCTCAGACTGCCTGGCTGTGAAGTCACCGGAACTCCACGCTCTGTAATTCTCCCTGTTCCTCATCGACTTTGGATATTTCCCTCGGCAAATCCCTCATCTGCCATTCTTGTGGATAGCCTTCCTTCCTTGCGTAGGACTGCACAATAAATTGCTATTTTGATTATAAAATCATAAGCCAATTTTTTAAAATTTAGAGTATTGTTACTATCAAAACCGAGGCTCTCCTAATGGAAGGAACTAGAAGAATAGCAAAGAGGCTTTGGGAAAGCTAATTTTTGAGGGAAGCATTATACACGGCTAGAAGTGGTTCAAAATCTTTTTAAATTTAATTTCCTTGATGTCAGGTTATCATCCCCTGAAAGGCTCAAAGAAATATCACTAGCCATGACAATACTACAGGAAAACCAGCTGAGAAGATCATAGGATCATCATTTTAAAAGTGAAAAGGATTTTAAAGCCATTGAAGAGCCAAACGCTGTCATTTTACTGTGTTCCAGTGAGGATGCTGTTTTTTCAAGGTCAAAATTATGTAATGGAATAAACATTCAAATCCATGGTTGGCTGTATTAGTCCAGCTCACGTATACAAACCATGAGGTTATTTGACTGTCCATCACTCACTACTACTTTGGAAGCTCTTATTTAGATGTATAAACATGTGTGACTGATTCTCTGACTTATCCCCTGTCTAGGTAGCCATCATTTGAGATTATAATTTAACCATATCTTTTAATTCAATCTGTAGTGGAATAAAATAAAAAATGTTCACTCCATGAAAGGAAAGACGGTAAAATTGACCCCAATACTCTTATATTATTGTAGATCAATCATCACAAAGAGGAACCTCTGGAGCAATCTTGTAGTTTCTGAATTCCTCACTGACTGACATAGTAATTTTAAAACAAGTCAAAACTCTACAAAGTGAAATGGTGACCAGAGCAGGAGGAAAACAGAAGAGACAATTATTTGGGGGAGAAATATAGAGAGAGAGATATATGTGTATGTGTGTGTGTACATGCATACATACATAGTAATAATAAGAACAATTTCTTGAAATAATTTTCAAATTAATTGGGAAATTATAACTAAAAATAATTTCCAAAATTGTTATTTTTTCATCTCATCATTCATTCCTACTTCAGCTTTCCAATTCTATTAAATGCATGGATTAACCTAGTATACCAGAGGGCATTTGTAAACTGAATACTGACCTAGCTACACAGGAAGAAGCTCAACATTAAAAGGCTGACCAACAAATGATGGGGGGGATTGAGGAGAGGTTGTCCCCATCAAATGGTACCGATAGTCTACTAATTCAGATTGGTGATTTGATGGGCTGAAGTACCCAGCTCAATAACATCATAGATCTGTAAAAGAATCAAAATACAAGATGCCAGTATTATGTAAAGTGGGTTAGGGATGGAGTAGCTAACAAAAGAAACTTAAGACAAGATACTGACTCTCAAGATGTTTATAATCAATCAAGCATTCATTAAGCATCTATCACGAACCAAGTATTGGAAATAAAAATATAATAAATGGAGCAATCTTTGTTCCCAAGGAGCTTATACTCTAATCATGGTAACAATAAAGTTATATGTATATGCTTTTTATATGTGTGTATGGATATGTAGATATGTATGTCTATATTGTAGAAATATAAAGAGAAGAAATGCAAACAGATACAAAATAGTTAAATACAAGGTAGCATGAGAAGGAAGAAATAGCAGTTGAGAGGCTCAAGAAAAGCTTCCCATAGAATGTAATGTTTGAGCTGCATCCTGAAGAGAAGAATTCTATGAGAAGGGATGAAGAACGATTGTATACCAGGCATGGAGGAATAATCAGAGCAAAGACATAGAGACAGAAGATGGAATATTGTGTGTGAGGAACAGAGAGGTCAGTTTGTTTGGCTCACAAAGTACAGAATGGGGAATAATCTCTAATGTGGCTAAGATAACCTAGCTATAATATATCTTTTGATCAGAAAATACAGGTAATCATTATAAAAACTGATCACTTTATCTTATAAGCCAAGCTTTTCCAGCTCTCTGCCCAATTTTCTACTTTTTTTCAACTATGCAAATTGGAAAGGAGGACAAGGGGAGGGGCAGGGAGGTGGTGGTAGGAAATGTCCAAGATTCAGTCAGAAAACACGGTTTCCCTTCTTGGTGCTACTATTTAGGACCTTTGACACTTTGAACAAGTGACAGACTCTCATTGTTGGAAATGCTCTTGGAAATCATCCCTCCCAATCCATATCTTAAAAAGAATTCATCCTTTCTGTAATATCTCCAAGAGTAGAACAGACACACAACTACCCAAGAGATAGCGATTGGTAGATAGCTTGATCTTAGAGTTCTGATTTGCAAATGGCCTGTGTTGATCAGGTGTTCACATTAGTTCAGTATCAATATAGTGAACTCTTGGGAGCAACCCTCCACCTCTTTCCCCCTCCAGATTGCCTGAGGAAGGACAAACTGACCCAAGTTGAAATGTAAAGGATCAAAGCTCCTGCCAATCAGGAGTGGAAGCAGGATCTAAGTTGCCCCCCCTCCCACTTACAGCCTGGGCAAGATAAGGAGGTACAGTCCTTTGAAAGGCAACCACAATACAAAAATCATTCCCAAGAGATTTACTTAAAGGCCTCAAAGGAGAAGAAACCCAAACCTTTCAGAGACTGAGCATTTCACTACTTGTTAGCTCTAATATTTGATGAGTCTTTCCAATATTAAGCCTAAATTTGCTTCTCTGAAATTTCTACTCATTGCTCCCAGTTCTGTTCCGAGCAGAATAGAACAGAAAAGTCAGTTTTCTATGATCTAGTTATTCAGACACTTTAAGACAACTGTCATGCATTATTCAAGCTTCTCTTCTCCAGGATAAACATTCAGTTCCTGCAACCAGTCTTTTCCTGGAATGAACTCTAGGACCTACTTCTGCCCCTTTTATTATTAAATAAAAGGATTTGATTAAATGTCTTCTCTAAGGTCTTGTCTATCTTTGATAGTTTATATTTGGGGAAAATGTTATTCCCAAAGATACTAATCCATGTGATATCAATATTTCTCATTTTTCTCCACTCATAGAATCACCCTCTTGCTCAGTTTATCACTTCTAACCTGGACTACAGCAGGGATCTCCTAATTAGTCTTCCTACTTCTAGTCTCTCCCCACTCCAATCCATAACCTACTGCCAAAGTGATTTTTTTCTTAAAGCATAAAAATGTCACTCCCCTTATTCAATAAACCCTAAGGTGCCCCTATTTCTGCAAGGATTAAACATAAACTCCCCTATTTGGCAATAAAGCTCTTCACTGCAAGGCTCTATTCCACCTTTCCAGATCTGTTGTAAATTATTCTCCTCTTTACATTCTACAATAGAGCCAAGCTGACTTTTTGCTGTCCCTAAATATGACATTCCATCATTGTCTTGGTGCCTTGTACTAATTGTCCCCTGTATCTAAAATGCACTTGCCCTTCAGTTTTCTTTCTTTGAATCTGGTTTCTTTTAAGAATCAGTTCCCATACCACCTCCTTTATAATTTAAGGCTTTTTCAGGTTCTCAATATGCTTTCCCCCACTGCCCCAATCAATAATGGTTTTTCCTCCAATATTATTTTGTATTAGTTTTTTATGAGTTTTATTTATAGTTATATATGTTGAAGTGTCTCCCCATTAGAATACATGTCCCTTAAGGGCAGTTACAGTTTCCATTTTGTCTTTGAATCTTCAGCACCAATCATGTCTGATACATACTAGAGGCTTAATAAATGTTTGCTGATTGGTGTCACAATGCATACAACACCAGCCCCGAAGTCAGGAGGACTTGAGTTCAAATGTGACCTCAGACACTTAATACTTCCTAGCTGTGTGACCCTGGATAAGTCACTTAACCCCAATTGCCTCAGCAAAAATAAATAAATATTTGCTAATAAGATCACACTTCAAAGATACTGACTGAGTGACACCAGACTAGTGATCTGTCCTCTCAGACTCAGTTTCCTCACCTCTATAATGGGAATGAAAGTAAGAGCTACCTCCCAAAGTTGTTATGAAGTTCAAATGAAATAATATATATAAATCACTCTGCCAACTAAGTGGCAGATAAAATAAAATAAGATAAAAGGCATCTTTATGAATATCTGGGCTCACAGATTTATCTTTAAATTTGTCTTTGTCCCAAAAAGGAATCACCACTGATTACTTAAGACATGAAAACATTAAACTCAAAAGACGTTTCAGGCAGAACCACTCATTTTTTGAAAGAGGAAGGATATGGCATTCATTTAGATTACCATTTTAAGCAATCCTTGTTTATGCCATTTAAGTATAACCATTTAAAGGAAGATTAGGAAGTGACATTCTAAAGGAAAGCTAAAGTCATATTAATAGGTCAGAGGGGAAAAAAAGGAGAATGGAGAAAGCTGGGTGGATAGTATATCAGGGATGTTTTTTTTTTAAGAAAAAGCTATTTTTAAATCCCAGATTGATTCATAAACTGCATCCCAACACAGTCATGAAGAATAACTCACATCCTGTGATAGAGCTTTCTGTCACTAATTACCCTATGAACATGAAAATATTATCAATCAGCCAATTGAATGCATCAGCTAATGAGGTAAATTTCATACCCTGTGGTCAAGATCCTTTTCCTTCATTTGTCTTTGTTAAGCAGTGTCGATGTAGATGTTCCAGAAATAGAAGCCAGCAAATTCATCAAAGATATTTTTTCTAAGTGGTGTCTTTTCTGCCCCTTTCTTACTTTTCCTTGAGGTCTCCCAGGAACAAAAGTAAGGGAATGAATTAAAATGCTTTTTCTAATTGATTGTGGTTTGCTTGTTGTTTATTCATTTTCTTTTTTTTATAAGTGTTTCTTCCCAGGTGGGGTGATTTCCATGAGAAAATAAAAATAACTGCATTAGCAATATTAATAGCAACTAGGAAAAAACAGACTGAATCCATTTCAATAATCTTTTCACAGACACAAAGGAACCTCCAGAGAAGTTAATCATTGTCAGAGAAAGATCAGAAGGGCTCTCATCTTTAAAAAGGAGTATTTATGAATACTTAACAAAAGCAGAGTCTCCCAATATGAGAGGTGTTACTTCTCTTATGTTAAGTACTGGCCAAGTCACATACAGATTATTATACTCAGTTCTGGAATCCATCTTGAACAAAGGACAATGGTAAAGTAGAATAAAGAAAGAAAATATGATGGTGAATGGACTAAAAGGAGAGTAAGAAAGTATCAATTGAAGATCTAAAAATGCCTTCAATGCAAAAGAGAAGATTTAAGAGGATATGAGAATGACCTCAAATGTTTGAGGGCCAACATGTAGCAAAAGAATTAAATGTGTATTGTGTGACACAAAAGACAGAATAGGAATTCACATAGCACCACATGTAAGGCTGCCCTTCCCTTACCCTATCCTATCTCCAGGCCATGCTGCATATCCAATCTAGCCATCCACCCCTACCATCTTCTTGTTACCTCAAGCATGTTCCCTACTTCTAAAGGCATTGAATCTCTCTAAGTCTAATCTTCTTCAACTGTAAAATAAGGACATTTGATTTTTTTATTTCTAGGAACCTTTTAAAATTCTTTTCAGCTTTCAATTTACTATCTTCTTTTTTCCTTAAAATTGAGAGGAGAGACAACTTGCAGTTCTTGAAAAAACTCATTTTTCCAATACTATTTTCCACATGAAACCTTTCCTGATCCCCACAGCTATAAGTGCCTTCCTTTCCCATCCTAACCCAAATTGGCTTGCATTTATTTTGTATATATTTTGTGAATGGAATGTAATCCCCTTGGGAGCAGGACGAGTTTCATATTTTTCCTTCTGTTGCTTGTATGATATCTGATATAGTTCAAGAACCAAAATTATGTAGGTGATATAGACACTAGATGATGGTAGGTTGCCAAAAATTGGGGTTTAGTCATGGGAAGTATTCACAATGGCCATTCTCTTTAGCAAAAGGTGCATTTATTTTTATAGATTACAGATAAAATGAAGGAATACAAATAGACAGCAAAAATAGTTAATATGAAATAGAGTTGGGAGAGCATATAAAAGACCAGTTCTTTGGTGGAACTCCCAATTACCCAATAGAAAGGGAGTACCTCAGGGATTTAGCACCCTAAAAGAGTTAGTTAGCTTTAAGGATAAGTGGGGTTGAGAAGCATAGTGGAGTTAGAGGAGATACCACATGGCATGGGAAGGGGTAAGGAGAAGATACCACAAGGCAGAGTGCTGTGGCAGACTGACTCAAAGGAAGACAGCATCCAGGAGATGACCCATAAGTAGAGTTTATAGGGAAAATTTAATCTCAGGGACATGACTGGGATTTTTCATAAGACATGGCAAGGTGAGACTGCTCAAGATCTCTATAGAAAGCAGGTCTCAGTGGTTTGATATAACTTGGTTTTCAGACTGGACAATCTCCCCAGAGGATGGGACCATGAAGCTAAATTGATCTCATCAGTGCCTTCTCCCTACTTTTCTCAGGTATCAATTCTTTAGTTTTGATCTGTCCAAAACACCATTCAGAATCTCATCAGTACCTGCTACATAGTAAACAATTAATAATGTTGATACTCAGCCCAGATCATCTGAAAATGTATTATTCCTGTCTTCAAACCTTACTTCTTTATTAAAAAATTGCCATTACTGAGAGCGGAACCCAAAATATGCAGTTCTTATACCAAAGTATTTACATCAACACTTTTATGGGATGCAAAAAACAAAAACTGGATTCAGTATGGGCAATCATCAAATGGGAAATAGCTGCACAAAATATAGCATATGAGGGGAATGGACTATGATTGTGCTGTAAGGAATACCAACTATGATAAATTCAGAGAAACATTAAATACTTGTATAAACTGATGTATAAACTTCCTCTTGTTTAAAATCAAAGAATTGATCTCAATGGTCAAAGTACATTTCAGCTCTAAATGTGTGAATCTATGAAACTCAGGCTAGTAGAAACAAAGGAACTTCTATTCAGAGGACAATCCCTTAAGCACCAGGGCAGTCTATAAACTTGTTGCCCCTTTTCTTACTTTGTACAGAGGACATCTCAGATCACAGAGCATTTTTTAATTAATAGTAAAAATGGAGGATCTTAAACAAATAAATATTTAATGGTCCTGACAATTGGAACAAAGTTAATAATTTTCATTCTCTCCTTCACAAAAGACTAAATCAAGCCTGTTTTTCTAAAATTAACTATCAGCTCTGGACAACCTTACAGGTAGAAGGAGACCAATATCCCTTAGACCTGATTGTAAATGAAGCTTTATTCCATCCAATCATTAATTCTATCCATTGTCCATCTTCTAGGTCCTAAAAAGCCTCTAAAAATGCAAATAGCCCTGGGAGGAAGTCATATTTTAGGAAGATGGGAAAGGAATAAATACTAAGAATAGTAGAAGTAGAAATAGAGCAATAAAGATTTATGTAGCCCACTGATGCTCAAAACAACCACTTGAGTTAGGAGCTATTATTATTTCCATTTTGAAAATGAGGAAACGAGCTGATAGAAGTTAAATATATGACTTGCCCAGTGTCACACAGCTAGTCTTTTGGGCAAGCATTGACTACAAGACTTCCTTCCTCCAAAGTCCCCACCTTTTGACAACTGCTAATTAAGCTGCCTCAACAGTAGTCAAGGACAAAGGACTCATTTCACATTTTTACCTAGGGCCTGCCCTGATCTCTGCATCTTTCTTCCACTTGGTCCAGCAATCTACCTTCACCATTGTCTTGTGAGGGGAAAAAAGAAAGGTGATGAGCAAAAGTAGGGGAGACAAGAACACCAGACAACATTTCTATCTTCAGTGTCTCTGAGAGGTGGAAAGGCAAAGTGTTATTAAAGCAAAAAATTAAAAATTAAAAAATAAAATAAAAGCAAGATAAAATACCTTGCCCTTAAAATGATCTGAAAGCTCTACACTCCCCCTAGTGGTAAAGGTTCATTTTATAGTTAGGAACAAACTGACGTACTTAGAGCATGGTAAAAACAGTATTATGGAACAGGAGCTGCCCAAATCCCACATCAGATAGAAAGCATCAGATTGCAGACCTTGAAAGTCATCTCTCATAGTTTAAATCTCTCACTTTGGGAATTATGCAATTTAAGCCTCAGAAGTTAAGTGATATGTCCTTGGTCCCAAAAGATTTTTTTCTGGAATTTGTACCCAGGTTCTGAGTCCAAATCCAACAATATTATGACTATATTATGCTACCCCACTCCCATTACCCAATAGACCTTTATTAGGTATCTGTTATGTGTAAGGCACTTTGTTAGCTCTAGAGATACAAAAGTGAAAGATGCCTCTCCCCTTTATTTTTTTTTAATCCTTCTTGACTTTTCTGTAGCATTTTGACATTAGTCCTAGATGGTCTTATCTGGATTTTTGTAAAATTACTGTCTCCTGTTTTCCTCCTTCCTGTATGATTAATTCTTTTAAATCTTCTTTAATGATCATCATCTTTTTTCCAATTTAATGTTTGTATGTCCCCAAAAGACTCTGATCTTGACCCTTTTCTCTCTTCATACAACTCCCCTTGGTGATTTCGTCAATTCCCATGGGTTCAATAATCATCTCTTTACAGTTTGGCTCTTAGATCTATATGTCCAGCTTCAGTGTCTCTTCTGAATTATATTCCCCCAACGCAAAGTTGAAAATAATTGTCTTAACATCAGCAAATCAAAAAAAAAGAAATCCAAAATTTTTTCTACCCCCTCAAAAAAAATTCACTTCCTAACTTTGCCTGTTTTTAAGGGCACCACAATCTTCTAATTATTTAGGCTCATAAACCTCATACTGATTCTCAGGTTTTTAAATTCTACCTCCCCAGTAGTTCTCATATCTGTTCCCTTATCTCCATTCATATGGTCAATTGATCCTAATTCATACTTTAATCATGTCTTCCCTAGAATATGGCAACAGCTTCAGATTTGAACTTCCTACATTCAGCCTTTTTCCTAACCAATTCATCTTCCATATAGCTACCAAAATGTTATGTTCACCATATCACTTTCTGCTCAAGTAAACTCCAATGGCTCAGTCTTGTTTCTACAGTAAAAATAAAACCTCCCTTTTTTGGGGAGGACCCTTCATGATCTTGCCCCAGACTACCTTTCCAGGGTTATTGCATATTACTCTCCCTCATACACTCTTGTTCCAGTCAAATTGACTTAATTGCTTTTCCTTGTAGAAGGACATTTCCATCCCTTCTTTGATCATCGTCCTTCCTCACAGCCATCTTGTAAAAACCTTACCTTCACAACTCAATTCCAGTACTACTCCTACCAGAAACCTATCCTAATCCTTCCCAGCTGCCAGAGAAATATCCTTATATTTACTTTTTTCCCCAATATTTTGCATTTACTTATGTGCACAGTGAGAAATGGTACAATGTGGGAGGTACCACTGATTCTGTAATCAATGGTTTGGACCAGGGTCCAAATCCTGTTTCTAACATTTACTGCCTATAAAGCCTCAATCTGACAACTCCCTGAGCCTCAGTTTATTTATCTATAACTTAAAGAGGTTGGGATAAATACTCCCTAAAGTTCCTTCTCTACTTAAAGTCTCCAATCCTAAAAGCTATGTGATTTTCCATCCCTCCCAAAGAAAAATAATAGTCTCCTTCAAGGCAGACATAAACTGATTTTTTTGTCTTTGATATCCAACACCAAAGAAAGTAACTAGCACACAATAGCTACTTAACATATACTAGTCTAATAAGGTCTGAAGCATTCAAAAAGTACATCTAATGGCATTTCTCCATGGAGAAAGAGATTTCAGAGCCTCTATCCAGCAGAGCAGTGATGATGTGTCATAGGAATGCTTTAGAGAGACTCTGGAGCATGTGTAGATATTCTGTAACTGATTCCAAGATGCTGACCATGTGGATAGGAAAAACCTTTTTGATTGCCTGCAGTTGTAGAACTAGAATTGGGGGTAACATCAAACTCTTTCATTGGCTTCAACCATTCTTTTTAATTATGCTCTCTTGGTTTGACTCTTTAATCAATAGAAATTATTAAATGGAACTAGGACATTAGTCACTGATGGCTGACAGTAAGGAAATCGCACAAGTAGATGGAGATCAAGTGAATGTTAGTGAAGAAAAGACACTCCCAGCCTTTCAAGAGGACACAAAGAATCCAAAGGGCCAGAAATAGGCTTCCTGACCCTGGGTGGGTGAGTCCAGTTCTTAGACACTTGATAAATATGCAAATAAAGCAAGCCGGCCCTTTGATCCCAAGAATGTTCCCCAAAAAGTCATCTCTTGCCCAATGGGAATAATTCCATCTCTTGCTGCTCAGTATGCAAATTGGGACAAAGCTAAGAATCACATTCCTTACTCCCTTATCCAGACAGGAAGGAGAAAAAAGAGAAAGTTTTTTGGCTTAGGTTGCCAAATTTTAAAAGTAAAAGTAGCACTTTATATTATCTATCAGCTTTGTCTCTTTGGAGGATTCTATGGCAGAGTCATAGAGGCAGCTGCCACCAGTGTTTTTCATTTGCTTTCTTGCCTGCTCCTGTGGTGATAAACTGGTGACAATATGAAATCTGAATGAAATTTTTTCCTCCCCTTTCACAGTTGCCCTTCAGTAAGTGGCACTTGGGAATAAGAGCTTTCAAGCCAGGATCTACCTCAAAAGACCAAGTTATAGCACTCTCTCATGAAAAATAATCTATTGTCTTTAATCTTTTGATTTGCTTCTTGTCTCATAAATGATAGTCCCTTTTCTCCTACTTGGGAAAATATGTATAAGAATTCCAGAAGAAGAATTTAGTTTTTATTTTCTTCTCATCCATTATTACTTCCAATTTTTTTAAAAGTCAAGCAGGAGCAAAGGGAAGGAATTCTTATCATTGAGATTCTTTGCTCAGTGGTAAGAAGAGAAATTCAGAACCCTAGCAAAAAGGAACAACATCCTATTTATAAACTTGCAATCAAAGTTATATGATAGACAATTCCTGGTAAGAGTTAAGAAAGAATGATTAAATTATGTCCATCTTGCTGGACACATACCAGTATGCAACATTTTGAATTATTCAATAGAGTTATCATAGTTCATGCACTAGAAAGGACTTTAGAGGTCATTTAGTCTAATCCCATCATTTTAAAGATGAAGAAACTAAGGCCAAATCAAGACAAAACGCAATGTCATGTGGATTATGTTTAACATAAGCAGAATTGAAGCCCAGTTCTTTAACTCCAAAGAGAGTGCTCATCTCATTATACCATGTGTGCAAGATAGTATAAGTGGGAAAAGAGTATTATAGGAGCTAAATCCCTGTGCCTTTAAACCTACAGATTTGGAGTCGGCACTAATGTTTTTTTTCACTCCAGCTATCTGCTGGGTTGCTGCTTCTGCTGCTATTACAACTGCTGCTACTGCTGCTGCTGCTGCTACTGTTGCTACTGCTGCTGCTGCTGCTACTGTTGCTGCTGCTGCTGCTGCTATTGTTACAAGTGCTGCTATTGCTGCTGTTGCTGCTATTGTTGATGCTGTTGATGTTGCTGCTGCTGCTGCTGTTGCTGCTGCTGCTGCTGTTGCTGCTGCTGCTACTGCTGCTTGCTCCAAAATGGAATTCTTCCCCTAGAACTGTGCTGGACTGATTGGTGGAACCTTTATCTATCTGGCCCAAGAGAAAACCACATTTCTTTATCTAGTTCATCTTCTAATCAGCTACCTGGCAAATATGTCCCACTCCCTTTCAATTCCTTGCAATAGGAACGGTAATCCCACAACACTACCAGAGCTTCCATAAAGGATGTCATTCAACTGCTGTTATTCAACTCTCCATACCTCTGACATCCCAGAATAAAATGCCATGCCCTCCCCATGACTTCCTTATGTATATTGCTTATCCTGTTAAAATGTAGGTTTCCTCAAGGAAGGAGCTATCTCTGTTTTGTGCTTTTCCCTAGCACTAGGGACAATGAGTTCCACACAGGACATGGTTATTAATGCCTTTTCATTCATTAATTCATTTGTCATAATTCTAATTGAGAATAGGTATGGTCAGAATAAATCCTATTCAGGACAATTATAATTTATCTTTGAGAAAATCTTTTCATCCCTGGTTATTCTAAAATAAGACTAGGACACAGTTGCAAGATTATCACATCTGAGACCAGAACATTAAAGCAGACAGGGAAATTACTGAGGCATTCTGGGAATAAACCACTTGGGATTTCTTGTTTGAGATCAGCATACTGAATTGCAACTCAAAGTTATTCCAGGCATTTCAATGAAGACAAGGAAAGAACAGATTTTCATAGCTAGTTAATTATACACACCACTGCACTCTACCAGGAAAATGTTTAAGGTAGCCTTCAACATTTGGTACAGGGGGCTAGTAATTTCATCTCTCTTAATCTCAGATCCTCATGTGTGAAATGAGGAGGTTGGGCTAGGTTTTCTCTAAGGTCCTTTGCAGTTATAAATCTCTTTTTCTTAGGATCAAGGATCAAAGAGTATGTAGATGATCACTGCAATGATCTAGCCTAAACATCAGAAGAGAAGTTTTATGACAAGATCAATTCCAGGGAAGTTGGAGACACAATACAAATTCATTTCTACAGTTGAACAAACTGAGGTAGTAAGAAGCAGAATCAAGATTCAACCTCAAGATTTCAGTATTCAAACTCACTGCTTTTTCCATCATGAGTCATTGTCTCCATTTCAAATGCTAGTGCCTTCTTGATGGCAATTGACTTTAGCACAGTCAATCAAAATACAAAGTCAATTTTGGATCTAGGACAGTAGTTGTCAGCCTTTATTTTCCCCAACAGACTCTTGGGGATATACCTAGACTGGCTCCTAATGTTTATAAGGCATTTTTCAAACTTTAAAGAGTTATATAAATGTCAGCTACTGTCACCACCATCACCATCCTAATCACACTGGCACCTATTTACCAGAAACTATATTTTTCAAATGTTGTACCTTAAATATCAATGAAAATAGAAGGGAGCTCCCAAAGCTCTATCAGATTGAGAAGTCATGACTAATATATTCACCCTCTCTTACATATTATATATTGTTCCTTCACTGCCTCCCATGAATGTTTCCCCCTTTTTGACCCAATGAAGCTCTAAAAATAAGGTTTCTAAATGTTTTGTGTATCATGGATACTTAGGTGCTAAAATCTATGGACCTCTTTTCAGAATAATGTTTTAAAATACATAAAACACGTGGGATGACAAAGGAACCCAATTAATTCTATTAAAGTATCCTTATCAATACTCCCAGATTAAAAAGTCCTAACAAAATAGCAGTGTTTTCTGATGGACAAAACCCCTTAAATAGGAACCAAAGCCTAAGATTCTAATACCCACAATCTGAGTGATTTTAGCAGAGTTGTTTAACCTGTGTCTTCTTATTTCCTACATATAAAATGTAAATACTGACAGTTGGCCTCTACCTACCTACATCACAAGGATACTCAAACATAAATGAATTTATCTTGGCAAGCATTTTGGAACATTTTGTAAAAGTATGTTTAATGCTTCATGAGGAAGGAATTTTTTTTCTTTTCCTTAGAAATAAGGATAGGAACTGGACCTATAATTTTACCAGCATAGATCTAGAAAGGTGTTCAAAATGTCTTTTGCATAAAACTTGGCAATGATTGATTCCTCTATTCCAACTCTTGGGGCAAAATTGATAAGAGCTTGGGAGAGAGTCCCTTTTAAAGGAGGAAGGTAGAAGACCAGGGATTTCTCTTCTCCCAAACTCTCAACAACTCTGCTTCCTAGCAGGCCTGTATGGAGATGTCTTCACCATGTATTGAAGATGAAGCTTCGAGATCTTGGTTACATAGGAAAATCTCAGGTGAGGAAAATCCCTTCTCTAACAATATAGATGTACACCTGCTTTGCAACGTAGTCTTAGAGAGCTTCCTATGCTTTAGACTGCAGGGGTCCTCAAACTTTTTAAATAGGGGGCCAGTTCACTGTCCTTCAGACTGTTGGAGGGCCAGACTATAGTAAAAACGAAAACGTTGTTTTGAGGGCCTTTAAATAAAGAAACTTCATAGCCCTAGGTGAAGGGGATAAACATCCTCAGCTGCGGCATCTGGCCCTCGGGCCCTATTTTGAGAACTCAAAGTTGAGTTCTCAAAATTGCTGCTATTGCTGCTGCTATTACAACTGCTGCTACTGTTGCTGTTGCTGCTGCTGCTATTACAACTGCTGCTACTGTTGCTGTTGCTGCTGCTGCTGCTATTACAACTGCTGCTACTGCTGCTTGCTCCAAAATGGAATTCTTCCCCTAGAACTGTGCTGGACTGATTGGTGGGACCTTTATCTATTGAGCATTGAGAAGTTAAGTGCTTTGCCCAGTCTGTGGGAGTCAGGGGTGACACG
Organism: Sarcophilus harrisii; assembly: GCF_902635505.1. Classification (NCBI taxonomy): domain Eukaryota; kingdom Metazoa; phylum Chordata; class Mammalia; order Dasyuromorphia; family Dasyuridae; genus Sarcophilus; species Sarcophilus harrisii. Next base: position 229,133,714 of record NC_045430.1, read on the forward strand.
ATGATTTTGACACCAGTTTTCTATCCTCTATATCAGGGCTTCTTAATTTTTTTTTCCATTCACAACATCTTTTTTGCCTGAGAAATTTTTACATGACCCCAGGTATATAGACATATAAAATTTGTATACAAATCAAATATTTGTTATAATAAATTATAATGTCAGGTCCCCCACATTCAGTTACATGACTCTATGTGGGGTCTTGACCAACACTTTAAGAAGCTTTGCTCTACATCAGTGAGGATCAAACTCAAGTAGAAGCAAGGGCCACTGATCCACATACAAAAGGATCCCTGTGAATTGCATATTGACTTGGTTTTTATGTGCAGTGTTATATGTTTTACCACATTTTTACTAATTAAAAAAAACTTTCCCAATTTACATTTTAATCTGATTCATATCACACTCAAGAGTCTCCACACCACATATTTGAGGCTTGCTTTATATCATTTAGTTAGAGAATATAAATACTTTATACCTGTTAGTCTTAATGAAACATGAGTCCTAATGATTTCAATAAAACAAATTCAAATTTCCTTATTCAATAAAGTCTGATTTCTTCAAGATGCCCCATTGATATTAGATTACAGATTCAGAGAGCTTGAAAGGGAGTAGAATAGCCCCATATCTGGAGATCTGATTGGAGGGGATGTTATTGTATTGAGTTCTTTCGCAATCTCTACTTTTAAGAAAGACCCATCCCTGATACTCCAGACTTCCACCATGGCCCAGGATGGATAGCTTCTCTGCTCATCGCTTTTCAGCAATGTTTTATGTGTTACTTTCCCTCATTACCATGCTTTTTTTTTTTTTTTTGCTTGCATTTGTATACCCAGAACTTAAAATATGCTCCACATAGTAAGTACTCAACAAATGCTTGTAGATTTTATCTGTTAATCAGCAAGCATTAAGCTACATACCAGGTACAGAGGCAACAGGATAAAAAAAAAATATATATATATATATGAGAGTCTGAAAAGAGAAAGCAAAAGCTGAGTTATAGCTGAATCAAAAAAGATCCATGAAGACCATCAATCTCCTAAAGATTCAAGTTGGAACTACCACTAGTACCCACTTCTTCAAAAACTGAGAGTTCAATAATTTAAAAAAAAAAAGTCTGTTCTTTCCCCTATAAATACTCTGCTCGTTTATTTTGCCTAATCTTTCCTATAACCTGAATTTTGCCTCAAATATAATTTTGTCTGGTTAGCTAGAGATAAGCATAATTTAAGTTACAGCAAAGAACCGACCATCTTTACTGAATGTTAAAGCTATTTCTAACAGGAGGTTCTGGTATATATTGATTGGATTCTTAACTTTTTACCTGATTAAAAACTCTATAAAATAGCTAAGAAGGGGACTATTTGGACTTGAAGACCATTATGTTATTCCTAGCTTTAAAAAAGAGGTTATTGTAATATGGTATAGCTGATGAAATCTCCAGAGATAAATGAGCTTAGGGAACATAAAGCAGAATTGGTAGTAGCTGGCCAACTGTAATATCCACAACTATCAACATTATAGGTATTTACAAAACTGACATAAGGTAATATTGAGTGGGAATGCACTGCTAAAAGTTGTTGGGAGGAATCAGCAAAGTACTTCAATGGGGGAAAGGTAGTATTTGAGGAATTCATAGAGACAGAAATGAAGAATGGATACACTTCAAGTATCTGGCACAATGAATGCAAAAGCACAGATGCTGAAAACTGAATGGCAAGGAAATGAATGAGCTGTACAGAACCAATACTGAATAAGGCCCCAAGGCAGTGCATTCTCTTGAGTCAAGAACACCGGGCTTCAGATCCAGAATCAAATACTTACTATCTGAGTGATCCTAGTCAAGTAATTTCATCTCTTATAGAATGTTGCCTCATCTATAAAATGGATGTAACAATAGCATCTACCAGATGACAATATTACCTAAACTAATCTATTTATTTAGCGCTATACCAATCAGACTCCCAAAAAACTATTTTAATGACCTAGAAAAAATAACAACAAAGTTCATATGGAAAAAAAAGGTCAAGAATTTCAAGGGAATTAATGGAAAAAAAAATCAAATGAAGGTGGCTTAGCTGTACCAGATCTAAAATTATATTATAGAGCAGCAGTTACCAAAACTATTTGGTATTGGCTAAGGAATAGATTAGTTGATCAGTGGAATAGATTAGGTTCAAGGGATAAAACAGTCAACAAATATAGCAACCTAGTCTTTGACAAACCCAAAGATCCCAGCTTTTGGGAGAAGAACTTACTGTTTGATAAAAATTGCTGGGAAAATTGGAAACTAATATGGCAGAAACTAGGCATTGATCCATACTTAACGCCGTACACCAAGATAAGGTCAAAATGGGTTCATGACCTAGGCATAAAGAATGAAACTATTAATAAATTAGAGGAACATAGGATAGTTTACCTCTCAGACCTGTGGAAGGGGAAGGTCTTTATGACCAAAGCAGAACTAGAGATCATTACTGATCACAAAATAGAAAATTTCGATTATACCAAACTGAAAAGTTTTTGTACAAACAAAACTAATGCAGACAAGATTAGAAGGGAAGCAATAAACTGGGAAAATATTTTTACAGTCAAAGGTTCTGATAAAGGCCTCATTTCCAAAATATATAGAGAATTAACTCTAATTTATAAAAAATCAAGCCATTCTCCAATTGAAAAATGGTCAAAGGATATGAACAGACAATTCTCAGATGAAGAAATTGAAACTATTTCTAGTCATATGAAAAGATGCTCCAAGTCATTATTAATCAGAGAAATGCAAATTAAGACAACTCTAAGATACCACTACACACCTGTCAGATTGGCTAAGATGACAGGAAAAAATAATGATGATTGTTGGAGGGGATGCGGGAAAACTGGGACATTGATGCATTGTTGGTGGAGTTGTGAACGAATCCAACCATTTTGGAGAGTAGTTTGGAACTATGCTCAAAAAGTTATCAAACTGTGCATACCCTTTGATCCAGCAGTGTTACTACTGGGATTATATCCCAAAGAGATTATAAAGAAGGGAAAGGGACCTGTATGTGCACGAATGTTTGTGGCAGCCCTTTTTGTAGTGGCTAAAAACTGGAAACTGAATGGATGTCCATCAGTTGGAGAATGGCTGAATAAATTGTGGTATATGAATATTATGGAATATTACTGTTCTGTAAGAAATGACCAACAGGATGATTTCAGAAAGGCCTGGAGAGACTTACATGAACTGATACTGAGTGAAATGAGCAGGACCAGGAGATCATTATATACTTCAACAACAATTCTATATGATGACCAGTTCTGATGGACCCGGCCATCCTCAGCAACGAGATCAACCAAATCATTTCCAATGGAGCAGTAATGAACTGAACCAGCTATGCCCAGAAAAAGAACTCTGGGAGATGACTAAAAACCATTACATTGAATTCCCAATCCCTATATTTATGCCCACCTGCATTTTTGATTTCCTTCACAAGCTAATTGTACAATATTTCAGAGTCTGATTCTTTTTGTACAGCAAAATAACGTTTTGGTCATGTATACTTATTGTGTATCTAATTTATATTTTAATATATTTAACATCTACTGGTCATCCTGCCATCTAGGGGAGGGGGTGGGGGGGTAAGAGGTGAAAAATTGGAACAAGAGGTTTGGCAATTGTTAATGCTGTAAAGTTACCCATGTATATATCCTGTAAATTAAAGGCTATTAAATAAAAAAATAAAATAAAATAACAGTAGATAGTTAAAAAAAAAAAAAAATAGCATAGCATCGTGAGCACGAAATGAGATATTTGTAAGGTTCTCTGCAACCCTTAAAATACTCTAGAAATGTTAACTGCTGTGTGTTGTTATTGCTTGAAAGGACGCTTATACCAGCTTAATCAGAGACGTAACACAGACATCTTGAAGCTTGTGAGGAGAACGTGGGGCCCTACACCGGATCGACCGCGGCAAAGAGAGAGCCTTGGAGACGCCGCTGCCTCCAACACCGCCGAAGACGGAAGCTGACCTTAGGAGCTGTCCGCGGAGCCGACCTTAGGAACAGTCCTCCGGGCCTGCACGCTGCCTCCATGAGTCAGAGAAGTCCCGTGGACACAGAATAAGATGGATGGTAGCTTTGATTGTAATTGTGGTGAGCTGGAGCCACCTGATCGCTAACAAAAGACATCTTCCGTAAACCAACAGCTGCTAGAGCTTCCTAGTGGAATATACAGTAAACAAAGGAAGAAAAGAAACAAAACCAACATAGTGCTTACTGGCCCCCTAGAAATAATGCTGCTCAGGACCAATCCAACACTGAATGAATCTGCTCTGTGAGGAGAATGTTCAGAAAAGCCTATTGTGTGCATATTTATTCACTTTTTTGTTCAATGTTCATTCTTTTAGCACAGGAAAGCTGGGTGCTTAGTATGTCATTTCGTTCCCTTTGAATTTCTTGAGTGTTTTCTTTAAATGTCTGCAGAGTTGCTGCCTCTATCTCGAGCTATGGATACTGCAATCTTTCTAATTCTCAGGATGACTTAGAGTTTACAAGCTGTAAATGTGAAGGTTCCCTTCATACACATGAGATGAGTATCAAGAAACCATCTTGCAGTGGAAGCAGAATTATTTTTCTCCCTTTTTGAAAGAGCTTTCTTTTTTATGCCAGTTTCCTCCTGTGTTTACACAAATTCACCAGTTTGAAAGGAAAAATAATATTAAGTATTTCAAAATGGCAGAAAAGTCTGAAAGTCTCATGAGCATTCATGGTTTGATCTGGGCTCTCACTATATGAACTTAAAACTTCTGGATTGTGGCGGCAATGGTGTGGTTTTTTCTGCTGTCCATAATGACTGTGACAAAAAAAAAAAAAAAGTGGATGTCAAGAAAATTGTTCTTACAGATCCCCAGAGTGTTAAATATGCTTTACAAGAAATCAAAATTATTAGAAGACTCCACTATGATAATACTGTGAAAGTTTTTGAAATCTTGGGCCAGTGAGAAGAATGGGGGGGAGCAGAATATATGCTTTAGGGGAAGATAGTTTAGAAAAAAGAGATAACTTGAAGCTGGGAGACTAAGATGTGGTAGTCCAAGATTGCAGATTTAGAACTGAAAGGAACTACAGACCATCTAGTACACCCACCCCTTCTTTTTACAGATAAGCAAATAAGGCCCCAGGATATAAAATTACCCAGAGTCAAACCAGTATCACAATTAGGTCCCAAACTAACATGAGCAGCCTTCCTGAGCCAGAGAGGAACTTCCCCCTCCTCCGAAGTTGACCTTAGGTGTAGGTAAAGGAGACATAGGAAGCTATCTGGAGGTGTTGGGCCTCTCCAAGGGATATAAAGGATGTGACAGCTTTTCAGAGAGCTCCTTATGCTAGGTGGAAAGAATAATTCTGGAGCAGCTTTTACTGAGTGTTGGAGAAGAGAGGAGGGACATCCAGTTTGAAATGTCCAGCAGGCAGATGGGGGTTTTGAACTGACTCTCAGGAGAGAATCTAAGGCATGAGATAGAAAGCTCTTGATGTATTCTGCACAGAGATAATTAAATGCATGGTAAGTGAGAAGTTCAAAATGAAAAAATATGAAGCAGAGAAGGGGTCCCAGGACAGAGCAATGGGGTACATTCATAGTTAGGAGACAAAATATGAATGAAGATTCACTAAAAGAGACAAATACATAGAGAGAGAGAGAGAGAGAGGAATAGAGAGACAAAGAGAAAGAGAGAGAATCCAAGTGATCATTAGCATCAAATGTTACATAGAGGTCAAAAAAGGATAAACACTAAGAAAAAAATGGATCTGTCAACTAAGAAGTCATTTGTTATATAAATTATGTCATATTGCTTACTGTCTCAAGGAGTGGGGAGGAGAAGATAGTAGAAAGGGATAGAATTTGGAACTCAAAAAAAATTTAATATTTAAAATTATTTTAAGAAGTATTTAGGTGAAAATAAAATATTATATTTTTTAAAAGTCATATGTAACTTTGGAGAGACCACCTTCAGTTGAGCAATGATATCAAAAGTCAGATTGCAAATGTTTAAAAGGAAAGGATGTAGGAAAGATACTTATAGACAGCTTTCTAGGAGTCTGGGAAAGAGGCACTGGACAGTCCCTGGAGAGACTGGGGGAGGAGTGTCTCTGTGAAGGTTTTTAAAGATTTGCTTTGAAGCAGCAGAAATCAGGCAATCAATAGAAAGGAGAAAATTGAAGATTATGGAGAGAAGGGGGATGGTTGTGGAGGAAATATGCTAGGATAAAATGTGGATGGAGACAGAATCAGTGGGACATATTTCACAGATGATTTCAGAGTTATGAAGGAAGGTGTAGTCCCAAGTTCCATCACTGACTTAGTTGCTGTGTACCCTCTTAAGGCCCTGAATCGACTTATGATTACAAATTACAGTATAATAGCTGATCTGTGTTAGTGAAATGAATTTCTTCACCAAAAGTTCCCTCCCACAAAGAAATCAGATCTGAAAGTGCATCCACACAAATAGGGTTCAAAAGTGGATAGAAACAACAAATATTGCAGAACTACAAAGCCAGATATTGCAAAGAATCCAAATGAAGTAATTCTTGCCAATTTTCCCAGAAAGCTATTGATCCAATGGCCCATCTAAATTATATTCAGGTAATCCAGCATATGTCTGTGTATAGAGAAGTCTAATGAGATTCCTCATCAAGTGCATTTGCATACATTAACATTATCAGTCATACAAAATGGAAGCTTTATTGTGGAAGCAGCCTCATTTTGAATGGGTTGTCAGTCAACTGCCTCCAGGTTTGGCAAAGTGAAGTTTATTGGCAGAGAAAATATTCCAACCTGCTTTCCACTGTCATATATTTGACAAACACGATCATATAGCCAGGTGCCTTTTTAAGCTGTCACCATGTCCCTGGCATCTGCTGTATCAATTAAGCAAAGCAGCCATTAAGAAAATGGGCACATTATTTCAACAGCTAATTAAACATAGTTTATATTATATTTTATGCATTTGTGCATTATATATATACATATATTATATGGTTCAATCCAATTTTTCATTCAGTTTTCCAGACACTAATAGAAGGAATCATGCTAGTAATCTGCTATGAATAGATGATATGCACAGATATGTCCTAATAAAATCTGCACATCCAGGTAGATTTTATAATAACCAATTTTAAGAAATTATTGCTGCTTTTAAAAAATTCTACAATTCAAAATAAAGAATTTGCTCAACATCCTGAGACTGAGAAATGTATCCTGGATATTGGAAGCCAAATCTTTTAAATATTTATAAAATGGATTTTTGCGACTGTAGTCATACTAAAGGAGAAGTCAACTTTAATGGCAACTAATATAAATTTCAACTTCTGAAAATGATGTCATTCTCATGTACCCCAAAAGATATCTCAGGGAAGCTAGATAGTACAGTGGATAGAATGCTGGGTCTGGAGAGACAAAGTCTTAAGACACCAGCCTCAGACACTTATTGGGACCCTACTTAAGACATTTAACTTCTGTTTGCCTCAGTTTCCTCACCTATAAAATAGAGTTTGTTGTGAAAATCAAATGAGATCATGCTAAAGCACTTAGCACAGTGCCTGATAGATGGTAAGAGCTATATAAACATTAGCTATTATTTATTGTAGAGGGTGAATAAAATGGAACACACACATGCACACAGAATCATCTAGTCCAATTTCTTTTTGCCTCATTGATTATAAAGAACATCAACTGTTCTGCAATTTGTATTCCTAATGGGGGAAGAATTGCTTCTGGGACAGAAATTAAGTGATTTACCCAGAGCTAGAGAAGGCTCTTATATCTGACTCCTAAAACCAAATAAAACCTGTCTAATCCTCTACCACCTGACAATCTTTGAAATACTTGAAGATGATGATTACCATGTTCCCCATGATTTTCCTCTTGTCCACTATGCACCCCTAGTTCTTTCTACCACTTCTCACATAGCATGATCTCAAGGCCCTTCATCATCCAGTTATCCTCTCTAGCTCCTCAATATTCTTGCTTCGAATGGTACTTGGCACATAGCAAGCACCTAATAAATGCTTGTTGACTGATGTCCCAAACTACAGGACCACAACTCCACCATATATAGTTTGAATGCCGACAATACCCACAAATTATCATTTCCTTTTTCCTGAACATTTTGCTTCTCAATTCAGCCTTAAGAAGATCTCATTAGCATTTTTGGCTGCCTCATCACAATTCTTACTCATATTAAATTTGTAATCCACTAATCTCCCCCCAGATCTTTTTCAAATTAATATTTGAATTTTTCAAAAATTATGTGCTAAAATGAATAGGAAATTTATACTTGTAATAAATTTTCTTTTTAATATTCTTCCCTTCTACCCCAAGCAAATGCTATTCAGCCTTTAACAGTATGCTTGATGTAAAGGAAAGATAAAGAATCAAAGAACCTAGGTTCAAATCCTGTATCCACCTCATACTACCAATATGATCTTGGGCAAATTGTTTCCCCTCGTAGAACATGGGTCCCCATCTGTACAAGAGGAGGTTGGACGAGATGCTCTACACGACCCCTTCCAGTTCTAAATCACACGACCCTGTGGAGAGCCAAAAGGAGTTTGCTGGATGAAGAGGATTATAGATATCCCAACAAGGTATCTTTCATGCAATGCAAGAAAACAGAAAATACTTCAGGGAGTGGGAGTTGCTGATCGTTAGAATGGACTCTGGTGGCTCCAGGGGCAAGAGAGGACTTCTGAAAGAATTCTGATCTCCCTTTCCCAACAAAGAAAGATGACTATTACTCCTCCGGTGTGTGACAAGTTCTTTGAAAGGGCAGCACTAGGGTTATCATTGGTGATGTGGGAACTGGTGATGTGGAAAAGACCCGGCGGGGCAGTGATGTTTCTGTCAAAGCAAGAGCCGAGTGTCATTTGTGAGGCAGCCTGCCTGCATCCAGCCAGCATTCACATAAGGTACATTATGCAAAGTAGGCATGAGATGGACAGTTTGGCAGCCACTCAAGCTTCTCAGATCCTGCAGATTCCTGCCAACTTCTCTGCTGAAGAAGAATTGTGTTAATTAATGGGAAATGTGTGTGAATAAGGTGAAAGCCACATAACAAATGCAACACGTCCCCTACAGAAGAATTTTATCTTGCCTGATGGGGAGGGGCAAAAACACCAGTGAACCAAACTCTTGTCATTGCTGTTGCTGCTCTCCCTCTGCAATTCTGGCCAGGACTTCTTTTGCCCATAACAATCATGCATTGCTCCTAATTTATCCATGCTCTCAATTTAATTCCACTCAAGCCAACGGTTATTTAATAGAGTTCTTACTAAGTGCCCAGAGAACATTGAAAGGCCCTGTGTGGCTTAGGATCAAGGGCACATTCTACTCTACAAGGGCAGCTGGCTGGGGTTCGAGGCAGTCTACAGTTGTCTAATGGTTTTTTCTTCTTTGTAAATGACCCCTATGGGTATGGAAGCTGTGACTTAGACTCTGCAAGAGTATTGAATTAACTATCCCCACTATTACAATTAATGGATATGGCAATTTATTTCTACCCTGACCCAAGGTGGCATTATGTAGGGGTGAAGTAGTATGAAACTCAAATTCCAGCCTCTTGTTTTGTACCTGAATGAATTCAGGCAAATTACTTCACCTTTCTGGACTTCATTTTCTTCAACTATGAAAGGTTGGACTAGATAACCTGAGCAATTTTTGCTCCACCCTAGATATCTAAGTAGATGTATAAATCAAATATTTAGTGATGACAAATCATAATTTTGCAATCTCCACATTCTGTTATGTAATCCTTTGTGGGTCCCAACCCACAGTTTAAGAAGCTTTGGACAAAATGATCTCTCAATACGAACTCCATGATGCTGAACATAAAAGTAGTGGGTTCAAATCTTAACTTTAACAATTATCACTTTTGATCAATCAACAATTTGATTGAACAAAGGCTGTGGCTTTGGTCAATTAACAATTCTTCAAAAAACATTTGCAGAGTGCCCGACAGAGTATTAAGTACTTAGGATAGTGGGGAAAACAGTCTCTACCCTCAGGGAGGTTACAGTCCAAGGAAGGAGACAATAGTGTAAATATTCTGGATACACACCACATAGAAAGCTAATCTCAGAGGGAAGGGCATTAGGAGCTAGAGGATTTCTTCCCAGAACATCTATTTTAGGGAAGAGTCCAAAGCAGCCATCTCAATTATCCACCTAATCTATGCTCAGGGGCCTTTTCATCTTTTCAGCTCCCCAGTTTTGTTTCGATCTCTAACACCCCAACCCAACTCCCAGTGTTAGAAAGAAAGCTTCCTAAGAAAGGGTAGAAGAAAAGAAAGGGAATTAACATTTATATAGGACTTACTTTGTTCTAGGCAATGTACTAAGCACTTTTAAAAAAAAAAAAAAACAGCTTTTACTTCATTTGATCCACACAACAACCCAGTGAGTTTTATATTTGAGGCAACTGAAGCAGATGGAGATTAAGTGACTTGCCCAGTGTCACATAGTATGGGACTGGTTTTGAATTAAATTCCTTGAATCTACCACACCACCAATTGCCTCTAAAATCAGGGATTCCTTTTTCTGTTTTTGTATTTATCCAGAATGCTTAGCGCAGTGCCTGGCACGGGGTGGATGCTTAACAAATCATTACCAACTGACAGACTTACGTGTCCTAGTGAGTAATAAATAAGTAAAGAGTGAGTCAGACATTGTTAGAGACAATCAATATGTTGGTTTGTTTTTCTTGACCACTTATCTATTACAAAGATGGGAGAGACAGTGACTTAAAAAAAAAAAAAGTGGAAGAGCACATAAAATTTCTTTTAAAAAATCTAAACCTTGTCTTCAAAGCTCAGGTATTTATAATTCTCAATACATGATGCTTCTTAATTAGTTTGCTCACTAATTCACAACTACAGATGGGGGGGGGGGAGGAGTCTGCATTTAGCTCCCTATTATTGGCCAAGTTAAACTAACAGATTGGCCTAAGGCAAAGTAGAAACCTAAAAATTTTTCTGTCTTCCAGTTTCACAGTGCTGAGTCACTGGATCTGCACAGATCCCTCCCTCCTGTAAAATCATCCACACAACTAGGTGTTTTCCCCCACAAGCAAAGAATGAGAATTCATGGCTTAATTTCTACATCAGCCTCTATCAGGTTTCTACATAATTATTTGGTTAATGAATGCTCATTGATTTGAGATGGGGGTAGAAAAGGTCTGGACCCTATGATTCATTGGTATTAGGATCTCCCAGGTGAATAAATTCTCTTTGAATGGGATGGGCTACTACAGGCAACTTAAGGATCTTAGAGAACTGTATATCCCTAGTGCACCTAGAGGTTAAGTGATTTGGTTAGAATCCTAGAACCAATGTGTATCAGGGGCAAAATCTGAACACAGATCTTTTGGATTTTGAGGCTGACTCTCTGTGCTGCTTTTATTTGAGATGATCATCCAAAAAAAAAAAAAAAAGTCCCACAGCAGAAAGGGAGCTCCTGCCTCCAAATAGAGTTATTCTTAGAAACAAGAATATTATTTCAGTCTGGCATTAAACTGATGTGTTTGGCATTCAAGGTCCTGGATTTGAATACCTGTCCTGTTATGTTATATGTTTATGGATCTTGGGCAAAACGTTAAATTTTTTTGGATCTGAGTAGTTTCTTCATCTGTAAAGTGGTGATCTTTAGATCTTTACAGTCTGTTCTTGCATTCAATTCTATGAGTATTTTCCTTTTTCCTTAAAAACCAAGGTGGGAAAAGGGAGAGAGCATTTACAGAAATTCAACGGGTCTTGAAAGAGCTCCATTTTTCAATATCACTTTATACATGAAATTTTTTTCCTAATTCTCACAGCTGTTAGTGCCTCCCCTCCCCCCAAAAATATTTTACATATTCTTCCTACAACAATGACAATAACCACAACAATAATAATGATAGCTAACTTATTGTGCTTTAAGATTTACAAAATGCTTTTACTTATGCTATTTCACCTAATCCCCACATCAACTCTGTTCTGTAATATTATTGTTTTTCTCATTTTGTAAATGGGGAAAGTGAGGCTTAAAAGGTCATTCAGCCAATAAGTGACCTAATACCAAATGTCACTGTGGAGCACAAGGGAGGTCTTAACCTTTCTTAATCTCTCTTCAATTCTCTCTGGAATTCAGAAAGGCACAAAGCAAAATCCTCATAGATCAGCCCTGCACAAAGGCAGGACTTTCCCTTCTAGTACGGATAAGTTTTCAACATTGATCCTTGCATAGCCTTGTGTTCCAAATTCCCCACCCTTCTTCCCATCCCCTCCCCTAGAAGGCAAATAATCCAATATATGTTATACATATGTACATATGTTTTGAAAATAAAAAGCTTTAATAAAAAAAAATTTTTTTAAAGAATTTAAGATGCTGACTAAAGAGAAAGTCACAGTGAAAGCAAAGAGTAGAGGAAGATTATCAGTACCCATACAAAGGTGGAGGCCAGAAAGAGGGAGTAATTAGCTTCCCCCTTACCAACATAATACCACTTTACAAATCCAACTACTAGACAAGAAAAAGATTTAAAAAGATAATATGAATTAAACAACATAACAAAATTTATATTATGATGATACTAAAACAGGTATTAAAATACAAATTTATGTCCTTAAATGCTTATATTAATCCAAAATAAGGAAAGGAAAGGAAATGAGAAGACTTCAAAGTTTATAAATTAGAAAACCAACAAATTAATACTTCTAAAATAAGCAGAAGAGATCACTAGGATCAAAGCAGAAATTAATAGAATTGAAAATAACTTTTAAAAATTAATACTGAAAACAAAGTTTTTTGTAATCATTAGCTAAATTAATCAAACTATAATAGCCATCCTTTTTTTTAATCACTGAAAAATATAGGAGTGGAAGGTTTTTTTTTTCTTTAACCCAATGGAAATTATTTATTTGAATATACCCATTTATGTGCATAAACATATACATCTATATATATATATATAAGCACACACACACAGAGAGAGAGAAATACACATATATGCTTATAGTTAGTTACATAAAGGGGAAATCTTGGCATTCTTCCCACTAAAAAAGAGTTGGGAGCAGGGAGGAAATTAAGCAAAGCTTCCTATTCTCATCATTATTATTCAAAATAGTTCCATAAATGACAGCTATTAGACAAGAAAAATAAGATAAAGAAATAAGCATTGTTAAGGAGGAAGTTAAGCTTATCTCTATTTATAGTTGTGATAAGAAAATTTCTGAGGATCAACAAAATACTTAAAGGAAAATAGTAGCCAAATATAACTAAATAGTGTGCTATAAGATAAACCCACAAAATCATTTTTCATCACTAATAAAAAAAAGTGATAGAACATTAAATATAATTTAAAATAACGATGAAATATATAAACCATATGGAAATTCACTTACCAAAACATACAAAAAAATGTATATTAACTATACAACATTTTTGGCAGAAATCATGGAAAAACTAAAAAAAAAAAAATACAGAGATAATTAGCATTTGGGGTAAAGCCAAGTTGATGTAAACAATATAATAATACTTTCCAAATTTATTTATAGATTTAACACTATACCAATCAATGTGTCAGTGGCATAGAATTAGATACAATTAGAACAAAATAAAACGAAATAAAAAGCTATCACAGGAAATAATGAACACCAAAAAAAAAAAAATAAAATAAGAAAGGGGACTAATACCCACAGATCTCAAATTATACCATCATTTTGTCCATTGTTTCTGCTGACCAATAAATACTTTAGTTGGAATTGCAGGGCATAGCAAATGACTTGTCCTGTGATTTAGCAAGATTTTGGATTATGAAATGGAACAGAATTTATTTCAAGGATACTGGTGATTGCACATGTATCATTTTCCCTTCTGATATGGACAAGGACATCGATCATTTAGTTCAACACAGACCAGTTCCCAGTTCCAGGGTACGCCTCATGTTTCTAGAAGTCAATCTAGTCCCACAGGATGAGTTTTAATATGGCATCCATGGCAATAATAGGGTACATCAGTCAAAGCCCCAAAATATACTGGGGTTTCAGGATTCAGTTACAACGCATTTCAAAAGAATTTATAAACTTGGACCATCTCCAAATCAAGCAGCACAAATTTTATTATGCTATTAACAGTGGACTAAATTCCAAAAAGGAGTTATTCTCACCATTAGCAAGGCAAAAGACAGGAATAACCTGAAGCCATAGAAAGGGAAAGATGGGAGTAATGACCTAATGCCATAAGGAAGCCTAAATTCCTAATGAACTAGCAATTAGCAGGGAGCAGGGGAAAGCACTATATAGTCAAAGATAACCTCTGAGGTTGCAATGCAAGGAATTCAGCAAGATTCCCCTTCAACAAAAGTCTACTTAAATTCTTAAATTCTACTTAAAATTCAACAAAGGCCTTCTCCAGTCAATACTCCTCTCTATGATCCATTTGGCTATCAAGGACCAAAGATCCCATCAGCTGCATGGAAAACTATTATATATCTGGATTTCTTCCACTAGAGTTCTTGGTAGGGAAACTGAGGGAATAAATAGTAATACACCTGATATTCCCATAACTTTAGGAAAAAATCATCGAAACTATCTCATACAAAATTAAAAAAAAAAAAAAAAAACAGCTCTGTGGAATGGATTAGGCAACAACAAGTTAAAATCAGGTAGTGCAGCATTTGATACAGATAGAATCTTCACCAAAAAAAAAAAAAAAAAAAAAAATCATTATTCAACAAAAAAACTACGAGAATTAAATTATAGTTTGCTGAAAAATGAGAACAGAACAACACCTCCTCCATATTTCACAATAAATTCCAAACAGATCAATGATCCATTTTTAAATTAAGAAAAACAGTCTTACACTTTGAAAATAGTAAAAAGGTGATAAATTCTAATAAGTCATGACTTAGAGAAACTTGTGAGACAAAATAGTTTTATCTATGTAAAAATAAAAAGAATGTATGAAGAATTTAAAAGGGGGAGGGAGGAACTGGGAGAAGTTTCTTGCAAATATCTTTGGTAAAAATCGGACTTCCAGAACTTATAAGATATCAATCCAAAAAAGCCATTTTTCAAATGAAAAGTGGAAAAGTAGTCAAAGCATATGAATAGGAAAATCTTAGGGAAAATACAAGTTATCTTTTTTTTTTTTTTAAGTTACTTTAAAAAGTTTTTTAAAGTACTCTTTTTGGGAAATGTAGATTAAAGTTACTCTGAAGATCTGACCATGCCTATCAAGTTGGCAGAGATAACAAAGTTCAATAATAGAAGGGCTGTGGTAGGATAGGTACATTATTAACTGCCAAAGGCACTGAAAATTGATCCAATATTTTCAGAAAAGAATATAGAATTATGCAATAAAAATTACCAAAATGTGCATGTCCTTTGACTAATGGGTCTAATATAAGTATTATACACTAAATATATTACAACAAGAAAAAGAACCATATTTATATTATGTGTATTATCATTGTTTGTTATAGCAGAAAAAAATGTTTGTTATGGCAGAAATAGATGTCCATCGGCAGGACTAAACATTACATAATATCACTATAATGGAATATTATAGGAAAAATAATTTTGAGAATTCACAAAAATGTATGGCCATATAAAGTAATGCAGAGTGTTTTCCTATTTATTTCCTCTTATAGGTTCATTAGTCTTATTTTTTACGTTTATATATATGAATATCTATTTGTCACTGTACTTGTCTATGAGAATTTAAATTAGTCAAGAAATGTAACCAGATTGGTATTATGACAAAGAGAAAATAGAATCTCTATCTGATAATTTACTCTCCTCTAATCGTCCTTTCTTTCTGAGTCAAAAGTCGTACAGGACCAGGCATAAAATCAACAAATCCTCTACTGTTATAGTCAGTGGCTAATTAGTAGAACATGTTCATCCCTGGTTATCCCCTGGTCAGTTCATTTCATCTCAGTATTCTCTTGAGATAGCCTGGCACCATGGTTTCAAATTTTATTTCCACTTTAAACCTTCCTCTGCTCCACCTTCACTTCCAAAGCCACCAGCGACACCATTTTTTTTTTAAAGTAAATAAACCCTCCAGATTGGGGGAAAAATAAATCAAACTAGCCCAGCCTCTCCCTTTGCCTTACATGATTTTTTTTTTTTTTTTGCCTCGTGCCAGCCAGCATCAATCCTCTGTGTCATATACAAGAGCTTCAAAGCAATCCCTTGAGAGTGTGTCATAGAGTGAGAATCTGTGCCAAAGTCCACCCTTAGAGGCTACTCATTATGCAAAGCAGGTTCTAGAACGACAGCTTGGCAAGAATTCAGATGCCTCTGATCCTGCAGACGCCTGCCAGCTTCTATGAAGAGAAGGTATTGTGTTAATTAATAGGAAATTCCTGGGCAGTAGGTGTCTGATGCATACCTAGTACAAAACCTTTCCTAAGAAATAGAACTACAGATCTCTTGAATACGTAGGCAACAAACATATATTAAATGATTATGATGTGTCAAGCATTGTGTTTGCGAATACCAAAAATAATAATAATAAGAAGAAGAAGATTAAGCCAGTCTCTGAATAGATCCACAGTAACCTATTGTAAGCGCGAGGAAAAGGATAGATTGCTCTTCTGCCGTTCCTCTAGGACATGGATTTTTATTCATGAACCCCTTTTGCCAAGTCAAGTAAAACCTATGGAATCCCTTCTCAGAATATTGTTTTTAAATAATTGGAGGAAATATTACTTTTCAGTTGAAGATCAATGAGAATAAAGATTTTTCCCCATCCAAATCCATAAACTCCTCAAAATCTTTCAACAAACCCCCTTCCATGGATCCTAGTTAAGAAACTCTGCTTTAGGAGATCTTCCTCTTCCTCTATTCCCTGTATCTTCTCATCTTCTCCTTTCTTCTCTCCTGTACCCCCATCCCTTTTCTCTTCCTTTCCATCTTTTTTTTTCTTTCCCTTTATGAGTTCTCTCAGACTAGATATTGCCAAGACAGAGCTTTTGACTATAAATTCAGCAATAGAAATCACATGCTCTAATGAAGTCTCTTACCTAGATATGAGAAACTACCTCACTGAAAAACTGGGAGGCAATTTTGTCAATACTGCTCCTGGATCTCAACTTCTTGGGTCCATTTCTCTCCTCAGTAACCTACTCACAACTTCTCTGTCAACTTTATGAAACTCCCAGGACCCTCATTCCTTACCTTCTCTTAGAAAAAAAAGGACTGGGCAACGGGAATATCTAAAAACGTTTAACCATATTATCTGATGAAAAGGTTTAGCATTTTTAAAGGAGGTGGAGTTTCTGCCAAAAGAATGAATCTCTATCAGTTGAACTTTAAGTTTCAGTGAACATGAGCTATGGCTCAACATGACTTTCAACAATAAAAGAATATAGGTATTGTGGTGGGATGGAGCACTGGTTATATAGTCAAGGAGATCTAAAGCTTGAATATTGATTGGAGCCAATGGCTAAGAACAAAAAGGTTTAGGAATAATTGCTACTAGGGAATCCATTGGTTCTAGCCTTTGCCTGTTCTACTCAGTTCATCCAATAAGGAGAGATTGAGGACATTGTCCCAAAGCATTCTATGGGTTAGAATGATTTGAAAAATAAACTTAAGTCTTGTGATAAGACCATATGTACAGGACTAAAAACCTGGTAGAGTCCTCTCTATAATTACCTCAACCAATTTCATTCAACATTTAATAATTAGCCAATAGAAACAATTAGCTTACAGCAAAGACATTGATTCAGTAAGTACAGTAAGAAAAATGGCTATAAGACATTTCCTATATAAACATAAACCACACACTTTCCACAAATAGTGTCAGTAGCAAGAGAAGGCACAGAGTACATACATAGGCACTGAGAAAGGGCACACTCTAAAGAAAGAAGTGGGAAGAGGAGCTCCTTAAGTTTTCCTAATTCTCCTAATGGCAGATTTGAAGCCATGAAGGCTCAAATCATATCACATAGTTACCTACTTGGTGTGAGTAATGGGAAAAGCACATGATTGAAGTTACAAAACTTAGGTTCAATTCCTACCTGTGTGATCTTGGGCAACTGAACTCTCTGAACCAGTTTCCTTTCTTATAAAAGAGAGACTGCAATTGGATGGCCTTTGAGGTCCTTTCACAAGAACTTCATGCTCCTGTGCCTAAGATGGCCAACCAATCTGAAGTGCAAAGTCTTCCTCTCTTAATTAGGAAAGACTCATTGCTCAGACCTTATTATTCCATTCCATTCTCCTATATGAGGAGAATCTCTTCCTTCAGAACACTGTAGCTCATTTTGAATACCAGGTTTTGCTCTAGCCCAGTATAAGAACAACAGGGTCAAGGCAAGGGTGTAGAGCAGTGATTCTCAAACTTTTGTTCTCAGTATCTTCATGTTGTTTAAAAAAAAAAAAAAAAAACAACTATCGAGGATCTGTTCAAAGAGTTTTTGTTCACATGGGTTATATTTATAGCTATTTACTATATTAGAAATAAAAAATAATTTTGAATTTGTAGATCCTCTGAAAGGGTTTCAGAGACCCCAAAAATTCTTTGGATTACACTTTGAGGACCACTGTTTTAGAGAAAGGGAACAGTTAATTCTGAGTTCCTGGAAATCAATTCTTGCTTCAACCAAGCTTTAAAGGGTATCTAATCATTCCATTCAGCTGATTCCCAGAAAGCTGATCAGTTTTCTAAGAAAACTTGTGGCTCCACTCCATTCAGATCTAGATGACTGATCAAATTACTGCAGAACTTGAAAGGTGCTGACACATACTGTAGGCTGTGGCTGAAGCAGCTCAGGCCAAATCAGGGGGCCAAGTTGAGCAACACACCCTTCTGGGATCTCACTGCTCTGTTTCCCTCTTATCACTACTTAGTCACCCAGCGTTAATGAGGTGTTTCCCTCAAAGGCACGGAAACTTAGGAAAGAACCTACATCCTGAGCAGCCTTGCCAAAAATCAAAAAGCAGAAGACAACATGACATTACAAAATCCAGGGGGAAAAAATAATAAACTTTAGCCATTGTTGGTGGTTTTTTATAATTCAGCAGATTCAGGCAAGTTTTCCTGGAATGAACTATCCTTCTAGATCCATCTCTAGTAAAATTCTCTTTCTTCCTTTAAAGTACAGTTCAAGTACCATCATCTGCCTAAGTTTGTGGGGTTTTTTTGATATGTTGAAATACCGATGTCATCCCTCCCAAACTTCCTTGCACTTTTCTGCTTCATATCGATTTACAATTATTAGATTTACAGTTATATGCACCTGTTGCTGCCTTGATTAGGACATATTCCTTGGGAGTTGGAATTGTTTTTTATTCTTTGTATTTGTATTTCCAATACCTAGCACAAGTACTTAAGAAATACTTTTTGATTGATTGAAGAGTATGATAGCTATGAAATGTACCATACGGATGATCCCACCCAATGGTTAGTCTAAATCATTAAAGACAAAAACAGTCCCTATCATCAAAGATCTGACCTTCTCTCTTTTGATAGGAGAGAGGGGAGTTGGTAATTATGAACAGAAACAACTAAAAATATATATGTATAAAATACGAAGTAATTTGCATCAGGAAGGAGGCCACTAGCATTTGTGGGGCTCAGGGTAACTGTCATATAGGAGTTGTCACCTGAACTAAACCTTGAAGGAAGCTAGGAATTCTAGGAGACGGTTTGATGGAAAGTTGTGAGTCAAGAATGGCGATGAGGGAGGTCATACAAAACTCCTTCATCCTAGTTCTGAATTTCAGGGCCCAGCTGTGACTTTGTATAAGCCAATCCTAGAGCAGAACAAAGCTAAAAAAGTCTTATGGGAACTTTGGACCAATTTGAGTTAAAAGAATCAGAGCTAGTTCTTGATGGGATCACAGATTGGAATGCCTGCTATAACTATGTAATTTGGCATAAATCACATAACCACTCTGGGCTTCAGTTTCACCATATGAAAAAACAGGTTTTTTAGGCTTCATGACCTTTTAAGTTTTTTCTGGCCCTGAAATTCTATGAAATCTATGGATCATTTACTAACTCATTTTAGAGAAGATCAGACTTCTCTTTCACTAAATCTTCTATTAAGTAATCACATGAGCTAATTTGATTCTTTTTTTTCCTCTATCCAGGCCTTCAGAGAGAAGCCACCTACTTAAATGTGGGCAGCAAAAAGACAAGGGCAAGTGATTTGAAGCCCATTATTCATAATGCTTCCCGTTTTTGGAGTTCTATCCCTACAATTTCTCTGATTCACTTGGACATCACCCTAGTTCCCATCCTACGTATCACCTTTCTCCTGACTCTTGGTATAACCTCCTAATTAGTCTCCTTGCTTGATGTTTCTCCTGACTTCAATCTATCCACTCCAATAGCAGTCAAAGCTATTCTCCTAATGCACATTTCTGACATCAGTACCTACCTCAACAAACTCCCGTGGCTCCCTATACCTGTAGATAAAGGCTCTGATTGACATTTAAAACTTTTCACAACCTGACCCCTTCTGACTTTTCCAGACTTCTTCTTCAATCAGCCAAATTGGCTTTATTGTTATAGAAACATAAAACTCTCCACATCTCATGTTTCTGTGCCCTCATCCATCAACAAGCATTTATCAAAAATGTGCCAACATGTCAATAATATGCATTTATTAAGCACTTATATGTCAGATGCTGATACAAAGTAAAGGAAAAATAATCCATGCACTCAAAGAGTTTTACATTGTAAGAGAGAAATAACATGCAAACAGCTATAGACTGATAAGATGTAGATGGAGTAAAAAAAAAAAAAAAAAACTAGCTCAGAAGGAAGGCACTGGGAGCTGGAAAGGAATGGCTGGAGGGACCTAGAAAAGCTCCTGTAAAACTAAGGCACAAGGGAACACTCTCCCAGTGCACCAGGGCTTAGGCATCAGGACCTGGTGTGGGCTCCCTCAGAGCCCCTCAGGCCTCTGCTTAAACAGCACAGATGTGATGGGTGGTAGAAGGTGAAGGGTTAACACATAGTTTAGACTCCCCTCTGTAAAACCCAGTATCCAGTCAAGGACATCCTTTAAATTCCTTTCCTCCAGCACATTGTTTGTGAGCCCATAAATAGCTCCTCTTCAAACACAATGCTGAAAAGCCCAAAGTAATAAAAGAAACAAAATTGTTTCAGGCCCAAAATGCTTATTGTATTTGCCCAAGCTTTAGGGTTCAGTCAGTTCTCAGCTTAAATAAAAGGCCAAAGTATTCAACTAAAGCAATCCCATTCTTGAGATTCCAATGAAATGGGACATTCTCCTGGAGATGTTGCAATTGGACTTTAAGTGCTAGTGAACTGGTTCTTGATAAATAGAGATTGTCATGTTAAAATATCCTAATTGTATCAGGCATATTTAGGGAAGGCTCAGACTAGAGGCAAGAAAGTTCCTAACTAGTAGTTTGTGAGAGGATAAAAGAGAAAAACTACTAGAAATCTTTCACTTTGGGTCTGAATGAATCATTTGCTTTCTCAGAGCCTTACAGAGACTTACAGATAATCTCCCTATCTGTAAAGGAAAAGAGCTGGAGAAAGGACCCCAAAGGCCTCCTTCCATTCTAATATGCTAGGAACCCATCAATATATATATATATATATATATATATATATATTTCATGCCACAAGCTTCAGTAGGGAGGACCTTGTGTCTATTATGAATTATAGGCTTCATAGATTAATACATTACGAAATATGCCATATGACTATCTCATCTATCATTAAAATGTCATGCAGTGTAATGATATAATCTTTTGATTCTAGATTAATGACATTAAGGTTTGAATGGAACTCGGAGATCATTTTGTAGGATTTAGAGTTAAGAGAAGTCTAAATGATTATCTAGTTCAAGATTTTTGTGTTACCCTGATGATTATCTGATAAAGCCTATGTAGATCCTTCTCAGAATGTTATTTATAAATGCATAAAATAAAATGCATAGAATTACAAAGGAAATCAAACATTAGGAAATATACAGATGTAATTTTTTTCTTCCTTCCAAGTTCACATTCCCCTGAAGTCATTTATGGATTGCTTGGAGGTTAATATCCTCTAATCTCTTCCAGTCTCCCACCTGAGGCAGTTATGTGACACAGAGCTGTCCCAGTGACCCGGTGAATGCTGGGTCCAGAGTCAGAAAGACAAGAATTCAAAACTAGCCTCAGACATTTACTAGCTGTGCGGCCATTTAACCCTCAGGTTTCCTCAAAAAGAAAATGGTTCTAGTAATAGAGAAAAGAATCACAAGAGAAATTTGTAAAGTGTTTAGTACATAATCAGAGTTTAATGAATACTTGTTTCCTTCCTTACTTCTTATTTTGTTGTTGACATCACTGAGGCTCAGAGATGTTCAAAATTACACAGGGGAACTCAGTTTTTCAGACTTCAAATGTTCTTTTCCCAAAGCCAAGCTTCCCCTAGATCCTAGCCTCTTCATTTCACAGATGAAAAAACTGAGACCCAAGGAAGTTGCATGTGCAATGACCGAGTATATGTGTGTGTGTGTGTATATATATATATATATATATATACACATAAGTATATACAAACATATACACATATACAAAATATACATATATATTGTGTTTCTATATGTGTGCATATACACATGTGTGCATTGCATATATGTGTGTATGTGCATGGGTGTGTGCATTGTGTATATGTATATATGCATGTATGTATGCACATGTGTGTATGTATATACAGTGTGTATATGCATATACCCATTTGTGTACATATCTACATCCATATGTGAATATACATATACACACCTTTTTTGTTTTTTTTTAATACATATATATGGATGGATGGATGGATGTGTACATATATACATGTATTGGTGCATATATATTTATATTTAATGGAGGGAGGACTTCTTAGCCCACCCTTTGGATTTCCATTATAGTCGTCCCATTAAGTTTCAACCAAATGGAACAAGAAAAGCTTGGCCATGTGGCCGTAGGTCCCAGCGGAGCAGCTCTCTGTAAACAGAAAAGAGTTTCATCAAAAGTAGAACAAAGAAAGAGACTTCCATAAAATATTCCGAGCATTCACCAAAATGGAAATTCCTCATTTGGAGGAAACATGTCAAATCACAGACAACTGAAGAAATGGATTTTAGAGACTAAGACTTGTACCATATCCAAGGTCACCCAGAGAGTAGATAGCAAAATTGGGATGAGTATCCAGGTCACTCACTGATGCCAATGAAAATAGTGGCAACTTAGTAGACTTTGGAATCCAATGAAATGGAGAAAGTTTTTTGTGGTTTTTTTCTTGATGTTGCTCAGAATAAAGGGGCGAGGGGGAGGGGGGCAGGTGGAGGGAGAGACAACGAATTCTTGTGATGACTCGGGCGATGACAGCCGGCGACGCAGATGGCATGTAAAGGCACTCCCCATGTCTGGGAGTGGGAGGATCCTCCTTCAAAAACAGCCTCAAGTATTTCACAAGGGCACTTCAGGATGCCTATTGCATGGGAAATTTTCTCAACAATTCAGGATTGTTCTCACTGCCTAGAAGTCTTAACCACCAGAGGGAGCCTGGGCCCTTCCAGAGAATGAGGCTGCCTTCAAAAATTTATGATTACGCTGAAATACAAAGAGAGCAATTCAGACCCTTAGGAGGGCTGAGATTTTTCTTCTTCCTAACTCAAGCATTTTTTTCCAAGGAATGAGAGATACCATCCGGGGATCAGCAAGGAATGTGCTTCCCCTTAGGAGAAGAATGGGCCCCAATCAATCACAGATGGACTAATTGTGCTGGTGGTTCAGCAAGGACACAGGAAAGGAAAAGCTGCAAGAGTTTGCGATCTGTGTTCCCACACTAGAAAAAATGGTCAGAATCCTGCCCATTTCCCTTGTATCTAAATAGATCTTCTTAAAAACCCAAGTCATTCATAGTCATTGATAACATGATTGGGGTGGGGAGGAAGGAAGTAAATACCCACTTTTGCATAGCATTGTACTGGTTGTAGAGTCCTTGCAGTGCTAAACAATCTAAAGGGTATACTACGTATGTTTCCCTACCTCTCCACATATATGTATATATCTCTGTGCATACATGTACACACATGTACACATGGACTGTATATATACACATGTATGCACACAAAGGCAAGATAGGTAGTGGATATTCCACCAGCTCTGGGAATCAGGAGGATCTGAATTTAAACATCACCTTAGTTACTAACTAGCTGGATGACCTTGATCAACTTACTTAACCCTATTTGCCTCAGTTTCCTCATCTGTAAAGTGAGGAGAAGGAATTGGCAAACCACTCCAGTATCTTTACCAGGAAAACCTCAAATGGGGTCACAAAAAGATGGACAGAAATGAAACAACACAATAACCAACAACTGCATATATACATATATTTTGCTTGAGGTCTTGCCTGATGCTAGACAAAGACAGATAATATAAATCCATGTAAATGAATGAGCAAATATATATATTAAATACTTATTGGGCAGCTAGATGGCACAGTAGATAGAGTGCCCAGTCTGGAATCAGGAAGACTTAATTTCCTGAGTTCAAAACTAGCAGACTAGATTGATTTGAGTGAACAGCAATGACAACAAGGACTTATTATGACAATATGGATGCAAATACAAAAGTGAGAACCTGAACTCCAGGAGATTACAGCGCACGTGTGTGTTGAGGGGAGGGGAAGAGTTCCAATGTGGGGGACAACAAAAATTGGGGAGGGAGATCCTAGGTGATCTAGGATTGAGAGTGAAATCAGAAGATAAAGAATTGTGCACCTTATGTACATGGTATGGTATTATAAATTTGATTATTGTTCCAAGAACAAGAAGTAGCAAGTATGGGAACAATGGTTGTGGTGGGGGGAGAGGGAGACAGCAAGGGTGGCAGAAAGTGATCAAGCCATCAGGCAGCAAAAAGATTGCAAGGGTGGAGACTGGGTAGAATGGGAAGCATGGCCTCCCATGAGTGAGTTTGGATAGAGAGAGCGTGCTATACCTTTGTGTTCACTCATCAGTCTGGACAGCTCAGCCCCAGGGTAGAAGTAGATTAACTGCCCCAAGTCAGCAGCAGAATGAATAGTAAAGAAAACCATCCTAAGGAATTATGGGATAGAATGTGAAACTTCTCCCGAGCAAAAACCAGCAGTGAACGATCAAAAGAATGATGGATTTGGAGTTGGAGGATCCTGATTACTTAACCTGAGTAGACCTGTTTCCTCATCTGTAAAATAACTGGGTTGGATTCAATTGCCACAAAGTTTCTAAATCTATGAACAGCAAAGTTTCCTCATCTGTAAAATGAGAATCCCTGTGGAACATGTCTCAGTAGGTGGTAGAGGATCATATAAGAAAATGTTAAAAAAAAAAAAAAAATCCTTTGTAAATCTTCAAATAGAATACTTTGTCAACTTACTGAAGATAAAAATTATATTGATAGATTCATAAAATAAAACTCAGACTAGGGGACCACAGTAATAAAAATAGCCAGCATTTATATAGTGTTTTAAGATTTGCAAAGCACTTTACAAATATAATATCACTTGATCTTCACAACAACCTTCAACCCTGTGAGGTGGCTGCTATTAAAGGTAATGAAAATGTCCAGCTGCCTCTGGCTCGAGCCAATCAGGCCTGCCCTTTTCTAGCTAGAATGACCCTTACAGCTGTGTAGCCTGGGCAAGTTACTTAATTTTCCACATGAAAACCAGTCCCCCACATTTAGCATGATTCTTTTCTATTCCGTTTAGTTCAAATCAGAGTGAGTGGCCCTAACAGTTCTGAATGATTATAAATATGCTTCTGCACTTGACGGGATCCTTGCTGTAAATGAACAAATGTCTATATATGGGAATAGGGTATGAAAGAGGCAGTATTTGCATTTATGTACAATAGATCATGTGTATTTTTGTGGTGGGAAACAAAGAATGAATCATGAGGATGATTTATTAAGACACAGGATGAGATTAGCAGGAAATCCCTGTTTCATTTCCAGTTAGGAAAGACCTCATTAGAGGAGATGCATTTCAAGAGCTGATTGAATAGCAGCTGATATTTTTTACAGTGTTTACAAAGCACTTTGCATACATTCTACCATTTGACCCTCACAGCTATCCTGTGAGGTGGCTATTAGAAATATTATTATCTCCACTTGACAGATAAGAAAACTGAAAATGAGAGAGATTAAGTGATTTGTCCAACTAAAGGACAGAGTCAAGATTTATACCCCCAGCTTTTCCATTAAAACAGACCTCCTTCCCAGCTGGTTGAATGCTATAAGAGAGAATTTGGTAAACTAGGAGGTTTGAAGCATTCCAGGCACAACATAATTCCCAAAAGAAGGCTTAGAGAAAAATTGGGATGATCAAATTAAAGAGACAGTATCTGGAAGGAACAGAAATTGTGGTCTGGGTTGAAAGTAGGTCTGTAATCCTGATTAGAAGTGATAAGGGTGATAAGCCTGAACAAAGATACTGGTAAAAACACACCTTGAAACTCATCGTAAATTTGTGAGTCCTGAACTCTGAAGCTGGTAAAAAGAAAGCTACATGGAAAAATACTAAGCTATTAATTAGCATGACCAGGGACAGAGAAGGAGGGAGGGGGGAAAGCTATAGAAGGAAGAGGAAATGTGGCAAGAGTTCATAAAGGATTGCATAGAGCTAAAGGCAATGACAAATAGTCAAAATAAAAACTCCAAAGATTCTTGCTCAAGAGATGAGTGATACTCTAAGGATGCTTTGGGTGAGGGAAACGTAGAGCACAGGAAAGAACCCAAATAACTCTGTCTTTGTTAAGTATGATGCTATTTTTAATAATTTGGTGATAATAACAAACCTTGAAGTCACCCCAGATATCATCCTCCTATGACCTTCCTGTCCTGTCTCTGGCTTACACAGGGAAAAGAAAGGGGAAATATTTGCCCAGAATTCACTGGTCTGCTAGAACTTGGTTCTCCAGATCTGGAACAAATAGAATTACTCTACTGCTTTCTGATTCTCTTTGTTCCATTTATTTGTCCAGACTTCAGGCAGAAAAGAAAACAATCTCTAATCCTGATTTAGAATTTTCTGAAACAACAGTTGCTTCCCTGAACATTCACTTTTAAGCCTATTTGAGTATAACATAAAGAGCTCCCCTTCCAAATGGAGCAAGGTGGGGTGCAAGAGTACCCAGAAACCCATGGGTTTATCACATAGTGAGGGATTCCCTTTTGTTGCTTTAAGGCATTAGTAAAGCAACAGAATGTTTGATTCATTCATGTAAAGCAGGCCCCTTATCATATAAGATACATTTGTCTACATGAAGCTTAGAGGCTCCATGAATAGTTATTTCTCTGCAAGCTGATCTATCCCTCTCTGAGGGAAACTTGAGAGGCTGAAGTGGGACTAAGACTGCTGAATATTTGCTCTTTCCTCCCTTATCTTCATGGGGCACAAAACTAGAATAACATCTACTAAACATTATTGATCTATGGGAACGTTAGATTTCAAACAAAATCTGCTTCTGTGGTTATTGGTCCTTAGCTTATACCCTCTATCTCAGCTCTCTCCCAACTCATGCTGGTTACACAATAAACCATCATAGATAATAAGTAGTAAACCCATTTAGCCAAGCAAACAGAAGTTATAGAGATTAAAATGTGCCAGAAAATACATGAAAGAAAGAGATAGGACCTGATTTTATCTGAGAAAATCTCTCTCTGAAGTCACTAAAGAATAGGGATGTGTTGAACAGCTGGTTTCCTCAACATGTCTGTAGCTTCCAACATTTCTGTCCCAAAGACTGTG
Organism: Sarcophilus harrisii; assembly: GCF_902635505.1. Classification (NCBI taxonomy): domain Eukaryota; kingdom Metazoa; phylum Chordata; class Mammalia; order Dasyuromorphia; family Dasyuridae; genus Sarcophilus; species Sarcophilus harrisii. Next base: position 229,161,491 of record NC_045430.1, read on the forward strand.
TCTAAACACTCACTTCTCTCTCTCTCAAGAGTCTCTCTACCAACTCCACTCCTTATGAGGCATTCAGCATTCTCTCCACCACACAGGAATCATATCTCCTGTAGAAAAATACAAATCACTTATACAAAAGCCAAGTTACACAAAGAAGCTCGGAGCTGGATCCCTCCTGTTGTTGTTTTTTAATATGCCCTCATAGGCAAAAGGGTACCCTCAAGAATGGGCCATATGGGTAATAAAGCCCCTAAGGAGGTGTATGTAATGTGGTGCTCAGTTTATGGAAACACCTGGGGTGCCACCTTCTCTGGCCACTCTCCATATGGGAGATTTATTCTCTCTTCAGAATCCTGAGATGATTGAAAGGTTTTTATTATTATTGGGTTCACTTTTGCTCCATTGTGAGAATCCAGTGGAGATTCATCAGCTCCATTTAAAAGGAAATGTTTTTGTCTCCTAGAGAAACAAAGTATCTTCCTCTCCCCAAAATGGAGACCTTTGTGTCATTAGTCAGACCAGATACTGATTTTCATTTAAAGGAAAAATAGATGCATTGTTATTATTATTATTAGCGATATTAAAAACAATATAACAACAACAAAAATAAGCAATTGAGAAATGAATTGCTTCTAAGGAAACAGCTTCCTAACTGTCTGCAATGGCGATCAGGATCAATTGAAAATCCAAAGAAGAAAAGCAGATGTCCAAGATGATATAGCATAGTCTGTGTCTCACAAAACTACCAGACTTCAGAATGAGAAGAGTAAGATCCTTCAGTCCCACTCTTTTGTTGGGAAAACTGAGGTCTAGAGAAATTAAGTGACACAGGAAAATCATCTTGCAATATTTGAGAACGTCTTAACTGGGAGGTTTTTGTATAATCACAAACTTAGAGCTGGAAGGCAAATGCTCCTCACAGCAAGCCAGGAGAGGAAAGAAGCAGCAAACATCTAAAGCCACATTGGACCAAACTAAGATTTCCCAAAGGATCAGTTTCCACAGATGTTCTCCAAGACTTTCTCCGATGGAAAAAGAAACAGTCAACCTTGAGCAGCGGAACAGCAGTAGAGAGAAGCCATTTAGAGTGACCCCATTCCCACTTCCTTAGGAAGGAAGACGCATAAGACCCCCCAGTAGGCCATTTGCATAATCAACATCAATGGAGTCAAACATTTCAAATAGAAATGGGAGTCATTTATATGTATGTAAGGATTCCTTACAAGATTGACGGTTTTAAGATATAATCATATCTAGGTTTTATTATATTTTATTGATTTTAATAATATTTAATAATTTAAATGAATTAATTTAATAATTAATATATTTAATAATATTCCCCAACTACATTTTAATCTGGTTCAGACTGTACTCAGGAGTACTGGGAACCGCATGCAGCTCACAAGCCATAAGTTTGACACCTCTAGTCTGATTGGCTGCACTTTCATATCCAACCCTTCATGATGCCATCTGGGCTTTTCTTGGCAAAAATTCCAGAGTGGTTTGCTTTTTCCTTCTCTACCTAATCTTATAGGCAAGGAAACTGACTTGTTCATGGTCACACAGTTAGTAAGTGTCTGAGGCTGGATTTGAACTCAGGAACATGGGCCTTCTTAACTCTAGACTAGGTACTCTATCCTAACTGCCCTTATCATGTCTATATAACTGCATAAGAAACACTTTAGCTAGAAATATAACTCAACTTGACAAAATATACCAGATGGAAATACATTTTTTCCTGACACATTAGTTTGTATTAGGATCCCCAATTTCTTTCTATATCATTATTTTTGCACCAATATTGCTTTATCTTCACATAAGTGCAATCTATGAGTCACTAAATCAATGACATTAACAATGGAGGATCACAGATTTAAGGCTGGCAAGGATCTTAAAAGATACCAAATCCAACTCAGGCTGAGAAAATTGAGACTCAGAAAGGTTCTAAGCAACAGAGTCGAGATTCAAACTCACACCTTCTTACGCCATAGAAATGGCTTTTTTTCTGCTGTAATAAATTTATCTCTTGAAAATAAACTCAAGTTGGTAGTTATTTCTATTTTAAGTTATAACAGTATTTATAACTATGAGAAGAGTGAAGGAATTCAAACATTTCCTTCTGGCTGCCCACATTTTATATTTTTCAAAGTTACTTAGATCATGTATTTTATGGAAATGTAATAGACTCCTAAAATTACCCTTCTGAAGGTCATTAAAATCTCAATGATTTAACATGATATGGATCCTATGGAGAATTCTGCTACTGAAGGACTTTGAGCTCTAGCCATCCCAGGCACTCCAATGCCTATTTATCTCTTTTTCAGTAGAAAATCTTAGATTGTCGCAGGAATTGTTTAACATGAGGACAGTTAGATGGTGAAGGAGCAGAGGTTTGGATCTGGAATAGGCAAGACCTGAGATAAAATCTTGCCTCAAATACTTACTGGTAGTGTGAGCTTTGTCAAATCACTTTATGCTTCTAGTGTCTATCTCCAGGATTATAGTAAAGATCAAATGAAATTAAATAAAGCTCTTTCTATACCTAAAAGCATTATAGAAACTTTACCAGCTCTTATTGTCGTCATCATCATCATTATTATTATTATTTAAATCAGCACAATGCTAAATGAGATAATATTTTTAAAGTACTTATTACAGTACCTGGAACATAGTAGGTGCTTCATAAATATTTTCCCCCTTTATTCCCTCCTTAAATTAGTCAAGAATGGATACTACCATGATAAAGAAAAAAAGCAACATCTGTGGTATACCCCTAGTTGGGAACATGGTGAACCAGATGTCCCCTTAGGAGTCGCTAAATGCATGTCATTAAGAAAAGATAATGACTTACGGTTGTGAGCTGGACACTCTCATTAGATTAATTCCACTATCCAGCTGTCAGGCTGCTGAATGTCATTTCATTCACTCTCTTTTGACAGGGTATATTAAGAGAGAAAAGATTTTCTTTTAAATGCCTTCCCTTACTGCACTAGGGTTCATTATCTTATTGGTCTTCTGCTATGTTTTCCAGGCAACCTAACAAGATCTATCATAAGCTTGCCATGACTGTGCACCACATGGTGCTTATTTTCAAATGATGAGATACCTGCTAGATGACTTAATGGCATTGTTTGACTCTATGGCTGTGAAGCCTTTCTGTGGGTCAGAGGCTTGGGCTAACCTCTCCAATTTCCCTAAAGAAAGCCTCAAAGTATAATCAGCAACTCCATGAACTTATAAAGACTAGATTCCATTTCCCTTTGGTCCTTACAGATGTTAATTTCTACTGTCAAAGACAAGATAATGATAATTTTGTCTATGGGGCCACAAATAAAATATAGGTATGATCATTTTATATTGATTGTTCAATTCAATTCACTAAATATTATTAAACCCACTAAGTTTAGTCCAAAACACTATGCTGAGAATACAAAGAAAAAAAAAAAATCCCTGGTTTCTAGGAGTTTACTTCTCTTGCTCATTTCACTAGAACAGAAAATCCAGCTGGATAATTCCCCACTCCCTTAAATCCATTTCCCTCAAGACTGAAAAGTAGCAGAAAGAGAGGGTTGGACTAAGTGAACTGAATCCTACAGTAGCCCTTTATTTGTCAAATTAACCCAATAGTGGCCACACTTTCACTTCACTTGAAGACATATGGACATAGCTATAACCTGAAGATTTAGTTTTATTTGTCACTAATGTCACTAGATACAGGAAAGACATTAAGAAGCAAATGATACATTGCACCAAAAAAAAAAATAGCCTTTAAAAGATTTAGCATTTCTGATGTCCTATAACAAAGATAGAGGTATCTTAGCTCTTTCTTAAAATTTCCTAATACAATGCTATGCAATTAAAGGGTGCTTTAAAAACAACAACCCTAACTAAATATAGACTAATGGTATATCATGTGGCTAAGAAACAACATAATACAATAGAAAGTCACTCTAAAATAAAAAAACCTAGGGTTCAAATCCTGCCTCTTTCTCTTGCACTATGACCTTGGACAAGGTCATTTTCCCGGAGTCACTTTCTTCATTTGTAAAATAAGAGGATTAGACTTACGTGGCCTGAGCCTCTTCCTGCTCTAAATCTATGTCTGTGTAATACTGTATTCTTGTCTCTGAAAAACAAAGCAGCTTTAATGAGCTAGTTTAGTGTATTTTTCCTGTTAAAAGTAGTAAATATAACTTTTTCAAGATAGTTTTTTTTTTCTTTTTCTACTCTTTTGGCTATTAATTTGTTCACAAACTAAACAAATCCTTCCTCTGAATAGAAAACCAACCCCTGAGTTCTTCAGTGAGAAGAGGGTCTGTGTCCCAAAGTCAAGCATGAATAATTGCCTGGTTATTTTAAGTCTCCCAGCCTGTTTTGTCAGGAGGATATTACCAATGCAATGATTAATTAGCTATTGCCAGTGGAAGAGGCAGCTTGGGCCTTACTCTTTATTTTGATTTAACTATTCAAATTTAGTTCCCTAGAGGAAAGTCTAAATTTCCATACATTCCCACTTCTTCCACAAATCATTGTTTCAAGGCCCACAGAATAACTTAGTGGGAAGATTAACAAGTCCCAAATCTGACTACCAGATACCATTATTCTAGTTCTGGAGCCCCAGTCCATGTGACAGACTTATAAAGACCAATCCCAACATAACTATCTGCTAATTAGACAAAATGAGCATCTTGCAGAAACCTAGTCATTTTACCAAGGAAGCAGCCTTCGTAGTTGGCTACATACATATATAGACAGTGGAAAACCAATGGTAATAACTTGGAAAATGATTCATTAAGCACCCTTAAGAATTAAATGATCAAAATACAAAAATGTCTCACTTTCCCAGGATAATGGGAAATGAGTTTTGTTTTTCACATAGTTGAGTTTTCCATGGAATTACACAATGCTAAAATGGAAAGGACCTTAAAGTTCAGCTAATCCTCTAATACCAAAACACTGTTTTTATTTTAACTATGATGAGGAAAATCTTTCTAAAATGTCTCACTTTTTCCTCCCTTCTTAACCAAAAGCTACTGAACATACTTAAAACTTTTTATGATGATCAAGGTCATCATTTAATTTATTGATTATTCTGTGTGTATCTATGTCAGTCAATTAGTATTCTGGCGGGGGGAGGGTAACTGGGGGGAAAAGAGGAAAGCAGAGCAGAATATTATCAGAGTCCAGAAGACCTGGGTTAAAGCCCCTAGATCTACTGCTTCTAACTTGTTGGTAGAGAATTAATCTGACCCCTTTGTTCTTCAGAGTCCTCATCTGTAAGAGGGGTACTTGCAGTATTTATTAGTTAGTTGTGTAAACTAACACTCCTTTTTTGGGGGGAAAGAGGCCATTCCTGCATTCCCCACTAATAGTAGCTTCCCTGTAAAACTTTTGTATGTACAGTTATCTTCATGGTGTCTCCTTTATTAGAATATGAGTTCCTAGACAGCAGGGACCTGTTTTTGCCTTTCTTTCTCTTCCCAGACTTTAGCTCTTTCTATTCCCAGTGCCTAGAACAGTGCCAATTAATTCTAACTTTTTTCATTGCAGGTTGTTGTTTTCTATCTGCCATTATTGTGCCTTACCTCCAGTGACCCCTATCTCCCTTCTGGATGTCTGCTTCTAATTTGTTGTGGACTGGGAGATTCCATAAATGAATTGATTCTAACAACTGAAGGTATATAAGAATAGATAGACTCTTGAGTGAGAGCTTACAGGTCTTGCCCTGCAGAGTCAAGTGTGTAATTTTTGTCCTGGCATTCTATTACAATGCCTTTGGATGCTCCATCAATGACTGGTTTCCTCCACAACTGACAAGAGACTATGTTCTTATTGTAAAGCCTTTCAGTGATTTCAATCATAGGTATATGGTTGTGATCATATAGCAAAAAACCCAAAAGGCGGGGGAGAGATCCAGCCTGAATCCCCAGTACTGCTGAGATATTATTATGATGTAAAATTTAAATTCTTACAGACTTAGGCAGCCATCTCACACATGCATCAGTATTAGCTTTTCTAGATCCTCTCTTTTATACTCTTATTTCAACCTGTCCAGAGAATCCAGTCCAGTATAGGGGTTTCCCCCCTAAAACAGGAGAACTATGGCCACCAGAAGCCTATTTCATTTGCCAAAAGATAACTCACCAGTAGTGAGGCTTGTTCAGTAATTTTCAGTTATGTCCAATTCTTCATAACTTCATTTGGATTTTTCTTAGCAAAGATACTAGAATGGTTTGCCCTTTCCTTTTGCAGCTCATTTTACAGATTAGGAAATTGAGGCTAAGTGACATGCCCAGGATCACACAACTAGTACAGGTCTGAGGCTAGAATTGAATTCTGGAAGATGAATCATCCTGACTTCAAGCCCACCGTACCACTTAGCTGCCCTCTTGAGATTTGTTGCTGAATCCATTTATAAGAGTACGTGGCTCTGAATTTATAAATTATTGACTGTTACTTATAAATTCCAGAATCGTATGTAAGGAGCTCAGTGCTAAATCAGACAGACAACAATTCACTGCCATATTTTGAATACTGCTAAATTGGATGCCACCTGCCAAAAATGAGTAGTGGTATTAACAGTCTATGAGTTCACTGTTCATTGTCAGGCAAGGAAAACCAACAAGAATGAATATGCCCAATTCTAAGGTTTCATGTTACAGTAAAACACTTGGGTTTCTCTTGGAAAGTGTTTAGGTGATCTGTGATATGTAAGGAATTGGGAAATTAACAGAAGATTTTTTTTTATGACTGCTTTTAGACATAATGTTAGTGGAATTGGGCTAGTTTGAATTAGTTTGAACAACTGTTGATATACCAAGATTTTTTGGAAAATACATAGAGTAGATGAAGTCACTTTGCCCTACCCCTCACTCTACTCCCAGGTAGATTGACATTGAACCCAAGGGCACTAAATATATATAAAGACAGTTGTAAGTCTGGCAGAGTCCCTGAGACTCCAGGCGGCTTCCTTCAAATTACTTTTCTCTCCTTACCAATAGCTTTTATCTCCTTTTATCTTCCAGAGCACTCCTTTTATTATTATTTTATTATCTTATAGATTGCTTTTACCTTGAGGTTATTCAATGTGTTTTTATTAAAGTAATTATTTATTTGAGCCCTCAGGCTTTGAGCAGACATTGCATTAGATGTAGGTGTGGCCCCATGACTAGGACAATAGCCTAGGTAGGAATCTGGCAGTTCCTACAAAGGATGCTCTAAGAATAAATGTGAATGTTATATGGTACCAAGCCTCCCTGCCTGTTTTGCAATGAAGGGAGGCAAGAACATCTGTAGAATGGAAAGTTCACAAGAAGGGATACAGATCAGGATAAGGCAACAGGACCTCAAACTCAAATTGAGTCCCCAGAATGTCACCTTCCATTGAGGGAGTGGTAAAAGCTGGAAACATAAATAAGAATATGGTAGTGGGGCATAAGAAGCCATGAGTTCATAATATCTAAGAACTACTGTTCCCTAACAATAAAAGCATTCCATGATGGTTTGTACACTTGGATCGGGACAGCATGCAGATTCTAAGAGAGAAACAGGTGCATTTAAAAAGTGTGAGACATGGGTACCTGAAGGTCCAAACACCTAGAACCATTTATCTGGAAAGCAAAAGCTCTCAGAAAAGCTTTGAAATTTGTACACAGACATCCAGAAAAGGTGAACAAGAATATAAGTAACCTTCTGATGGAATAGACCCACTTCGCTCACTATACACAGGTCTGCCCAACCAAGGAAATTTCAGGAATTGAGGACCAGGTAGATTAACTTACTTGCCCCAGGTCACCTGGGTAGACATAGATTGGAACCTAAGTCCTCCAAGTGCAAATTCAATATTTCCCCTACAATATCACATAGGATCTCAGTCACAATTTTAGCATCAAATGGCACTATAATTATTCTTCTAAATCCATTATCTTCTCATCCTCAAGGAGCTCCATGGCCAGATCTTTTTAATTACACAATACTAAGAGGGCTAGAGACCCCAATTCCTTCCTGGGTAGAAGGCTGAGAGACTTCAGGATAAGATTAGATGAGGACCCCAGAATAGACTGAGAACAAAAGTAGCACTTTGCCGCTTCTGAATCTCTTAAAAGTTTCAGCAACCAATGAGCACAGAGACACTACAATTTAAGATCCTAGAGCAGTATCATTGACAAATGAAAGGACTGGTATACTTGACCACTACCTAAAATTGGGAACAAAAGAACTTGGGCAATCTCAAAGTACATGCAATGGCCCCTGCCACAGGAGCCAGTCGTCCTCACTTCTTGGAGAGGATAAAGGCTGTCTTTTTCTTCCTCCAACTGAGACTGGTACTCATACAATCATATGGTTGCTAGAAGGTACCTTACAAGTCATCATCTAGTTAAATCCCTTCATTAACAGAAAAGAAAAACTGAAGTTCAGGAATTAAATAACTTGTCTAAAGTCACATCAGTAATAATGGAGCAAAGATTTTAATGGAATCAAGAATCCTTATTACTATCTTGCTTTTTTTACTCTGTTGCTTCCATAAGGTCCTAACACTGATTTCTGGGTTTGCCCCTTAAGTCTCATGTAATGAATAAACCTACTGATGTGCTCCCTCCCAAATTACCTTCTTCTATAAAATGGAATAATACTCACACCTTTCTCACAGAGTTATTGAGAGGAAAGGGCTATACATCTTTGTGACCTTAGTGGAAAGACCATGACTGTAATCTAATTTTGAATTTTAGTGCAAGCCATCCCTCATCTTCTTACATAAAGCTGGAGAATTCTGAAAAGAAGTCAAAATTTAATTAAAAACCTTAATCAATGAACATATATAACCTATATCAAATTGTTTGCCATCTCAGGGAGAAAGGAGAGAAAGTTGGAACTTAAATTTTTAAGTGAATATTAAAAATTGTTTTTACATGTGATTGGAAAATATAAAATATTATTTAAAAACCTTACTCTGCAGCAAAATTGTTAATCATACAGTCATACTTCAGTATCTCTTTCAAGTAATTCAGTAAAACCATTTCCCAAGCCTCCCATTATAGTCAAGCTACTTCTTATATGAGATTGAATAACAAGGAATGTTAAAGCATTTACCAAAGCCTGGAATGCCCAGCATCCCAAACCAGAAAGTGACGACATTGCCTCTAGAGTTCTTTCAGGTTCCACTTGCTAAATGTGATAACTTAAAATGCCATATAATTTCCAAAAGCTTCATTTTTCATCATTGTTTGATTAGGGACTACAAGTATCACCTTACGACTTTAAGCAAAATATAAACATAAGATATTATTATAATTTTTTAAATTAATCTTTTTATAAGAAATTCAGAGAGTAGCGTGGCATAGTGGTTGAAAAGTTGACCATTAAGTCAGGAAGGCCTCTGGCACATACATTTTGATCATGTCACTGAATTTTTCAGGGCTCCAGCCAGGGCCCCATGAAGATGGGGCCAACCTGTATTGATAGAGAAGCAGTTTCCTTATCTCCGGATTCACAGTACTAATGAAATCCCAGATCTAGTTCCTATCCCAAAAATAAATGCAGGGAATTCCAATGCCTCAGTTTCTCCCTTGAACTCTCATGCTTTAAAGAGAGTTAAACATTTCTTTAGTGTTTTGTTCTGGGGGAGAGAGGCCATTTCAGACCTTTCCAGCGGATGCTGTCTCAGTCATCTCCCTTCCTAGAAGAGATGCTCAGATGATGAGTTAGCAATGGGGAAGGCCATGCACGACTTTGCCCCAAATCTCTCCTAACCAACTTTTGTTCCATCAACATGACTGTTCCTCCTCTGAATGTTTCTTTAATGGGAAGGCAGTGACGTCAAGAAGTCGGAGCCCAGACAGTCTGACGTGGGTGAGAAATGAGACCAATTTGTAGAACAAAGGCCCCAGATGGCATCATGTTCCACATGACTGGCCCTGAGATGGATTACTCCTCCACCAAGTTCTGCTTGGAGGAGAATGACGAATTCTGGTCAGACAAAAAGAACACAGGCATCTCTTAGTCAGGGGCCAAAATATATCCTGGACAGGATTTGTCCAAGTTCCTAGAACCCAAAGCACTGAAAAACTCATCTGAGTTCCAGAATGTTGGGAGATATTTGAAAGAACACACTGTATTTCCCTTTTCCAATCTCCCATAATATTAGTGCCTCCCTTCTGTGATTATCTCCAATTTATCCTGTTCATACCTTGCTTGTATCTAGTGGTTAGTATGTCCTCTTCTCTGTTAAACATTGAGCTCTCTGAGAGTCAAAATTGTTTTTCCCTTTCTTTGTAAGCCCAGTACATAATAGGTGTCTAATAAATGCTCATTGATATGGGTAATTATTATCTTAGGGCAGTACTAGGAAAGGAATAAATATAGTGCTTCCTTGAGTGAGAGAGAGGATGGGTTTGGGGCAAAGTGATAGGGGGACCAGCCAATAAGTATAGAACTATCCCTCTATATGGCAAAGGTATTTCTGGAAAGGTGCACTCACTGAAAAACTTAACTAAGAAACAGCATGTTAATTCATTGTTCCACTGCTGAGCTTTCAGGATTCTTCACTTATCTCTTCCTATCATCACATTTTTAAAATGAATTTCAGCAACTTTACAAAACAGAATTTTTAAGTATTAAACTTTTGACCTTTTACGTAATATTATTTATAATAAATTTGAATTTTCCTTGTAAATGACTATTTACACATTTCCCAGGTATGTTATCAGTGGAGACACATCTTGCATTCTGATTTTTTTAACTTATCACACACACACACTCACTCCTCCATATATTTACTTAATGACACACGGAGGCCAAAGAAAAAAAAGACTGGTTCTGGGCAGGGAACCTGGCTCTGCTACTGGCCAAGCTGGCTCACTTGTACAAGTCTTACATTCCTCTTCTGCAAAATGAGAATTTATAGAGTTAGAACTGGCAGGGATGATAACAAGTCATCAAGGCCAACTCCTTCATTTTTACAGACACAGAAACTGAGAGAGAAATGAGATCACCTGCCCAGATTCATACAATTAAAGATTTTCTGAGGGAGGCTTTGAACCAAGGTTCTTGTCACAATTCCAATTAAGATCCTAAATGTAAAATCAACATTCTCCCATCTCATATCCTTTGAGTACTCAAAGAATGTCATTTTAACAGCATTATATTGTTCCTTTTTTGTTAATATACTATTGCTTGCTCTACAGTTTTCCTGTTGTGGGACATTTGGGTTATTTCCAATTGTCCCCCATTCTATCATAATACATCTCTGTGAAAAATGACTCTTTTTTTTCTTTAGGAATAGTTTTGTAAGTGATACATCCATTCCTTCCTCCTCTACTACCCCCAACAAAGTTCCATGAGCAAAAAGATTCATGTGGTAAACCACAGTTTGTATTGCTAAATTTCTCTGCTGGGAGATTACTAGTGCCATTAGTAATGTGTAATGTACCTGTCACTCCATAGCACCACTGACACATTGCTTTGTCATTGTTATCTGTTTTTTCTAGTTTATTTACATTTAATGCCACTCAGGATTGTCTTAATTTCCATTTTATAATTACCAAAATCCTGTATTTTCCCCATAAAACCATCAATTTTCTTATTTCCTCATATGCAAACTGCCCATCTCTTTTGACTGCTTAACTGACTTTATAACATTTGTATCCATTATTTATCTATTTGAATGGGAGGCTCTTACCAGATGCATTTGCCATATATGTCTCCTGTCTTATTACTTTCCTTTTGAAAATCTAATTATATTTTGATATGTAAATATTTATGTGTTTGTATATATATATATATATATATATATATATATATTTTTTTTTTTTTAAACACACTCACCTTATCTCTGATGGCTTCCATATCATTGTCAGAAAATTCTCCAGAGCTGCCAAGCATGGCTTCCTTTTTTCTCCCTAAGGTTAAATGTTTAATTCTTCAACCCATGTAAAATTTACACCTGTGTGTAGTTTGGGATGAGATTACCTCTTCTTTTTATTGATATCCAATAACTAGAAGTTTAAAAAAAATTAGAAATTGTCTGTAACTTGAGCTGTAAAGAGTTGCCTGATGAACATGAAGGATAAAGAACCCAGGCAACATAGGATAAGTAATACTGTGCCTTACTTGGAGTCCTGGAAGAAAGACGTAGGTGTGAATCCTATCTAAGATACTTTCCAGCTGGGTGACCCTGAACAAGTCACTTCATTCTCAATTAACCTTCAGTTTTCTCATGGGCAAACATAAATCATAACTTCATTGCCTTAAAGCTAGAAGGGACCATCAGAGGATACTGAGTTTGATCTCTTTATTTTATAGAGCAGAAAATGGACCTGAAGAGAGTCAAAATGATTTAGAGTTGCTGCAAACAGGTATCTGAAGCTAAATTCAACTTTTGGTCATCCCAATTCCAAGCCTGATGTTGGACCATACCATGCCAGCAATCTCAAGTAGAAATTATTCTGGTGGGTTGCATGTTGACTTAGAAAACTGAAAATAACATTATCTCTGTTGTATTTTGATTTCTTTCATTAAATTGAATGTCAAGAAGTCCTAGGTCTGTTTAGTAAAGCAAACCATCAGCAAGGGGACTTTCTGTATCAGAGGAGTCAGCCACAGACAAGAGGAGGTGTCCCAGCTCCTGGACTGCCTTTGAAGGAAATAGTGCAGAGCTAAGGTGAAATGTGACTCATCAGCAGGTCTGCTAACTAGTACCCATTGACTGGCTGGGTAAAACAAGAGGTAATTTAAAGTCAATTTAAAGGCTTGTGAATCTCCTGTGATTTAGTATTTCTTTTGGGGAATAAGGAAAAATGACCATAACATGATTCATAGCCTACATTAAGTACCTTTCTCTGTCCCCTTTTAGGGAAATTCTAAATGTGAACTAAGCATTAAATAATCTGTCACTAGGATACCAAGGTGATGGTCTAGTGAGCCAGAGAATGTATGGAAAAAGTGTTGGACTTGATCAGCTATGAAAGACTTAGCTACTCTCCTCAATGCAAGAAAGACAATTCCAAAGGACTCATGCTATCCATCTTCAGAGAGAGAAATGATGAACTCTGAGTGAAAATGTATTTTACATAAACTTTTAAAATAAAGTTCCATATATTTTAAATAAAGAAAAAAGTTTCATGTTCTTTATTTTTCTTGCTCTTTTGCTCTATGGATAAAATGGAAATAATTTTGGCATAATTTCACATGTATAATTAATATAGTTTGCTTTCTCAGTGAGTAGGGGAAAGGCTAGAAGGAGGGAGAGAATTAAGAACTCAAATTTTTTTACCAATGTTAAAAAAAATACATTTTTTAGAAAAAGAAAATGAGTCTAACCCTTCTCCTAGAGGACAGTTTCTCCTAGAACTGGACCCAGATTGGACTTCATTCCTGGGTCCAGAGCAGAAAGCAGATACCTTAGGGAGTTCCCTAAGCCCAAGAATAGTTTTTAAAGAACTTTCCTAAGAGCTGGCACTTGTTTTCCCAACTCTGTTTCTGATAGAGCTCAGTGCAATGTGCCTCCTTCCAAGAACAGCTGGTCTTTTCACTATTATGTGATTCACTTCTTTGCTTCTCTGTCCTAATAAGTGGCTGTGATCAAGGTGCGTGCTGTTACTAACACACTCCTCTGTACACAAGTCATCAACAATTAGTAATCGGCCAGAGCAGAGCAGCTGTGGCACCAGCTGCCAGAAACTCAGTTCCAGAGGTGCTGTTAGCCCTCTAAGTATTTTCCCAGAGTTCTATCCCCTCTTCCATATCCCTCAGCCCCGTCTACAGACAGCCTCCTGCTTTAGGAGATGGGCTGGCATATTCAACAAGAACACACGGAGTGGGAAAGGGGAGAAATTGTCTTGCCTGAAAACCTGATGAGAGACTGACCTGAGACTTTTCAGGGCAGGAATGTTTCCAGGACACCCAAGGTTAATCTCAAACATTCCAGATCAGTCCATTAAAAACAACAAAACACCTTTGTTTCTTCTTTCAAGGGCACATTATGGTGAGAGTCTCAGGGAAGAGTAAAAAGGATCACTTGTTAAAGAGGAAGATCACATAAAGAACTGTGCTTTCTGCATAAGATACAAGAAATTATGATTTATTGGTGTGATTTGTTAGGTGTCAAAAGTCCCTCTACCCAACCCATGATAAGAAACAATGTCCAGTGTGGGCTATCATAATATTTGGATTTCAAGCATCACAGATTAATTAAGAGTATAAAGTAACTTTTTTTAATATAAAGAATCCTAGGAAGATTAACATAAGAATTAATTATTAGTCATTAATATCTTAGTAATGATTTAAATAATATTTTCAGAGTTGCTATCCCCTTTATTGAAAGAACAGAAGTTTTTAAGAAGTAGAAAATGAAAAGGTCAGGAGGCAAGAGTGGACTTGGCAATTAGAAGTTGCTGATTGCTTTGGGGTGGGACATAGGGGAGACATATCAGAGAGTAAAAGAAGGGGAGAGGTAGAAAGAACAACAGAAATAAGCTTTATTTACTAAATAAATATTTACTAAAATGCCCCTCCTACATGGCTTTGATTACATAGTGTGTATACTAATAGTAGTAGGTGATTTCTAAGGCCATCTCCAACTTTAAATCCATTAAAACCACTTTCAAGTTTTATTCAGTAGATAAAGAATCAGACTTAGAGAGGTTGACTCAGACTATTGGAATTAGAAGGGACTTTATTGGTCATTAGTCAACAGGTCAGTCAACAAACATTTATTAAGCATCTACTAAATGTCAGAAACTATGTTAAACTCTGAGCATTCAAAGATGCACAGTCTTGCCTTCAAAGAGCTCACTATCCAATGGAGACAATATGCAAACAACTAAAATAGGCTTGAATGATCTAGTCTCTGTTTCTTGAACACCAGATGTCCAAGTTTGAGGGATCACCTCTCTATGTACTTTGTGTCACCTCCATATTTCTTCTAGGTGACATTCTCTAAAAAAAAAAAAAAAAAAAAATTCAGATTGCCCAAAAGACCAGACAATATCTCATTACTTTATGGATGGCCCATTGGAAAGGTTTCACTATTTCTGTGGATTAGTGTTTTCAGGCTCTATGGGAATAGGAAGAGACTCTGGAAAGACAGAATACCAACACTACATGGGAGGTTTGCATGAGAGTGGAAAAATAGCCATTCACCCAGTATGTTGTCTGCAAGCTCTTATGAGATTTTAGGGTTGAGTTTGTTGACCTCACTCAGTCATATGAGCAACTGACAATCTACTGAGCTGAAATTTCAAACAAAGACAGGTGGAACTTGTGGCCCTTATGTAGAACTTAGGGTCAAACCCCACATTTCTGTAGCCAGGGCATTTCCAAGAAGAACTGTAGCCTTGCAGAATGAAGCTAGAAGCGGGGAGCTAGAACCTTTCCAAATTACTAATCCCTAAATGGCATGTTAAATTGTCACCCACAGATCAATGAAAAGATATCACTTTTGTGATGATGGCTTTTCACAGGGGACCTAGGAGAACTTCATATTTAATGTTATAATAATAGTTTCCATTTGAAAGGCATTTTTCTTGGACACAATACTTTCCTATAAATCGTATAATTTAATCCTCACAATCAACTTCTGAAATAGGCAGGAACATGAAATATTGGATGTTGACCCCCGCAAAGCAGCTGGGTTTACTGTGTAAATTTGGAGAAGTCACTTAATATTGATAAATGTTCCCATTTTGATATTAAACTCATTGGATCTCAGATTCCTAATCTGTCAAATGAAAAGTAGTACTAGTTGACATTCAAGGTTCTCTCCAACTTTAAATCCATTAAATCCACTTTCAATTTTTATTTAGTAGATAAATAAACTTTATTAGTAGATAAATTAGATACATTTATCTATTATAATTAGTAGATAAACTCCTCAGAGAAGCTGAAACTCAGACTATTGGAATTAGAAGGGACTTTACTGGTCATTACAAGCATTTATTAAGCAACTACTAGATGTCAGGAACTATGTTAAATTCTGATCATGCATAGATGCAAAAATAGTCTTGCCTTCAAAGAGCTCACAATCCAATGGAGACAATATGCAAACAACTGCACCAACAAGATGTATAGAACTCCGAGATGATCTCAGATGGAAAGTATTCAACTTTGAAGGGATCTGACAAAGACTTCTGGCAGAAAGTAGGATTTTAGCCAAAACATGAAGGAAGTCAGCAAAAGAAGGAGACAGAGATAAAGAAAAAGATATTCCAAACATGAGGTATATATAGATAGTGAAAATCCTGGAATTGGCAGGTGGAATATTTTGTGTGAAGAACGGCAATTTGGCCAATGTTACTGAGTCATACTGAGTCATAGTTTTACAAGGAAGGAAGGAGACAGGTCAGGAAGTGCTTTAGAAGTCAAACAGAGGAGATAACATTTGATTCTGGAGGTAAGGGAATTACTGGAGGGTTTTTGCTTTGCTTGGCTTTTTGAATAAGGAAGTGTCATTCCCTATTGCTTTTTAGACTTGGATTTTAGGAAGTTCAGTTTGACAACTGAGTGGAAAGTGGACTGGCATGGGATGCAAGGAAATCAACCAGTGGGATATCCCAATAATGCAAACAACAGGTGATAGGAGCATGCACTGAGATGGTAGCCATGTCAAAGGAGAGAATAGGGTGTATACAAGAAATGGCGTGAAGGTAGAAATGTCAAGAGTTGGCAAGTGACTGAATACGGGGGATGAGAATGAGGAGTCAAGGAAGATACTTAGGTTGTGAGCCAAGGATCTCAACAGTAACAGTAAAGTCAGGATGAATGAGAGGGTTGGGGGAAAGATAAATAATGAGTTCAGTTTTGGACATTTGAATTTAAAATGTCTACAGTGATGTACAATTTTGTGGCAGCCCTTTTTGTAGTGGCTAGAAACTGGAAATTGAATGGATACCCATCAATTGGAGAATGGCTAAGTAAATTATGGTATATGAATGTTATGGAATATTATTGTTCTGTAAGAAAGGACCAGCAGGATGAATACAGAGAGGCTTGGAGAGATTTAATGAACTGATGCTGAGTGAAATGAGCAGAACCAGGAGATCATTATACATGGCAACAACAATACTGTATGAGGATCAATTCTGATGCAAGTGGCTATCTTCGGCAATGAGAGGATCCAATTTAATTCCAATTGATCAGTGATGAACAGAACCAACTACACCCAGAGAAAGAACACTGGGAAATCAGTGTGGACCACAACATAGCATTTGCACTCTTTCTGTTGTTGTCTGCTTGCATTTTTGTTTTTCTTCCTAGGTTATTTTTACTTTTCTAAATCCGATTTTTTCTTGTACAACAAGACAACTGTATAAATATGTTTACATATATTGTATTTAGCATATACTTTAACAAGTTTAACATGTATGGGACTGCCTGCCATCGGGGGGGGGGGGGGTGGGAGGGAAGGAAGGAAAAAGTTGGAACAGAAGTTTTTGTAAGGGTCAATGTGGAAAAATTACCCACACATCTGTTCTGTCAATAAAAAGCTATAATAAAAAAGGAGAAAGACAGAGAAAGAAACCCAGAGAGATTTAAGAAGATACACTGAAAAAAAGGCAAATTTTGAAATACTTCAAAAAAAAATAAAATGTCTACAGGAAATTCAATTCCGGATGTCCAATGGGCAGTTAGAGACCCAAGAAGAGTTCAAAGGGCTGCATAAATAGATCTGAGAATCACCTCATGGATTCATAGGAGCTGATGAGGGTACCAAGTGAAATGCTTGAGAGGGAGAAGAGGAGCTTTGGGTGGATGGTCATCGGATATTACCTGGATGGAGATTCAGCAAAGGGCACTGAAAGGCTAAGCCAGACAGCAAGAAGGAGAACCAGGAGAGAGCAGCAGCATGAAACAGAGAGGAGAGAGTCAGGGAGATGAAGGTGAGTGACAGTGGCAAATGCTTTCTCAAGGAGCTTAGCCTCAAAGGGACGAAAGATACAGGAAAATAGCTGGGGACAGGGGAAGGACTGGTGGCAGACCAAGTCAGGACTTTTTGAGAATGTGAGAAACATAGACATGAAATCTTATCTTAGATAAGGACAATGAGACCCAGGGAGGTTAAATAACCTGCTAAAAATTACACAACTAGCCAGCAATAGTCTTAGGATCACTTTCAAATTTGGTGTTCTGCCCACTACATCACATTACAGTGCCTCCCCAATCTAGAAACTTAAGGATAAATACTATCATTTTTCCTCCCAATTTCCCCTCCCAGCCCTGAACCTAAAGGTCCCAGAAACTTTCCTCAGCACTTAGGGCCTTCCCTTCTTGAAACCATCAATCCCTCAATAAAGCTTACTCCCTTCTGCCATTGGTGACCTTTTTCTGGATCCTCTATTTTACATAGAGAACAAGGCTGGCCTTCATCCCTGCCCTCTCTGCACCCGGATCCTAAGTCCTAAGTCATGTCCCTCATACTGGGCACCTTCCTATTATTCCCATCCCTGTATTTTAACACCTTTTTTTTGTAGTCTTCCCATGTTAAAATGTAAGCTCCTTGAGGGCAGAGGCTTTCTTTTTCTTTATATTTATATCTCCAGCACTTAACATAGTTATTATTATTCTTCCTTTCGATTTCTATCCTTCCCTTTCTATTTTTTCCAGCAAGAGGAAACTGAAAGGAAAAAAAGTGGCTTACTTGCTTTTCTTCTTGTTAGAAATATCACTAATATTGCCTTGAGACTGTGTGGTATATTAAAAAGAATGCTGGGTTGGGAGTCCATAGGGCTTCACTTCAAATCCTAGTCTCGCCACTTAACACTTGTATGACCCATGG
Source organism: Sarcophilus harrisii (assembly GCF_902635505.1). Classification (NCBI taxonomy): domain Eukaryota; kingdom Metazoa; phylum Chordata; class Mammalia; order Dasyuromorphia; family Dasyuridae; genus Sarcophilus; species Sarcophilus harrisii. Next base: position 229,180,251 of record NC_045430.1, read on the forward strand.
GACAAGGCACTTCAGTGCAATGGAACTCAGTTTCCTCATCAGTAAAGTAACCTCCATCATCCCTTTCAGCTCTTAAATCTATGAAAACATGATTTTGGACTCAATCATGTTTCTAGATTATTGTACAACACCAGCATGGCTTACAAGATGACCTCAAACAACACTGAAAATATCTGAGCGATGTGACTTCAGAGAAGGTGAAACATGTCTTCTGCCTTTTGTGTGGAAGGAGGCCTACACTTTCAGTTATGGTGAAAATGGATTTGTTTTGTTCAACAAGATTCTTATGGTGAGGAGGGGAAGGTCACTAGGAAATGATGCTGACATTTTTTAAAAAGAAGGGGGGGTGCCAGCTGATATAAATTGGGTGTAACACTTGTGACATCTAGACTGTAGATAATAAAAGCTGCAAAAAGTTCCTTTGGGGGAAATTATCCCAGAAGGGGCTGTATGTGAGTGTGTGTGTGTATGTATGTGTGAGAGAGAGAGAGTGGGGGGGGGGAAGGAAAGACGGGGGCAGGGAGGGAAGAAGGAAGGAGGGACAGAGAGAGACAGAAACAGAGAGAAAAAGAGACAGATAAAACAGAGACTGAGAGATAAAGACAGACACACAGAGAGAGATAAAGACAAAAAGAGGAAAAACAGAGACAGACATACACAGAGACAGAAATACATGGACAGATGGAGATGGAGAGACGAACAGAGAGACTTCAATTCATTGTGATTTGGCTTGTCCCAAACTCCTAAGGTCCTTTTCCTCCATTGGACAGCAAACCTCTGGGGATTAGGGTTACCCCTCTCTTGATGCTTGAGGAAAACAGAATTGTCGGCCTGGACCCATTTTTGGTGGGGAATGGATGGGACTCCCTGCTGCAGAACTTTATATTATGAGAACAAGAGCCAAATTCCTCCTCTGAGGCCTATCCCAGGCCACATTACCAGAAGGTGATCAGCATCTCCCTGGCACCCAGTCTGTTTGCTCAATACATTTTTAGACTCTGAGTCATCATCTAGAGACTCCCATCCCCGGTATCTCTCTCAATTAAACTCAGTTTAACGTTACCGGGGCTGCTCCACCCTCCAGATGAGCTTTGTCATCCAGGCTCCTAGGCTCTGCAAGCAGAGTCAGGGAGCAGTAAAGAATAAAGAAATGGTTGGGAAGGAGCTGGCCACTCACTCATGGTGAGCTCCAGAGCATCTCCCCAGGAGGGTCCCAGATGTCTCACCTGACCCTGAGTGTGGTCAGGCACAGATGGGCCTAAGCAAAGTGAAGAAGTAGCTTGAATTTGTTTTGAGGTCTCCACTCTTCTCTCCCCCCACTCCTCTATGCCTTCTTGTTCTCTTCATCCTATAACAATCCTGTCTCGGATCCCTCGTTCACATTCCCATACAAACGGCTGGTGGAAGTTTCAGACAGGTGGAGAGTTGCCCTTGCTGCCAGGAGGACCAGCATTTTTGAGTCTCACCTCTGGAACAAGTCACTAAATCTCTCCAGGCCCTCAAGAAGTCACCTTTCAAAGCAACAACAGTAATATTGCACAGAGGTTGCTGGCTAACATTGGTAACCTTACTCAGAGTTCTGCTTCTTAAACTTTTTCCACTTTAAAAGGGTCACCCTTTGCTCCCAAGAAATTTTTGTGAAAGCCTGAACATTTAGGTATATAAAGTAGATATACAGATCAAACATTTGCTAATAAGAAATCATTTTTACATGACTCCCATATTCAGTTACAAAACCTCATATGGGGTTGTAAACTACAGTTTAAGAAGCTGAGCCCTACAGTAATAACACCACAGGTACCAACTTCTCTTCCATCAAAACAAAACCAAAAAAAACATATTTATTTTTTAAAAATGATATCAAGAATCATAGGGTTGTTATGAAGACCAAATGGGAACATGTACGAAGTATTTTGAAAATCTTAGTATATATATATATATATATATATATATATATATATATGTGTGTGTGTGTGTGTATACATACATATATATATATAATAGAACATATATATATCACATATATTCAGCTATAACTGTCATTATTCTCCTCCATGACACTATCGCTAAGGTATCATGGACTTTACTCAAAACTAAGAGTCATCAAGTATCCAAGTTTCTGTAATTTAGGGATAGGGCCTCTCAAGATGAATATTTTACTGGGGATAGTTGGAGCAGGGCTCAAAATAAGAATATAAAGGATAGATTCTAGGGAGGATTGAGACTGAAGGTAGATGGGGTTTTGTTAGTCACATGAAACCCTATTTCTGTTCAGTCTACCATCACATAAAGCAAGCATTGTAATACTCCACCTAACAGCAAGAAGTAGCTTCTCATCCTAACTTGTATTAACTTGCTATGTAATTTTGAATAATTTCATATCCTCTCAATCTTAATTCCTCTATCTATAAAGTTAGGGGATTGGACTAGAAAATCCAGAGAGCCTTCCAGCTCTGTTCATTTTTGACTCTACTCCATGGCACTAAATCTAGGTTTGGACCCTATTGTGTTTTACACATACACACACACTCACTTATACTATACATACTACCCCATAGTATGTGGAACAATTTGTCACTGTCTTTTCTTAGAATTAGGTAGCATCATCTCATCAATCAATAAGCCTGTGCCCAATATATGGGAATTCAAGAATAAAAAAAGCCCATTTTTCTTTGGCTTCAAAAAGTTTAGTCTATTGAGAGAAACAGTATGTACCTTTATATAAGTAAATGCAGTGAGTTTGCATGAGGGGTTATGATGCTCTGAACAGAAATAAAGAAGTTTGGAAGTGAGGGTTTTGAAAGAAAGATGAGTTCTACTTTGGATATGTTAAGTTAGAGGTGCCCTCCAGCTAAAATGGTCAATAATTGGCTGTCGGCCACACATGAAGAGACAAAGTAGGGCTGGCTATAGAGATGTGGGTCATTTGTATAGAAGCTCACTAATGCTAATCTATAGAGAGATGGATTTTTTGGACATAGCAGTTTTCAGTGACTGCTCACCAAGTCACACAGGGGCAGTGATCTATATTCATTCATGTAAAAACCATTTATTACACACATCTCATGTGTCATGGGCTAGGGACACAGACTGACCTCGAGGATCTCACAGCATATACTCTTACGAGTAAATATACTACAAAATAACATAAGGAGAATGCAAGCAGCAAAAAAAAATCACAGAACCTGGAACTATCAAAGTAAGGGGGTGTGTGTGTGCACGCATGCGCGGGCCTCTGGAGAAGTCCTATAGATTAGGCAAGTCTCTCAAGACCTTGGATCAAGAACAGAGAAGAGCTGGGTAATTACGACTCTCTCACCAAGTCACCAGTAGCTGTGGCCTTTGCCACATCTTCTGAACCCTTCCTGATTGTCTTGGGTTTGCCTTTATAAGAGATGGCAGGACCTGACACGCTCCCAGCTGCCCTAATTGGCCACTTCTCCCAACTGGCAAACAAGCACTCAGGAGCGAGACAAGAAGAGGCATTATTACAAGACGTACCCTCGTCTTCCCATTCCCCTTTGGGATTGGATTCACAACTTGAGGCAATAAACCGAGAAGCACACCATGATCTCCGTGGAGAATAGTCTCTTGGCAGAAAGCTCATTCGCTGGGGATAGAGAAGATTCCTGGAGCAGGTGTGACTATTTAACTCTGGAAGACAGGTGTACTGTATTCATTGATGCAGACAGTTTCCAAGTACATTTACATAACGGTCATTCTGGATGACCTTGTCAGTCCCAGGTGGCTGTCTCATTAAGGCCCTTATGGCGCTTTTTGAGCTGAGAGAAGAAAGCATTAGATCAGGAACACACAGCAATTATGGTATCTCGGTAGCTCACACCACAGGTACTAACCTAAATTAGGACACAGAAAATAATCCTTCTCCCTCCTCAGTTACTTCCTGCTAGGAAGTCAGACACTAAGGGCAGTTCATTAATTTTTTTTTCTTTTTTGTTATGAACTACATTCATTAACAAACACAAAGATTTCAGTAAAGAACTAAAATAGAGAACTGCATATGAAACTAATCTTCTGTTTGCTATGCGTTTGTTTTTAAAAACAAGTTAAATTTAATAATGGTAACAAAATTACCTTATTTGTGTCTTTTTCAGAACTTTATCTTCTTCTGAGTATTCTTGTAATGTTTTATTGTTGCTCGTTTCTTTTTTTGCTGTTTTTCATCTTTGTTCCTACTCACTAATTCACTACCACCCCATTTCCCACAGAAACCCTTCCTTGTAACAGATAAAAATAATCAAGTAAAACACTTCGACACATTGTTCTTGTTTGAAAATGTACATCTCATTTGATGTTTCTAGTTCATCAACTCTGCCAAAAGGCAGGAGGCATATTTTATAATTATATTAATAAGTAATATTTATTAACTCCTAGGCACAGTACTAAGTACTTTACAAATATTATCTCATTTGAGGCTCATAACAACCAAGGGACATGGATACCATTATTATTCCTACTTTACAGGAGAAAGAGGCAGCCAACACTTATATGACTTACCCAGCATCACACAGCTAGTAAATATATGAGATTGGATTTGAATTCAGTTCCTGATGCTTTATACACTCCTAGTTGCCTATAACTTTATGATCAGTCTTTTGAATTTACAGTTGATCAGGTAGTTCATTAATTCTTTAAGTACCTTGAGTATACTATATTTCAGAGTAGAACATTAGTACCTTGACAGCATACTCTATTTCTAGGTCTTATCTACTCCTGAAACAGAGATTCCAATCTTCCCCCTCTTTCTCACTAGAAGCAATCTGATGCCAACTGGTTTTCTCAGAATAAAATGTCCATAGCAATAGCCCCTAGGGACTTGCGTGTAAAAGACTAGAGCATCTTCATTTAGTAACTTAGGAATGCTATAAAAGAAAAGTTGGTGAATGGCTGGCAAAAATAGACAAATGGACCATATTGTTTGAAGATTTCTTTATTCATTGATGGTGAGAAAGAGTAACAGCAGAAGAGACTTAAAAAGAGAATCTTTGACACATTGTTTTATTTTTATCAGCTATGCTAATACTGAATAGTGGAGGACCAAAGATATATAAATTACAAACCACAACTAAAAAGTCAATTTATTCAACATTAAAAACAGAGTCTCCAGTGATCCTAATAATTGATGACATTTCTTAAGGATGCCAAAGACAGAAAGTTTTATATATACCAAAATATTTATAATTGTTTCTTTTTCTTTTTTTCCTTTTCCTTTTCTTTTTTTCAATAGCAAAGATCTGGACATAAAGTGGGTGATTATCAAATGGGAAATTGTGTTTTTAAACCATGGTATTTGAATACAATTGAATATTATTATGCCATAAGAAATAACAAATTTGAGGAATCCAGAGAAACATGGGAAGACATGTATAAACTGATGCAGTATGAAAATAGAACTCTAAGGCAAAGTACACAATGCCTTTAATAATGGAAATTGAAAGAATGTTCAAGGAAAAACAAACTTGAGCAATTATAATATTCAATCTTGTTATTTCAGAACAAATAACGAAACATACTTCTTTTAGTAGAAAAATGGAGACCCATGAAGACAACGTGCTGCATTCATCATCAGAAAGGGCCATATTTGGTTTTTTGCTAACTTGTTTTATCTTTGTTACAGGCAAGGGTTCAATTCCTGAGGGAGGGAAATGGAGCAGGGTACACATAGAAATGACTATGGTTGAGTGACTAGGCTACAAGAATATTCATTAATGGTTCAATGTCACTTTAACACAAGGTCTCAATTGGCACAGTGTTCAACATTTTTTATCAATGACCCATATAAAAAGGCAGATATGGAATATTCCCCACATTTGTAGGTGACAGAAGTTGTAAAGGAGAGCTAATAGACTAAATCTCATTAACTACCATGGTTTCAATTATCAACTCTATGCTAATGATATTCAGTTCTACTAATCCAGCTATAATCTCCCGCCTAACTCTTCAGGCTCATACTTCAGCTGTCTCATAGACATCTTAAACTCAATATATCCAAAACTGAACCTATTTTCTTTCTTTTCCTCCTCCTTGCCAAACGGCTTCCTGGCTTCATTCTGCCATCCTGACACCCCTAGAATTTCTTTATATCTTCAAAGCTTAACACAATATAGGACTATACAGCCCCAGAGGTCCTTTCTGGTGCTCAAATTCTGTGATTTTCTTTTCTGTTAAGGCTCAAGGTTGCTGACACGAACTAACCTATCTTATCTTCTCATAGGGAAAGTTATTACTGAGATATGACAACCTCCTCAAAACAAATACAGTACTATGAAGACTACTGCCATTGTACCCATAGTGTTAGAGATCCATTTTCTTACTTCTGTGTGAGTCAGTTTTGCTTCCAGATTCCAAGAGCAGAAGTATAAATATCCAACAACCTTCTGAAAATTGGGACTTCTTGCTAGTCTCCAAGTCCAAACAGGTAAGAATGTTATGACATAAGCACAATGATGACAAATGATAAATTATTATAATTTAGAGTCAGACAGAAGCCATAATTCAAATGACAAGGGCTTATTTAAGACAAAATAAATCTTTTATCTTCAAGAAATTTGTTTTTGAGTTGGGGCAATGAGTTTTAATTCTGACTGTGCCATGTATTAACTGGGTTACTTTTGGGAAAGTAATTTCAGCTCTCATTGGCTTCAATTTCTTTTGCAATCAAGTAAGGAAATTGGGTTAGACTGCTTCTAAGATTCTAAGTTTCCTTCCAACTACAAATGTACAACTCTACAAAACTATTTCTTTAAACCACATGGTGGCATTTAGATTCACTTTGGTCCAATGATTACTTGGGTCAATATGGCCACATGAAACAGCTGTAGCTTGTACTAGAAAATACTGTCAAATAACAGCCTGGACCTTCAGGAAAGGAAGAGAAAAAGGATAAAAAGAAAATGAGAATCTTCAACACAGTCCAAAGGCTGTCCAATATAAACAATGGACTCACCATGCTGTACATAAGACTACAGGTTTAAGCCTTGACACAGCAACTGGCCTTCACAATGCTACCACACGCATTTTCAGGACACCCAATTGGCTGTCTAGTATCTTGACACATTCAAGTACCATGAAACCTCCATCACCAGAAAGTAGAGGGAAAAAACCAACACAAAAAGATCATCAATGAATCCCTGCAGGACCCAAGGAAAAGCCATCCAAGAATAAAGGGTAGAGGCCCAAATGAGGTCACCTCCTTCTGTGAGCTGCAAACCCAGCCATCTAGTAGATTCAGCTAATGGCTCATTACTTTCCAGATGGTAAGGGTGTCTTTTATAGTTACCTTTTGTTTCCTCCCCTTTGCCCAAACTGTCAGCTAATGAAACAATTTCCCACTTACTCCATTACTCTTTACCATGGCTACAATAGAGCGCAGTCAAGTGCTTTTTAAAAATCCACTTCATCCCTTTTGCACACCAGAATGATTTTGGTTTTTGAATTCCAATAAATTAACGAGTACTATAACCTTCAATTCAATTAAAGATATAGCAGGAGCTTCTCACCATACCTTTCCTGCTTTGCTGTCTGATAGTAGCTCCTACCTTTTACCCTTTAGCTTAAAGCAACACCCCCTACACACACCCTTAGCCCTATGTCTCCTTTATTAAAGTTAGCCCTCTGAGCCGACTTCCTACTGTTGTAGTGATAGCTGAAAACCACCAGGTGTCACAAAGGGATGAAACATCAAAAAGTCCTTTAAACTAAGATTTAAGATTTTAAGGGGCAGCTCTAAATTCAGGCCTAAGCTGAATCAAAGGACCATAGTTTTAGAGCTAGAAGGAATCTTAAGTGATTATCTTATCCAATTCCCTTATTTTAGGGATGAGGATGCTGAAGCTCAGAGCATCAAAGTGACTTGCTAAGTGTGATGCAGACAGGAAGCCGAAATAGTAATCCAGGTATTCTAACTTTCAGGCAAGTATTCTTGCCACCATACCATGGTTTTGTTTAAAAAAAAAAAATACACACACACACACACATATACCTACACACATTACTAGACAAAGAGGAAAATAGGAGAGAAATTAATAAATAGCATCTCAGATAACAAAGACAATAAACAGTTACAAAGAGAATAAGAAAGAAATAAATATCACTTCAGATAACAATATATAATATATATCCATGTTACTAGACAAAGAAGAAAATAGGAAAGAAATTATTAAATATCATCTTGGATAACAATTACAAAGACAGGGTATTTATTTATTATAGGAGAAGACCTCAAAGAGTAATGTATGATAGTACCCCATTTATTTGAGGTATCCAAGAGGATAGGTTTTTTTAGCTATTTTTTATACAGCTTTTTAATTTTCAAAACACATGCATATATTTTTTTCAACATGCACCCTTCAAAATTTTGTTTCAAATTTTTTCTCCCTCCTTTCCCCCCACTCCCACCCCCAGACAGCAAGTAATACAATACCTGTTAAACATGTGCAATTCTTCTATACATGTTTCCACAATTATCATACTGCACATGAAAAGTCAGATCAAAATGGGGAAAAAAATGAGAAAGAAAACAAAATGCAAGCAAACAACGACAATAACAAAAAGTGAAAACACAAAGTTGTGATCCACATTCAGTCCCCACAGGCCTCTCCCTGGGTGCAGATGGTTCTCTCCATCACCAGACCACTGGAACTGGCCCGAATCACCTCGCTGTTGGAAAGAGCCGCGTCCTTCAGAGTTGATCATGGTGTAATCTTCTTGTTGCCGTGTACAATATTCTCTTGGTTCTATTCACTTCACTTAAGCGTCAATTCACATAAGTCTCCCCAAGCCTCTCAAATCATTCTGCAAGAGAGAATAATATTGCAAATAACTTAATTTTATTCCTTCATATGGCAAAACTTTGAATTATGACTATTTGGAACAAAAATCTTCTTAAAATATATGGATACAGTGTCACAAACATAAGTGTTTCCTTGATAGTGATGCTTGCCTTCTGCTAAAATGTAATTATACACTTAAACCTACTGAGATGTATATATCTCAGATGTACAATCTCAACAGCTACCTCAAAAGCTAAATAGTCCATAACCCAAAAAGCTAAACAGCTTTTTACTGCTATTCGTTTTGAGTTATTTTATAATTTTTTTTATTTTCTCCCTTATTGTCACAATCCTCCTACTCCATCAATAACTTCTTTATTTTCATTTATAATATTCCATTAATATATTATGGATGAAAATAAAGAAGTTATGTAGTCAAACAGGAAACCTCTCTTCCTAGCCCAAGGTGTATAGAATGGAGAAGAGAAAAAGCTGTCCTCTAGGTTGCTTGTTAGTTTGTTTGCTTCAAATACTCCTATGACCAATTTTCTGTTTTTAATGGGATAGGAAACCAAGTAACACATTTTGTTAAAACTGTGAGCAAAGTAAAAGTGAAAAGGACTTGATGATGACTTTAGGGTCTTTCCTATAAGTAAAATATATGAACTTTATCATAGGGACTTTGTGATAATTCATTTTGGCTATTTGATGGACTTTCTGGCTTATCTCCATATTCTCAGCTGTTTTAAGTTGCTGAATGTTGCTCATGTTCAATCAAGTCTGACTCTGGAACCCTATCTGAGGTTTTCTTGGCAGAGATACTGACTTGATTTGCCATTTCCTTTTCTAGCTCATTTTACAGATAAGGAAACTGAGCCAAACAGGGTTAAGTGACTTACCCAGTGTTACACAGCTAGTAAGTATCTGAGGCCAGATTTGAACTTACTAGATAAGTCATCCAGACTCCAGACCTAGCACTCTATCTTCTTTCCCAAGTTGCTGGATAGTGTCTTTCAAATAAGTAACATTATTGTATTATAGGTGGATAGTGTCTTTCAAATAAGTGACATTATTGTATTATAGATGAGAATAAAAGAGTTAAGTTTTATAAGAATGGTCATATTTCATTGTTTTTTGGCAGATGATATATAAATTGAAAAAGGAGAAGAAAGGTTTCAGGGGAGAGTAAAAAAAACAAGTCAGAACCAGAGGAAAAAAGCAGCAAAATAGAAAAAGCAAAAAATGGTAAAGATAAACAGGAAGAATATTGAATTTGACCAGTGGTTTCCATATTGTTTTTCATGTCCTTCAAATCTAATCACTTTCTCAAGAAAACCCAGTGAATGATAAGAATGTAGAAGGCAAGAACAATCTTTCATCTGGGTCCCCATGAGCCCATATAATCTTTGTATATGTAATCCACATAACGTAATTATTATTATTTTTTTTTACAAAGGAACACTTAGGAAAGGGTCATAGATTTGGAGTTAAAAGGGACCTTAGAGATCATCTAGCCAATCTCCTCATTTTACAGATGAAGAAACTAAGGCTGACCATAATACTCTCATTCTAGGAAGAAAAGATTTTACTCAGGACAAAATTCTCTCTTCTTTGCTTAGAGGCAGGAAATGGTAAAGATCTAGTTTCAGTGTTTGAAGGCGACTACAAGTGATGGAGATGATACTACATCTCAGAAACACTCTATTGCTGACTTGAAATTATTCCAGGGTTACACATGGCAATATCCAGAGCAAATTTGTTCTTGAACAGAAGTCCTCCTGAGCCTATTTCAGAAGGCAAGGCCCAAACAATCTTGAGCCAGTTCTAGCCATAAGATCCAGGAGTCTGAAACTAGAAGCTGCCTTAGAATACATCTAGTTCAATCCTTCCCTTACACATAAGGAAGAAGAGGCAGAGGAAGTTTAAATGATTTGGCATTCTTTTATTCCTCCCTACTCAAAACCTGAGACAACTCACTTCCTTTTTTTTTCTTTGCAACAGTAGATATAGCTCTGGGCCTGGAGTCAGGAATTCCAATCTGGCCTCCGACACTTACTGTGTGACCCTGGGAAGTCACTTAATCTCAGCACCTACCTAAAAGCCCCTACTTTTTGGGGTTGTCATGCAAATCAAATGAGTAAATTATTTCTTAGCAAGTAATTCGGTGCTTGGCACATAGATGGTGCCGTGTAAATGTTTATTCCCTTCCTTTTTCCTCTCTAATCTATCCGGTTAATTGTGCTGATGTTGGCTACTCTAACAGAAGCATTTTTGTTTGACCACAAGGCCAACAGCAATAAGAAGGCTTGCCGCCACCCTTCTTGTAGCCCTCTCCTGAGGCTCTAGGTTCTAGTGGATAGCTTTCATTCATTCATTTATTCATTCATACAAACTAAGTCCTGCCTTTCCCTGACTTATAGCAAACATCTGTCAATATTTGTTTGACATATACTCAGTCAGGACACAAGAACAAGGTGGAAGAAAGTCTCCTGATCATTTCCACACCCTGTGGTGCTCCCCGTGTGTCTGCTTGCTTGTATAAGACTTCACTCCTTCTCCAGGCCATTAGTACATTTAGAGTTACATGTATGTAACTTAGCTTTTTTGTCTGTTCCTCTGCCTCCCAGCTTTGAATCCCTGGGGATTGATGAGAACCTGCTTACTCGAACTTGGTTCTCACTTGTTACTTTATGGATTTGGATCTCCAGATGCTAACCTCAGCCTCAAAGAAATTAATTCAACATTTTTCCCATTGTGGTTGCCATGTTTCAGTTCAAAACTTTGCTTCTTCCCATTTATTGTCCCTATTCCCCACTTAGCTCCCTTCTAACCCATAATAGAAGGAAGCACCTGCTCTTCAAACTTACTCCCCCTTTGCTGCCATTAATATAGCTGTTTCCTTTCTTAGTCAGAACATAGCCTTCCCTAGCTATATGCCTGAAACTATTACTCTAGAGAGCTGCTTGTTCCTCCCTTCTATTTGAGATAAGTGTGACTGTTCCATGTCTGTTTTATTTTTTAAAGCAATTCTGGAGTGCGAGCCTTCATCCTTTTTTTTTTTTTAAACAAAAAACAAATTATGGAATCATGGTTGGTCATTGAATTATTCAGAATTCTTAACTCCCTCAAAGTTGTTTTGTCTTTATATTACAGTTATATACATTGCTCTAGTTCTGTTCACTTCACTCTGTACCAGTTCATATAAGTTTTCCCAGGATTTCCTAAAACCATCCCTTTCATTATTTTGTACAGCACAATTGTATTCTATCACATCTAGAAATATAACTGTTCAGTCATTTCCCAATTGATGAACTCCGCCTCCTTAGTTTTCACCAAGAATCCCCAAGTAGGCATCTAGTAAGCCATGGGCCATGTGGGATAATGAATTAAGTGTTGTCACTGGAATAAAAAAAGACCTTAATTCAAGTTTTTCTTCTGGCAAATTCTGTCTATGGCATCCTACAAAAAGTCACTTAACAGCTTTGTGCCTCAGACAACTCTGTAAGCCTACAAATTGTAAAGCAGGTATTGTTTTACGTGGGTAGATGGATGCTTGTCCCTACACTGGTTATATCACAGGTCTTAAAAATGTGGCACATTATGGAGACAATGATAAAGTAAAAATCAGTCCCTGTTCTCAAGAATTATCCGTCCTTTAGGTTTTCTTTTCTGTTTGCTGGACATCTGCTACCATTTAAGTCCCTCCAACTACTTATCACTCTGCTGGGCCTAGCAACCACCCTGGGCCCTGAACTGATGCCTTATCTGCTTATCTGCTTCTTATTGACTGCTTGCTACCAGTCTTCCTACACTCCCTTACTCATCTACTCATCAGTTTAAATATTCTTTCAATATTCAGCCTCTTCCTGCCTGCCTTTGGAATGATGTACCATGATCTTAATGATTTCATGAACATAAAGCCAGCTTCTGAATTGAGAAGTTTTCTTAAAACAAAACAAAACATATTCTTTCTCTAATACCATGGAAAAGGAGCCATAGCCAAGTCCTTAATGCTTGCCAAATGATATACCTTCTTTAGTGGGGCATAAGTAACCATAGTGAAGAGCTAGGGAAGAAGAGAATCGCTTCTCTTTGACCTTGAAAAGTGCAACAGAAGCTTGGGGCCCTATTGCATAACAAATAGTCTTTACTATAGGACATGGAAGAAATAGGAAGAAAAAAGGAAGATTTAACCATATGACATGCCATCCTTGATTTTGGTGGGGGCGGGGAGAAGGGAGAAGAGCCTTTTGAAGAACTATCTCAAACTATTTCTGTTTCCATAATTTACTTATACTGCTGCCCTCAGCTCAGAATAAAATGGTTCTAAAAGCCAAGAAATGCCATTAGATGGAAAGGGAAAAATTAGGCTACCTTAAGGATACTGATGAAAGATCAAGTTAAATATTAGCTAAAAGTCAATTTCAGAGAAAAACATTTAAGTTTAGTTTTGTGCCAACATGGAAATTTCAGAGGATAATTAGTTAGGTCATTGCTGCTTCTTTCTTCAGGATACCCCTTTCCTGGGCATTTTATGACTTGTTAACCCTTTTGATAGAGAATGAGAGGGGCAATAGGGGAAATGAAATTTAAATCCATTTACTTTATTTGCCCTGCAAAGAAGACTGATATATCAGTCATAATAAAATTGTCACTTTGAACTGTTTGTGTTTAAATTACCCACACTTTCTAGATCCCCTCCTTGCCCTCCTAGCTCTGTTTTTTTGATTAATCAAAAGCTAACTATTCTAGGAGAACTGAAAGACAATGACACACTTCTCTGGTGGCCTGACATGACCCTGGTGCTTAATCCTGTTCACTGGTTCCAAAAATAGTTTCATTGTGGAAGAATTTCAGAAGGAAGTAATTAGTATCTCCCAAACAAACCTGGAAAGGCTGTGATCATTCTGGATAAGATTTATAAAAATAATAAGTTATACTTTTCTATGTTGCTTTTCCCTGAACCATAAGAATTTGGATAGATATCGCTTAACTGTCAAAAATGTCAGATCCAATCATACAAACATTGATACACCAAAATTTCATTTTGTTTGGTGATGAGCACAAGGGATATTGCACATGTTAGGGCCAGACTTCAAGAAAGCTGCTGGATGATCAACACCCTTTCTCATGCCAATGCGAAATTCATTCCACCCTGGCACCCTTGTGTCAGTGGTAGTGTGAGATGAAGATGATACCTCATTATGACATTGTCCTTGGGTCCCATGTCATAGACTTGAAATTAAAGTGAATAGTAACTAAATCATAAAGTCCTTTAGGGTTCCCATTCATCAGCATCTCTTGGCTAGAAACCAAGATTTGCCTTCTAGATTTTATAGCAGAGTATCATCATGAGATTATGCTATATTCTTATGAATTATTAAGGTGTATTTTAGTTTAACAGCATTGAAAAAACCTATAACTGGGATTCAAAATGGTGAAAGTAAAAAAATTGGAGCTTAGTGTATGTATGAATAAATGATTAATTTCTAAGAGATTTTAAGATTCTTTGTCTAATCTCATTTCTAATTCTAATTGATTCACTTCTGTGGAGATTATGAGAGGTAATAAGCTATTTAGAATTCTAACTATCTACAAATAAATGAAAGTATTATTTATTTCCATGACAATCCTTATTAAAAGTATTCATTATATAGAAGAGAACAGAAGGGAGTTCAGAAGGAAATACAGACAAGAAGGATAGTTTTGAAAGTAACATGTAGCACTTTTACTAAAGTAAACTATAAGATATAAACTTGATGTTTCACATATAATACTCTTTCTGTTCTATTTTGTATGTGGAATTTTTTAGTATTCATTAAATTCAAAATAAAAAATAACTTTACAAGTATGTATTATATTCTCTGATTATCGTAATACAATTGTTTTTATATTTTTATTGATAAGAGGCAGGGTAGCAAAATGGATAGAAAGCTCATCTCAGAGCCCATAAAAACTGTGTAATCACTGACAAGTTATTTAACCCATGCCCAAGTCACTGTGAAGGAATTAATCTGTATTGGTAGAAAGAGAATTTCCTCATGTCAGCATTCTCTCTACAAATGAATCAGGTGAAGTTTTAATTACTACTTGTAAGGTTTAGCAAATTCTGTTCAATTCATGCCCATCTTCTCCCATAAATTCTCCATAAATGATCTGCCCAGTGTGTTGGAAACTATTCTCAAGACCTTGTGAAATCCTGTTAAGTAAAAACAAAACGGATATAGGAAAAAAAAAAAGAATTGCAAATAATGAAGAAATTGAAAAACATGTTTAATCCACTGGGTAAGGTCAATAGCTAAACCTGTCTGTCCCAATCCCTCCACTGACCTCCAATCTTATACCTCTAACTGGCTTTTAGCATCCTGAACCTCTTTAAGCAGCTTGATGAAGCTTATTGACCCCTTCTCAGAATCATCCTTTTTAAATGCTTTTAAATGGTTCCAAAGGGTACAAATTCTATCAACATACGGCTATCACAATTAAAAACAAAAACAAGTTTATGGTTGTCAGGTTACTGTTCAATTCCAACTATTGACTGAGAATCCCTTCCACTAAGCACAGGTCAAGTAGTCATGAGGCCTTTGCTTAAAGACTTCTGGAACTCATTGTCTCCCCAAGGCAGCTCATCTCATTCTCACACAGCTCTGAAAACATTCTTTCTCAAAGCAAATCTAAATTCATCTTTCTGTAATTTCAATCCATTGCTATTACTTTTAACCTCTGGAGGCCAAACAGAAGAAATTAGAAACTTAAAAGCTCAAGTTTTGGACACCCTGTACTTGAAGAATTATGTCCTTTCATGTTCTTCTTTTTTCCTGGCTAAAAATCACCAGCATATGCAATTGCTCCTCTTAATAGTGTCAAGTCCTGAATGCCCTCCAGTTTGTCAACAATCTTCCAAAAATGGGGTGCCTAATATTAAAAACATTACTCTAAATGTGGTCTGATCAGAGCAGATTATGGGACAATGAGTTTCCCAGTCTTGAGCACTTTACATTTCTTTTTTTTTTCTTCCCTGAGGTAACTGGGGGCAGTGACTTGCCCAGGGTCACACAGCTAGAACGTGTTAAGTGTCCGAGGTCATATTTGAACTCAGGGCCTCCCGACTTCAAGGCTGGTGCTCTATCCATTGTACCACCTAGCTGCCCCACACTTTATATTCCTTAATAGTCTAAAGTAACCTTAGGTTTTGGGACTGCCATTGTTCCTATTGATACCTATTCTCAAAGACCCAGATCTTGTACTGAGGAAGTTAACTTTTTTCTGTCCCAAGTATAAAAAACCTTTACATTTTTTTCTTAAATGATATATTGTTCATTTATCATTATTCCATTACTGAAAAATGTTTATATTTCTTGCCCAAAAATGTTTGCTCAGTTTTGCTTAGATTTGGAATTTCTATGTGATCCAGTATTATATTTCAGGGAAGTTATCAATTTCTTTCTTGTTTTTATTCAACTCTGACTTTTTAAATGTTGAAAATGGACACACGTGTACATGTTTTTCTTTCTCTCAAGTGTTACACATTTATGCCATCAATTTTCCAATGAAACTGAATAGAATACCTGGGGCTACAAAGTAAGACAATGGAAACCAATGCAGAGACCCAGGAGTGCTGAGATCTGGCTTGTAGTCCTGATTTTGTCACTACTGGAAACAAGTGAATTTAGTTATCTGTGTCTTGGTTACCTCAGCGATGAAAAAGAAGGATTTAGAATTGGACTAGTAGACAATCTTAAAGCATTTTTTATCCTAAAATGCCGTGATTCTAAGTCTTCAAGGGATGGGAAGTAGGGTAAAGAACTTTCTTTAGAACATTTGAGCCCACAGAGCTCTCTCTAATTCAAATGGAAAAGATCTTTTCACTTCTACTAGAAAAGTAAGGAAATAATCAG
Source organism: Sarcophilus harrisii (assembly GCF_902635505.1). NCBI lineage: Eukaryota > Metazoa > Chordata > Mammalia > Dasyuromorphia > Dasyuridae > Sarcophilus > Sarcophilus harrisii. The sequence goes on from NC_045430.1 coordinate 229,196,941, forward strand.
GTTAAACCACCTGTAGTTACAGGAAAGATAGAACATCATTCCCTAGTATTGACCATTTTTTAAGCAATAATTATTAGAGTATTTAGAAGCATGAGAGCCTTTAGAAATCATCTAATCCAATCTTTCCGTTTTACAGAGATAGAAAGAAAGGATCATGGAGCAGAAAAAATAATTTACCCAAGGCCACATAGCTAATAAGTAGCCTTTAAATTCATTTCAATTTTACACAGATTTATTGTGTTCCTACTATATATCAGGCACAGAGGACACAAGAGCACAAATGGAATTTGGTTTCTTTTTTGGAAACCATTCAAGATGTCATATGTCTTTAAGACACAACTCTGAGAAACTTTGAAGAACTAAGTTATTTTACTTTGGGTCTTTTACCGCTCTTTAGAGCAATCATATGTAGTCAGAAAACAAGCAAATTAATGTCAGATAATTGAAACGTTTTTTAACAACCATGTTGGTGAGATTTATATGAAAACCTCCAGAAACAGGGTAATAAAATTTTGAAAGCCTCCTAAAATAACCTTACAATGTATGACAGTGAAGAATCTGTGTGTGTTATACAGGCATCTGCTATGCAAACAGAAGGAATCAAGGTGACCTCAATGACATTTGGAATATTCATTCTTATAAAAGTAATTCAAATGAGTTTTTCTGACAACTATTTAATCTTTCTCTTTTCAAAATCCAAGTAAACAATGAAGTTTTATGGAAAGGACCCTGATTAAATCCATGATGGGAAAATTTGATATTCTGAGAAAGAAATTTCATCATGCTCAATTACAAACATGTTTGAAACAAACAAACAAAAAATCTTTAAAACGCATTATTATTGCATTATGGATTTTCTCATAATAACTTCCTCATAAACCAGAGTCATAACCAGGGCATGGCAAATAAGATTTTGGCAGAGGACACCAACATACAAAGAAGCATTTGTTTTCAAATTCAATTTAACATGGAGAATGCTGGACTAGGTGTCAGAAGATCTGGATTCAAATTCTTCCTTAGACAAGCGTTAGCTATGTGATGCCAGAAAAATAACTTCTCTGCACTTCAGTCTCTTCATTTATAAAATGAAATCATTGGACTTGCTGTCTTCCAAGATCCCTTCCAGCTCTAAATTTATGGCCCCATTTTAAAAACTTACTGATAAAATTGTCTACCAGCATATATTTAACAAGTATGCTAGCATTTTATCATACAGTTTCTAACTATTGAATCACATTAGAGCTATTTGTTTCATTTTGATAACCCTAACTACTAGAGTTGTACAGACTCTGTCTATGGGCCACATTGGTATTCTAAGTTGTAACAAACATAATAGTATTTTACATTTGTGTAAAATTTGATATAATGTAGAGTGCTGGGCTGGGAGCCAGATTTAAGTTTGAATACATGGTACACAGGAAGAACTGGCTTTGATGTTAGAAGATATAGGTTCAAATCCTACATCTGATACCACCTGTGTGACCTTGATCAAAGTCTAGATCTCATTCTTCTACTTTACAAGATGGTGAAATCGATGAAACTGAAAGTCACTACCAGGTCTAAATCAAGGACCTCATGATGAATCTAGCTTACTGCATGTTAGCCCCATGATGTCCCTGCAGATAGGAAAGGCTAGTGAAACTCAACAGTTTATGACAATATTTTACTTCATTGTCATTATCAAGATGACTATGTAGTCAATTAATTCAACAAAGATTTATGAACTTCCTATTTTACAGATAACTCTAAAGTAGCTGCTACACTAATAATGGGCAACTTCTGGCACTGAGAAAAAGGGACAACCAATTTATGAATTAAGATTAGAGATCTAGGGGGCAGAGGTATTTAATCCAATTTCTTGAGACCCCCCCCCCATTTTACCAATGAGAAAACCAAGGCCCACAGAGAGTAAGTGACTTATTAAAGATCATTAAGGACCCTCTGAATCTAAATCCCATATACTTTCCACACTACCACAGGCATCCTGCTAATGCTAAATAATGCTAAATATAGTCAAAAGCCTGTGACTTTAAGAAGTTCATCCTTCAGTTATGGAGACAATATAAAGAGGCACAAACAACTGCGTAAGTGAAGCGACTTGGAGAGACTAGAGTACACTTCCTCCTTCACTTTCCCAAGACAGCAAGCAATTTGATACTGGTTAAATATGTGCAATCTTTTAAAACATATTTCCACATTTGTCATGCTGTGCAAGAAAAATTTGGCCAAAAGGGGGAAAACCTATAAGCAAGAAAAAGCAAATGAACAAACTACAAAAAAAGAGTGAAAATACTATACTTCAATCCACATTCATTCTCCAGTTTCCTCTCTCTGGATGTGTATGGCATTTTCTACCCAAATCTATTGGAATTGTCCCAAATTACCCCAGTACTGAGAAGAACCAAGCCCATCACAGCTGATCATCACTCAGTCTGTTACTGTGTACAAGATTCTCCTGGTTCTGCTCACTTCCCTCAACATCAGCGTATGAAAACCTTTCTGGGCTTTTTTGAAATTTAGATGTGTGACTCTTACCAGGTAACTTAGCCTCTATCTATTTCAGTTTTGTTTTTCAAATGATTTCAGTTGTGCCCTATTCTGTGACCTCTGTGTGGGATTTTCTTGGCAAAGATACTTGAGTGCTTTGCAATTTCCTTCTCCAGGTCATTTTACAGATGAGGAAACTGAGCCGCAGGTTAAGTGACTTGCCTAGGATCACACACTAATAAGTGTCTCATGCTGGATTTAAATTCAGATCTTCCTGACTCTAAGACAGGTGTTCTATCCACTTTGCCATCTAGCTTCCCCCCCTACTTCAGTTAATCAATCTGTAAAATGGGGATAATAACCCTTGCCTCCCAGAGTTATTGTGAAAATCAAAGATAATAAAGCATTTAGTAAAATGATCAGCACATATTAGATGCTCAATAAATGTTTGCTTCCTTATTTCAATATAAATTCAGAAATGGGATGGTGTAGTAAACAGAGCACTATATTCAGCTCAACAAGACTTGGGTTCAAATTCTATGCCAGATGCTTTGACTTGAAACTTGAAACAAATCATTTTATTTCTATCTCTATCAACTTATCTATAAAATCAAAGTGGTGAAAATTATATCTTCTCCAGTTTTAATTCTATTATCCTAATAATTTCATTTTGACAGATTTTTAGTGAGTGAACATGTTTGCTGTTGACCTAAATTGAACTTTTATTTTTCTTTTTTCTAAAGCTAGTATAATATTATCCTCTGCTTTTCTCAAGAGCTTAAAAAGGTCTGCATTTCTTCATAAAAGATTGGGATTCTTTAAATATGATTGAAGAGGAGTGGGAAGAATGGAACTTATATGAATTTTCTGGAAAAAGTTCAATATTTTTTGGAAATATGTCACTAATCTTTTTGGATTGAATTGTACTTATTTTATGGAACTGGCACCTACATAGATGTAGAATTTACCAGAAATGGGGCATTTTCTGGTAATGACTCATACTAATTGGCAGTTATTTAAATATTATGTCAACTAATTACTGCTTAAAATTGCAATTAGAGAAATTGACCCAAAAACAAAAGGAAAATTACTTTCACAAAATTCGGTTAACTACTGCAATTAGACCCTAGCCTTGTGAAATCCAAATAAATATAAAAAAAATAAGCTTTGCCAAATTTAAGGAAAAGAACTCCTTTTAATCAGACCACATGGCTCATGTGCTATTCTTTCATACATTTTCCTTAAAATTGGAAAAAACTAAAATTGGTTTATGCTAAAGTTTACAAAATGTAAAAGTATCCCCTCATTAAACTCATGCTGGAAAATTTCAAAATTGGGAAATTTGATTCATTATTTGTTGAAACTCCACTGGGAACAAGTCTATACACACACACACAAACACACACACACACAAACTCTCATAACAAATATGCTTTGTTCAGCAAAACAAACTCCCAAGTTTGGTCAAGTCCAAAAGTTTCATTCTACATTTTAAGTCCATTTTGTAAAAGGGGAATGACATGTTTCACTTTCAGTCTTTTGGATTCAAGGTCTATTATTGCATTTGATCAGTTCTAAAAGCAAAATTTTAAGTTGTTTTTCCTCTATAATGTTGTTCTTATGCAAATTTTTCTCCTAGTTCTGCTTACTTTACTTCATCATTTTCATCATTTCTTATGACATAATATTCTGATTTGTTTAGCCATTCCCAAATAGAAGGGTATCTTTAGTATTCCATTTGGTATGAAAAGAGCATATATATATGTGGGTGTGTGTGTGTATATACACATACCCACACATATATATGTATATATACATATATGTAATGTATATATAAAAGGAATATATATGTATATTCCTTTTTTATCTTTTTTGGGAATGGACATACTAATAGTATCTGAATCAAAGGACATGCATACTTCAGTGATTTTTCTTTTTTTTTTTTTTTTTTTAAGTAAAGTTCCAAATTGCTTTCCAGAATGGTGACTGGTTATTTCATAAAATGGAACAAAAGGAGGAGAGGAAAAAGACATTTCAATTTTGTAAGCTGACTTAGAAGAAAAAGTTCATTAACAACTCCTTTTTTCAGAAACAAAAATCAAACCAGGATTTCATTTTGTTTACTATTGTAAAAAAGACATCTTATTTGCAATTTTGTCATAGATGGTCATGGTTCACATGGAAATTGGAGGATACAGACAAACAATCTTTAATTTCTTTGCCTGAGCTATGAACAAAATTATTTTAATCCTTTCACAGGACAGAAAATCTTTTTAAAAATACTACTTGCTAGCAATAGTAAAGATGTGTGCTGCAAACAAAACCAAAGGGTAATATAAAAAGGAAGAATTCATAATGTTTGTAAAGACAATATAACAAACTGCAAAAAATCCAAACATATATAAAACATTGCTTCATTATAAATTTCACTGAAGAAATTCTATTTGTAGAAGTATAATTGCTACTTACAACTCAGCAGGAAATCCAAGTTAATTCCTTTTAATTTTAAAATGTATTTATTAAATAAAATTAACACGTGTTGACATTAACATTTCAAAAATACCAGGAGGAAATTTCATTTTGTTTTGTTTAGAAAACAAATTTTACTCTTATTCAAAATAGTTCTTAGAAACTTATCTTTTATTAGACCACTTATGAGCCAGGATATTTAAATATCCCTGTTAAAGAATGATATTGTGTGGGGCAGCTAGGTGGGGCAGTGTATAGAGTGCCAGCCTGAAGTCAGGAATTCAGATTTGATCCTGAGTTCAAATGTGATTCCAGACACTTAACACTTCCTAGCTGTATGATCCTGGGCAAGTCACTTAACCCCCAACTGCCTCAGGGGGGGTAAAAAAAAGAATGTTATTGTTGGTTATTTGTTTCAAAACACACAGCAAAATGTTAAATGTATTAGAGAACAATTTCCAATGAACTCTTTTGCATAGCTGGAGAATTTTTCAATTAAAAAATGGACTACTATAACTATTTTCTCTTCCATGAAATTATAATATAAGAATTACTAGATGGTCTCAGGCAATTCTCAGGTCCATTGTTTTGTGAATCTCTACACTAAACTGGATAATATATTGACTGTAAAATTCTCCAAACATTTACAAATGAAAATTATCTACTACTAATAATTCTGTATTTTATAGATCAGAGTGTGAATTAGACCAAACCTAAATCATAATAGCACTTTCAAGTTATAGTACACTGAGAATGCCACTGTTAGAGAAGGAAAACTGAGTTGATTTATGTGGGGCATCTACTGAACCAATTCCTCTGTTTGATTCAAAGCCATATATCAAATGAGATAATTTTACTGTCTTTCCTGCTGTCAACTTTTTGAGGCAGAGGTATTTATTTTCTCTTAGTTTGTTTTTGAAGCACTATATTTTAAAATAGATTGGTTTAAAAGCCACACTTTTAAAAGATTTGCCATCCTCAGTTTAGCATCTGTTCCCTAAATATATGCACCTGTATAGGAAAATGACAGGAAATAAAGTTCATTTATTAATAATGGTCATGGTATTGCCATTGTTTTAGTCAGTACCTAATTACAGTCAGTACCTTGTTAATCAAAAAGTCTAAGTTAATATTAACACCAAAAAGGGCTTTAACAACTCTACTCTCTGATTTTACATAGGAGCAAATTAATTTCACAACAGGTCTTGATTTCTCAAAGGTCAAAGAGGTAGTAATAAGTAGCAAAGCTGAGACTTGAGCCAGGTACTACAACTTCAAATCTGGTACTTTACCAAATATATAGAAATTACTGATTTAAAGAATTTGGGGAACCTATAATGTCTTCCATCAATGAATAAACAGGAAGACTAACATTCTAATAAATCTATGAAATTCTATTAAAATCTATCATTAATTGTTCATGGGATAGCTGATTTAATACAATAAAAATAATAATTCTACATAAATTAATCTATTTGTTCAATGCCATTCCAATTAAGTTACCAAACAATTATTTTACTGAATTGGAAAAAATCATAACAAAATTCATCTGGAATAACAAAAAATCAAGAATATCAAAGAAATATTGAGAAAATTTTCCACAGAAGGAGGTCTAGTAATGCTATATCTTAAATTATATTATAAGGTAGCAACTATCATAACCATGTGGTACTGGTCAAGAAATATGATAGTAGATCAGTGGAACAGATATACAATACAGCAATAAATGATTATAGTAACCATGGGGTTGATAAATGTAAAACTTTAAGCTTTTGGGATAAGAATTCACTGCGGTTGAAAAAAAAAAGTATTAGGAAAACTAGAAAGCAGTTAGACAGAAACTAGATATAGACCAATACCTTATATTACTAATCAAGAGATCAAAATAGCTACGTGATCTATACATAAAGGGAGAAATAAATAAATTAGAACATGGAACATATTACTTATTAGATAGAATGGAAAAATTTATAAACAAGAGAAAGAGAGAATTGTGAGATGTGATTTTTATTATATTAAATTTAAAAGATTTTATATAAATAAAATCACTGTAGTCAAGATTAGAAGGAAATCAGAATAGTGGGAGGGAGGAGGGAAGTGGAGAGTTTTGTGGACAATTTCTTGGACAAAGACCTCATATATAGAAGAGAACTTTACCAAATTTATGAGAATATGAATTATTTCTCAATTGACAAATTTTCAAAGGATATGAACAAGCAATTTCTTGAAGAAATCAAAGCTATCTATAGTCACATGAAAAAATGTTCTAAATCACTGATTAGAGAAATGCGAATTAAAACAACTTTGAGCTACTATTTCACACCTGTCAGACTGGCTAAAATGAAGGGAAAATGACGAGATGTGGAAAAAATGAGGGCATCAATATACTGTTGATGAAACTGTGAACTGGTTCAACTATTTAAGAGAGCAATCTGGAATGATGCTCAAAGAATTACAAAACTGTATGACCTTGGACCCAGCAATATCACTATTAAGTCTGTTTCCTAAGGTGATCAGGGATAAGATATAATATTATAGCACTCTCTTTGTGATGGCAAAGAATTAGAAATTGAGGGGATATCCATCAGTTGTAGAATGTCTGTATAAGTTGGGAAATATGATTGTAATAGAATATTGCTCTGCTAAAAGAAATGAGCGGATTGATTTTAGAAATACATGGATTTTCATGAAATAATAAAGAGTGAAACAAGCAAACCAAGAAAAATACTATATACAGTAATAGCAACATTGTTAAGAGTAAATATGAAAGATTAAACTATTCTGAATTATGTGAATACTCAAATCAACTACAAAGGACCTATGAAAGAAGATACTATTCATCTCCAGAGAAAGAACTGCTATATAGATTGTAGAGTTTCACAAATGTTGGCCTTCTCTAGGGTAGCATTAGGAGAGAGGAAGGGAAAGAGTTTGGAACTTAAATGTAACAAAAGTAAAATGTAAAAAAAGAGGTGGAAAGACTTGCATGAACTGAGCCAAAGTGTAGTAAATCAGGACCAAGATAAAGAACAACTTACTATATTATAAATATTATAAAAGTGAATAATTTTAAAGACATGTATAAACTGATGAATAGAATGGGAAGAACTAAAACAATTCATACAACCACTCTTTAAAAACATCCAATTTCAAAAGTTGCAAGAACTCAATTGTAAAGATCACCCATGATTTCAGAGATGAGTGATAAAAAATGCTACCTACTTCCTGATAGAGAAGTGATGAATTCTAAATCCAAAATGAGATTTTTTTTTTTATTTTGGCCAATGAGGAAACTTATTTAACTTGGCTTATGCATATTTGACACAAGGAATTTATTTCTTCCCCATCGCCACCCCCCTGTTTTGTTTTTCAAATGATTTCAGTTGTGCCCTATTCTGTGACCTCTGTGTGGGATTTTCTTGGCAAAGATACTTGAGTGCTTGAGTGCATATATTGATATGCAACAGAATGAAGGTGGGTGACCAAAAAAATACATAAAGATTTCTATTAAAAAATAAAATTAAAAATAAATCTAATGTTAGACATTTGTAACAGTAAAATGTTCCTCTAAAAATTATATTTAATTATACCCAAAAATGTCCTATTTTACTTCAACCTCCTATTATAATATCAGAATTGTTGACTGTTAAATGTTATAAATCATTATGGGGCAAAAGGTCCAGAATCTGGTAAGAATTAATCATGGTCAAGTTTTAAAGATAAGAATTATCTCTAAATATACTTTAAGGTAAAGATGTTCTTTACTCAAAGGAAGATTTAAGGGGCATATGACTTAAGTCTACCTTCACTGGATGCTTCCCAGTACCTTCTTGTCTTCTATGCTTTAAAAACATCTCACTTGATCCAGTGCCCCTCAGAAACTATTTTTCCATCTCACTCCTCTCTCTGCCAAACTTCTTGAGAAAGCCATTGACAATCGAAGCTTCTCTTCTCATACTCTTCTCAACCCCCTGTATCGTCTCCTTAGCCCACCATTCAATTACATCTAATGGACCTTTTTCTCAGCCTGCATTCTTACCTCTCTGAAGCATTTGACCCCGTTCATCCACCTTTTCCTTCTGGATACACTCATTTAGCTCTACATTTTGATGACACTTCTCTTAGTTCTCTGACTTTTACTTATCTTCAAGTCAGTCATAGGGGTATTATCCCCTCCCCCACAGCTCCCTCCTGGGCTCCAGGCTCTTTTTTCTTCTATTTATTCACACATACCATCATTATCATCATCATCAACTTGCCCTCATAATTTCCATGTTATCTTTTTACAAATTTCAGATCTTATTTGGCTCCAACCTCTCACCTGATGTCTTACTTCAATAACTCAATGATTCTAAAACATCTTTCCTTCCAAGCACTCCCCTGTCTAGTTTCCCTGGAATTACTTTAGACACCACTCTCTTCCCAGTCATTGAGGTTCATAATCTCTGTCAACTTCAACTATTCACTCACCCTCACTTCATACAATACTGTCTTCTCCATTTCTGCCTTCACACCTCATTTTTTCCTTTCTCTCCACTCACATAGCCACTATCTTTCTATGCTTTGTCTTAACTACTGTAGTAAACTTCTGGTTGGTTTTCCTGCCATAAGTCTCTCCCTACTTCAGACCATCCTCTATGCAGCTACCAAATAATCTTTCACAAAGCACAGAATGACCATGACATTCCTGTAATCAATAAACTCTTATGCTTTCCCTTTACTTGCAAAAACAAATATAAAATTCTCTTGGCTTTTAAAGTTCTTTATAGTCTGGTGCCTTTTTTCTGTTCCATGTACTCTACAATACAAGGACACTAATACAAGTGTTCCATACATGAGACACTCCATTCCCAACTACATAACTGTTGTCCTCCATACCTGGAATGTTCTCTCTTCTTGCCTCTGCAACCTGGATTCCCTCAAGTTAAGGCTCATGTCACATTTAAGAGTCCTTTCCTGATCCCTCCTACTGACTGTTTTCTCTGAGATGACTTCCCTTTGCACTGGATGTTATCTTGCATGTACAAAACTGTATGTTATCTTCATCAGAACAAGAGTTTGAGGGCAGGGACTTTGTTTCTGCCTTTGCTATCAGAATTTAGCACAATCCTTGGTTTAACAAGGGTACTTACCTGCACCATTGGCCCAGGGGCTACAGTGGCATAATAAAACTAGTAATATGATGTTTCCAGGTCATTCTCGAGGACAGACTCGAGATAGAAAGGTATACAACACTTTTCTAATCAAATGACACTCTGTAGATATGATCAATAATACTAATCCAAATGGTAAGCTATCTTGAAACAACTGGCTCCTTAGATTTGCAGATTACCCCATTCCCAAAAGAACATGCTTCATGTTACAGACTTTTGCCCATGTTCATCAAAGACCTCATAAATATGAATGCTGATAATTTTAAGAGAACTGAAAATTTTCTTAATGCTCAAGTTAAAACTGGGAAATATTTATAATCAAAACCTTTAAAAGGGAGGAGAAAAACCAATCCCCATGGCTTAAGAATTATATAAATTTATAGGAAACAAACTGGCTTTATGAATTCATTAGTATAGAGAACTGCTGAATGAGGAAACTCCCTCTTCCAGGTAGATTAGCATCTTCTCTACAACTCAAGTCTTAAAAGAGTTGCCAAGAACACAGAGTGGTTAAGTGACTTCCTAAGAGTCATATAGTCTTATGTCAGAAGTGAGACAAATCCACATATTTCTCGTCCTGAAAACATTCTCTATCCAGTACGTCACAATGTCTATCCCTATAAATAGAGTAACACTGACAATATCTCAGAAGAGGCCATCATTACATTTTCCTCAAAATCTGTTTTGACTAGCTAAACAGCTTTCAGCACTATTTAAAAATGGAAATAGAGAATCACTAGAAATAAAAATCTCACTTCCACAAATATTACACAAATTAAGTGAACCTACTGTGAAGAGAATCAAGACGAGATGTAGATAACTCTATTTTTTTTTCCTGGGGTTTTTCAATCCTGAAAATGTCTTCTGAAGAGTTTTTATCTTTATCCTACCTTCCTCTAGTAGTTCAAATTTTATCCATATTCCAAAGTATGCACCAATTTTGTCTCCCTCAGCTTGCAATGATTTTTAGGATGACAAATCCTAAAGGTGATCAAGTCCAATCCTTTGTTATCAGGAAACTGATACGAAAGGTGGTGTGGTAACTTGCACAATATCATACAAGTCTTTACTCATGTCACCTAATTTTGCGCTTGACATTCTTTGTATTACCATTTAAATATAACACCTTTTTAAAAAAGAGAATGTTAAGTTTCTCAAGGTAACCAATTTTTATATTTTGTAGCTCCTATCTACTCCTTTCATTGAATAATACAAAGTCTGTAAGGTGGAATGGACTAGGTTACAAAAGATTGGTTTTTCAGTCTTGATTCACCTATCTTATACAAGTCAATTCACTGATCCTCTTTCCTCAGTTATAGAAATAATTTCCCTACCTATCTCACAGGCTTATGACAGTATAAGTTCTTAGAATGAGTAAAACACTGGGCAAATCAAAGACATCTGTGATAATTGCTAATTTTCTCAGTTACATTCTGTATAGGGCATGATGGATTTATTTTGTAAAGATCTGGGTTGAATCTTGCCTCTGACAATTTTTATGTGATCACAGACAAGTTATCACTTCAATCTATTTTTCTCATCTACATAGAGGTAATACTTATAATACTCATCTTATAAGATTGTTATAAAGAAATTAACACAAAGTGGTTTTCAAATCACAAAACATCAGTTGTTAGGTGCATCAATATGAGAATTATTAATACCTTTAGGGCATTTAAAGTCATTTTTATAAGACAATAATACAGGAATCTTCTCCCTCAAAATATATTTGCCAAGCTAAGCACCATAGTTTATTATTTTCACACAGCTGTTGACTTCCAAATGTGTTTCTGCTCATTAAATTTTTTAAGTCCTACACTATTAATGAATTTGTGATGTTTTTCAAGAGTAAAGGCTATCAGGAAAATGAACCTTATGTAAGGAATGCCATCTTGTGATTGGAACCAGTCTATACAAGAAATGAATAACATTTTTATTTAGAAAAATCCATTCCATAATAATTCACAAGTTCTAATTGTTACAAAAGTTTCATCAATATAACTCACAAAATAAACTTTTTTATTTTACTTATAATGGAAAAATGAAGAAAAAGAACAACCAAAGAAATTTTAAACATGTTTATTGGGATGTACAAAGTTTCTGGTTTCAAACAATACAGAACTATTTTCTGAAATGGTAAAAATTGTACTGCTATTATCTATTCAAATATCAATTCTGAAAAACACTCTCCTATACTAGGGCAAGAAATTTCACTTTTCCTTTGTTAATATTATTTTGTAATGCTTCTCATTTAATAACACTCAATTATAATCTAAAAAATGCTTATAATATATTTGGCTTTCAAGATCTATCATCCCAAAGATCCAAATGGATCTACACTGTTACAGCAAGTTGGAGAGCTAAGCAATTGTATAATTAAATCTAGGCAGTTAAGACTGCCAATTCAGGTAATTCTAACCAAGTATGATTCCTTCAAGACAAAAATATTGGTTTAATCCTGTTGGATGAGTTCATCATTCCCTGGGGTCAAGTTAGGCATTTTTTGAGGTGCATTAACTTATTAGTCACTAGAATACCAATAAATGCTAACAGATGTGATACCCAACAGCAGCACTAGGATATTCTAGTTGCCAAATCATTAATGGAAACCAGAAATCTTAGCTCAGTTAACAGGGACAAAGAACAACTCCAGTCATCTTTCATAAGAAAAGCCTTGATTTATGATGACCACCACAACATAGCCTGAAAGTCTATATGCATTTATGTATTGCTTCCAGTGAGCTGTTTAGTTAAGATCCTGAAAAGTGTTTGCAGGCCATAAATATTTAATTCTAAAAAATATGCAAAAGTTACTGGAAAAAATGGCAATTTCATACATAATAAAATTTTTGAACCACACATTAGGTACAATGACAAATACTTGCTATTTTTGCTTAGAAAACTTTCATGAAATGATTTTGTATAAGTGTTTCTATATGACCCTTTAAGATATTCACATCGGGGGCACAGACATGATAGTTTGGATCTTGTTGTTTCGTTCGCTTTAGCAAGGCTTCATGTGGTGGAGGCAAAGCATTATATGAACTTAGTAAACAAAGTTGGCTAGATGAAGCCTCATTTATTTCTTTAATTCTTAAAGCCTGCATGATAGCAGGGGCAAACTTAGAGTAATGAGCTGTAGAAGCTAGGATCACTGGGCAAGTTTTGTCTTGCATTCTATCTGCAACTACTTTAGCAACTGCAGTGTGAGGGTCTAAAATGTACCCTGATGTGTGGTATGTAGAATTAATAGCAGCCAAGCAGTTCTCTTCAGAACACCAATCAGCTATGAAATCCCGCTGAAGCTTTTCAACTAGGATCTTTTCTAACTGAAAATGTTGCTGATTTTCTAACTGATGAAATAATTTTGTCATCAATTTTCCATCTCTATCAGTCATAAAGTGTAAATGTCTTTCCAGGTTGGAAGATTTCAAAATATCTATCGATGGAGAAAAACTCTGTACCAGTTTCCTTTTCCTTAGATCATAGTGTCCTGTTTTTATAAAATCAGTCAAAACATGGTTTTGATTAGAAGCACAAATAAATTTTCGAATAGGGATTCCCATCATTTTGGCATATACTGCAGCTAATATGTTTCCAAAGTTTCCTGTGGGAACACAGACATCTACTGGGCTTCCAAAAGAAATAAATCCTTGACTAACAAGATCAAGATATGCAGAAGCATGATAAATTACCTGAGGAAGCAGTCGGCCCCAGTTTATAGAATTAGCTGAACTCAAGATTGTTCCATATTCTACTGTAAGAAATCCAGTAAAATCTGAATCATTAAACATTTTTTTAATAGCTGTCTGGCAAAAATCAAAATCTGACTTGACACCTACTGCCCACCCATTTTCTTTTTGACTTCCAATTATTTGTTCTCTCTGAAAATCACTTACTCCATCTTCAGGAAAGAATGTGACTGCAGCTATTCTTTGCTTATCACTGTGAGTAAGACGACTGAAACCATTTAACACAGCACTTCCTGTGTCCCCAGAAGTAGCTACAAGGACCAAATAATTACAAGTTCGAGGAATACAGTGTGCAAAAAGATGTGGCATTAGTTGTAATGATAAATCTTTAAATGATCCTGTAGGTCCATGAAATAATTCCAAAATGAACTGATTACCTGAAAGGTGCCTTACAGGTGCAATTTTAGAGCAGGCAAAGTTTTCTCCATAAGCAGTTTCAATCATTTCTCCCAACTTGAAAGCAGGTATATGAACAGGATGTATACATTTCTCCAATATTATCTGTGCTCTTTCTATGTAAGTTGCTCCTACTAAGCTTTTCCATTCTACACTACTTAATTTTGGAAATTCCTTCTGGGGAACAAAGAGCCCACCATCAGAAGCTAATCCCTCAATAACAGCATTACTGAAGTATTTTGTGGAAACTTTTTCTCCAGGGTGTTTGGATTTATATCTGGTTGAAACAAATGTTTCTGAGTCTACATCTTGATACCTCTTTATTTCCTCAAAGGCTTTATCAGCTATTACCTCTACAGATGCTCCATCTTCACAAAATATACGAATATCATACCATTTTTTATAGAATTGTCTCCTATATTGAAGTATTTCTTTCAGAGGCATTCCAGCGTTCTGGCCCACAATTCGATCAATCTTCATTAAACTCAGACGATCTATTAAATCTGTTATAGGTACATCCAGATATACAATTATTCCACTTTTCTTCAGATGCTGCATGGTAGCATCATGCATTGGATTTGACCCAGAAAGGGAAATTACAATTCCAGATGCAGAAAAGTTTAACAGCACTTTTCCTTCCTCTTCTAAAAATTGCTCATTACCAACATCCTTCAATTTTTCAGCCACAGTCATATTCCACGTTATTTCAAGGATATTATCCACATCTATAGCACCACAACCTAGTTTTTGACTTATTATTTTGCCCACTGTTGTTTTCCCAGAACCAGGAAGTCCCATCAGTATAATATTTTTGTTTCCAAGAGAATGAGTCGAGAACCATGACTTCCTGAATTCTCTAAATGCAAAGGTCCTTGGAAGAACCAACTTTAGATGTCTATTTGCTTTAAAATGCATAAGAGAAACAAATGTCTTGGTTATTAGTTTCAAATGCTGATGCCGACTAATATGAAGCATTGTCTTTGAACTTTTCTGTCCAGGTCAACCTGCAAAAGGGCTTACACCCTTATCAAAAACAAATTTTTTTTTTTAAAAAAAAGGACCATTAATACCAATAGCAATAACTACAAAATCATGTCAGATTGAAGAAAATAATCATGAATGTATATCAAACCAAAATATATAAATCCTCCAAATTTGGGAGTTTAAGAATTCCTAATAATTTCAAACAATGAAATGCTAAATCTTTATATAAAGTTGTTTTTTTTTAACTTTTTAGGATGCATAATTGAAACTTAGGATTTTAAGTATTCCTAAGAATTTCATGCAATAAATTAGTAAATCTTTATATAATTTTTTTAACTTTCTATGATGCATAACTGAAAATATTTTGTAAACAACATTTTATAGTTTGTGAACTGTTTTTAAAAATTTTGCTAGCATAGGATCAATTTTTTTTTGCTTCCTTACCTGTACATTCCTGGATTATCTACAATGAGGAGACATATAATACAAAAATAGTGGTAGCATGCTAATTACTTACAATAAGATAAAAAATGAAGGCTAATTTCTAAACTTATATTTCTTTTGTTACATTAGCTGCAGGCTAATTTTGTTGTCAAAATGTAGCCAGCATTCAATTTGCTTTGATGAAGAATCAACTATACCAAAAGTATTTCTTTAAATTATTTCAACAGTAAATTGAGTTTTTAAAAGAAAAAAATTATTAAATTTTTACAATCAGGTCAAAATGATTTAATAATTTTTAAAATCAGTATTTAATATCTATTCCATTTTTCAACTTTTTTCTTTTTTTTTTTACTTTTTTTACCTTTCATGACCAAGTATTATTCTCTCCAACTAAATGGTAACAGATTTGACAAGAACTCTGTATTTCCAAATGTGAATGGAAATTTACTAGAGAAGAAAAAAGTTTCTCTAATTTGCAGACTGTACTGATATATAGGAAAATAATTCATAGCATTCTTATCTTAACCTAGCTCTTTCCAAATGTAGTCAGAAAGACCCAGATTCAAATACTGTTTCTTTTTCTTACTGTATTATTTTGGGCAAGTCAAAACCTCTTAGAACTTCCATTTTTTCATATGTAAAGAGGGAAGGAGGAAGTGGATTAGATGACCTCTAACCTCTCTCTTAACTTTAAGCCTGTGATCAATATAAAAGCAACAAATCAAAATTTTCATCCAAATTTTACTCAGAAATGCAGAGTATCTTATTTCTAGGGTAAAATAAAAAATAAGGCATTTATTTATTCTGAAATCTCTCTTAAAGTATACATGACAAAGTTAAAAATAAAACTTAGTTCCTACAGAGTTAAGAGCATTGATATACATTTTCTTATCATTTATCTTAAATCTGTTCAACAATTACAACCCTCAAAAGACAATAAATATGGGATGAATAACATGATAATTACAGCTAAAATAAACTATTATAAATTGGCAATGAGGTAAAAATGTCTGTAATAATCTTATTTCTGCAATGATCACCATCTGTTATTTAAGTTGCTCCAAATAATTATGGAAGGAAACATGGGACCAAGTCAAATCCCAAACCTTTTCCAAAGTAACTGCCCAAATGTCTAAATATAATTCTGGTGGCAGAGGGCAAAGTTTCCTATACAAAGGTTGTTCTAGATCCAGATGGATCCCACAATTTCTTATTCTTTTTAGGATATTGATTACCTTTGGAAATAGTTCCAATCAACTATATACAGTAATAATATTCTGTTCCTGTTTTAGAAACTAATTCAAAGTAGTTAAAAGTACTTATGCCATCAGGCAAAAATAGTCTTGCACAATTGAATTATTGCTTTTCTTCTTTATAATGCAAACTAGAATTCAATCAAAGTATATTAAGGTGCTACATTGTATTTTTAACATACCCTAAAAGCAACTTAGAAGTTTTCTCCTCTGGACCTGGCCATCCTCAGCAAGGAGATCAACCAAATCATTTCCAATGGAGCAGTAATGAACTAAACCAGCTACGCCCAGAGAAAGAACTCTGGGTGATGACTAAAAACCATTACATTGAACTCCCAATCCCTATATTTATGCCCACCTGCATTTTTGATTTCCTTCACAAGCTAATTGTACAATATTTCAGAGTCTGATTCTTTTTGTACAGCAAAATAACGGTTTGGTCATATATACTTATTGTGTATCTAATTTATATTTTAATATATTTAACATCTACTGGTCATCCTGCCATCTAGGGGAGGGGGTGGAGGGTAAGAGGTGAAAAATTGGAACAAGAGGTTTGGCAATTGTCAATACTGTAAAGTTACCAATACATATAATCTGTAAAAAAAAGGCTATTAAATAAATAAATTTAAAAAAAAAAAAAAGTTTTCTCCTCTATTTCTCATTTACTGGATGTAGACAATCTCACTCAGTAATGACTTAAAAAATACAATCCAAGATTTTACTGGTATAAGCACTTGTTTCACTAACTCATACTATGGGCCTTTATAACAATCTTTAAGAATGTGACCAAAAGATTCACCACGCTACAGACAATTTGGTGATAAGTCTCTTCAAACTTAGCAAGGCTAGTCCCTGAATAAGTTAGTCCACTACTGAGCTTTACTTGAAGCCCTTTCAACTTAGTGGGGACAAATACAAACTCTGCAAGTATGACCTTTAAGAACTCCTTCCATGATACAGTAATGTATCTAAAGATGAATTTAGTGCAGGAGTCACTAATTAACATAATTCTATTCAAATAACTGTAAGTTGACCTTTGATTTAACAAATAAGCTAAATAGTATAAGAAGGAATTCATTCTTCTGTGATTGTTCTTCAAGTGGTATATAATGTTTCACTTCCATCAACCAATATGTACAGTAACAAAGTCAGGAATAGATCTTAAATGAACTGTGTAGCTTTCAAAGTGAAGGCATTCTTTCTTTATAAGCCTGAATGTTTAAAACAGAAACATATATTAAAATTAATCTAAGTTAGCAGTATATAAGGTTATAAAATTTTCAAGATATTGTACAAAGTCTACTTTAAAATGTGAAAGTTGAGACATTACATGAAAACACTGAATTTACCTGTTTCTATCTCTACCTAACTCTATCCTGCTAAAAATCAAGATATTAATTTTTATATGTTCAAATGAAAAAAATATGTCATAATGTGATCAAGATTGACCACATAAAATGAAAATATCACAAAAACTATAGGAGAAGGAAGAGTAAGAGAGGGAGGCTTGATTATGTACAGAGTTTAGGGAGGATAATAAAGTCCAAGAAGATGGCAAAGAAAGGAACCAAAGTCTTAAATGACAAAAAAATTTATATGAGACCCTTTAGATAAGTCAGCAGAGTTTTAGTGTGATATGGTCAGGTTGTCCTTTATGAAGACTTTGGCAGCTATGTGGAGAATTGTTGGAATAGGCTGTCTTGAGGCAAGAAGACCAATAAGGGTGCTGAAATAAAGACCAACTTGGTGGGCTGCCTTCCCATTCCAATAAAATCTCATAATTTAAACCATGGACATGCCATTTGTTTCTTTTGTTAAATCATCCTTTTGGACAATTTTTTTTGATCTCCATTGAGAACTTGTATTATTATGGGAATGTATGCAATTTGCAACATGACATGTGGCAACAGGGGAACCTGGAAAATTTCACTATCCATGGGAAAACTCTCACCCCTTTGGACCCAGAATAATACAGAGCTGCTCACAAAATTGTAAAGTGCCATTGGTGAACACAGATTACTATGTTTCATATCTCACTTGGAAATCAATGAAGTATTTTTATACCTCTGGGGTTGAACCTAAGTAGTAATCTTACAAAAACAAAGACACAGATATTTATATGTACTATCCAGTCTGAGACAACAATCCTGTGAGGTTGACTCTATAAGTTAGAACTGATCCAATTTTAAAATAGGAGAAATAAATGACATACTTACAATTGCTGAGGTAGTAAGTGTTGGAGAAGTTCAAACCCAAGTTTCTCCTCCATCCAAATCCAGAACTACTTCTACTACTGCCTCTCACTGTGTATCAGGCTAACATATGCAAGAGAGATACTTTCTAGTCAAATTTTTAAAGCTAGATTCTAGTTTCTTGTCAAATGCTTTTGTTTTCTTAATAATCAAGAAACAAGGATTAAGAGTCATTTTGTTACTGAAAAATCATTTTAAAAGACTGTCCTTTCTCTTAGTATGATTTCATCAAGGACAGTCTTGATATTCACATAGACTTTCTAACAATGGTTTCATTGAGTAATTGAGCACACGAGACAAGCATTACTAATGTCCTCTCAATTGCATTTTTAAAAAAATATAAATAGTATTCTTATTTTCCTCAGTCGCTTCTTTCAGATCTTAAAAATCAGTCCCTCACTACTTTCAACAATGTCATCTCAAACATAAAATAGCAGATGATAATAGTAAAAGTCATGAAAACCTGATTTTTGAATCCTATTTCTGACAAACTCTGACCTCAAACAAGCTTCTTAATCTCAAATGCCTATAATATCCACCTCACCAGAGTCCTTGTAAAAGGCTCAAAAAAGTAGCATCCATAAAGCATTTTGCATATTCAAAAAAAAAACTACACAAATATCAGCTATCAGTTGATTTATCTAATCCTCCTAACTTTACCTCCCTTAGTACCATTTCTGCCTCCTCATTATAACACTGACAACTCAGGTGGGATGGGATGGGTTTTACTAAAACAAGTCTTCAGAGCAACCTTATGTGTTGGCCCATCTGAATTAAACATGTGTTGAGGTCTAGAGTCAGCAGGGTATAGTGAAAAGAATCATGAGATTTAGAACTGATAGGGACCAGAGACATTATACAATCTTTCCCTAAATAGGAAACTGCAGCTAGGAGTCAAGTGATGAGGACATGAAATATGGCTCATCTACATTTACTTTTTTACCACTTTTCCCTTAAGTCAAAATCACATTCAATCCCTTTCATTGCCATCCAAAGTTAATGCCCTTTCCCACTTTGTGTTCCCTAAGGCTAGGTCCTGGGCTCTCTTCTGTTTTCCCTCTATATAATCTCATTTGGTGATCTGATCTCCCAATGGTCTATCATTTCTTTGGAGATGACACCCAGATCTTTGCATCTAGCCCAGATCTCTTTCTTGAAACAGTTTCACAACTGAGATAGAAATATAATGTTTCTCCATACTCCATCTCCATACTCATCTAAGAAAATGATGAGGTCCATGCAGAGGATTCAAGGTCAATACAAAGTTCAGGAAACTGGCAAGGTAAGTCCATGTTTACAAAAAAGAAATGTAGATCTACACTGAATTGGAGCAGTATGAGATGTCCTCATGGGCATTTACTAAAGTAAGATGGTTATTAAAATTAGAAAAAAATCACAAAAAGGTCTTTGAACTCAAAGCCAAACCTCACCAAACAGGAAATAAAAAGGGCAAATATATGACAACTAGCAAACAATAATTATAATTACATGACTAATTAGATTGCTAGCATGAAGAGGGGGGAAAAAAACAAATGGGATTGATCTATCGTCATTAAGGATGAAAAGAGATTCTAACAGATCTTTTCCATTTTTATCTGCTGTCCTACTTTCATCTATGAATAATCTCAGGATCAAAATGATCACATATTTAGTGGTGGAAGGAATCCTTGGAGGTCATGTAGTCAAACTAACACATTTTACAGATAAGGATCATAGAATTAGGGCTTGAATCCAAGTATACTTTATTTCAATTTCAGCACTCTATCCATCACACCATACTACTAATATAGTATCTTCCTTAGGATATCCCAAAAACTGTAAATCAAGTTTCCATAAACATCTCAAATTCATTATGTCCAAAACAAAACTATTTTCTTTTTCTCCAAACTCCCATTATATGAGACCCTTTAGATAAGTCAGCAGAGTTTTAGTGTGATATGGTCAGGTTGTCCTTTATGAAGACTTTGGCAGCTATGTGGAGAATTGTTGGAATAGGCTGTCTTGAGGCAAGAAGACCAATAAGGGTGCTGAAATAAAGACCAACTTGGTGGGCTGCCTTCCCATTCCAATAAAATCTCATAATTTAAACCATGGACATGCCATTTGTTTCTTTTGTTAAATCATCCTTCAACACTTTCCTATTGAAGTTTCTACAACATCATCAATCATTTCATATACCCAAATGGATTAGGTGCTCTTTATTACATAATTTCTTGCCTTTTATCTTGCTATTACTCACGACTAGAATGCTCTTCTTCCTGAATCCTACTTTCAGGGGTTCTTTCAAAGTCTCCACAAGAGACCTTTCACTGTTTCTTGTCTCCCCACTTCAGCCTCTAACTTGCTTCCAAGATTATCTTCTATTTAAAAATAATAGTATTTATTTACACTGTATGTATCTTATATATAGGGTTATTTTATGCAGTCTCCATTAAGTTTCTTGAGGGCAGGGACAGTTTTTACATTATATCTTTCTGTACCTTTTTTTATTCTCCAAAAGGTAAAGGAAAAAGTGAATTCTCAACATCTGAGTCTTTTACTCCATAGTTAGTTTTCTTTTCAACTTCATTCCACTCAATGACCAGGTTTTAGCTGAGCTCTATAAATTTTTCACTCCACTGCGGCATTATTTTCTCAAGTGATTTTACTTATAAAGCTGTATTTTTTATCTTTAGCCACAGTCAAATAATTCATCATTCAATACTCAACCTATTGATGAACTTCTGATTCTTCTAAAAAAAAATGAAAATTTTTCCATGTGCTTTTTCATTATCTTTTCTTTATAGCATAACATTACAGAGCTTAAATTTACATACACACACACACACACACACACACACATATATATATACAAATACTACTTTAAGGACTGAGGAAAAACAAGACAAAGAAAATAAGAGAAGGGATATTAAAATCAATCTAATCCAATTCTCTCATTTTACAAAAATGTTGGCAGATACTAAAAAAGGCTGATACTTCCTTAAGGGCATATCATAATAGCAAAGTCAGGCTTGGAAAATATATCCCCACTCACTAACCAGGATCCTTTACAAATGTATCTCAATAATAAAGCAGTAGTTACACTGAATTACAGATACTAACTCTGTATTATTTCCATATATGTACACAAATTATTCTAGAACTTCAATGTTCTAGATAAACAATATTAATTGTATTTTATTTTACTACAAAGCAATCAAAGAACTCTAAACAAAAAAAGTCAAGTACAACATTAATAAAATATCAAGTTACATATTTATCTTCTTTCCTGGGTATATAAACTTAAGTTTACCAAAAAACATATTTTGATGATCATTATAAACTCCTCCTCAAAAGGCAAGGATCATTCAGAAAATTATTTTAAATGGACCAAGATGAATTTTATTCACCATAATTAAATGAATTACCTAATTTTAAATTCTCCAGTAGTTCTTCACAATCCCATTTAGACACAAATATTTTCACATCTATCAATATAAAATCTTTGCTTTTACCTATTCTTCTAAAACAGGGGTACTTAACTTTTAGGAGAGGAAAGACTTCCCTCATGGAAGTCTGGTGAAACTCTGGGGACCCCTTCTCAGGAAAAAAAAGTTTTCTTTTAAAGAAAGAGAAATAGAATGATTGAAACAAATGCTAAATTTCACTTAGAGAAAAATAAAGGTTTTTCCACATCCAAGTTCATAGATCCCATGACAGACCTCTTCAGGGGTTTACAGACCTCAGGTTAAAAATCTCTATTCTAATATATTAACAAAAACCATTAACTATATATAATAACACTGACCTTGGAGACTTGTCCCCACTAGAATCATTTTATAATGGAAAATGGTCTTCTCTTGTTTTGGAAGATCTTTTAAGTGAAAAAGATGTTAATAAGTCATCTAAATCTGTTTTTCATCTCAAATATTCTATGCTTTCCAAGGAGCAATTACATAACAAAATATAACGTTCCACTGCTATCGACTCAGCCAATCTCAAGATTCCTTCTATAATTCCCATGGTTTTTCCTCAAATCCAAAAGACACTGATGCTACCAGACATCAGAAGATGACTACAAGGCAGAAGTACAGACCACAGCTGCCATTGCAACTGCATTTGGGGATTTTATACACCAATAAGATCCACTAAGTTTGCCATGTCCCTACACCAGGAGGCAATAAGTGACTAAGGCTCCTCTGGTGCTTTTATCTGGTTGGTTGTTTTCTACTCAAATCAAATTGAAAAGATTTGGTGACAATTTATGGATAATGCTACTCAAATTAAAAATTCCAGGGGTTTTTTTTTGGTTTTTTGGGGGGGCAGTATTACACTAGACTGTTAACTATCATTACCCAAGGTGGGTTGGGAATAAGGAAGAGATGGTATATTGGCTGTGGTATGTGTATGTGATGTGTATGATGTGAAGATACACTATGAAGCATGGGGATATATGTGAGGTTTGGGGGAACCTGCTGAAGCTGAAAAAAAATTCCTAATCTTAAATTTTCCAAAATCTGAACTGGTTAAACTGACCTAAATTATGTCCCAAAAATAAATAAGAGGGTGGGAAGGAAGAAGAAAGGGAAGAAAAAAGGGAAGGAGGAAGAGAGAGGGGAAGGGAGGAAGAGAGAAGGGAAGGGAGGGAGAGAGAGAGGAAGGAGAAACGAAGGAGGGAAGGAGGGAAGAAGGGAAAGGAAGGGAGGGAGTGGCTTGCATAGAAGGAACCACAAATTACATAGCCTTTGCACAATCTAGAGCCAACCTACCTGCTAAATTTTGTTTCATAATGCCCCTCATCCCTTTTAGGCCCAACATGTTCCAACAAAGTTGAATGTACTATCTAGGCAACCACAGTTCATTTATGATTCCTCTCTGGACTTGTTTCCTCATTTATAAAATGAAGGAAGCAGCCTAGATGACCTATGACTTTATGGACTCTTATTTCTCAGTATTTCGAAGTCTTGTCCTCTTCCACTTTAAAACATTCATGCAAGTTGTCACCCATTCCTTTCCTTCACACCTGCAACTTCTGGAATCCTTCTCTTCCCTAAAGATCTGGCACTCCTTCCAAACTTCTCCCAGATCATTATAATCTTGCTGAAAGCAATGTCTCCCTTGTGGAATTCTCCTAAAGAAACTTTGTAGTAGTAGCCAAGAAATTCTTGCATTCCAATAAAAAGTAGATAATACAACCTAAGATAGCAAGATGAATGGGAAAATCAATTTCTATCCATGTGATTTTAAAGGCAATTCCAAATGTTTGGTGAGGTCAACACAAGTTCTTCCAATTACATGGGTGCTGTATTTCAAAGAAGGTAACACTAATCTACAATCATAAGGACATGCTTATTTGAATTTTCTTAATAAGAGTATTAAGTTTTATGAAGCAATCTTTAATTAAGCACAAATCTCTTATGAGAAAGTATATGAGAAAGTATGAGAAAGGATTGGATGACATGATGAAAAGGATAAAATTTTAACAATTCCACCTGCCTTATTACCACTTCAGCAAAGCATAAACTTTTGAGTATTTCATTTGCTTCTACATCTCCAACATCTAATACAGTATCTTGCCCAAAGTTGTTTGAAAATGTGCAATCAACTAAAAACTGAGTCTAGATGCCCATCAGTTGGGAAATGGCTAAGTAAGTTATGGTATATGAATGTGATAGAATATTCTTCTATAAAAAATGATCATCAGAATGATTTCAAAAAGGCCTAAAGAGATTTACATGAACTGATGCTAAATGAAGGGAGAAGAACTAAGAGAACATTGTACACAGCAACAAGATTATGTGATGATTGATTCTGATGGACTTGGCTCTTTTCCACAATGAGGTGATTCAGGCCAATTCCAATATACTTTTTGTGATGGAGAGAGTCCATGTGAATTATAACACAGTATGTTCACCTCTTTTGTTGTTTGCTTTTTTCCTTCTTTTTTTTTTCTTTTTGATTTGATTTTTCTTAGCAGCATAAATATGGAAATATTTGGAAGAATTATACTTTCAATCTATATTGGATTACTTGCTCTTACTGGCTGTCTGGGAGAGGGAGTGAAGGGAAGGGAGGGAGAAAAATTTGGAACACAAGGTTTTTCACAGGGTGAATGCTGAAAGCTATCTTTGCATATATAAAATAAAAAGCTATGAAAAAATTTTTAAAGAAAATTTTCAATCAATCAACAAGAACTTATTAAATACCTACGTTATAAATTGTACCATGTTAAGTGCTGGGGGTACAAAGACAAAGTATGATAGTCCCTGCCCCTAAGGAGTTTACATTCTAACAGGATGACACACACACATTTTTTTTTTTAATTTAACAGTAGTTTTAAGGAGTGATCAAAAAAGTCTACATATAGAAAAAGTGACCCTGAAGCAGAGTTGTAAAGAAAACATGATTCCATAAGACAGAGGTGAGAAAGAACATTTCAAACATGCATGTATATATGGAGATAAGAGAGAGGGAGAGGTGATGAGATCCTCAATTATTACAGATAAACTACCCATTGATCTCCATTGGGCTATTCCCAAAGTACTGCCACCTCACAGCTGAAAAACATTCAGTGGTTCTTGACTGTATCTCTAAGGGACCTAATCTAAGGATTCCTAATCTGGCTTCATATTCCTCCCTAACACAGATTACATTTCACTGTACCCTTTTACAATATTCCGGTGCTGCCTCTTCTGCTCAGCAAGTCACCCTCTCCCATACATTCTGCCTGCAGAATTCTTTTGAGAGTAATGCAAAGTGTCATCCTACATGAGGTCTTTTATTAATCAGTGCTTTCTACTCACTTATACCACTGAAATTTACCTTGTATTTTACTAGAGGAGTACAAGGTTGAATTTACAGAAGAGAAAGAATGTAAACTCTTTGAGGGCAAAAACTGTTCTTGATTTTATATCTTCGGTTTCCAGTAGAGGACATATAAAACTAGATATTCAGTAAATGTTTGTTGAATAGAATTTCTAGTTTTTGGTTAAAATGATTCTCATTTTAAAATCCATTGGAAGATGAATTTAAAAGTATTAAATCAAATATATCAGCAAATAACAGAGGTAAATGAATGCCACTGACATGATATGGTCACAATTTTTTTGGTAAATCAAGACCATTTATTACATATACTTGCTGATATTTTCAATACTTTAGCTGATCTTTGATATGAATATCCAGCAACAATTTTTCCAATAATGTTCACTGTAATAAATTTTAAGATGAAGAGTAGTTAAAATATACATCCACTGATTAGGTTTTGAATACTATCAACTAATAAACTGAAAGGAGCTGTTTAAGCTCTAGGAATATCAGAAATTAAATCAGAGAGGTACAGTGGCTTCATGAATGAAATCAGTCTCAAGTCCTGCCTTTGACACTTCCTGGCTGTGTGACCCAAGCAAGTCACTCCTCTCTCCATGCAACAGGCACTGAGACTAGACCTCCATTGAACTGATAACCTGCATTGAGGGACGCACCTCACAACAGCTTTCTATATCAAAGAAATGAAAACTGGGTATTCCTTTCCCTCCCTTTCCCCACAAATTAATTCAATTAGTGATCCAATTAATTCAACCTCATGCAAGTATCAACTATAGAGAAAATTTTTTCTTCATGAGGCCTAATTCATTCTAATTAAGAAATTAGTTGGCAATTTTTAAAAAATCTCTTGAAAGCTCATTTATTTATCCCATTCTACAATTAAGTAATAGCTTTTACCTGTATTTTAAAACTATTTGATATACATTACTTCATTTGAATCTCGCAACAATCCAAATACTAGAGGAATGAGTATTCCCATTTTGCAGATGGAGAAACTCAGAACCCAGGCTCAGAGGAGTTGTATGACTTGCCCATTTTCACACAGCTATTAAGTGTTAGGAGCAGCATTTGAACCCAGATCTCTTTTGACTCCAAGTCCAGAGGTCTTTCCACTACATCATTCTGTATCTCAGGAGAAAAAAGAAAATTAATTGCTTAACACAATGTAATGTTTATGACATTTCAAACATATGCTTATTGTGCTAAAATATCACGTTTTCAGTTAGAAAAATATTCAATAATAACAGCTAGCATTTATATAGGGCTTTAAGACTTGCAAGAGGCTTTACAAATATTATCCAATTTCATCCCATAACAACCCTGGAAGATAGGTGCTATTATCTCCATTTTACAGATAAGGAAACTGAGACAAGCAGAAGCAACTTGCTCAGGTTCACCCAGCTAGTAAATGTCTGAGATGAGACTGTTATTTCAAAGAGAAACCTCAGAACATTTGTTAGGGCTAGTGATGTTGCAAGAGCAAAAACCTATCTTCAAATACCCATGAATAGCCTGATAAAGTGAGACTATTTTCCAAAGATTTCACAAGCACTTTTTCGTAAACAAAGCCAAATATTCACTATGTCCCCTCTAAAATCAAAAGTACATTCATCTGTTATGAACATAGTGAGCATCACTACTTTGAAAAAATCATTAAAATTGATAGCAAGAAAACTAATTGAATGCAAGAAAACTAAATGAAGTCAGTCCATTCTTGTCAACACCCTTATTCTCCAAGTGAGACAGTGAATTTCTTAATCTTTTGATGTACCAAAGAAGTATCTCCAAGGGAAGGGTGTAATTGGGAAAATCCATTAAAATTTCACATTACATTCAACCACAAAAAGATAATATCTTGAGGGACTATTTCTTATTTTGTCTTTGTGTCCTGTGACTCCCACTTGAGTTCTTGTGGCATACTGGAGGTATAGTTAAATTTCATTCATTCAAAATTTATTATATTTATTCAGAAATCCTTAAATTCAGTTATTATTGTTCCTTCTTTTCCTTAGTAATGTTCCTCTCCAGGATTAAAAAAATAAATAACATGTGAAGACTAGGAATTTATCAGTCTAAAATATAAAAAGCCCTTATGATGAAGTAAAAACAAAGCCCACTACCACCATTTCAATTAAGTTGACTTACCTAAGATCAAATCCAAAGTCAGAGTTGAGCCTTAATTTCAGTCCGAAGATGGAAGGTAAGTTTTCTCAGTTTCTTCCCAATTGTGACCAAAATGATTAAGCTATCAGTGAAGAAATATGAAAGTCAAGTCTAATTTCATATACTATTTAGACATGACAAATAAAAAAATGACATTAAAGAGTCAAAATGCTAGTATATTGAGACTATAATGTGGTCCTGTCCATGATTGGAAAAAATTTTACTGGCTTTTATAGAAAATGATAAGGCTAAAGTAGTATTCCCTCCCTTACACACGTTCCCTCTTTGCCAAGTAAAGGTTATCTATCTATTGAGCTAGTGGCAATAGAATGCAAATCCCAAAAGCTTGGATTTCCACTTGGTCGGTCCCAATATCTCACAATCCTTTGCCACTCTCTATCAAGCTAAAAAGCTGGTCCTGTGGGATCACCTCTTAAATCCCTGGACAGCCTGTCCCCAGTACTAAACCAAACAAGGGAATGCCAGGGGCTAGCTACCTGATGCTGTACACAGAACAATTCCCTAATAACTCGCCCTCCCTGAATCTGTGACACCATCTCTGTCTCTTATCCGAAAATGAGACCTGCTCAAGGTCTAGGATCGAATCGGAAGACCGATCAATAACCAGGGGTTAACTACGACTAATTCTATTCAGTTCAATAGACTGGATGATTCTACCTGACAAGGCCCCATATTCTGCCAATTGATGCACAGCAACAAATGTCCCTGCGCACCAAGCCATTTAAAAACGCGCCCACCCGGAGCAATCGCACAGACGCTATCCTGTGGAGCCAGGTTTCGCTCCTGTTCCTCCAGTAGCCTTACTTACCTTGGGGGAGTGACAGTTAAGGTAACATAGGCCGCGTCCCTTACCCGGCGCTTTAAGGGTTATTTCAGCGGGCTGTTCCAGCGCCTGGTTCGCCTCACACGACGGGGGGGTGAGAGACGCTCTCTGGAGGGGCTTTCTGTCACTTTACAAAGGAGGGGGCACGGTGATGAGGGGGCACGGTGATGGGAACGCGCACCTAACTGCGGAGGAGCTCGGCCCCGCGGAGGGCAATTACACTAAGGCGAGGAGACCCCCCCGCCGCGCGGGCGGAACGACCCCCCTAAAACCCCGAGGCATCGGTCGGGGCGATGACAAACCGGGCAGGATGGGAAGGGGCTCCCGGCAGGGGAAGGGGCGGGGCAGCTGGGAGGATTTTCTGTCTGGCTTCCTTCTCAAATGACTCACCCAGAAAAGTCACCCTGAGCAGACGGGGGAAGAAAAGGGGAAAGGAAAAGGGGGCGTCCGGGGCTCGCTTCCGACGCTGCTGAACCTGCCTCCGCTCGCCAGTACAGGGATCTCTCCGCCTCGGCCACGAGCTCCGACCCAGCCCCCCCCCACGGCGGCAGCGCGCGCCCGGGCAACGGCTCCGCCCCCTCTGCGCGGCGCTCCCACCCCTCTCCGCCCTCAACGGTCCTGCGCTCTCGGAGGCGACTACGTTTACGCATGCGCAGAGTCCAAACTCCATGCACCTGCGTTTCTCTCCCAGCTTCATCCACATCCATCACCCTTAGAATCTGCGCCACCAGCTCTCCGTGGCCAACGCCTCGCCCCTCCTCCCTTCGGCTTCGCTTTTATCGCACTCGTTCACCCTCCCCCCCCCACCTCACTCCCCCGCACTTTCCACTGCGCCTGCGTCAGGGGCCCGGCCTTGATTTCAGTTTGCTAATTAATAATCATTTCTTTACGCCTGCGTACGGGCTCCGCTTTCCATGAGTAGATTTGACGTCTCTCTCTTCAGTCTTCTGAGAGACCGAAAGAACAAAATGCATAAAGATTTTGGAAAAAGGGTATGCCGTTACATCCGGAGCCCCCAAGGGCTTTGGCGCTCCGGCGGAAACAGGTCCTGCGGGACAGGAGAGAACCCTTTTCTTTGCTCCCCCCCCTTCCACTTTGTGTTGCCGGGTAACAGTTCCCATGGCAACGGCCAGGTCAACAACGCAGGGCCCCTTTTCCAGAGTGTGGCTACAGCTAGAACCATAGGAACTGGGCGAGGGAGCCAGCCGAGGCCGGGCGATGTCTGCGTGGGGAGCTGTGAGCTAGACAGGGCACGAGGGAAGGCGAAGGCGCTAGGAGAGGGCGGCGGGCAGAGCAGGGAGGACGGGAGAGAGAAACTGACGGAGGTCACAAGAAGGGGAAAAGCAGCGGGTCCGAGGCCGGGACGCTAGGAGCAGGGCGGGGTGAGGAGGCCCTCGGTGGCCATGGATTCCCTGTGCCCTCCCGAGAGCATTTATAATCTCATCCCCTGCGACACGAAGATCCCTCCCAAGCCCGCTAGGTACGTGGCGGAGCCAGGATTCCGCGGGGGCGGGGGCGGGGCGGGGGCGGGGGGGGGGCCGCTTACCTCCGGGAGGGAAGCCCCGGACCCGCTGTAGGGCTGGCTGTGCTGAGGAATAAAGCGGAAAGAACGCGCACACGTGGACATGCGCACGCGTGCGTGTGCAAGCAGCCTGAATACGCTCGGGGGTGTGTGTGCCTAGCGCAGGGGCTGCCAGTCCCGGTGATGCTGTCTGCTTTTGAGGTCTGGAAGCGTCGGGAGCAATACCTATATCGGAGAGAAGGCATATATATATATACACGCGCATATACACCTGTCTTTGTGTGTTTGTATTGTGTTACCGGTATGTATGCGTGCTTGTGCGCGTCTGTGAGTCTCAGCGATGTGTCCTTTTGGGGTCTGAGAAGTCGGGTAGCACGCGTACTACACCAGAGAGAAAACATGCAAACACATGTGTGCCTGTGCATTGTGCGTGCCTCGATATGTGCACGTCTGTGTGAGCGTGTATCTCGGTGATGGTCTGTTCTTCTGAGGTCCGAGAGCAGGAGAGCACCTATTCTACGTCGGGAGAATATGTGCATATGCGTATTGTGTGTACCTGTGTGTGTGTGTGTGTGTGTGTGTGCATGTATCACAATGATATGTCCTTTTGAGGTCTGGGAGCACAGGTAACAGCACCTATACTACATCAGAGGTAATATATGTCCGTGTGTATATACATATATGTATGCATACTGTATTATGTGTATGTGTGTACATGTATGTATGCATACTGTATTATGTGTATATGTGTGTACATGTATGTATGCATACTGTATTATGTGTATATGTGTGTACATGTATGTATGCATACTGTATTATGTGTATACATATATGTATGCATACTGTATTATGTGTATATGTGTGTACATGTATGTATGCATACTGTATTATGTGTATATGTGTGTACATGTATGTATGCATACTGTATTATGTGTATACATATATGTATGCATACTGTATTGTGTATACATATATGTATGCATACTGTGCTATGTGTATACATATATGTATGCATACTGCATTATGTGTATATGTGTGTACATGTATGTATGCATACTGTATTATGTGTGTGCATATATGTATGCATACTGTATTGTGTGTATACATATATGTATGCATACTGTATTGTGGATACATATATGTATGCATACTGTATTGTGTGTATACATGTATGTATGCATACTGTATTGTGTGTATACATATATGTATGCATACTGTATTGTGTGTATACATATATGTATGCATACTGTATTGTGTATACATATATGTATGCATACTGTATTGTGTGTATACATATATGTATGCATACTGTATTGTGTGTATACATATATGTATGCGTACTGTATTGTGTGTATACATACTGTATTGTGTGTATACATATATGTATGCATACTGGATTGTGTGTATACATATATGTATGCATACTGTATTGTGTGTATACATATATGTATGCATACTGGATTGTGTGTATGCATACTGGATTGTGTGTATACATATATGTATGCATACTGTATTGTGTGTATACATATATGTATGCATACTGTATTGTGTATACATATATGTATGCATACTGTGTTATGTGTATACATATGTATGCATACTGTATTGTGTGTATACATATATGTATGCATACTGTATTGTGTGTATACATATATGTATGCATACTGTATTTGTGTATATGTGTGTATACATATATGTATGCATAGGTATGTTGTGTGTATATATATGTGTGTGTATATGTCTCAATGATATGTCCTTTTGAGGTCTGGGAGCACAGGTAACAGCACCTATACTACATCAGAGGTAATATATGTCCGTGTGTATATACATATATGTATGCATACTGTATTATGTGTATATGTATGTATACATATATGTATGCATATGTGTATTATGTGTATATGTGTGTATACATATATGTATGCATAAGTATGTTGTGTGTATATATATGTATGTGTATATGTCTCAATGATATGTTCTTTTGAGGTCTGGGAGCACAGGTAGAAGCACCTATACAGCATAAGAAAGATCATATATATTCACACACACACACACACACACTTATATATAGTGAGTTGGTATTATGCATGCATGTATATATATATATATATATATATATATATATATGTATGTATTGTATACATGTATGTGTGTATATATACTTTTATAGATAGATAGATATCCCAATGATGTTATATTCTTTGGAGGCCTGAGAGCACAGGTAGCAGCACTTAAGCTATATCAGAAAGATCTTATATAATCACATATACATGTGTACATATGTATTCTGTGTACATTGCATATGTATATGGCCATGTGTATTGTATATACAAATATATTGTATACGCACACATACATATGTGTGTATATATACATGTATGTGTATGAATATGCATGTGTAACCATGATATTATATTCTTCTGAAGTTTGAGAGCACAGGTATCAGTACCCATACTATTTAGCATTCTTCATTTTTACCAAAAGAACCATTCCCAACGCTGAAATGCCCATCTTCAGGCACAAAAGCTCAGCCTTCAAGTTAATATCCAGGTTAGCTGCTTTCCAATTTGATATTCACTATTCCATAAAATAGCATAATTTACATCCTTTAGTAGTAATCTATTTAGATAGAGGTTGAAAAATCAAATTTTGACTTTACAGCATTAAAAAAGAAACTTGAAAGTTGAATTTCAAGACTCATTTGTGCATAACTGGTTTACAAGATGAGATAATAATACTTAACTTTTTTCAAGAAAATTGCAAAAGTGAAAGTTTTTCATCTGTAATTGATTTGAAATTCTTGGAATAGATGATATGTAGTCAGTAGCTGAGGTTTTTGCTAAACTTGAGTGCTCTGTCTTTTGTAAATGGTGAAATAAATGTCGTTAGTTTCTCTAATGTAAGGACTCCTCAATTTTTACTCACTTCATTAGGAAGAGAACAAAGAAGGCAACCCGAGGAGTCTTCTTTCTTAATCTAGTTTTTTTCTAAGGTTTTGTTTTTTTTTACCCTAAATAAGGGCCTTAGTCACATAACTGAATAATTAATATTTAGCAAAGTATAATTCTAGAAAGATTTAAATTAAATATGTATAGTTTTCCAAACTTCTTAGTAGAGTATCTTATGCCTTTAAAAAAGAAAAAAACATACATTTAAATCATACCTTTTGTATTTATATGTCATTTCACACTCCCCTTCCAGATTGAACCTCCTCTGTAACTAAGAAAAACAAGCAAAAGTCCACAACACAGGAATGACATCTAACTGTGAACAAGTGTATTTAGTGTTATTATTTTTCCTAAAAGGAAAGTGTAGCAAATGAATCTTAGTTAACTTTTCAATATGTTTGGAGTCCGGATAAATTGAGTTTTACAATAATTTAAAAGATAATTTTCATTTTATTTAGTGCTCTTCAAATCATAGAACAAGATTAGCCTCTTTAATTCAATTTAAATACTTACTGGGCACCCTTCACTGATTTAACAGATATACTTATAGAGTATTTATGGTATGAAAGATAATCCCCTGTGTGCTATTCAGCAAATAAAGAAGTATACATTTTATCATTTCCACTTATGACTTTAAAATTGATTTGTTGGAGGACATATGCATGAAAACTATATTATACAATGGAATAGGGTAAATATAGAAACCATAACTCCAGTTACTGGAAAGAAAAGAGTAGAAATTTTCCTGAAGGGGATGTGCTAATACATGAACAATGAAAAATAGAACAGTGCAATCCTGCTCCTTTCCTAGTTGGAAATGTGGGCTAAATAACAATATGGTAACATGGATTCAACAAAGAATGTTGAGGAACACTATGTGGAAGAAGATCCTTAGAGGGTCAAATGTTAATGTTCTTAACCCTTCCCTGATGAATCGTCTTATCAGTTATAAAAGTCATAAAAGACATTTATCATAACTCCATAATGACATTAGAAATGCGTTTCAGAACTGAGAATAAGGGCCAGTGCAGGCAGCCATATTCTAAAAATCGGCATTCCATTTTCCACGTATAATTTAGCTGCTTATCTATGAACATAAACTTAGATCTGGAAGAGATCACATCTAATCCAACCCCAATTTTCACAGGAAACTGATGTCCAGGGAGGTCAAATAAATTACCTGATGCCACAGAGATTTTAAGTGGCAGAGTCAGAATTTAATATGTTTGCTTTTCACCTGGAACTGGGCTGCTTCTGGTTAATTTTATAAGCTCCCACACTAATGTGTCTCTCCCCAGGATCTAGCATCATAGTGATTTCCCCCATCTCAGATATCTGCTTCACTACCTTGAATTCAAGAGATGTTTTCCCTCTGCAACCCAGTTCCATATTGTGTTTGGGAGACTTTGTCCTTTTGGATCTCTAGTTTAATAGACTTGCCCCATATTCTTAGATTTTTTCCTACTTCTTGACTTTTAATGAAAAATAGATTTCTGCTAAGGATACTCAAAACTCAGGGTGTTTAGACTAAGTAATATATAAGGTACCTACGAACTAATTCCTTTGGCACCTTTTGTATATCATACTACTTCTCCCAGTCCTCTCCATTGGTGGCTATTCCTTTCACTCAACTTGATCCTCAGACAGAAGGAGGGATATTTGTTTTCCTTCTTCACTCCCAGTTCATGCTTCTACCGACATCCTTCAATAACATTTACTCATTTAAAATTCATTTTCCCCATTTTTATTGACAACATCTCTAGTCTTGTACGAGAATTTAGCATTGACTTGGTAACTGATTTGTGCTCTCTGGGTTTCCCTTATAAAGAGAGAGTCTGCTGGGTCAAGAAAGAAAGTGGCCCTTGGGCAGGGTTCCGATCAGATAAAGTGTAGTGAGATGCTTCCACATTCTCTTTGCAGACAGCACCCATGTCTTACAACAACTGCTTTGACTGCTATTTAAAAGAAAAAAGTGACCAGTTCTCTACTGCAATTTAGATTCAGACTTGCCCCCTTATTCCCCTTGTGATTGTTGTGTAGTTGCTGCCTAGATAGACCCACTCCACTCATTGGTCTAAGATGAGAAAAGAATGAACCTCAGATACAGAGATGTGCTCACAGCTGACATCAGTGGGCAAGAGAAGGAGCTAGAGCCCTTCTCCTAGTTCAAAATAGTCCTGTCTCACCTTCATCCTCCAAGAAGGAGAAAGATGCAGAAATGGTAGACTGAAAACTTTGGGA
Source organism: Sarcophilus harrisii (assembly GCF_902635505.1). NCBI lineage: Eukaryota > Metazoa > Chordata > Mammalia > Dasyuromorphia > Dasyuridae > Sarcophilus > Sarcophilus harrisii. The sequence goes on from NC_045430.1 coordinate 229,232,659, forward strand.
TGTGCATTCATTCAGCTCAGCAACTCCTGAGAAATGGGTTCTTCCAGTTCTCGAACCAATCACAAAGACTTGTCATCATCACACAGTATGAGATCCTGAGTCTTCACGACTGGAAACTGGGTCTCCAAAGTTTCCACAAGGCCACCTGCCCATCAGCATCATCCTGACTAAGCCCAAATAGTCTATTTCAAAGCTCTTTCTCTCCCTAATATAGCTTTTTAAATTGCCCTGCTTTTGTAGTTTTTAGAATTTTTTACAAGTTTCATCTCATTTTGAGATTTGTCGCGAATAGAGCTATCCAGGGCCATGCTGTTCTTGGTCATTTATTCTCAGTTAACTTACCCTTGCTTGCTGGTTAACTGAGAGAAGGATTTATCTTTTTAAAGCTAAGGTGTAAACTCACATTATTCCCTTTAGACAACTAGACTTTTTTCCTTTAAGAGAATTCTTTGTATCTTCAAAATGTCATTTCTGAGTTGACCTTCTCTCCTTAGATGAACTTTCCCTGTAGAATTTTAGGCTGTGAAATCCTACACCTCTTTTCCATGGTCCTTTTGAAGTTTGTCTTCCAAAATTTTAGGGCATAAGTCAGACTTGTGCCTGGCTCTCCTCTCTTCTCTGCTAATAATTCTCAATAGAATAGTAGTTATTTACCCCCAAGATTTCCATCATCTTTAACAACCAGTACTGGTAAGAATCACAAAATGGTCTTGTGATCCCATATTTTTAAAAAAAGTATATTTGCAAAATAATTATCAACAGAGGTCTTTGGAACTGAGCAAAACATAGAGAAATAGAAAAGTAGAATTGAATATATAAGACATCTAATCAAATGTAAACAAAAGATTAATGTTTGGCCAACCTATATAAAACAAAACTTAGGGAAGGAATTCATTATTTGACAAGTGTATTTGGGACAAATTGGTTGATAATTTTGCAATAGATTTATATTCACTTTTTATATAGTATGCTTCAGTGATTTCCAATTGGATAATAGATTTAAACTTTTTTTGAAAACTATTTAAAAAGTGGAATTATATTTGGCTCAGTTATACAAAAGAACTGCCTTTTCCCTAGAAGAAATTCCTTTTTAGAAGAAATTAAGACCTGACTATATGAAAATCTGTTCAAAATTGATGTAATTAAAAATAAGAAATTGGAGAAAATTATAGTAAAATTAAAACTTTCTATTCAAAATATATAAGGAACTATTTAAAATTTTAAAAAGAAATTCCCAATTCATGATATTCAAATAATCAAATGACATGAGCAATTTTCACAACATATTGTTGTCAACATATTAATAACTGCTTGAAAAATATTTAACCTTATGAATAATCACAAAGATATAAATTTAAACTATGTGTTCAACCTTGTTCTTATCAAACTGGCACACGGAAAATTTTAAAGCAAAGAAACTCCATGTTGGTTTGTTGTAGAAAGTAATCTAGCAGTAGTTAACAAAAATAATCACCCTCTAGCCAATGCTAAGAAAATATTATACCATAAAATGTTATTATGTTTTTTAAAGACAGTCTTTTCAAAGGTTTTTCATAATAGCAATATTGGTAATTGCAGATAATTGGAATCAATCTAAGTATACAAAAATAAGGAGGTGCTTAAATTGTGGTCCATTATCATAACAAAATTAATACAATTAAGAATAGGCATCATGAATATTTAAAAACCTGTAAAGCCCTTTAGAAAATACTTCCAAGAGAAAAGAAATCAGGGAGCAGAGCCCAATGCTTATTTCATCTGTAGTTAAGAAAAGTGATAATGAATGAACCACCACCACAACAAAAAACGCTTGATTTAAGAATGACTAAAAATTTATGACATTTTATCCATTAGAATTAATTACATTTAAATAATTACAGTACAAATTAAATTAATTTTCAGCATTAAATTCATGATTTAAAAAAAATTGTCAGCTCTTTTTTGGTCAGGAATGGCATTCCAACAGATGTTTTGGTAATTGGAGGTCTTCCATTATTATTTTATCATGTTTCTCTTCCAGGCTTGTAATATGTTTCCAAAACATGTCATTTGTTTTCTCTGTCTGGGTGTTCTATAATGAACTCTATTGGCTTATAGTGCTTCAATTTGTGCATTTTAAAATCTTCGCCTAAATGCCTGTTACCATTCTTCTCTTCCTTGACTCCTGGATTTCATCCCAAGAGTTCTTAGTGTTTTGCTACACTATTTATCTCCTCCACTCATCCCTCAACACACACACACACACACACACACTATCCTTTTTTGCTTGTTTTTTGTGCATTAATTGTGTTCCAGTCAAAGGTTGCATTTTGCCAAATCTCAGTAATATCTATAAGAAAGAAATTTTCTTTCTTGAGATAAGTAATTCTAGCTAACACAATTTGTTACCAATTGTGGGTAAGCATCTGAAGCTGGCTCCTTTCTTAGATAATGTCTCCTGAAAATTCTAGGTACTTCTACTACTATTTTTCCTACATTTTAGTTACAGTCTGTGGCACCTAGTTTGATGATTTAAGTTGGCAGTTTTCTTTTTCAGATCTTTCAGTTTAAAACTTGTTTCATTAGATTTTTAAAACCTGGGGAAAATACATTCTTATTGACTTTTGCTGGGTTCAAGAACCCATCATTCCTATTTATAATCCATGATCCAGGTTATTGCTGATTGGAGAAATCAGGGGAACTACCGTAAAGAAAATATCATATGAGCATTACCATACATGCATTTTTTGTTTGTTTTTTAATGATATGCTTTGAATCATATATTTTAGGTCTAGATAACCCATTTCTTGCAGTTGCACTATTTCTAACATTTTATTCCATGCTAAAGTCACAAATGTTTAGAATTTGAGATATTTTGGTTTTTTCCATGTCAAAAATAAGATCATTTTATCAGAATCAGAATTTTTTTAAAAATTGACCATTACAGTAATACTTTATTATTAAATACAGTTATATTTACAACAGCAATGATATCAAAATTCAATGAACATGAATGCACAGAATTTAAATCAAATATGAATAGCCATATTTAAAGAAAAAAGACTAGTTGGGGAAGGACAAATAATGTTAAGAAAGGATTTATCATTGAATTCACTTAAATGGAAGAATTCCTTGATGGGTTTAAAATGATGGGGTTTGTTTTATAAATTTGACCTTAGTTAACTTTCAGGAATGAGACATAATGTAAGTACTGACATAAAGCTTTCAGGAAAATGGATAGTCCAGTCCTAAGGGTGTGGGAGGAAAAAGATGGTTTGATTAGAGTCTCTTCCCAAATGACACTTCTGGAGAATAGTGGCTGGATATCATTGTGTCCAAGTCATTGTTGTTTTTAAGGAACTTTTAATGCCTAACTTAATTAAGTCATTAGTGAACATACCTGTTTCCACACAGACTCTGATCAGAGCCATTAGCATATTTCTTTACTCTTGAACACATGGCTGCCCTGGACTTTAAAACCCACCTATGTATTGGCAATTTGGTTGTGTTTGATGACAGTTCCCTTACATAAGTTAAGGAGATTCAATTTGCTGAAAATCATTACATTTTAACTATTAGAAATTATTTGAATAAAAAAATGATGAATACTTGGGTTTCTTTTTAATTCAAGATATGTATCAATGTTTAAGTCAACTGTGAAAAATGAATTACAAAAAGGGAAAGCTGCATGGAAAACCATGGGGCCAGCAAAAGTTGAGGTACCTTCCCCAAAAGACTTTCTGCAGAAACCTGTAAAAGCACCAAAGCCACCACCCAGTAAGTAACGCCCGTTTTATATGTTAAGTGTTTAAAGTATAAAGCAAATATTATTTAATATATTAAAATACTGGTGGCATAGATGTATTAGATGTGTAATAACTTCACTTGCATATTAAGCATATAATTTACATTAATAGGTAAAGGAAGATAGTGAACAAAGGAGAAAATATAAGTGATTTAACAGAAGAAATCACAATAAATGGTGGAGGGTTTCAATATTGCCCATTTAATAGGCATTAATAAATACTTCGCATATCTCACTGATTTTCCTAAGATGCTTATGTTTGAAACCTTCCCGTGACTAATTCTTTGGCCATTCCTTGAAAGTTTTCTTTCCCATTACCCATGTTGTATATCTTTTATATTTACTTGGTACTTCCTTGAGCAGCTAGCCCTGATAAACTTAAGCCTTTGGACAATTTAATTCCATAAACTTGTATTAATGTGCAATATTAGTTACACTAGGGTGAGTACTAGTATACTAGTAGTGAAAATGCTAGGTTCAAATCTTATCCCTCTATGATCCTTATGATCTGTGTGTTACTTAACCTGCCTGCCCATAAGGTTTTTTCAGCTACAAAATGGTTTAAAATAATCAAGTACTTATTAATGCCCATTAAATGGGCAATATTGAAAAAAAAATTCTACAAATCTGCTTGAAGACCGCCTTTAAAATACTTAACAATTATATGCAAAATGTATATATTCATATGAGGATACTTCTTAAGACTACCTATTGTATTGTTTAAAATTACTACAGTGATTTGGGCTTATTAAAGGTTTAAACACTGTTCAATTTATTTGTGGATTTTTATAGCTTTTTTCCTTGGACATAGTTATTAGATTTTTTAAAAAGCCCATTTCATGCATAATTTTGAAAAAAAAATTATTTCACACTTAAGTGTGGTTTTATTTTATATATTCCAACTGAAAAATAATAACTAACAATTATGTAGCACTTTAATGTTTGCCAACCACTTTTCATGTATCTCATTTGATCCTCACAACATCCCTGAGATAGGTGCTATTATTATCCACATTTTACAGACCAGAAAACTGGTCTATGTGCTATATTCAAGATCATGAGTATTCAAGGCAGCCATTACACTTGAATCTTACTGAGTCCAGTGCTCTACCAGGACACTTAGCTACTAGAAAAACATATTAGCTATATGACAAAAACTTCATTGCTTTAATTTCATACCTCATATGCTTTACATTTTATATTCAATTCTTATTATGATTTTCAAGATTTATTATGTTATACTTTATTTTATATATTATAATATTATCTTTCATTTCTAGTTTGTTTCCCTTAAAATATTTGTATTTAAAGCTTTCTGTTTGTAGTACTGAAGAAGAATTTTATGTTTAGGTGAAAAAAAGCTCGATAAGATTCCACCAAAAAAACCTCCTGTGCCACTGAGGACTGATCATCCAATTATGGGAATTCAAAGTGGAAAAAACTTCATAAACACAAATGCAGCTGATGTCATTATGGGGGTGGCCAAGAAGCCTAAACCCATTTATGTTGACAGAAGAACTGGAGACAGACATGGCCTGGAACTTTCAGGACTTGTTCCAAAATACATCAACAAAAAGGTAGTCTTGTGACAGATGTTGTTAAAGATTTAAGATCCGTGAATGTTTTAAATTAGCATTAATAATTATTTCATGTATTTTTATATTTTGTACTTTGAAGGTTATAGTAGAAAAAGAGATCAGCTTGGAGGTTAGAAAAAGATGGGTTCAACTTTGATTCATACTGGTCACTTTACTCTTCACAATATCCCCAAGCAGCATCCCCAAGACAAATGAGCAGCAGAATAGTTGCTGATCTGTATGGATAGAGGGAATTTATTCACTAAAATTTCTTTGCAATCATGAAATCCCAACTCAAAAGAAATAAAAAGTTCTATCAAGGGACCTACTTCCTAGACTGCCAACTTTCCATTGTATTTGAATTTAGCCCAAATATATAATGGAGTATATTTATCATTAGGAACCATAATTGAATTCCATACTTAGTTGAATAAATGAAAACCAAATTGTTTGGCAACTTTCCAAGTATATGAAATTTCAAATAGTTCTAATTAGCATTCAGTGATTATGACTAATATAAATATTAAAAGAGAAAGCTATGAGAAAAAATTTAAACTAATTTAATAATTTTACAAGAATTTAGGAGCAAATGATAGAAATATAGGGAATGTAACTCTAGAACTACTTGGTCCATCAGTGTGAAAGTTATGCATTGGAGAATAAAGAATTTCATTACTTAATAGGATAGTTTGTTTGTTTTTGCAGAGAAGGGGGGACAAGACCCTGAAAATATATGACAAAATTTCCATTGTCTCAGAACAATGAAAAATATTGTATCTTTACCCCATTATTTAGAAAGATAATTTTAATAACTGAGTTTTGTGGAAGAAGAATAAAAATGCATAGGTATACATAATTAAGCTTATGTGGCCTACTTTCCTCAGGGAAAAAAAAATTAAAACATCTGTGCATTTGGCACTGGTCGCAATTATCTAAACTTTCTAAATTCACAAATAATTTATCAAGTTTATACAGACATACAGTTTATTACTTTGTAACAGTAACATACAGTAATACAGATAAATGGGCAAAATATTAAGAGGAAGGCCAGAAATTATTTTCAGAATTCATTTCTAACTCTCAAAGGTTTTCCAACCTAACAATTTTATCAAAAGATTTTAGATAGCAACAAAGTATGCATGTTGAAGACTTTATTATTACAGCATATATATGAATCCATAAGGACATACAAGTACCTGTGGATCTCCGTGTCATAATTTCCAGGAATAATAGTCCTAGGGATCAAACTTATATTCTAAAGGCACTAATACTATGTTAATCTGAAATTTGTGCTTAAAAAGCAAAAGTACACATTCTATATCTGGCCAAAGTATAAAAAAATTATTAGCACAAATGTTGAAAATTATCGCTTAAATCTGATATCTTGACAAGTTGGAGCCAATCAATACACTGACAAAGTCAAAAACTAAACTAGACAACATAACTTTGGGAGACTGAAAAACAGAATGTAACATTAAGATATGAATTTGCCACAGATATCACAGGCAGCATGTTGGTATGGGGGGGGGGGCAGGGGAGGTATCATCTATTATAATTAACATGAATTAACAAGGCCAGTTTTTTGATAATTATTAAAAAAAGGATTTTTCTTCCAACCTGGTATTTTTATTATGCTCATAGAAGATTTCTTAAGAAATGTAACTGTATAAATAATCAACTTTGAAATAAAGTTAATAATCTTTATTAATGTCAAATTGAAGCATAAAATAGAGAGAGGTGGTTATTAAAAGTGTTTGTCTTTTTAATTGTGGATATAATAAGAATTCAAAATAGTAGAGGAATACTATATACATAAAAGTAAGTAGGTGGTACAATATACATCTGTGTGTACTCTGTGTGTGTGTGTGTGTGTGTGCGCATGCGCAAGGAAAGAAGGAAGGAAGGAAGGAAGGAAGGAAGGAAGGAAGGAAGGAAGGAAGGAAGGAAGGAAAGAAGAGAAAAAGAAGAAAGGAAAAGGAAGCAAAGAAGGAAGGAAAAAAACATGATGTTCCTCTTCTATTTGAAATTTTTATATTATATGCCAAATAACATTTTATGTATTACTAACTTCATTTCAAAGTGGGGCAATAGCAGCTAGATCACTCAGCCTGCATTTGGGAAGGCCATAAACATTTACGATCTGTGAGACTAAAAAAGTCACTTAATCTCTGTCTGCCTCGGTGTTCTCAAGTGTCAAATGGAATAATAATAGGGGCATACATTGTTTGTAATCTGTTCTATTGGATGGAGTGCCCGTGTGAGTAATGTCAAGGGTATTTGACACATCGGTGCTTTGACCAAGTGCTAGGATTCATTCAGAACATTAGCACTGAAACTTTGTGAAATGCAAAAGAATATTTGCCTATTAACTTGTGTAAAGAAGCAATCAGCTAATAAACATTTATTAAGTGCCTCTTGTGTACTAGGTATGTACTAAGCTCTGGGGAGGCAAAGAAAGGGAAAAGATGGCTTTGTGCTATTAACAGGAAGTTTTTGCTTACACGAAGTCTAAATTGCCTTTGTAATTTCCACCTGTTCCTCTTAAGTTTTCCTCATGGGACCAACCAGAATAAATTTAATCTTTCTGACAGATGACATTCTGTCAGATATTTGAAGGGAGCTGTCAGCCATCTCCAATCAAGTCTTTTTTACTTCAAGCTAAATATCCCCAATTCTTTCTTCTGGGAGTTTCCTATGCCATTCAAATCAAAGACTCTCTGTGGTCTCTATCTTAATCAGTAAGTCTGTTAATCAGTAAGCAAATTCCTACTATGTGCCAGCACTGAATTATGGGCTGGAGATCCAAAAAAAGACATGACAGTATCTTCCTTCCCATAATTTGCTAGATAGAAAATGTGCGAACAAATGCATGTAAAGCAAGTTATATACAGGATAGATAAGAATGTTAGAAGAGGGAAAGCACTAGAACTAAGAGGGGTTGCGGAAGATTTCCTATAGAAGGTGAAATTTTAATTGGGGCTTAAAGGAAGCCAGGAAAGGTCATAGGCAGAGGTAAGGAGGGAGAACATTCCAAGTAGGGAAAACAACCAAAGAGAAAATGCCTGGACTACAGAAGGTGAAATTTTAATTGGGGCTTAAAGGAAGCAGGAAAGGTCATAGGCAGAGGTAAGGAGGGAGAACATTCCAAGTAGGGAAAACAACCAAAGAGAAAATGCCTGGAGCTGAGAAATGGAGTAACTTGTTCAAGGGAAAAATGTCACTAGAACGAAGAGTTCAGGGAGTAAGGTGTAGGAAGACTAAAAAATAGTAGTGGGATTGGGTTGTGAAGAGTTTTGAATGCCAAATAGCATTGTGCATTTGATCCTAGAGGCAATAGGGAGCCACTGGAGTTTGTTAGGTAGAAGTCAGACTTGCTCTTTAGGAAAATCACTGTAGTCACTGAAGGCTATTGCAGTAATCTAGTCATGAAATGATGAGGGCTGCACTAGAGTAGGGGCAACATCAGAGATAAGGAGGTAGGTGTGTCGAGAGATCATGAGGAATCCAGAGTGACTCCTAGGTTGGGAACCCAAAGGACAGGGAGGATGCTGTTGCTGTCTCTGTAATAGGGAAAAGAGAAAGGGGTAGAATTTGGAAAGAAAAATAATGAGTTCACTTTTGAACATATTAAGTATTCGATTTCTTCAGAATTTCCAGTTCAAGATGTCTAAAAGGCATTTGGAGATGTGTGATTGGAGATCAGCAGAGAGATGGGGGAGGAGAGAGATATTTCCGAATCCTCAGCATAGAGATGGCAGTTAAATCCATGGGAGAGCTAATGAGATTACCAAGTGAAGCAAAATAAAGGGAGCAGAAAAGAGGGCCCAGAGAAGAACCCTCATAAAAATACATGGTTAGGTTAGGAGGCGTGATCTAGAAGAAGATCTAGCTAAGGAAATAAAAAGAGATAGCGATGTCCTACTTAAAAGAGAGTTTTTAGGAACAGTGACCAGGGTGTCAGAGCTGCAGGAGGTCAGGGAGGATGAGGATTGAGAAAAGGCCATTAAATTGGGGAAAGATTAGTAACTTCAGAGAGAGCAACCTTGGTGAAATGATAAGGTCAGAAGTCGGACTCTAAGGTCTTAAGAAGAGAGCAGGGAGAACGAAAGTAGAAGTATCCATCACAAATGGCTTTTTCAAGGAGTTTCATTTCAAAGGACATGAGAGAGATATAGAACTGATGGTGGATATGAAAGGACCAAGTTAGGGTTTTTTCAGACATGAGCATATTTATAGATAGGAAGGTATAAGCCAAGAAACAGGGAGAGACTAAAAATAAATTACTGAGGTGGTGGAAGGAGCAATCTGTTGCACAGGACAGAATGGAATGGGATCCCTTGGTCAGGAGTAAGGCTACCTCATCATGGGAGAGGCGAAGGAGCAACAGACATCGGAGTGATAAGGATGAGGGAAGAAGGGAGAAGAGAGCTCACAACAAATGGCTTCAGCATTTTCTGTAATATATGAGGCAAGGTTCTCAGCTGAAAGAGTGGGGTTGGGGGAGCCAGGCAGGTTTGAGGAGAAATGAAAGGTTCAGAAGAGCCACGATAGGGAATGGGAAAGTTAATTGATAAGGGATTTATAGTAGGATTGCCTAGCAACCCAGTTGAGGTTGTATAGCATAAGTTTGTAATCAGAGTCAGAATGCTTGTATGATTTTCTCCATCTTTGTGTTTAGTAGCACATGTGTAGTAGAATTGAAGACAGAGACAAGGCTGAGACTTGGCTGGATATAGTAAACAAGAGAGCTAGGGATTCAAGAAACAAAGGCACTGGAGAGTTGAATTAGTTCACCAAGGATCAAGATGGGGAATAGAGGAGAAAATTGAGAGGTCAAGGTATCAGAGGTCATCGTATTGATAAAGATTAGGATTTTATAAGGAAATGAAGGGGGAAAGGAGAAAAAGCCTGATTAGATAAAAGGATTTCAGAATTCTTGAACATATTAGCGGTGCATTTGTGGATGATGACATGATTAAAAGAAAGCTCAATCTCTTAGGTAAGCTAAATGTCCATGCATAATCCAAGGGTGGGCCAATCAGTTAACTTTAAAGAAGAGCTGATATTAGAGAAAAATCAGCTTAGTCATCTCTGCTTTCTTAACATACTGGAATTAATTGGTTCCAATGAGGGGGGAAATAATTTAGTCAAATGGTACTATTTTCAATAAAGGCAAGAATCAAATGGGAATAATTAAGTCTTTAAAATACTTCAAGGCAAACAAATTCAACAATGTTTTTATTTTCTTCTCAGTTATTTATGGAATCATAGGGCTTAGAAATAGAGGGACCTTGGAGCTACCTAATCTAATACCTTCATTTTATAAATGACAAGACTGAGATTTTGATAGCAGACAGACAAAGAGAAAACAGGCTGAGATAGGCATAGAATGATCATGCTTCAATATCTTTCTCAAAATCCTTTCAGGATTATGGCACTATTCCTGAATATATATGTAAGCGAAATGAAGAAGTGAAAAAAATGCAAGAAGAATATGATAACTATGTGCAGGCAAATCTGAAGAAGGCAGCCATGAAACGTCTCTCTGATGAGGAGAGGGATTCAGTGCTTCAAGTGAGTATGAGGAGCATAGATTCACTGCAGCATCTCCAAAACATCCCCGAAATATTCTGGTCCTTCCAGTTTCATTTTTGAAAGCAGGAAAATATGCAGTAGAAACAGTGTCAACTGCAAAAATCCTGCTACTTTTTGGAGAGGAAAGCTATAATCATTTATTTGTTTACTAAGTCAAACTGTCATCTTCAATGTATCCTTTTTTCTAGAGGTGTCTTGAAGAAATATCATAAATAGATCTAGCCTCATGGCTTTCATTCTTACACTTTTATTTTTCTAAATAATACCATCCTAGAATTAGTTATTTCTCACTAGATGGAGCTCTATAATAGATCTACAGTATTATGATAGCTGCATCTAAACAAAACTGTAACATGAAACAATTTTCCCTTTTTTTTCTCCTACTATGGAATCCAACAGATTTAAAGGCTTATCTATGGTAGAACTTTTTGAAAGAAAGACTTATGAGGCATATTTAAGTTACAGTGGAACCTTTAGATAAGCTAAGGGAATATTTTTTGTGTTTTGTTTTTTTAGACTTGTGGGTACAGCCTTTATTTCTTCCTCATTTATTTTAGAAGTACCTTAAACTATATCAGTGTAAGCCTATACATATCTAATGTGATCATACATCAACAACAACTTTTTATTTGTAATCTGTTGTGCTTGATCCTTTACTCTGAGCATTTTAAGAGATATAATCCATTCCTGGTGAGGTTATTGAATGGTAACAAGCCTTATAAATAACAATATAAATAATATCACAAAATAATGCATGCTCACTGAAATAACCAATAGATAGTACAAAAGTTTGTTGGAGGGGGTAAGTATAGAGGGCTAATATGAGGCAAGGCTTCATTCATGGAGCATATGAACTTTAGCTGATACTTGAAACAGGGTAAGAACTTAGATTAAAAGAGAGGAAGAAGAGGTAGAATAGAAAAGGAAAAAAACAGAGGCCAGAATATCCCTGGCATATTCAGGGAATGCTAAGTGGACCAATTTGGATGGAGAAGAATATCAGGGAGGTTCTGATGGCATGAGCCAGTGGAAAGGAATACTGGACAAGAGCCTAAATATGGATTCAAACCTGGTTTCAAGTCACAATTTTATCAGCTGCATGATCTTGGGCATATTATTTCATGCCTGACAAATCTAGTTTCTTCATTGATTGATAAAATGGTGTTAATAATATACTGTTGACAGAGTATAGATCAAATGAGGTCATGCATTTTGCAAATCTCAAACACAACATTAGCATTGACTGTAGCCAGATTGGAGACTGTGGGTGAAAAGGTTGACCAGGCTTTATTGGGAAGGAGCTTGAATCCAAGTTGGAGTTTGTATTTGATGTAGGCAATGGGAGCCACTGGAGGTTTTCCGACAGGCTTAGCCAACACACATAAAGCATTACTTTAAGCAAATGCATTACTTTAAGCAAATGAATTGATTAATAATGGGAATGAAATGAAAGGAGGTTTTAAAGTCCAGACAGTCTTCCCATTCTAATGGAGGAAATAATGCATGTGGAAGGTTTCAGGGGCAAGTCAAGTGAAGAAGTTTCATGATCCTTAGAATGAGGCTGCAAAGCAGCTGTTGCTTCACAGGGCTCCTCCACAGGATGATGTTTTGGGGCCCTGGGCTGGAAGCAGTGTTTTCCCAAAGCCCTTGGACTCAGGTCCTGGACTGTCTCCATCAGGGTCTGAGGAGGGGAATTGGTGTTCTAGGCTATGCTGTCTCCTACCATTCCCTCAGGGTGCCTTGATACTCCTCCTAAGTTAGCTTGGGGAAGGAGGATAGCAGCTGACTGGCCCCTACTCCACAGGAGCTGCCTTCCTGTTAGATGAGTGGGAGGGCTGGACTGGAAGGAGAACCCTTGGGGGGGAGGAGAGGGAAGGTTGCCCTTCTCATGGCTCTTGTACCTGTCTGACCATGGGGATACTCGTTGCTGATGATCATGAGAAAAGTGGACCTGCTCTCTGTAGGGATTTCTCCCATCAATTACAGCTGTGAGTTCTGGACTGAAAACAGATCCAGGGTGTGGGAGGACCACTCTTTCCAGAGCTTTTAGAAAAGGCTCAAGATTTGGGGCTCTCTTCATCAGGATCCAAGAAGAGATAGTGATCAAATGGTGGTGTGTTTGTCTCACTGAGCCCATCTTTCCTCCTGTCTCTCTTTCAGAGTTCTTGGCTGCTTTGCTCTGTGTCTGACAATTACTTGCATAACATAAATCATACGTACTTATAGACTAATTGTTTCACTAAGTATTTCATTTGGGATTAATTGTACTACTTTTTCCTGTGGTATTTTATGTCATTACCAGTTATTGCTTATTAGATTTTTGCTCTAATGTTAAGGTGAGAGAATTTTAAATTAGTAGATCAAAAACATTTTTAAGTGTTTGTTCTATGCCACCTAATGTAATGAGCAATGATATAATATATAAAGATGATGTAATAAAGCAAAAAAAAAAAGTCAAAAACAGCCCTTAGGAGTAAGGATTCTACTGGGGGAGACAATATGTAAAAAATCTTGATATATGTAAGATATATATGCAAATATGTGAAGGGTTCTGGGAAGACCAGAAAAAGCCTCCTTTCAGCTGAGCCTTGAATAAAGACAGAGAAATAAGAGGTTGAGGCAATGAGGAAAATTGCTCCAACCACGAGATGGAAGGAGGGGTATGTCATGTTCTAGGAACCACAGATAGGCCAGACTAGCTGAATGGTAGTGTGTCTGGAGGGGAATGAGGCATAAAAGGGGATTAAAAAAAACTTTGGGGAGGAAACAAGTAGTAAAGAGCTTTAAAGACTAAACACAAGAGTTTATATTTTATTTTGAAAGTCATAATCAACCATCAGAGCTCATTAAGTAGGGGTAACATGGACAGACCCATGCTTTAGAAAAGTTACCATGGTAGTTGATGAAAGTGGGATTGAAGTGGGAGGAGATTCAAGTAAGGAGATCAATCAGAAAGCTACTGTGGTAATTCGGGCCTGAGATGATGAGGGCCTGAGGTAGAAACAACACTATTTGGCACTAGATTGGACATGTGGGATTAATGAGAATGAGGAGTCAGGGATGACAATGAGGTTGCAGCCCTGGGTATTCTGACAATGGTGGTTCCTTTAACAATGATAGAGAATTCCTGAAGATGTAAAGGTTTGAAACGAGACACTGATTTCTGGTTTAGACATATTGAGTTTAAGATGCTTTTGGCACATCCAGTTTGGGATACCCATGAAGTATTTGGAGATGCATTACTATTACTATTACTCCCAGCAGAGAGAGGAGTGCTACATATGCAGATCTGGGAATCATTTCTATAGAAATGACCATGGTATGCATGGGAGCTAATGAGATCAGCAAGAGAGACAGTAGAGAGCAAGAGAAGTGGATCTGGGACACAGCCTTACAGGGCACCCTCAGTTAGAATCAGGAAAGGAGATTAAGAAGCATTGGACACAGATGAGGGGAATCAGGAGATGAGGGGAATCAGGAGAGAGCAATGCCCCCAGAAAGCTGGGAAGGAAGGAGCATCCCAAAGTAGGTAATTTACAGTGGCAATGCTACGAGAGGTCCAAAGGGGTCAGGATTAAGAAAAAAGCATTCAGTTTGGCCCTTAAAAAGTCAGAAAATTCAGCTAAATGATGAGGTGGGAAGCCATGTTATAGAAGTTGTAGAAATTGAGAACACCAAATGCACATAGGTTTTTCCAGGGGTTTCACTAAAATAGAGATATAAGGAGATAGCCAGAGGACATGGTAAGACAAAGTGAAGTTGGGGGTCAGAAGTTAGGTTTATTTTTTTAATTTCAAGGATGAAGACATGGAACATGAGAATCTGCTAGTAGACAAGGAAAGATATGAAGAAGTGACATTAGAATTACTAGATTTTAATATGAAGAGAGAATTTGGGATAGGTTGGGATCAAGGTTATGTGCAATGGGATTGGCTTGGATAAGCATCATCTGACACCAGACTGAAGGAGGAGATAGTCAAGGAAGATGTCAGACAGAGTGAAGGGAGACAAGGAGCAAGAGCAAAGAGGAAATACTTGGCTAACAGTCACAATTTTAGAGGGTGAAGTG
Organism: Sarcophilus harrisii; assembly: GCF_902635505.1. Classification (NCBI taxonomy): domain Eukaryota; kingdom Metazoa; phylum Chordata; class Mammalia; order Dasyuromorphia; family Dasyuridae; genus Sarcophilus; species Sarcophilus harrisii. The sequence goes on from NC_045430.1 coordinate 229,247,684, forward strand.
TTAGGCAGGGTCTTCAGCTGATAAGGGCAAGGGAAGGTGTTCATTTGGAGGAGAGATGGTTTGGAAAATGAAATATCGCTTCTAGAAGGAATTGAAGTTTTTCTTTGGTTCAGTGAGGGCCTAGTTAAGATTGGATAATAGAAATTTTAATGGGTCCAGTCAGTAACAGTTTCATGATTTCCTCCAGCTTCTCTAGGAGCAAAAGAGGTAGATTAAATTGTAATTATGATCAAAAAATATAATTTCTTTTCAGTGTGTTTTTCATATGCAGAAATTTGGTCTCTACATTGTTCAAGTCCCATCTTCACTAAATGGTAATAAAGGGAAGCTGAAATTTTTATTGTAGTCTCCTAAAATGTAGACTAACTCAGCTCAGTTTTTCTGCATTTTTCAGGTGAGAGAATATTTCAGAGAGAATGTTCTCCCTTGCAGTAGAACGAAACCACACACATGCACACACACACACACACACACACACCACTCTGAATCCTCCACAATATGCCATTATGTCTTTCCTGCAAGTGAATTAAAGCCCTACAGGTACTACAACCTAATGTGACCACTGACAAAGGAGTTTTATTATTTCTGCCTTAAAATAGTTATAATAAAACTCCAATTATATTGATGCCTAGAGTATAAATGTGAGAGTCATCACAGAAAACATAGCCACTAGTCTTGTAGACCCCTAACAAAACCTTGAATTAGTCTCCCTTTTAGGGGTAAAGCCCCTCAAACACTGGGTTCCATGTCTTACGGAGGTCTTTCCATATGGGGCATCTCTCTCTACAACAACTTATGTCACTTACTTTGAAATGTTTTGGAAAAAAACAATAATGCTTTTATATATATATACATGTATATAATAAATATAATACATTTAAAGCTTTTATACACACACACACACACACACACACACACACACACACATTCCCCAACACATACCTAACCCTACACTCCTCAAGGGCACCAGTGCAGCTCTCTGGCCATATGACCCAGTCCATCTTCTCTTTTTGTCACACAATCATCTGATTACATCCTTTATTCCTTCCTGTTCTTTGTAGCTTCTTATTGGTTATATATAGTAACTTTCCAGCATTCATTTTTCTATTACCATCTATGTGGAGTCTGTTTTTACTTCTTCAATGGCAGTGATGTTCCAGATCTTGCTACTATAGAAGTTTGGGATCAGTAAAAATGTTGCATTCTCCAGAATAATTTTGCACACTATCTTCTTCCCTTTCAGCTCTAGACTCAATTCCTTATTCACAAGTGTTGTCTGTCCCATATATAGAAAAGATTCTTAACTTGCTTTGTTTCATGTATCCCTTTGAAAACCTGGTGAAATACAACAGACTCTTCACAAACATGTTTTAAATGCATAAAATAGGATAACAAAACCAATCATATTGAAATGCAGTTATCAAAATAGTAAAAATTTAAAATTCATAAAGCCCAGTTAAAAACCACTTGCATTCAGATGCCAGTTCTGAGCCACAGGCATTTTTCATCTGTTTAGTCTTTGTTTTGTCACACAGGTCAGATTCCTTAGAGTAATTACAGATTTTTTTCAGGAGGACCTAAAATGTTAGGATTTGATAATGGCATCAGCAAAAAGCATCTTAAAAACCTCACCATCCATAAGGAAAGCCTTCCTTAACCTGTGTTCTAGAGCTTCTCCTTCATAGAGGCAAATACTTTTGCTGAACATGCATCTTTCTGTTTTTCACCTTGCCCCCTTTTTTATTATCAGATTCAATCTGTCTATTTTTGTTATCTCTATTCTTTTTAAAATAACATACAGGTAAAAAAAAAAAAGAAAGAAAGATGCTTCCATCTGGATAGCGGGGAAAATATTTATAAAGAAGAAAGATTGAGAAAGTTTATTTGTTTTCAAATGGCAATATTTAAACTTAGGATCAAGACTCTGTCTTAATGATGTAGAAGGTCAAAGAAGCATTCTTTATTATAATTTAGTTTTCTTCTTAGCTTCTGCTTTTAATATAGAGTTAAATTCAATAAATCTTTATTAAGGCCCTAGTATGTGAATTATCTTAGGTGGTAGGGATGTGATGATGAAATGATATAATCCCTGCCCTTTAGTAGTTTACAATCTTTGTGGTGAAGACATGTACACAAAAAGCTTTTAATATATGCTAGAATATAAGTACTTATATAAGAAAAGTCCAAAAAGATTGGTATGAGAGATTCGAAGAGGGAAAGATCATGTATATTATGAATTGGCTTTGTGGAAAAGTAAATCTGAAAGAAAGGGAACTATTTCAATAGTAGAGATTTTTCCAGGGAAAGAGAATGGATTGATTGCTCTTGCCAGGTATGAGTGAAAGAATTCACAATGGCAAATTTGAAAGAGAGTAAAGATTGGGAAGTGAAATTAGCCAAGTTTTGTTAGAACATGAGTTTATGAAGGGAGAGAATATCAGATGGCTAGAAAGGTAGAAAGTCAATTTATGGAAGACCTTGACTGCTAGGATAATGAATGTATATTTGATTTTTGAAATAGGGAAAAGAGAAATTTTTGTTGAGGATATTTTAAAATTTGAAATAGTCACTGAATATCCAAACGGAGGTATCCAGTAAACAGTTGGAAAGGAAAGGTTGTAGTTTAGGGAAATGACAGAAGCTTGAAAGAAGATGGAAATGATCAATGAAGATATGGTAGTTTATGGAATATCCAAGTGGGTATGATAGAGAGGGCAAGAGAAGCACACGGACAGAACTCTGGCTGATGCTCAGGTTTGGGAATGGAAAGAGGAAGACTATCTAGTAAAGGCTACCGAGGAGGAGCAGTTGGATGCCATTTCTGGGAAATGGACTCAGAAAAAAGTGGGGTCAATATTCGTGTCTCCATGGGGAATCAGTATACTGTAGGCAACCATAGGAAATACTGTGGTGGGTCCTCAAATTTTCCAAATATGGAAAGTCCACACGAAGAATTCTTAAAGGGAATTTATTTAATATAACCTCCTCATTATTCAGATGAGGAAAGAGCAAGTGAACTTCCCATGATCACTCAGGTAAGTGGAAGAGCTCCATATTCAGAACCTTTGCCCTTTTTTTTACAGCCCCACACACTTCCCAGAATCCTGCACAGACAGTTTGCTTTAGTGTATTTCATATGTTGTTAATTAAGCATGGGCATTTATATTAAGTTTTCCAATATTACTGAAATCCTCTTCTTCTCACTTTGGACTTCTTTCTATTTTAGTTTTACTTTACCCTCATATTCTCACTGATTTAAATGAATAAATTCTATCATCTAAGGGACTACCAGTTCTACTCCTCTTCCTTCAGTCTTTTCTATCTTACTATCAAATTAATTTAAACCTGGAACTAAATTGTTGAGATCTTATGGTATTCCACAAACATGTAGTATTTCAGAAATTTATAATTTAAGAAGCCATTTGGAAAGCTACTAAATCTGTTGAACTTTTGATAATATCTTAAAACCTTAATAAATCATTACCCCATTTTCTAAGCAATATTTAAAATTCTATGCTTCTTTATTTATACTTCTATGAAAATAAATATATGTATTGATATATCATAAGCTATAAAATATATTTATGTATTATGTAAAATAAGTTCAGATGGTAGTTGAAAATCAGTTTTATATGGGCCCCATTAAAGATCTGTAACACAAATTTATATATCTAGGTGTATATATCACATTTATATATACATATATCCTATGTTATATATTCACATACATACATGTAAAGAAAAACAAATTGTAGCTCTTAAGAGATCCATAGCTTTGAATTTACTGAGTTTTGTGAATGAAAAATACTAGAATATTAAATTAGCATGTGTATTACCACTAATAATATTTAAATCACTATAAAGTGATTTTAAGAAATTAAACTTAAATCTCTTAGTATAGTAAAAGCCCTATTCTTTGAGCAAAATATATTATGTCCCAGAATATTGAATTTTGGTTTTAGTTAAAAAATTAATCTCGCCAGACAGGTGGGAAAAAAAATAAATGTTTTTTATGAGCTAGAAAATTTTTAAAGAAATGCCAACTTTGGAAATATAGCACTTCATTTCAGAGATCTATTTGCAGATATCAATTCTAAGCATTTTGAAATATTTTTGTTTTAAAATAAGTTACATACTAAACTATTATTTTATGTTATTTCTAGTTTTAGATATATGTATTTGATTGACAGTTTTTTAAGTAGTTATATTAAAAATATAGCAAATAAATATTCCCAATGAGAGTTGAACATATATCCAAGGACAAAAATTGGCCCTCATGCAGTATATTTGTTACTATTGTCAAGGACTTGATAAAAGCATACGAAGTGGTTTTCTTTTTTAGTGTTCTTATCAGTTTCTTTTGCATTTCATAAATTTACAGGGCCTGAAAAAAAACTGGGAAGAGGTACATAAGGAATTCCAATCCCTTTCTGTATTTATCGACTCCCTACCAAAAAAGATCCGCAAGCAAAAACTGGAAGCAGAGATGAAACAATTGGAACATGACATTGGTGTAATTGAAAAGCATAAAATCATCTATATTGCCAATAAGTAATGAAGAATTGGTAGAATATAATTGTCTTAAGTCAGAAGAGCACAAGATGGAAAAAAATAAAATGAAATGGTAACTTGCTACTCAAAGGAAGAACAACAGTATTAAAAGAATAAAGCCGTATACTTAAAATAATTATTCTTAAGTAATATATAAAGAATAATGTGAGTTGTTCACTTTTATGAAATTTTTTTACCAGTGTGAAAATTTCCAAATATGAGCAAATTAAATTTCGATGTTCTTTGTACCTGTTCTGGAGTTTTGCATCATTGATATTACTCTATTTTAAGCAAGTTGTCTGTGTAAAAATGATTAATAATTTCTTTATATTGAGAAGTCTTAATACTCTTCCCTTCATGTAGATTTCATGCCAAAGTTATTTTAAAAGACATAATGTAACTTTGTTAATAGTGTCATCTTTCTCTCTCTCTCTCTCTCTCTCTCTCTCTCTCTCTCTCTCTCTTTCTCTCTCTCTCTCTCTTCATACATTCTTTACCCTACAAAGACTGTGCAAGGAACACATCTATTTTGAAAATGTAAGAGATTTAAGGCAAAAACATATACTTTCTCACCCCTCTAAACAGACTTCCAATTTTAAAATCAATTGTCTGTGTCTCATTATCAAAGTGAACAGAGCACATAATATAATAGAAAGGCACCGGACTAAATAGTAAAAGCCTGATCCTGGGACTGACTAGCCAGGTAGCTGTCAGCAAATCAAGTCTTGCCACTCTAGAGTCATTTTTTTCATAAAATAAAAATAATTACCCTATCCATGCCACAGAGTAGTTGTGGTTGTGAGGGCAAAATGAAAAAATGTATTTTAAATGTCTGCTGTATCATTCCCAAGTTGTCTTTGTCATCTGTGACTTTTCTGATTCCTTCCTTAGGTAAATAGCCTTACTATACCATATTGAAAGTTTTTTTTTTTTTTTTTTAAATTTGGGAGTGAGGGAAGGGGAAGGAATGAGAGAAGAGAATGGATTTCCATTTAGTAGTATGTCATTAAAGATTAAGGAAGATGCTTAAACAAAGAGAACATCAGACTTCTTGCTATACTTTGTAAAATAGTGTGCTTTTTATGGATTACATTCTATTACTCATATTACATATTCACATGAAACTTGAATATTAGTTTATTACTACTTTTTCTTTCCCTCCATTTTCAAGCTCTTTACAAATGGAAATTCACTTTCTATCAGCTATCTAGTGGAGGTTCTTCAAGCACAATATGTTCAGAATTAGAAAGGAATTCAGGGCCATCTTGTTCTATCTGTATCTAAATTTAGATTCTCTTGAAGATCTCTAGTGGGAGCTGGAGGAGGGAAAGGTAAGACGAAGTTCTCTATCTCTTGAAGCAGGCCATTCCATTTTTGAATAACTAATTATTAGGCTTCTTATTTCAAAGATTTTTTTTAATGGTTTACATCTTTGGGAAGTAGGATAGGAAAAGAAAAAAGAAAGCAGGAAAATGCCTATTCTATTAGGTACAGTAGGGTTTTATGGGCTTGTTTCAATTTCATTTTTAGTTATGAGAATCCGTCCTCTCAGACATACATTCAGTCTCATTGCTTTTAGGATTTTCTTGGCTACAAATGGAAGAACCCTAACTTGAAATTAAGGTAACATGTCTAGCTGTTGGAGATCTACACTTTTTTATGTCTCCAGATAAAGGTCCTGTGTCTGATGAAGAAGAGAGAGACAGAGAATTTCAAATAACCAATGGCTTTATATCAGTTATGGTTGCAAACTGAAAGATATTTATGTGGAAAGGAGGTCAAATATATGATATATGTTTTTCTTTTTAACTACAACTACAGTCAATATTTAGGGTACTGAGAATACTATTTACATGAAGTAACTACAATGAAATTACTTATTTTAAACATACACACACACTCACATACATATCCCCAGAACTTAACCTAATGAATTAACTTTCTTTAAAGTAGTCACTACTCATCCCAGTGATGCTGTCATTGTTCAATCATTTTTTAATTCATTTCCTCTTTGGAAACTACAGTCTTTGGAAAGTCCAATGCAAAGCACAATATCTGGCGAGTAACAGGCACTCAATAAATTTTTATTGATTAACTGACTGCCCTCCATGACGACCAATCATTGCCCTCTGAGAGTGGATTTGATCTTTTAGGCAGCCAAAAGTCATGCACCATTAAATCTCAATTCAATAAATACTAACCTAATTTGTACACGGCACCATCCTAAATGTTGGTGATAAAAATGAGGCCATCTGATGGTCAAGCCAAGCAAAATCTGTTAGGTAAAGTAATAAAGGCAGAGGTAACTTTATGCAATGTGTGATTTAATGCTTCTAAACTGGCAACACGGCTTCCCATTCTGTGTGATTCTCGTCCATGTCATCCCATAAATCCTCCAAAAGCAGACCTCTTTCCCCTATATGTTGTTTTTCATGAAATGAAGCATGCAGATTGAAACATCACTTATCCCTCTACTGGAATACATAACTGACCCACTTTCCATTTTGTTCTCAATATCTCTGCTGTTCATTTGGAACAATGCCCAAAAAGGCAATCAAACTCTCATACCCTTTGATCCAGCAATGTCACTAATAGGTCTGTATCCCAAAGAGACCATTACAAAGGGGGAAAGAGCCATATGTACAAAAATATAGCAGCTCTTTTTGTGGTGACAAAATTAGAAACTGAGGCGATGCCCATCAAATGGAGGATGGCTGAACAAGCTGTGCTATATAAATGTAATGGGAGTCTATTGTGCTATAAGAAATGACGGTGGATTTCAGAAAATCCTGGAAAGACGTACATGAATTGATGCTGAATGAAGTGAGCAAAACTAGGAAAACAATTATAGATAGTAATAGCAATATTGTGTGATGATCAACTATGATTAACTTAGCTCTTCTCAGTCATATAATGATCCAAGACAATTCCAAAGGACTCATGGAAAATGCCATCTGCATCCAGAGAGAGAACAATGGAGTCTGAAGGCAGGTCAAAGCATAATATTTTCACTTTTGAGGAAGAGTTTTGTGACTTTTCACTTTTTTCTGTTTCTTCTGTCACAATATGACTAATGTGGAAATGTTTCCATGACTGCATATGTATAACCTATGTTACATTGCTTGCTGTCTTGGAAAGGAGGATGGGAGAAAAATTGGAACTCAAAATCTTATAAAATTATGATTATCTTTACATGTAACTAGAAAAAATAAAATACTATTTACAAAAAAATCATCTCTGATACTTCTCTTGCACAATTTTCTCCTGGAAACAATATCTACCAAAGCCTGTGATGTGCCTTTTCATTGTTCTTTGAGTGAACTTTAATTCTTTGGATTCTCTGCTGTTCCATGACCTACAAGTCATACAACATCACCAAAAGAATATTTTTGATGGACTTGTGTCAAGAGTTTGGAATTACTAAAACACTATACAATTTTCTAAAGTCCAAGGTAGCCTGCTCTCCAATACCAATTCCTTTTCCAGTTAATTGTTCATTGTTGGCATCTGTCTATACCTATATTAATCAGACTCTATAGATCCAATTACCTATCTAAATCTTTTTAATAATCTATTTGATATTTCTGTGTGAATAAGTTAGGATTCTTTTAACTAATTAGGGAATTTATTCAAGATATTCCCAATATTGATAAAAAACATTTGAGACCTGGTAAAAATAAAATGTCATCTGCATTCAAGAACATCTGGAGATCCTCATCAATTATAAGAAATCCCTTTTCCATTTAGATTCTGAGGGGGATATTGACAGGGTCAAATGCTTTTGATAAACACACTTCTTGTTTTATTTCTCATTTGATATTAATAATTAGGCTCATAAAGGTCAATTATACATTAAGGAAACTTATATGATCCTAATATCTGTTTGTTGCTATATTACCATAATGATTAATCTTAGGAGGGATCACACACTCCTTCAGCAGTACAGCTGGTGAAGCCCATGGACCTCTTTCCAGAATAATGCTTTTAGATGCATAAAATAACATTACATAGGATTACAAAGAAAATCATATGATAAAAAATATATAAAACATATTTCTTGTAAAGAAATAAAGATGATTTTTTTTCCTCATCTAAGTTCGTGAACTTACTAAAATCTTTGCATGAACTACATGAGGGAAAAGTTTTTACATCTTTTCCATTCACTTGTGGACTATACAGATGTAGTCTTCATCATTTGATAGTCAAAAGACCACTTGGTCTGCTTTCATACCTTGATAAAGGATGTCCTTACTACATTTGTAGAATTATTCTCCTGAAGATTTTAGAGAGATTGGAAAGTAGATATATAGGTTGGAATGACTGGTATCTTCTAAGTTGCCTCTTTTTTCAGTAATAATGGAGTTTTTAGTCTTTTCTCCAAGCATTTTATATCTTCCTCTGTTTCACAAAGATCTATCCTTTAATGTCCTCAAAACTTGTTTCTAGCATGTATCTCCCCTGTGACTGGGCCAGCTTTTTATTTTCTTTTGATCTATCTCCACTTCTTCATATCTATACATTTATTGCTGAAGATCATTTTAGAACCTTCAATTGGTCTTTTCTATTCTTCATCCCTTTTATTGTCCTTCCAATTTCATCCTTCAATGCTCTCAGGATGATCTGGTTTAATTGGGTCTTTTGATTAACTTTCTATAAGCTTGATTTTCCCTCCTATACTTCTCACTATTTGAAACAATGATACTCCTTAAGATTTTAAACATGCTCATACTCTAGAGCAGTGTTGCCCTTGGCTGCCACGTCTCTCTCTTTGGCAAAGAGATCGCATGTGTTTGGGCTGATGCAGTTTCTAGTCTCTTTTGGTCTCCTCTTTGTGCTAATTGATTTACATAAATTAAGCTTCCTTCTTAAATTATGTTAGTCTCTGCCAATGTCTGCTCTTTTACCCATTTCTCCATCTTTCATCATCAGTAACTTTTAAATATACATTGGGTGGGAATTACCTCAATTGTGCAATGTAATTTATATTGCATCTTATATGTGTGTGTACATAAATAACATTATATCATATTCTAATTTTCTGTTGGTTAATATCTGCCATAAAAAGCTAATGGTCTAATTGTACACAGCCAGCTGATTTGGAAATGAGTTCCATATCATTAAACAGTTGTTTCTTCTGTATTAGGATATACTCAGTTTCATTATTGTAATATTATTTGAGTGTTCAGCATATGTAATGACTCCCCATTCTCTTTTTGAAAAAAAGTTTTTAATCATATAGGAATAAGGGTTCTTTCTATAATCTACAAGATTGGGCCCTTCTTATTTCTTAAACCCAAATCATATTGTCCAACATATTCTTCACCATTTTCTCCTTTGTTCATTAAAGTTAGTATTAATAAATAAAGTATAAGCATATATTGGTTTAATTTTAAAGGTCTTATTGAGTTCTTCACAGAATATCTCTTTTTAACCTTCTCAATAGATAATGTTGTATAGACTGAAATTTTATTTCCAGTCTTATTTTTGCAAAGCTATATTGTGAGTCAAATGACCAAATGGCCCACAAAATAACATTTCTTATTGTATTTGGATATATCATAAACCAATTCCATGGAGACTCTTAGGAGAACCGATGAGCCAACTTTCTTTTGTCTGCTGATAGCCTTAGTAGCAAGGTCAAAGATGATTTGCTTCAGTTTCTCCAATAGTAATTCAACTTTTTGGTCATTGAAAATAAAGTTCACATTTAGATTACCAGTTTGTGTGTGTATGTGTATGTATTTTAAACCAGACTTGTGATTTCGTTGTTACTTTGAACCTCTAGTGAGAAAGCTTTTTTTTTACCAATGCAGATTAGCACAAATTCTAATATATTTAAAGTCTTCAAGCATTGTCTGGGGGACTGAGAAGTTAAATAATTTGTCTAGGATTACACAGAAAATGTGTCAGAGAAAGAAGTAGAAATGGTATCTTGGGTTTTAAAGTTGTCTTTCTATCTTCCATACAATGCTGTCTCTCAAGATTTTAGTTGCCTTAAAAAATCTGTAGCTCTGAATATCCTCTGCTCTCTTTCCCAAGACCTTGCCACTGTCTCTGCAAAAATTAAAGGACAAGACAAGGCTGAAGATTGGTTTGCGTTTTCACTTTATGGATTTTCATAATCAAAGGACTTACTACCAGTGGCCAGCCCACTAGAGACGAGTATTTCAGTACTCACCTAGTCTAGCCCTCAGAAAGCAGACGCAGTGTGTTGGCCAGAGAGAACTTGAAGCCTTTCCACCACAAGGGAACCTGCCAAAGCTCTAATTCTGCGGGCATTCATCCATTCCACAATGAGACATCAGAGCAAGACTTTGCGGAGGGTCTGATTGGTGCTACTCTGTAATTGCCAGTCTGCTCCTTCACCCAACTGAGTCTCTTAAAAAACACCTAAAGGAAAAAAAGGGAATTGTCTTAGTTCCATCGATTTCCTTTCCCTACTAAGGCAAAAAGTGATTATTTCAGTCTTGTGTAAGTTCCCCACCCTTAAGCAGCTCCATTATGGAGCAACTCAGAGTTTCTTTTTTCTTTTTCCGTTTTTGGCTTTAGAAGGTAGCTGACTATTCTTCTGGACAAGTCTCTTGTTTTATAAAGCCAACAGGCACAAACTTTGGACCTCAAATAACCTAGAAGGTCACATATGGTTTCAGCTGCACAGTCCCTAAAAAAAAAAACACACTCTCTCTTCTTTCTCCTTCCCTCTTTCTTCCCCCTCTTTTCCTCTTTTTTCTCTCCTTTCTTTTCTTCCTCCTTTCCTCCCTCCTTTTTTCTTTCTCTCCCTCCCCTAGATTTTCTTTAGCATTGATATGGCAGAAGCACTGCAACCTAGTGACACACTTCCTGGCACTAATATTATTGTAATATAGACATGATTAGGTAAAGACTGCAAAAGAATAAATCTTGGCTCCATAATGTAACATGATTGTAGAACTTGGATCACTAACTAACTACATCATCCAACTGCTTCAGCAATTGTGTAGTTCTGTAACACACCCAAAGTTAATGCATTACCCTAACACACCCATTGGGGGATCAAAAAACAGTAGTGAATCTTGAGAGATTGCTGTTCATTCAAAGTACATTTTTATGATAATTATAATTTTAAAAATTTCCAGCATTGAAGTTAGATTCTAACTTTTAAAAAGATCTTTGATTAATCTAATACCAAAAACAAGTAGTTGATGACTTACTTTATAGTCTTTTTAAAGGGTGTGATTGAACTGTAAAGTGATCTAAAAATAAAAATGCAAGCAAATTGACTTATTATAACTTTGATATCTCTCTCATTAACAAGTATAGGCATATGTAATTTTATTGTGTATCAATTTATTGCTCTTCACAGCTCTTGCATTTTTTACAAATTAAAGGTTTGGCAATCCTGTGTCAATCAAGTTTCTTGGGGTCATTTTTCCAACAGCATGTGCTCACATAGTTTCTCTATGTCATATTTTGGTAATTTTGTCAATATTTCAAACTTTTTTCTTATTACTATATTTGTTATGGTGATCTGTGATCAATAATTGTTTCTATTACTATTATAACTGTTTAGAGGTACAGCAAACTGTACCCATACAAATAAGACAAGTGAACTTATGTGATAAACATGGGATATGTTCTAATTGCTCCACTGACTTGCCATTCCCCATCTTTTTCTCTCTCTTTGAACATCCAGGAAAAGTTGATCCATAAGGCTAACTTCACTGTTGTTTTGTTTTAAGAAACATTGCAATCTTAAGTAACCTTGATCAGTCAGCAAACATCAACATTGAGGCAAAACTCTCTACCAGCAAAAAGATTGTGAATCATTGAAAACTCAAATGATCAGCATGTTTTAGTAATAAAGTATTTTAATTAAGGTATGTGCTTTTTGGACATAAAACTATTGCACATTTAATAGACTATAGTTTAGTGTAAACATAATTTTTATATGTACTGAGAGACCAAAAAAATTCATGTGACTCACTTTATTGCAATATTTACTTTATTGCATTTGTCTGGAACCAAACCCACAATATCTCCATGGTATGCCTATATTATTTTTTCTTGGAGTTTTGGTATTATCACTCAAATATGTGAAACGGGAGCAAGAGAAAAATATTGCTAGTATAGTTTCATTATATAATATTTCAAAGTATTTTTAAAGCTTCAGGTACACTATTTCATAAAGATGAAATTAATTCACTGTTCATGAATAGGCTGATAGATAAAAGATCTTTTGATTATGACCATCTTATTTAATGCAGTTATGGGAGATCAGGGAATGGATATTATATTGATTTCGGAGAACTATAACTCTTCTTTCACCTTTGTATAATTCAGCAGGTTTCAGTTTGAAGAATTTTAAGAATTAACAATGAAAATTCCACTATGAAAGATGAAAGTCAAGAGCACAATCCCCTAGAAAAATACCAGACAAGGAGGAAGTGGGCACATGTCAGAAGCAGAACAGGTGGAGACTAGGCAGGAGCAAAATCAATCCAAAAAGAGATAGGAGGAAAGAGCCAGATAACGAGCTGGAGACCAGGTAGACAATCAGGTAGGGCCAGGAACACCACGTCGGTAGCTGATGAATCCTCCTTCTCTTGGATGGTAGAGATTAAGAAAGTGAAAGAAAAGCTAGTGCTCCCTATAAGACAAGTTCAAGAAATGGGCAGCTACTAATGGAGAATTAATGCCTGAGGAAGTTAATGCCTAATTCATTCTATATTTTTGTAGTTATTTTATTTCAATGAATGCTTTTGCTTTGATTATGTAGCTGCTGAATTTGACTTGGTAAAAGGAATAGTTTTAAACTGTCAACTATCATGAGAGTACTGGGGAGAGGGTTGGGTTATGCATAAAAGGGAATACAATGAAAAGGGACCCCGGGGGTCTAAACTGAAATTTAAGATTCTTTTAAAAATTAATTTCTTCTAAAATAAAAACATCACGAACTTATGATGGTACTGGAGTGTTGGAAACTCCCTTACTGAATAAGTCGGTATCTTACCATCTTAAAGAGATGCCCGACTTATATCCCAAAGAGATCATAAAGAAGGGAAAGGGACCTGTATGTGCACGAATGTTTGTGGCAGCCCTTTTTGTAGTGGCTAGAAACTGGAAACTAAGTGGGTGCCCATCAGTTGGAGAATGGCTGAATAAATTGTGGTATATGAATATTATGGAATATTACTGTTCTGTAAGAAATGACCAACAGGATGATTTCAGAAAGGCCTGGAGAGACTTACACAAACTGATGCTGAGTGAAACGAGCAGGACCAGGAGATCATTATATACTTCAACAACAATACTATATGATGAACAGTTCTGATGGACCTGGCCATCCTCAGCAAGGAGATCAACCAAATCATTTCCAAAGGAGCAGTAATGAACTGAACCAGCTACGCCCAGAGAAAGAACTCTGGGAGATGACTAAGAACCATTACATTGAATTCCCAATCCCTATATTTTTGCCCACCTGCATTTTTGATTTCCTTCACAAGCTAATTGTACAATATTTCAGTCTGATTCTTTTTGTACAGCAAAATAACGTTTTGGTCATGTATACTTATTGTGTATCTAATTTATATTTAAATGTATTTAACATCTACTGGTCATCTGCCATCTGGGGGAGGGGGTAGGGGGTAAGAGGGGAAAAATTGGAACAAGAGGTTTGGCAATTGTTAATGCTGTAAAGTTACCCACACATATAACCTGTAAATAAAAGGCTATTAAATTAAAAAAAAAAAGAGAGAGATGCCCGAGATTCAGAAAGGTGAAATGTCTTACCATATGGTCTACATGACAATAAGTGTCAGGTGTATAATGGAACTAAAGTCTTTGTGAATCCAACTTCTGCGCTCCGTCCATTTGCTCTGCTGCTGCCTCTCCTAAAATCCAGATCACAATTTGAGTTGATCAGTGCTCTGGATAATAACATCATCATTATTCAAACCCATTATAAGGCAATAATGGATGATCTTTATTTGCAAATTAACATTTTCCAGGGCAGCCTCTGTGTATTTTAACATAATAAAATTCAAATTTATAGTTGCATGTCCCCTACACATAATTTACTTATCTCCTCTTTGGATAACATTCTCTTTCCTCTGTCCTCTGTCCTCCCCCACCCTGACATACACACACTTTTGCTCCTCTTTGGCAATTCATCTTTGTGGCTTTTAAAAGCTGGCCCCAAATCCAGTTTACGGTAAAAGAGTTCCATTAGCTGATCAGCCCCTGTTAACACTTCAGTTCCATAATCTCCTCAGTACAGATGCTCTGCTCTCCGGCCATCTAAGTGCCAGATTAAGACTCCACCACCACAGGACATACCTTACTTACCCCAGAGCCTTCTCTAGTCTTTTAGGGCCAAGGAAGCTTATCACCCACTTTTTTACTTACATGATCTCATAAGACTTCTCCATTGTTAGCCTGCCCATTGCTAACCACTGCATCTTCTACCCCCTCCCCTCAAAAAACCTTTCCTAGCAATCAAGGAATCACCACATCCTAACCAGATTACCATATATCCCTTTTCTCCTGTCTGTTGTCCACTGTGAAGTAATCTCCCGGAGTTTCTCCAGATACAATATACTACTCATTGTTGGACCTCATGGGAATGAATATATTAAATAATCTAATCACACACCCAACAGACTTTTCTCTAAGCATTGACACTGTCTAAGCTCATTCCCCAATTGTTAGCATACTTTTAGCTCCTTGTTCTCTCTTTACCCTCATGATTCAGAATTTTCTTCCCTATTATTAATGTATAAACCCCACTCTGGTCCCTTAGTTGATCATTCCCTTACTCCCTTCCATCTCTTCCCCATCTTACATTGGTAAGATGCTCTCCTCCAGATGTCCCATCCCATCCATCAAATTCTCTGGAATGCCTTTTTGTTATTCTTGAACCCCTTTTCCCCATCTTTCCCATCTTTTATCAATCACTGAAGCCTTTGTCCCTCCTGTTAACAGTACTTTACTCTTCTTCTTTCCAATCTTAGCTTCAAAACCTTGATCAAAAATTTTAAAAAAAGATCAAAATCTTGATCCTTCTTACTTTTCTAGGAATTCATCTATTTATATCATCAGTGTACCTAGTTATTTACATATTGTTTCCATCATTTGCATATGAGCTCCTTGAGAGGAAAGATTTTTACCTTCCTTTGAATTTCCATCTTTTAGTTCAATATCTAGTACATATTAAGCATTTAACAAATGCTTGTAAAATGTTGATCTCCAGATTGTTTCAGACTATTGGATTTATTTTCTTCCTAACTATAAATTCATAACCCAGAATCCTCCCTGAGTGTCTATTAAATTCTCAGAATAAAGGCAAGGATGATGCCATCGTGCAAAATCAGACCCATGTGGTAAAGTGAAGTTCATCATTCTGAAAAATTCCCTCCAGTTGTTTCAGTTCAGGGAGATTTTTGCCTCCCCAATTGAACTTCAAATTTTTTATGTATAAACAATATATAATAATATATCCCCAAATTGCTTATGATTTGAAGGAATTCTGAACATGGAGGGCTTGCTTAGGACCTTCATGGGAGACAAGATGATGATTCTGCAGAAGCTATTAGGAATTTTAATATATAAATCTTTGAACTGAATAAAGTAGACTTTTAATTTACATCTTAAGGGCAAGGAATTTGAATGACTACTTCCTTGGTTTATAGAAACCAGGTATACTTATATACATGTATGTGTATATGTGTGACTGGTCAAAAAAACAAATCTGAAGTCTTTACACTCCCTCCTTTCCTCTGCTATTCTAGCTTACCTAAATAGTAGGGTAAGTTCACTGGGAGTTTTAATGGAAAATTACCAAGTTACAGATTATTGAAGCAAAAATTAATTTTACAAATCAACTAGAGAATTTAGAAAGGCATATACAATAATGGTTTTCACACTGCACATGTACTGGCAAAGATATTTGACCATTCAGTTAACACATGTTTGCTGGCACTTAATTTATTAGAATTTTTATTTTTATTTAGGTCAAAACCGAGTAAGTAAATTTGGAAGATGGAGCTTGTAGTATTTTAACATAGTCTATATGCAGTTATCTTCATGTCAGAATCAAGGGTAGTGATGATGATCCAGGCTTTAACCTTGAAAGGGGAAATGAGTCTGGGAAAAGGCAATATGGCAACAGGATATGAGACATGGAAGCATGGCAGGGATCAAGAACAGGGCTTTCACAAAGAGTTTGTGCTCTGCTATTTCAGAGTCCTCTCCACTGGCCTCATGACAGTAATTACTGTATATCCTCAATTTTGTGTCACAAGCAATGTATCTGTGTTGGTGAGTGAAAGAACATGTAAAAAGTAAAATGCAAATTATAATAAATTCCTCTGAGAAATTTAAAATGTTGTTAAAGTAGTATTTAAATTAAAAACTTCTATTCCACCAGAGATTATAAATATGCAAATTCAGAAATTCATGGAAAGATATATGAACTAATGGAGAATGAAGTAAGCAAAACCAGGAAAAAATACAATGACTACAAGAATATAAACAGAATCAAATACCATATAATTAAAATGATCAGATTTAGACCTAAAGAAGAATTTTAAAAATATGTATATTTTATTTTCTGCACAGTTGAGGTGATAAGCTATGGATAGGGAATATTAGATATATTCCCACTGTTGATTTTGCTGAATTATTTTTTTCTCTCATATTTATTTCAAGGGATGGTTCATTAAGTTGGGGAGGCTAAGGGATATATTCAGAAATTAATGTGATATAAAAGCATAAAGTATCAAAAATAATACAAATTTTTAAATTCTTATAAATAAATATTAGTTACACTAGATTGTCCCTAAGATGCTTTCAATTCTGAGTTATCTACAAAAGAAATGAAAGGAAGAAAACATACCAGAAAGAGAAAATAAGAGAAGCAAAGGTGAAAATAAGAGAAGCAAAGGTAAAAATAAGACTGAATGGGATTTAATATTACTGATGTCAACATAGTAGAATTATAGCATTTGACATTTGCCAGGGACACTACAATTTGAAGACAACCACTGCTCTAGATCACATGGTCTACTTTCATTGTCCAAAGTAGAAATACAGTTTGAGAAATGAGGCTTCCAACATTTAGGAAGCTATCCAAAAGGCCTAAGTGATGGATCTGTGATTAATGAATCAATTTCAAACATGGCTGTTTGTGAGTTTTCCCAATTTAAATAAAAGAGCCAATAACACTGAGAATGGTGCTGAAATGGACAAAATAACTGATCTTGTCAAAAAGATGGGGATTCAAGTGCCTCCTCTGACACACACTGGTTCTCTTGGCCCAGGCAGATCAGTCAGCCCTTCATTGCTCCTTGGGTTACCCAACAATTCTAAGTCTGTAAATTGTAGAGAAAAGGCTGCTCTTCACTGGAAGAATGTTCTCAACAGCACCTACTCACACTGATCATATCGAAAGGCTATTTTTTTATTATAGCTTTTTATTGACAGAACACATGCATGGGTAATTTTTCAATATTGTCCCTTGCAATCACTTCTGTTCCAACTTTTCCCTTCCCTCCCTCCCCTAGATGGCAGGCAGTCTCATACATGTTAAACATGTTAAAGTATATCTTAAATACAATATATGTGTACGTATTTGTACAGTTCTTTTGTTGCACAAGAAAAATTGGATTCAGAAAGATAAAAATAACCTGGGAAGAAAAAAAAATGCAAGCAGTTCACATTCATTTCCCAGTGTTCTTTCTCTGGATGTAGCTGCTTCTGTCCATCACTGATCAATTGGAACTGAATTGCCGAAGAAATCCACGTCCTTCAGAATTGATCATCATATAGTATTGATGTTGAAGTATATAATGATCTCCTGGTCCTGCTCATTTCACTCAGTATCAGTTCATGTAAGTCTCTCCAAGCCTCTCTGTATTCATCCTGCTGGTCATTTCTTACAGAACAATAATATTCCATAACATTCATATACCACAATTTACCCAACCATTCTCCAACTGATGGGCATCCATTCAGTTTCCAGTTTCTGGCCACTACAAAGAGGGCTGCCACAAACATTTTGGCACATACAGGTCCCTTTCCCTCCTTTAAGATCTCTTTGAGATATAAGCCCAGGAGAGACACTGCTGGATCAAAGGGTGTGCACAGTTTGATAACTTTTTGAGCATAGTTCCAAATTGCTCTCCAGAATGGTTGGATGTATTCACAATTCCACCAACAATGTATTAGTGTCCCAGTTTTCCCACATCCCCTCCTACATTCATCATTATCTTTTCCTGTCATCTTAGCTAATCTGACAGGTAGATAGTGGTATCTCAGAGTTGTTTTAATTTGCATTTCTCTGATCAATAGTGATTTGGAACACTTTCATAAGAGTAGAAATAGTTTTAATTTCATCATCTGAAAATTGTTCATATCCTTTGACCATTTATCAATTAAAGAATGGCTTGATTTCTTATAAATTAGAGTTAATTCTCTATATATTTTGGAAATGAGGCCTTTATCAGAACCTTTAATTATAAAAATGTTTTCCCAGTTTATTGCTTCCCTTCTACTCTTGTTTGCATTAGTTTTGTTTGTACAAAGGCTTTTTAACTTGATATAATCAAAATTTTCTATTGTGTGATCAATAATGATCTCTAGTTCTTCTTTGGTCACAAATTCCTTCTTCCTCCACAAGTCTGAGAGGTAAACTATCCTATGTTCTTCTAATTTATTTATAATCTCATTCTTTATGCCTAAATCGTGAACCCATTTTGATCTTATCTTGGTGTACAGTTTTAAATGTGGATCCATGCCTAATTTCTGCCTACTAATTTCCAGTTTTCCCAACAGTTTTTGTCAAATAGTGAATTCTTATCCCAAAAGTTAGGAGCTTTGGGTTTGTCAAACGTTAGACTACTATAGTTATTGAAAAGTCTATTTTTTTTAAATCAACCTATTTTAAAAATATTTATAGCCATCTTCAAATAATGGAAAATAACAATTTATGAGAGTATTTTATATAAGTTGCTCTTATAGTCCAAGGTCAATTCAATTCAACTTATCTGACTAAAGTTCATTTGATCAACATGGTGGTGTTTAATCTGTAGTTTCAATGTTGGTGTGGGAATTTATTTCCCTTTAATAAAAAGGGATTGTTACTATGGAAACTACTGTACAACACTACATAATCGCTTTACTTGTGAAAGATGCCTTCCTTTCTTAAGGGAACTTACATGACTTTTTATTTTTTGTCATTTAACAAACGCCTACTTTTCCTCTTTCACCTGATTTGCAAATATTCTAAAACTTTGTTTATAGACAATTGCTAAGGAAAAGCTTCAGGAAATGAGGAATGTTAGTGGGGCTTGCCCTTCACAGCTGCCATGGGTTAGAAGCAAAGGAACACTGAAATGACCTCTGGAAACATGTGATCAATCCCCCTCTAGCAGCATTTCCCCAGATTCTACTTTTCTCCACTCCCACCCCCATGCATCATGTTTATCCTGTTTGCATGTTGCTATGCAAAGACACAGAAAAGGCTTGGCTTTTTAAAAAAATAACTATCATATCCATCAAATGCATTTTTATAATGGTACAAAAGTTCCACATAAGAATTCTAAAATCCTTTGGGAAAACTAGCTAATAGAAATGATGCAGATTTAAAAACTAACTATACGTTCACTCATACACTACCATATACAATGACTCAAGGAATAAGTATATAGAAGAATCAATTTGTATTTTGGGAAAATATTGTTAATTTTGCTAATGTGAATAAAAGTGTGTCATATTGATTCTAATATCTCTCATTATTACTGTCCCATTGATTGTCTCCCTCTCCTCCTTTATTTACTGAAATAAAGAAACATTAACAGGTAACATAATCTATTGGTTGTATTGATCTGAGAAAGTCATACAATCTTTTTGAGGCTCAACTAGGTATAATAACACTTATCTCACAGGTTTATTGGGAAGACTTAATGAGATAATATATATGTCTTTTACAAATGGTAAATATATATGTAAATTTCCACTACCGGTTTTTCATTCTTTTGATCTTTGTCATTGGACTTCTGCTAGAAATGATCCTAAAGAAATCATTATCCAGTTGTTATTTTATATATGTTACTATTTTATTATATATTATGTAATTATGTCTGCTGTATAATAAATCATATTACATATACTGATTATGTATTATTCATTTTCTATTTGATGATCTATATATTTAATGCATAAGATGAAATATGTATGCCTTTAATAAATAAGATTAAATGCACATGCATTTTATGATCTATTGCATAGGTTAATTAAAATTAAATCTTTTTATATTTGAATTTTAAAATTCTAATTGATTTACTGTAGGATCACTGAAAGCAACTTTGATATAGACCAAAAAGCCAGTAATAATATATCCTTCATTCTATTCCCACAAGATTTTGTTTTCCTTTGGTAGGTCTCTATAATTTTAAAAGATTTTCCTTCCATGTAACTTGGTGGTTAAAACAGATTAGTTTTATGTCTATGTAATTGTGAGTCTCTGATAATGGTGTAGTATAGTACATGGTTTAAATTCAAGAGAATAATTTAAGGTTTGTATTTCTGGTATGATAGTTTATCTTCTGCTATTCCAAGTCTGGGAGGATAGTATAATAAGTTTCTGCTATATAATTCTAGCCATTAGGTTACATTTCCCTAGTTATTCTGTAGGTGCTAAATTCTTACAGCCTGAAGTTTTGTGTTTACTATTTCTTTGAATCATCTGCAATGATCATTGTAATCTGGATTCCTTAAGGATAATCCTGCATTTTGAAGATAATGATCTGGTCCCGAATTACCCTCACAAACCCTCCATTTTGACAAACAAAACCCACAGGACTCAGTCATTTATTCCACACTTTTTTTTCCTTTTTTGGTAAACAGATTATTGGCTACATCTATGTCACTCATAGAGGACCTTTTAATACTACTCTTACATTTGAGCTATGTCATAAACTCCATCCAGAGGTACACCTTTGTGGGTTACATTTAGGAAATACAGTGGTATATAACTGTTATTAGAATTAGCTATACGCAGTAAGATGATTGCTTTTCCAAACTTATTTCTATAGGTTTTTACTTGTTTGTCATATGCTTTAAGAATGTCTATCAGGATCTATTCTGATTGATGTGACTCTTTTCAACAGTGAGATGATTCAGGCCAGTTCCAATGATTTTGTAATGAAGAGAGCCATCTATATCCATAAAGAGGACTGTGGGAACTGAAGGTGGATCACAACATAATATTTTCACTCTTTTTGTTGTTGTTTGCTTGCATTTTTTTCTTTCTTGTTTTTTCCCTTTTTGATCTGATTTTTCTTGTGCAGCAAAATAACTGTATAAATGTGTTACATATATTAGATTTAACATATATTTTTACCATGTTTAACATATATTGGATTATTTGCCATCTAGGGGAAGGAGAGGGGGAAAGGGAGGAAAATTTGGAACACTAGGTTTTGCAAGAGTCGATGTTGAAAAATTATCCATGCACATGTTTTGAAAATAAAAAGATTTAATAAAATTTTTTTTTAAAAAGTCAGGAAGATCTAAAAAAATGTCTTATCAGTCTTTTCCCTCCTTTTTAACAAAGAAGTGTTTATCCACCTATATCTGCTTTAGGATAATGGGCCTGCATTTCATTAATATTGCATGGTTTTTGTTTAGATACTTTACAAAGTTATTATAGTGCATTTTACAGTCCCAAAAGTATATGTTAAGATCGGTATTGAATGGGTGTTAATTGCTTTA
The DNA here is from genome assembly GCF_902635505.1 of Sarcophilus harrisii. NCBI lineage: Eukaryota > Metazoa > Chordata > Mammalia > Dasyuromorphia > Dasyuridae > Sarcophilus > Sarcophilus harrisii. Next base: position 229,269,983 of record NC_045430.1, read on the forward strand.
AACTTGCTCCTCCTATTCAGCTTTGATCTCAGCATGCTAGTAAATCTCTTAATGTATTCAGCTGCTGCCTTTGATATTTTTATGTTGGATGTGTCTTGCCTGGAGGAAACCATGATGTTTGTAGTTATCACCCTCATTCTATTAAGTCATATGATGTCAAGAATCAAACTGAAAGGTTTTGACTTCTATATTTATTTGGCATGTATTGAATTTTGAACTGAAAGAGTCCAATTAACATTTTTATATCATTAGAAAAAAAAAAGACATGAGTCAAAAGAGTTGTTTAACATGTTTGTCATTTTCCCCCTTACCTCCCCTCCTTCCTGTGGAACCATATAGCTTGATGCCATCCATATATATCAAGTGATTAATAAGATATTTTGGTTCAACACCCTTTTTAACCTAGAGCCATTTGTACTTTGTATGATCATGGATTTACAGTTAGGTGGAACCATGATGGGCTTAGACTAACTTCTTGAAAAATGTCATACTTTATATCTATTTTTCTTGACATTATTATGTTGGTGGTCTGTTTTAAATAAAAAAAACAGTTCTTCATAAAAAAAACATTTAAGTATTCTAGTATTCTCATTTATTTGGGTCTAATTCATAATCACAGCATATGAATCAACCATGATTAGAGAACTGAGTCAAAAGCTTCACAGTAATCAAGAAAGACAATATAAATATTAGACTGCTTTCAGGCAATTTGTCCATAATTACCAAACCACTAGTAAGTTAGTTGGAACGTTTTGGTAGATCCCTTTTGCTTCTCAACCAACATACTGTTTTTTATAAGTATTTTTATTTCTAGTAATACAAGCTGTGCATTCTTGATACAAAATACCCAAATATGTCAGTAGATTAGATTTGAAGGATTTACTGGTATGCTTATATTATTTTCATTATTATTATAACTATCATTTTTAATAATTCAGAAAATTTGTGGTTTCATAAGGGTCAGAATCATAATTTCCTTTACATCCTTTTTTAAAGTAGAAAATTAAATTCTAATTAATTGCTTATTTTAATTTTTTTTCTAGTCTGATGATTTTAACAGTGTAGGGAACTATCCCAGATGGAAATTCCTACCATCCAAGTAGACTGGGAAATTATCTACAACCTAAAATCTTAATTGCACTAAGAATGACTTGTCAATGGGGTTGCAGAACTAATATTACCAACGTTATGAACCAAGTTCATAAAAGAACCAAGTTCTTTCTTCAAACTTTATATTCCAATTTTTCTCCCTTTCTCCCTGCCCTTGTCCCCAAGTCAGCAAGCAATCCAGTATGAGTCAAACATAACTATTCCATACTCATTATACTGCACAAGAAAAATCCAATCAAAAGGGAAAAAACAAGAGGGTAAAAAGGGAGCAAACAAACAACAACAATAAAAAGGTGAAAATACTATGCTTTGATCTACTTTCAGTCTCCATAGCTCTTTCTGTGGATACAGATGGTACTTTCCATTACAAATCTATTGGAATTGCTTTGAATCATCCCAAGGAATTTTCTTATCTGAGTGTTATAGCAATAAAATCACAGATCCATACCCTAGTCCTCCATAATCTTGGTGCTTTCTTTGAAGACTATCTACCATCAATTTATCCTGTCTTATCTTGTTTGTTTATTGTTCTATGCTGTCTCCCCGACTAAAAGACAAGTTCCTAACAGGCAGGGACTATTTTTTTTTAATCTCTCTTTGTATCCCCAGCCCTTAGTACAGTGCCTGAAACATATAGACATAATAAATAAATAATAAATATTGACTTGTCTTACTTGTTGATTATCCTTATTGTATTGGATTTGTTAACAAATAGGTCAAATTGGTTATGGGGTGGAATGAGCAAGGCCTGGGCAGAGGCTGGTTGAAGGCCCTCTATGATATTTATAGTAACTTCATTAACTTTAAGAATGGAATACCCCAAGAATGTTGTATCAAGGATTCAGAAAAAGAAATGACAGAACCATGGAGAATTATCTTCCTCCCAAGCCTGGGATTGGATGGGACCAGTATAATGAAAATTTTAATATACAACAACCCAGAAAGGACATTTATCCCTCAAACATCAGAGATGTATGTCCTTTCTTGGTTGTTAGAACATTTTGGGTTGTTTGAGTGACATATGGGGAAGAGTCACGCTTTTTAGTTATTCCTCATGGAAGATAAGGTGCAGCATCCAGAGAGGAAGCCAAGAAAACACAGTGACTCTGGTCCCCATAGCTCCAGCTATAGTCATCAGAAGGTTGGCCACCAAAGGGTGATTATTTTGGCTCCAGTTATGCAGAATTAAAATAGTAACTGGATAGTTTTTTAAATCACTACTTGACTCCATCCACAATAGAAAGTAGAGATGAGAGAAATCCTGGCTGTCAGCAGGATTTTAGATGAGTACCTGTGCTCAATGAAGGCTACAGTTTCTAGGGAGATCTGAGAACAGTAGAATGGCCATAGGATGAACCTTAGCACACAGGATGTTTTAACTGGAAAACTTTGAATCAGAGTCTATCTAGACCAGAGATTCTTAACCCAGACTCTGTGAACTTGTTTTTATTGTTTTTTTTAAAAATATTTTGTTATTAGTATTTCAATATAATTGGTTTTCTTTGTAATCCTATGTATTTTATTTTGTGTATTTTATTTTATTTTGTAATCCTTTGTATTTTAAAAACATTTTTCTGAGAAGGGGTCCATAGGTTTCTCCAGACTGTCCAGGGGGTCCGGGCTACAAACTTAAGAATCCCTGATTTAGGCCAACATTCTGATTTGAAAACATAAGAAACTGAAGCTTTCAGAGGCTAAATGACTACTCTGAGGTCACATAGGAAATTAGAGGCAGAGCTGGGAATACAACACGGGTCTCTCGACTCCCAGACGGCTGTACTTTCCATTATTATCAGGCAGTAGATTCGATGTACTTCAAATATAAATAGTAAAGAGATCTCTAGACTAAACAAGAGATGCAGTCAGTGCTTCAGATCTAGGTAGCACTGGGATTGAGTCCTGTCATATCACAATGGGGATGGATAATTCTAAGAGGGAATCCTCACAGATGCTTGAAAAGACTTTCAGTTGGACAACTCCATTGTCCGGGTTTACTTGGATTTCTCCAGGTCATCTGGTCCAAATGATCCAGACAGTAGTTCATGGATGGTGCTGACATCATACGTACCATCTGCTTTTGTTTTCCAAACTCTCATTACTTGTCTACAGGCTCCAATGGCATGATAAAGTCTTTCTTCAGGTTACTAGCAGTGGGTCCTTCTGCAACGGCCTTCTGCACAGATGCTCAATGGGTAGGCAGCATTTTCCATGTTGCATCCTGAAAAAATCTTCCCATCCAAGGTCAGGAGAGCTGCCCCCACTGGGAAGTTACTGTAGGGACCAAAGGCAAACTTGTTGGCTTCTTGGCCCCTGCAGATGAGCTTCCAAATCTGAGCTGGCTCCAGAGGCCCCCAGGTGCTTGGGCAGGGAGCCAGGCTAATGGGCACTTGGGGCCTCGACCCTGAGGAAATCTTCTCTCCGGTCAGCAGTAGGCAAGGGGCCGGCAGGAAGGCAGCTGGCTGGAGAAACTGCCCCACATTCTTCTTAAGACACAGCTCAAAACAGTCCAGGGGTGATTTAAAGCCAGAAAGAAAAGGGGAGATGAGGATATGGTCCTTCCTTTTTTAATATCCACCCAGTAGATATTTCACAAGCATTATGAACATCTACCTCCATTAGCCAATAAGGGAGCCCCATCATTTCAAAGTTTAGTTCCTTCGATGATTTGTCACCCCATCAGGAAGCAGATCCCAAAGCTCTCTTAGGGTTTTCCAGAAGGAGAAATAAAAACTGACTATGCAACATGGACTGACCATTGTTAACATATAGAGGAGGAAAATGCATCCCAGAGAAGGTAAGTTAGTCAAAGTCATGCATGTACTAAGGGACAAAGCAGGTGTTCAAATCTCAGGGGCTTTTTTGACTCTTTTCACTGGACTTTGTTATCTCCTGAGATGACAGCCTTGCTTACAGAAAGTCCCTTGGCAAAATATTCACAGGATCATACATTTAGAGCTACAAGGCATTTGAGAGGCCATCTAATTCACTGCATTTCATTTTATGATAAGGAAACCAAAGCCTAGAAATGAGGCAACTTACCTGAAGTCACACAGGTAATAAGCAGCCGAGGCAGAATTTGAACCTAGATCTTCCCTCTCCAATACCAGCACTCTTCCCACTGTATTATTAGCCTAAATCTAAGTATATGTGAAGCAATCAATATATTTTAAAATGTATTTTATCTTTGTAGAGTTTGACCCACTCTACAGACATTCAACTGATTTGTGTCCACTTTTATATGGAGGACTGAAGCCTCCTTTTTGCATTTTTGCTCCTGGCATCCTTTAAAGTCGCGTCTCTAGAGTTTGGTACCAGCTGCACATGATGAAAGAGTTTATAGAGATTTCAGGATGTTGAGAAGTTCAACAGCACAAACCAGTTCATTCACACATTATAGCTCTTCTAAGTATATTCAGAATGTGAAGGGGGAGAAGGGAGGCACTGAGGGAGAGGAAAGTCAAAAGTCTCACAGTAAAGAGGAAAAAGAAAAACGAAGAAAACCATACAATCCTCATTTCTTATGACTATGGCGCCCTGCAATAAATACTCTTAGGTGAGAGAGACAGAGACAGAGAAAGAAAGAGACAAACAGAGACATAATCGGAGAGAGATAGAGACAGAATTAGAGAGAAAGACATAGAGACAGAGAGAGAAAGATGCAGAGAGACAGAGACAAAGAAGCAGAGACAGAAAGACAGATACAGAAACAGAGAGACAGAGACAAAAAAAGGTGGGGAGAAAGACCAAGAGACAGAAAAAGAAAGAAAATCAGAGAGAGATAGAAAAAGACAGATTCAAAGAGACAGAAAGATAGAGACAATCAGAGACACACAGGGACAGAAACAGAAAAAGACGAAGAGGCAGAGAAAGAGAAAAACAGACTGACAGAGACAGAGGGATAGAAAGATAGAGACAGAGACACACAGAGACAGAAACCGAAAAAGACAGAGACAATGAGAGAGACAGAAAGAAACAGAGTAACAGACAAAAAAGGACAGAGAGAGAGACAGAGAGATTTAACTTTCACAAAAAGATAAGCCAACGCATATTCAATAAGATGAGAAGACTTCCTCCCCCAACCTAAACCATTGGGCATCCATATGAATGGGACAAAATAGGGCAATCCTGCTTTTAAGCCAATTGGCACAGCACTGAATCTCCTTCACACCATTCCTAACTACCTCCCATGTCTTACTCAAACCACCATGGTCATTCTATTCCTTCCTTATTTTCTACCCTGAAATCCATCCAATTCTGTCCACTTCCCTCCCCCCCCCCCATTTTCCAACCAACTCCCTCCACCTCTGTTTAAAACTGCACTGAAGATTTTTATGATTTGTATCTATATATTATTGTAAAATGAATTTATTTAGGTAGTATAATAAAATCATAGATTGAAAGTCAGAACCTCAAAACCATTTAGGCCAAATCTTTCTTGTAAAAGAGTACCTGAACTCGGAGAGATTAAGTGGCTTTGCCCAAGAGTCACACAAGGAGTAAGTTGAAAAGTTGACATTTGAATCCTAGTTGAGTGTCTCCAAATACAGCCTTTTTTTCAACATCAGAGATATTTTTCAGCAAACCTCCTTTATAAAGAAAATCACATTTTAAAAAGTTAATTTTTTATTTTAAAATATTATTTTAATTAAATATTAAATTAAGATTTGCAATTATTTTAAAATAAATTATTTTAAAAGATTATAAAAAAAAAAGTTGATCACGTCCTTAAATGTTGTCAGGATAATACAATGAATACAAGAGATAAAAAACTTGCCCAAAATAAACTCCCTGAAAATTAGAGTGGATCAAAGAGAAGCCAATAAATCTATGAGTCAGCAGATAATGTTAAATTTCAATCAAAAGATTGAAAAAAAAGAAAAGAAAATGTAAGGAGGAATATTCCAGTTAGAGAGTCAATGAAAATGTATAAAGTCAGGAGTTAAAGTGTCTAGTTAAAGGAACAGCAAGGAAGGAAGTGTAACTAGATCATAGAATACTTGTAAGATGCAAGAATGCTGGAAAAGTGGGGATGGGTCAGGGCAAGTTAGACAGGGCTTTGAGTGTCAAACTAAGGATTTTATATTTGATTCCAGAGGTAACAGGGAGCCAATGGAGTTTATTGAGTAGAAGGGAAAATATTATCAGATCTACCCTTAGAAAGATGACTTTGGCAAGTGAGTGGAAGATTGAAATGGAGAGAAAGAGAGAGACATAGATAGAAAAAGAAAGACAGGAAGCAATAGCTCAGATTGAAGTGATAAGGGCCTGCAGTAGGGTGACTACAGTGTGAGAGGAAAAAAGAAGGCATATATGAGAGAGAATGTAAGGGTAAAAGCAACAGATTTTAACAACTGATTATATATGGAGAAATGAGAGAGTAAGGAGTTCAGGATGCTACCCAGATTGTGAACCTTGGAATCCTGAAAAGATGGTGGTACCCTCAACAGTCATAGGGAAGTGAGGAATAAGGGAGAGTTTGGAAGGAAAGATAATTTGGACATGATAGGTTTGAAGTAGCTATAGGACATCCATTTTAAGATGTCTTATAGTCCACTTACACTGTAAGTCAGAAGAGAGATTAAGATTAGATATATAGATTTCAGAATCATCAGCCTAGAATGATAATTAAATAAACAGGAGCTGATGAGTTTGCCAAGTTGTAGAGCATGGAGGGAAAAGAGAACAGGGTCCAAAACAGAAACTTGGAGGAATTACCTTTGTACTCTAAGGAACTAGAATTAAAAATAGCTGAAAAAGCACCAACCTGCTTTGGTAGCATTTCCTCATCTGGGACTTCTCCTATGCCAATGAAAGCACAGGTCTCATCCCTATCCCTGTCCATAAGGACAAGTCCTAACTTGGCAAAACAAAATAACTCTTCCCATCAGAGGGAAACAGTGACTCCCTAAGAGCAGGAAATTGAAAGAGCCAGTCAAAAGGAACGTCTGACCCTGGGGGAAGGCAGGGATAGTGGAAATATTGTAAGCTTCCCAGAGAATATTGTCTCCAAATGCTCAGGAAACCTGCCTTAGCTAAACTTTTAAATCTTTCCAAGATCTAAAACACCTCTGCTGTATGACAGATGCTTAATAAATATTTGTTTAGTGAATAAATGAATGTGAAGGTGTTTCCCTCTTGTCCAGAAAGAGACTTGCCCCTCCCAGGGAAGGGATAAAAGGAAGGAATGTGAGGAACATAGCCTGAAAGTCCTACCTGATGAGCTCAACCTTGGATTTATGGAAAAACAGTGCTTCTATATGCCTCCTGCACAGTAAGCTTTTTACAAAGTCAGTGGGAAATCATCTGAGTCCCCCATAATTATGAACTTTCCTTTCTTAAACTCCTTTTATGATTAAAACCTCTGGGCACATGTTGGTTTTGTTATGTAAATCTTAATAGAGCACAGATGTAAAAAGAGCAGGTTACTTGAGAGCCATTTTCACATTTCTATTGGTAGAGTATAGATGCTACAATTGGCTCTGATTCATCTGCTTCTTGGGAATATAGTTGACATGCAGGCAGCTTGTCTCCTTGGGTACATTCTTAGCAAGCTGGTCATGCAGGGATGTTCTGTGAAGTCATTATATGAGTCCTGGCATAAAGCTAAAAGTGGATTTTTATTATTTTCCCCTATTGTTATCTCTTCCTCTGACACATAATTCCTTTTTTCTGGAATCCAAATTTCAATATCCAGTCTAAAATATTTATCCAAAGACACCAATCCCCAGGTCACCCAAAGGCCAGCTTTTTATTTTGGCCTGGATATTCTGTTCTTTCCACATAAATTCTTTGGGAGGATAGTTCAGCCAAAGATATGGGTAACCTTCCAGATTGTGTCTCCTTTTCTAAACAGAGGCTGTAGAATAGCAAAAAGACCATTAGATTTGGAGGCAGATTGAGGGTTGATGGACATTCTGATATTTGCTAGCTCTGTGACCCTTATGGGCCAGCCATTTAGCTTGTCTGAGTCTCAGCTTCCTCATCACCTGTAAACTAGGAGTAATGATTCCTGCCTGCTCCTGCCTACCTACAAGAAAAGGAGGTAACTTATGTAACAAAAGGGCAGTTGGGTAGCAGAGTAGGTAGAGCACTGGGCTTGGAATCAGGAAGCCTCATCTTCCTGAATTCAAATCTGGCCTCAGACACTTCCTAGCTGTATGACCCTGAGCAAGTTTCCTAAGCAACTGCCTCAGTTTCCTCATCTGTAAAATGAATTGGAGAAGGAAACGACCAACCATTCCTGTATCTTTGTCAAGAAAACCCCAAATGGGGTCACAAAGAGTAGATCAAAAGTAAATACTGTGGAAACTGAAAAAGACTACATAAAATATCCATTAATAATAGTGGTAATAATAACTAGTTGTGTCTATAAAGCAGGGAGGCTAATTATTTTGTGGCGTGTAGAATTTACCTCATTACTTCATTATAAATCTCATGCTTTCTCTCTGTAATCATGCTGCCTTTTCTATGTGCAGATGACATCCTGACTCATCACCAGAATGACACGAGCATATTTGTATGTTTTAATCCAGCACTTTCTCCCTGTTTCTTTCACGAGAGGAAACCATTTAGAGCTGGAATAAATGTTAGAGTTCATCTATCCCACCCCCTTATTTTATAGATAAAGAAACTGAGGCTGAAAAACTTTAGATGGACATTACATCCATGAATATAGATCAACAAAGCTACTTCCTCTAGCAGATCATCAACTTTAGGAATACCTTTATCCTCCACTCACGAGAGATCAGCAACCCGCCATCTGACGATACATGATCCTTCAGAGCAAGCCCATAATTTGCGGATGAACATACCTATAATCATGCAACTAATAAGAGTCTAAAGCAGGATTTGAATGCAGGTCTCTTGGCTCCAGATGCAGTCACCTTTCTTGAGGGCAGCAACCATTCTAATTTTTTTGCATCACCATTACCTATCATGGTTCCTAAAACATAATAGGTACTTTAAAAAAAAAAGTCTATAACTGATTCTCTTGATAGAGAATAGAATTAATTAATTGAACCAAAAAAAGACAGATATAAAATCTTTAAGTTGTAGCAGCCTCCCCTCTCACCCCAAGGCTAATTCCTGAAGTCCATCTTGAAATGTCAGACAAGGTCCCCAAAGGATGACTGACCACTTCTTCTTCCCTTCTCAGGGTTTCTAATACTGTTGTTCACAAGCTTCTACCATTATACTCCTCATTAATAAACAGAGTTAATTAACCCTTAAAAAGTTTATTTGTTAAGTGTGTATCATGGATGGTTGTTGCAGAAACGGCCTTCCAAGCCAGAAGTACATTTTAATCTCTCACACATAAAATACCTGAAGAGAGTGAGGGGCAATTATAGTCAACTGATTGACTGACGGGTCTTGGTTCTTGGACATGCTCTTCCCTCTTCCCAGGGGGCACCTGCAATTGCCCTTCTGTGGAGCTCTCTGCTGGCTTCACATGCACCTCTGGAGTTAAATATAGCATAGGAACCTAATTTAGAATTGCACATTCTAGGAGCAGGCCAGTTGAGTTCTCCAGAGAAGGAATCGCCCCTGAGGGTAGGTAGGAGAAAGTTTTATTTCTCTGTAACCTCCCTTTCCCTATTCTCCATCCTTAGGGAAGTGATAATATTGACATTTTTAGTATTATTAGAATCAGTGCTCAACATAGTACCTGACACATAAAAGATGCTTAAGAAAGGTGTGTTAACTGACTAAAATGTGGGATTTCAATAAACTGGGAATCCGTTTGGAGTAGTGTTAAGTGTTTAGAATACTTTTAATAGAGTATTGAAAAAAGGCCAAAAAAAAAAAAAAAAAGGAGGAAAATGTGGGACATAAATGAAGATATGGAAATATTTTTTATTGTTATAGGGATTTGTGAAGGGAGAAATATAAGATAAGGTCAAAAGGCAGAGTGGTAAAAAAAATTATGGAGAACCTTGAATGTCAAAGTGAGTTCTGTCTGTACTAAAGAGTCTGAACATTAAAAACAAGGATAAACCTTCTCAGAGCGCAGAAGTCTTGGTTTCTTGATTTAAGTTTTTCTATATAACAGACTAAATCTGGTCTCCATGACTTTTAGACTACTTTCAGTTACTATGTACAATCTTCTCTGGCTCACGATATGAAGATAAACTGAAGAATCTGTGACCTTTAGTTTCCCTTACATTTGGCAGAATTTGTTTGAAGCCTACAGACCAACTTAAATATACCTATGGCCAAGAAAGATAAATTGTTAATAATGATAGCCCGAACTTCAGTTTGAAAAAGTTAGCCCTGTTTAGAAATTGTAAAAACAACTCTATGGGAATACGCAAACAAGGTCATTTATTGGCCAGGTTAATTTTATAGGCAGGGAGAATGTGAAAAGGCCTTGAATTTGTAATAGCATCATTGCATTCTAATAGGCACCTGAAGCTATACATGGGTCGAATCAAATACCACATGCAATGAATCACTTTTCTGTAGAGGAACATTTCTTTCTAATTCTCCATATTGAGACATGAGACAAGAAATAGCATGTTGAATGGCTTCTGTTTTGATTTAGTTTTACTCCATCCTCCATAAAGTAAAATATGAAATACTAAAAACAAGAGATAAGCATTTTATATTTGTTATGCTATGACTTAAATAAAGAGAATGCTTTTGAAAAGTTTCATTTTACAATGGTGCAAATGAATATCCTTTGTTCTCTAAATGAATAGTTATAACATATTTGGGGATTTTTAAGTTTAAGGAAGCTGAGGAATAGCTGTTTAGTTGTTTCAGTCTGACTCTTTGTGACCCCATTTGGGATTTTCTTGGCAAAGTTACTGGAGTGGTTTGCCATTTCTTTTACCAGATGAGGAAACTGAGGCACACAGGGTTAAGTGACTTGTGTAGGATCACATAACTAATAAGTGTTTGAAGCCAGATTTGAACTCATGAATATGTCTTCCTGACTTCAGACCCAGTTCAGACCCAGACTTTATCCAGTCTATCCATCTGTCCCCAACACAACACTATTTCTTCTTTACCAACAGAATTCAATAAGAAATAGTGAGACATTGTTAATTTGGACTTTATTAGTAAACTACACTTTTACAAATCAGCAAGGGAGGTTAAGATAAAATTTACTTTTGCTCAGCCTGGAAAGAAAAGGTTTGCTAAGCAAACTAATAGAGCAACTAAACTTCAGAGAATGATTAAACTAATTAAATCCACAAGATGTTTTCAAGAATTTCAGAATCATCATTTACCTGGAAACAATATGCTAATTAATTATAAAATATCTGTTTGTCAAACTTGATTCCAAATGAATTCTGGGAAATTCTTTGTGAATCTAGATATTATTACATGAACTTGAGAGTAATAAGCTACATTTTTTAAAAAAGTAGTCTATGTTTTAGTCTTTTTTTAAAATTCACATTAAATTTTCTTTCCCTTTCTGTACAAGACCACCTGCAATAACACAAATGTGGTTCATTGAGTTGAATGGGGAAACACAATTATCGCTAGCTCCAAAAAGCCGGAGCAGACACTGTCAAATTGAGGGGCATAAATTGCCCATGGGTGCTGACACTCAGTAATCTCTGCCTTTGATCCTGGACTCAGTCTAAATGCTCCTTAAAGGCCTGTTATTTTGGCCTGCCTGAGTTAAATCACAGGATTTAAAATAGCAGCAACAAAAAACTGAGGTCATCTCATCATAGGATCATAGGAGGATAGCTAATCCAAAGCCCTGGATTTACAGATTAAGAAACTGAGGTTCAAAGAAATTAAGCAAAGTCATTTAAGTGACTTCAGGTACTTCAGCTTGCTAAGGTAGATTTCTTTCTTTCTTTTTCTTTCTTTCTTTTTTTTTTTTAATTTTCAATACTATTTTATTTTCCTAATACACGTAAAGGTAGTTTTCAACACTCATTTTTCTAAGACTTTGTCTTCCAAATTTTTATCCCTCTTTCCCTTATCTCCTCCTTCCCCAAGACAGCAAATAATCTGATATAGGTTAAATATGTGCATTTCTTTTTTTAACTTTTAAATTTTTAAAAATTTATTTATTTTTAATACCCATCACTTTATGAATTATGTTGGGAGAGAACAAAAGGGAAAAATCATGGGAGAGATTAAAAAAACAGAAAAAAGTGTTGATTTATATTCTATCTCCATAGTTGTTTTTCTGGATGCAGATGGCATTTTTTGTCCAAAATCTATTGGGATTGCTTTGGATTACTGAACCACTGAGAAGAAGCAAGTCTTTCACAGTTGATCATCGCATATTCTTGCTGTTATTGTTTATAATGTATTCCTGATTCTGTTTGTTTTGCTCAAGTATCAGTTTGTGTAAATTTTTCCAGACCTTTCTAAAATCAGCTTGTTCATCATTTTTTCTAAAACAATAATATTCCATTATCTTTATATATACAACTTGTTCAGTCATTCCCCGACTGATGGGCATCCACTACTTTTCCAATTCTTTGTTACCACAAAAAGAACTGCTACAAACATTTCTGCACATGTGAGTCCTTTTCCCTCCATTATGATTTCCTTAGGATACAGACCCAGTAGTGGCAAGGCTAAGTCAAAGGTTCCGAATTGCTCTCCAGAATGGTTGTGTCAGTTCACAACTCCACCAACAATGCATTAGTGTCTCAGTTTTCCTACATTCCCTCCAACATTTATCATTATCTTTTCCTATTGTCTTAGCCAGTCTGAGAGGTATAAATTGATATCTCTTAATTTGCATTTTTTAATCAATAGAGATTGAGAGCCTTTTTTCATGACTATAGATGGTTTTAATTTTGCCAGCTGAAAATTGCTGTTTATACCTTTAGACCATTTGTCAATTGGGGAATGACTTGTACTCTTATAAGTTTGACACAGTTCTTTATATATTTTAGAAATTTAGAAAATATTTTAGAAACACCGGCTATAAAGATTTTTTCCAGCTTTGTACTTTCTTTTAATCTTGTTTTTGTTGGTTTTGTTTGACAAAAACCTTTTTAATTTAATGTAATCAAGGTCGTCCGTTTTGCCTTTCATAATGTTCTCTAGTTCTTCCTTGGTTATAAATTTCTCTCTTCTCCAAAGATTTGATAGGTAAATTATCCCTTGCTCTCCTAATTTGTTCATGGTATCATTCTTTAAGCCCAAATCATATACCCATTTTGACCTTATTTTGGTGTGGGATATGAATACCCAGCATTTTTGTCAAATAATAAGTTCTTATTCCAGAATCTGGAGTTCAGGGTTTCTCGAATACTAGATTATTATAGACCTTGATTATTGTGTCATATGTGCAATTCTTTTAAAAATATTTTTCATATTCATATTGTGCAAAAAAAAAAATCAGACCAAAAGGGGAAAAATCAATGAGAAAGAAAAACAAACAAAAAGTGAAAATACTGTGTTTAGATTCATATTCAGTCTCCAGAGATCTCTCTCTGAATGTGGATAGCATTTTTCATCCCAAGTCTATTAGAATTGCTTTGAATCACTGCATTGTTGAGAAGAGCCAAGTCCATCACAGTTGATCATCACATAATCTTGTTGTTATATTGTACAATGTTCCCCTGGTTCTGCTCACATCACTCAGCATCAGTTTATGAAAAGTTTTCCCAAGCTTTTCTTAAATCAACCTGCTCATTATTTCTAATAGAATAATAATATTCCGTAATATTCACATACCATAACTTATTCAGCCATTCCCCAACCAATGGGCATCCATTCAGTTTCCAGTTCCTTGCCACTACAAAAAGGGTTACTACAAACATTTTTTGCATATGTGGATCTTTTTCTGAGATAGATTTCTAACCTATTTCTTTTGCTACTAAATCCAGGGCTCCTTGTTCCCAATACCCTGCTTATACCCTGCTTTTTAAGTCTCTCCTCTGTTGTGGTTTGTTATCTTCGATCCATCACTATTAATTTTCTCCTTGGCCTTTTGCTTTGGATCAGTACCAACTGTTTTTAATCTAGGATCCATAAATGTGTTTTCTTAAGTATGTCGATAAATGCATTTCAATATAATTGGTTTTCTTTGTATTCCTATGTATTTTATTCCTTCAAAATTCTTTCTAGGAATGGACATTAAGACAACATGTTCACTTTCAAAAATACAAAACTGAGGCTCAGGGAGGAAAAATCACTTGGTTATCCATTTTTGACATGGCAGATCTTGGATTCAAATTCAACTCCTCTGATTCTAAATTCGGAGATCATTTTCACACTGTCCCCCTTAAAAAGTCTTTGACTCCAGTCAAATTATACAGTTAAGATATATGTCTCTCTCCCTTCAAAAGCTGAAACAACTATAATATAAAATCAAACGTAAGCCAAGAAGTTAACAGATTGCTCCAAAGATTAAAAATTAAAAGCTCATATTTATATACCAATGTGAGTTTTGAATACTCTTTCTTCACAACTGTGAGCTAAGTGGTGCAGTTATTACTAACTCCATTTTACAGATGAATAAACTGAGGCTCAAAAGTATTAATCTGCTGGCAATCATAGAGACATGACTTAGAACCAAATCTAATATGCTTTTCACCTCCCAATGTTATTGTTGTAAAGAGATCAAATCTGATTCCCAACATCCTGTTGATTCAAATGGGGGGGGGAAGCAACTTTTATTTTGTAGAAATATTTTTAGAAACACTGATGGTCTTGGAGTCAAGAAGATCTGGATGAGAATTCTGCCAACTTATTAGTTGTGTGACCCTGTGCAAAGCATTTTTTAAGCTCTTTTTGCCTCAGGTTCCTCATATGAAAAGGGAAGGTAATTATTGCTCAGTCTTGTTGGACTCATTGTGGGATTTTCTTGGTAAAGATACTGGAGTGGTTTTTCCATTTCTTTTTCCAATTCATTTTACAGATGAGGAAACTGAGGCAAACAGGGTTAGGTGATTTGATGATACGTATCTGAGGCTAGATTTGAACTCAGGTTTTCCTGACTACAGGTGCCAGCCACCTCCTAATTCCCTACTATTTATATATCAATGTTATTACAAAACTCAAGCACGATAAGATGTGAAAAAAAAAAAAAACTCTCTAAAACTTTAAAAGTATTATTTAAATGAAAGTTTTTATCAAATAATTTCCATGACTGAGGATTGATCCAGAAACACAATATAATCAATTTCTCTGAGTATGAATCTTACAGCCATTAGTGCATTTGCTGTCTGAACTGGGGAGAGTATATGTGGAAGGAGCTTGGCAGGAGTTCATTGTACCTATGATCTTGACATAGGGGTCCTCAAACTACAGCCCGCGGGCCAGATGCGGCAGTTGAGGACGATTATCCCCCTCACCCAGGGCTATGAAGTGTCTTTATTTAAAGGCCCACAAAACAAAGTTTTTGTTTTTACTATAGTCCGGCCCTCCAACAGTCTGAGGGACAGTGAACTGGCCCCCTATTTAAAAAGTTTGAGGACCCCTTTCTTGATGCTCTCTGTCACTGATTTCTGGCCCATATAGACATTTGCTCTTACTTATTAAGACCCCAAACTGTATTTGGTGATACCTGTACAGTGACAGAGTGACATTTAAAAAAGGATTTCTCATAGTAAGGTGAATATCCCCAGAAATACCTCCTCCACCTCTCCACTTTTAAAAGTGTCTTTGGGAAAATTTATCTCAAGTTTGGGAAAACAAGGAAACTTCATAGGTGGGATTTGCTCTGATCTGCAGATAAAATCATTTGCTGAGTAAATAGAGAATATCAGGGGCATATCTAGAGAAATCTCAGACATTCCAAAATGGAACAAGGGACTGACTACCAGAGACCTAATTGGAATTAATGTGGACCCAAGCTGAAGGGGCCACAAAGGTTCAATGCCTTTTTTTTTTTAAACTCTCTTTGCTTCCTCCCTTATTAGTGGAACCACAGTCTAGTAAAACATCCCTCCCTTTTTCTCTTTGCAAGTTCTGCCTATTTCAGACCTGTAACCAAGGAACTGAGCCAAAAATGGATCTGCTTCTACAGCATTCTGTGGTTTGTCAGTCTCTGGGATGTCACTAGAGAGTAATGTACTTCAAGTCTGATCTGGAGAGAATCCATCTGCTGCTGAGAGAATAGCTCAATCCCCATGCCACTTAATTCTTGCAATCTCTACTACTTCAGTCAATGGTGCTGTCAATTAAGGAGGCCTTTTTGGGAAGGGGACATCTTTCCATTAGGCTATAACACTGGCTGATGCATCAATTAATTTTGCATAAGCTGCCATATCACCATTAGATGCTAATCTGTTCATTCATAACCCCAAGGTATTGTGCTAGGGTCATGCACATGATTTCTGCATCCCGCCCTGAGGATTTATTTAGTGCTCAGACCCCCAGCTCTTGCAGCTGTGTCCTCTCAATGACTGCTTTATGGTGGCCAAGAGAGTTGAGCGCTGCTGCCAGACAAGAGGATCTGGAAGAACACATGGACAGATTGCTCTTGTATGCCGAAGCTATCCAATTCCTGTTCCGGTCAGATGGGGAAACAGTGGAAGGACATCTCTTAAGCAATCCAGTTTTCATTGTTTCTGATATTACTTATATCTGGCATTTTTCAGGATAGCAGACAAAATGGTAAAACTCTAAAGCACCGATATGCATTGGATTTATCCCTGATTGAAATTTATTGATATTCTAACACCAGGAACTCACTGCATGATACAGCAGAGACATTCTTTTCTTCTCTTTGTACCCTATGCCAGGAAGAGAGAGTTACTATGTCAATTGCATACTAATGAAGGCTTTTACTTAGGATTTTATATTTAGAGCTGGAGGGGAGTCCTCTAGACTTGTTAAACTTTTTCCACTTACAACCCCTTTTTTGCCCAAGAAATTTTTACATGACCCCATGTATGTATGCATATAAAAAGGTATCCAAATCCAAATTGTCCTAATTTCATGACCTTCATATTCAGTTGCAAGACTGAATGAACCACAGTTTAAGAAGCTGGACTCTAGCCCCACCCTTTTTATTTTTAACACATATTTATCAGAGAAGTAGTAATTGGCAGAAGCCAAGATTTGAATCCTGGGCCTCTGACTTCAAATTTGTCACTCTTTCTGCCAAACCACAAACCTGTTTTGTTGCTTTTTATTTTTGTTAGGGAATTGACAAATATTAAACATGAAAATTTCATTAAACAAAGAATAGAAAAAGAAAACACATTTATTTTAATTTTTATTGCAATTATATACAACTCCCAGGCATCCAATACAAAAATGTAAAGTGGTTGTACTTAAGCAAAACTGGTTACTGATACAGAAGTCATTTCCAAATCAGTCATCTATGTAATCAATTAATTTGTTAGAACAATGACAGAAAAGATCAAAACTCATATCAAATTAGAAGAAAAAATGAGAAAAATATATATGATTAAATAATTTAAAAGTTCTAATCTGATCTTAACAGGCTATTGACCTTTTTTAAAAAAGGAAATGGAGGGGCAGCTAGATAGAACACCAACCTGGAGTGAAGAGGATGAGAGTTCCAGTTTCAGATACTTGAAATTATCAGCTGTGTGACCCTGGGCAAATCACATAACTCTGTTTGCCTTGTTCCCACCACCACCACCAAAGGAAATGGATAAAGGAATGGACATAAAGCAATTGATATAATGTATTTCCCCCAACTAGAAGGCCATGAGACACAACTCAACAAATAAACACATATTCTCCTTGCTAATTGAAGAAATATGTCAATAAAAGACATCTTTATGATATAAATTCATTTTAAAAAAGAATAAGACTTTTTCTGGCAATATTACTTCATACAGCAGAGAAGAGGTGGATCACTTGAAGGAACGGGAGATATTTAGCCTGGAGAAAAGAAAGCTTAAGGGGAACTTAACAGCTGTCTTCAAATATTTGAAGGTCTGTCAAGGGAAAGAGGAATTAGTCTTGTTTTATTTGAGCCCAGAGGGCAGCTGTAGGAGTAATGAGTGAGGATTTCAAAAAGGCAAATCCAGACTTGATAGCATGATTTTTTTCCCCCAACGATCAGAGTCGTACAAACATGAAATATCTTCTTCCCTGCCCTGGAAGTCTTCAAATAAATGACCACTTAGTAAATGACCACTTACCAGATAGTTTGGGGAAGGAGCGATTTTTCAGATATGATATAGAAGCAGTTAACATTCCTTCTAAATCTGAAATTCTGAGAATATATGATGCTATGTGTGTGGGAAAAATAACTTGTGACAATGGGAGTTGAGAATATCACCAACAACCTATTTACATAACTAATTTCTCACTTCTAAATACTTATTGAGAATTTGGCTAGGGAACAGGTAAATGCGGGTTTTTGCAATAAGATTTGAAATTAACCTTATCTTAGTTATCACACAACTGACTGAAAAGTGCAGCGAATACAAAATTTCTCTTAACTTGTTCTTTGTTGACTGTTAACATCATTTGATTACATAGAATAAAAGCCTTTCTTAAAGACTTTGCTCCAACAAAGTATATCCCATGTTATAATCATAAAAACATTCTTTGAAAGAAATAAATGATCCTATACTAGCAAATGAAATAAGTGAAATCATAAAGCAGGAAAACATATGCTTGTCAAAGATGTCTGCCTCTATCATGCAAATGTCCAACATGAAATCCAAAAAGAAATTCTTCATAGATGGTGAGGTTTTCCAAATTCCTGCTATTTGAATATAGTATTGTGTTAATTAAATCAAATTCTGGAACACTGCAAGCCTTCCAAAGAAACCTATATTGCCTCAAAAGAAGTCACTGTGGGAGTCAGGGAATCTAACTTCATATCTCGCCTGTAATATTTATTATCTATGTAACTTCGATGAATCATTTAATCTCCCTTGGGTCTCGATTTTTCTCCTCAATAAAATGAAAAGATTGGCCTCTGAGATCCTTTTCAGTTTTCAGTCTATGATCTTAGGAACCATCCACTCATGAAATACCAAGTGGATGAAGAATTCTTTTAGTCCAGACTATGCTGGTCACCTGCCATTTTGTCACTTTGACTCACTTCTGCTTGAAATTGTATGCAGCCAAGAATAGTGTCAAACTTTATATCAAATTGAAGTGTTTTTGTACAAGTAAAACTAATACAGACAAGTTTAGAAAGGAAACAATAAACTGGGAAAACATTTTTATAGTCAAAGGTTCTGATAAAGACCTCATTTCCAAAATATAGAGAGAACTGACTCAAATTTATAAGAAATCAAGCCATTTTCCAATTGATAAATGGTCAAAGGATATGAACAGACAATTCTCAGACGAAAAAATTGAAACTATTTCTAGCCTTATGAAAAGATGCTCCAAGTCATTATTAATCAGAGAAATGCAAATTAAGACAATTCTAAATTACCACTACACACCTGTCAGACTGGCTAGAATGACAGGGAAAGATAATGCGGAATGTTGGAGGGGATGTGGGAAAACAGGGACACTGATACATTGTTGGTGGAATTGTGAATACATCCAGCCATTCTGGAGAGCAATTTGGAACTGTGCTCAAAAAGTTATCAAGCTGTACATACCCTTTGATCCAGCAGTGCTATGACTGGGCTTATATCCCAAAGAGATTTTAAAGAAGGGAAAGGGACCCATATGTGTAAGAATGTTTGTGGCCGCCCTCTTTGTAGTGGCCTGAAACTGGAAATGATGAGTGGATGCCCATCAGTTGGAGAATGGTTGAATAAATTGTGGTATATGAATGTTATGGAATATTATTTTTCTGTAATAAATGACCAATAGGATGATTTCAGAAAGATCTGGAGAGACTTATAAGAACTGATGCTGAGTGAAATGAGCAGGGCCAGGAGATCATTATATACTTCAACAACAAGACTATATGATGATCAATTCTGATGGACCTGGCCCTCTTCAACAGTGAGATGAACCAAATCAATTCCAATAGAGCAATAATGAATTGAACCAGCTACACCCAGCGAAAGAACTCTGGGAGATGACTATGAACCATTACATAGAATATCCAATTCCTCTGTTTTTGTCCACCTGCATTTTTGATTTCCTTCACAGGCTAATTATATAGTATTTCAAAGTCCGATTCTTTTTATACAGCAAAATAACTGTTTGGACATGTATACTTATATTGTATTTAACTTATACTTTAACATATTTAACATGTATTGGTCAACCTGCCATCTGGGGGAAGGGGTGGAGGGAAGGAGGGAAAAAGTTGGAACAAAAGGTTTTGCAATTATCAGTGCTGAAAAATTACCCATGCATATATCTTGTAAATAAAAAGCTATAATAAAAAAAGAAAAAAAGAATAGTGTCAAACTGTCCTGATTTGTAATAGAAGTCTAAAAACTTGCACTGAGTTAAATGGACAAACAAGTGTGAATTAAGATCTGCCCCAGACTACTGATACCTCCATATCCCTCAAACCCTATGTGAAATAGTTCTCTTTCCCTGAACCATGATGCTATAACCAAGAAAAGAGAGTCACCTTCACAAGCAAAATCAATAAACTTTGAATTAGTTTAAATTTTCTCTTCCAGTTATTTGGTTATTATATTTCTCCTTGGATGCTGCATATAAATTGCATGTATAGCCCTTAGAACTAGTCCATCAGTATAATATAAATATCTTAGATACTTCAGATAGAGAATAAAAGAACCCACATTCCTGAACTGAATTGCATTGGGGATATTGTACAGTACTTTTAACAATCCATGCTTCTCCTTGAAACAAAAGATTATCTTTGTAAAAATCAAAATTCTCCCTGTGATGACAAATCAAGACATATCACAGTTTCTGAGGAATTCAACTTGCAAGTTACTCAAAAGCTAATAGAGAAAAGCATAAGGATTGTAATAAGGTTGTAGCATACTATATATATGTGTGTGTGTGTGTGTGTGTGTGTGTGTGTGTTTGTATATGTATGTAGATAAATAGACAGATAATAGATAGGTAGATAGGTAGAAATAGATAAAAAAAAACAGCCCAAATGATATCTCCAGAGAGATAGGTTACCAGAAAAGGAGATGGTCCCATATGAGATCTAGTGAGATGTTAACCTCATGCTACATTGCTACCCCCACCCCCAAAATTTCCAAAAGTCCTTCATCACGTTCAATGTGGAAGATTTTCAGGAAGTTGTAAATAAGACTTCTTGCTCTGCAGGAGAAGGCACAGATGGATTGAAATTTACCCTCTGGGAAGGAGTACCAACAGTTCTAAGATCATAATTCCAGTGACAGACACCCAATTTCTTCCGTCCTTATGTAGAAAAAGAAATCAGCTTCCTCAAATGGAGGGTGATCCTTAACCTACACTATAATTTTTTTTCTTTTTGTTCACCTGACATTTAAAAGTATTTTCTATATTGAACTACAGGAAAGAAAAATATCATGATCATTTTTACTGGCTTTTGGCCAGTGGATTTCATCCAAACTCTAACCAGTGACTCAGTGACTAACCATATGAATCACCAGGTTCCATATGTTTGTGTGTTTCTGAGCGGTTCCCAGGCTGAACATTTTATATTTATTTTCATGTGTCAGTACTCATGAACAGTTAGACATCATCCTGAATTTAGCATGTGCTGACACCAAGTGACTGTCTCAAATCTCAGGAGAGGAAAAAAATTCTATGTTCTGTACATGACATTTACCCAATAACAAACTTCAACTAGCAAAATATTTGCACGTGTAAATTGCATAAGTGGAGGATGGAATAGGCTGAGAGTGATCAAGATGTAGGAAGGAAGTGACCTTAGGGTGGACAATCATCACCTCATCACCTAGTTCAGCTTCCTCAATTTGCAGATGAAGAAACTGAAGTGAAGCAACCCTCCTGATTTCACACAGGTAATAGGTGACAGAGCCAAGCTTTAAAATGAAGTTTCTGAACTTAATAGTGGACTTAAGTCTATTTTCTACTACCTACCAGCAAAGCTCATTTTATAGATAGGAAACTGAGAAAATAGGGTTAAATGACTTATACAAGTAGACACATCTAGTATCTGGGACTGGATTTGAACTCAGGTCTTCTCGATTCCAGAGCTGATCCTCTTGTGTCACTTGACTGCCTATGGAATCAGAGGATCTACGATCAAATAGTGATTCTGTCTATTTACTAACCATGTGTCTATGGATAAATTACCTTTCTGGGCTTTGGTTTCCTCACTTAAAAATGAGAGGATTGGTTTGGGTGACCTTCAAGGTCTTTAAATTCTAAGATTATTTTTAATGCATCTGTGTATCTTAATGTTTTTCACTATGATAGGACTATATGATTACTGAAGAATTATTCAAAATTGTTACACATGACTGCTTTTTATCATTTTGATTCATTAATAAAAGTATGTATTCAGAAATTTTAATTAGTGTAGTTTTATATTTATTAATAATATAGATTAAAAAGTAATTACTATTGAGAAAAGATAGCTCTCTATTTCGTTAAATAAATAATAATTATTGTGGGGGCTGAACTAATGATTTAATGAAAGATCACAAATTGGTTAATGAGAAGTAAATTATTCTATCTATAAAATTAAATATATAATAAGAAGTAAAATGGCAGGCCCAAGTTGGGTGAACTACAAGTGAGTAGGGTCAGACCTCAGATCCCAAACCCACTGAAGTGGCTGAATGTGGGATTCATGGCTCTCTCTCTTCAGACTTGATAACAAAGATAAGGGAAAGAGAAGAAAAAGTTAAATGCATTCTCCATGCCTTAGATTTTCAGAGCTATGGATCTCATTCTCCTCATACATGAATAGAATTAAATATACAATCTATTTATGCTCCAAATTCTATAGTTTTCTAGTTTTTCTATATCCAGCATAGTTTCTTAGGCCAGTCCTATCCTGTCTCTGGGCAATAATTTCAAGCTACTCTTTAATTGTGTTTGACCATATAAAAGGTAATTCTCTTTGCTTTGTTAATATTATCTCATTAATTTTCACCACATCCTATACTAATAACACCTTACATTTTTGTAGCATTTTTCCAAGAGCCTTTCATAAATATTATTTCACTTAACACACATATCATGGAACCTTGTAAGATAAAACATATCTTCACTCTCCCCATTTTTCAGGTACAAGAACTGAGGCACTGAGATGATTAGTAACTTGACTATGTGATATGAATTGTCATGGCTAGTTAATGGTAGAACTAGAACAGGAACAAAGAATTACCAACATGTAGTCAAGAGCTCTTCCAAGTGAGACCAATGAGACAGATAAATCCCAGAGCACTTTCCTCCAGGCTATACAATGTGCCAGTGGCAAATATAGGGATAAAGTCTAGTTACCTAAATTAAGTGTTATTCCTTAAAAATATATGAACTACCTAGTAAGTATTACACAACGATTTGCATGTACCAATTCTCAACCTTTGGCACTGTATTCTAATATATTAAGACAATATGCCAGAATTATCTTGTAAATAAACACCTGAAGTGGGAGAAAATAATAAAATGAATATGGTCTACTCTTTCTTCCTTATTCTTCATGCTTAGTAAGCACTTTTTGCTTTGGATGAGATGGATATTGCCAAAGCTGTAGTTATATAGTTTCCATTCCCTCCTATGACAATCTACAGAACAATTATCTCTGTATTTCTTCCCCTGATTTCTACACAGTTGAAATAATAATTTGCCTAATGATGTCAATTTGGTCAATTAGTACAGATATCCTCCATGTAGCATTGCAATAGCATTGGTAAAACTACAAAATATAGGATTTTCAGAGAAATGGGAAGATCTGCATGAACCAATGCAGAATGAAATAAGCAAAATGAAAATGACATATACAATGACTACAATAGTGTAAATGAGACAACTGATAAAGAAGTAGGGAAAGTATAGATATGAGTGTTGAATACTTTGGTATATCTATCAGTTTCTGGGTTAGTTAAATTTATTTGACTTTTTCTTTGTAACAAGAGAAGGTTCAGGGGGAGAGGGATTTTCTTAGGAAATTACTGTGTTAGAAAAAACAAAAGCATCAATAAAAAAAATTTTAAATCACTCTTAAGGGAAATGGAAAATACCCTACAGAATAGGTAAAAGGTAAATGTTGCAAAACTAAAAATAAAAACCAAACAACATGGTCTTAAAGAAGAAAGTGAGAAGGTATCTTCACCCCATTCCAAATAAAGATTTGAAAGCTCTGTAGCTATAGTACACTGTGTATTTTCCTACTTTTCAGCATTGCTGTCTTTTTTTTCTTTAAAAATTTCTTGAAAAAATATTGTTTGCTATATGGGATAGCACCTTGGAAGGGATAAGAAAGGGGATACTGCAAGACATAGTCTGGTGGTGTAAAAAAAAAAAAAAAAAAAAGATATCAAATTAAATCATTGTAAATGAATTATAACCCAAACCTATAATAAAGTCACTAAATACTAGCTGCCCACATATATCCATTGTTCTCCTGTAATTAACTTCCCATAAAGTATTACTTTACCTTCTTTGATTCAATGCAATTCAGCAAACATGAAATTCCAAATAAAAACTGTGCTAGTCTCTGGTGATACAAAGACAAAGTACCTTTCCTTAAGGAGTTTGCATTCTAGGAAAGAATACAATATGAGAACAGATAAGCAAATAATTATAACAGTACATCAACAATGGGAGTGGAAGAATCTGCAAAAATAGATTTTTGCTTTTGTGAAATCAATGAATAATGTTAGTTGGATTAGTTTTCACTATTTTGGAGTGATAATGCTAATCTGACCACCTTTGTTATATTGATGTTTTCCCTTTTAGGTGAAATGATCTTAAACATGACTTTAAGCACCAAAATTCACTAAGTTGAATTATGCAACCCTGCTGGTTTAGAAACCACATTTAATGGACACTCAGGATCATTTTTAAACATGCTATCTGTGTTCAAGAGACAGTTTATGGAGCTGATATGTTTTCTCACAATCTAGGTGTTCAATAAAAAATTAATTGATGACTATCCTTCCTTCCTCCTTTAAAAGCTTGGCAAAGGTCATATTCTTTTTCATGGCTTCTACCCAAATCTGAAGAATAAAACAGTCATCCCTGGGGAGAATTCTGAGTCAGACCTTTGATGGAGTATTCTGTCCAGTTCTGAGTTCCATAACTTGAGGGAGTGTGAAGAATTTGGAGAGAGTTCAAAGATGGGGTTCATAGATTTATACAAAGGGATAAAACACACATTATAGATTCTCATATGTCTAGGGATGATTTAAGAATGTTTTAGCAAGCCAGAAGTTACACTGACCCCTTTCTCCAATTTCTTTCAGGCCTGAATTGGGTTATTCTAAAATGTACCAGTTTGATTCAGTTTTCATGGTGTCAGTGCAAATATCACTGAATCACAGAGTCTCAGAGCTGAGAGGGGTCCTGAATGGATTCATTTTCAGAGCTTGCAGAGATCTGAGATGTCTAGTCCAGGTCATATCTGAGAAAGACCTAAGTCACACCCTTAGGGGAATATTGTGTCCAGTTTTGAGTTCCACAACTTGAGGGAATGTGGAAAACCATGACCATGAATAAAAAGGGAAAAACATCACAAGTATTCATATATCTAGGATATGATCTTAGAAGCCATTTCTTTGAGGAATACAGTGAGAACTAAGCAGGATAAAAGTGAATGGACATTCCCCGCTCCCACTTTATTCTTTTAGGAATCTGTTTTGGCCAATGTGTTGTTTTATTTTTTTCTAACAAAACATATTTGTTACAAGGAAGAGATTCTATAGAGAGGAAGGTCCTGCAGTAAGTAGCAATAAACAACGCAAAGGAGGGGAAAGGAAGGGTCAATAAAATGTTTTAAAATTCACAGAAGAAATAAAAAAGAATTCCAGAATGGAGACACAAGAACATAGAGCAATTGTGTCACTTTCGTGCTAATTGTAATATATACAATTTTCTAAAACCAAACCAAACCTGTAAAAGTTTAGTGTTTTATACAATCCCTTTGTTGTTGTTGTTGTTGTTTTTCTGTAATTGAAATATTTGTTGAAGATTAAAGTCAGATTTACAAAGAGAATGTTGGGGGTGGGGAAAGAACTCAAAAGAAGCAATGGACAACGTTTTCTCCCTTTTTCTCGGTGTCTAACACCTCAGGGATACAAGCGCCCAGAGGCCCCCAGTCTAGCAGCTCGGAAGGAGCACTCACTGGGTGGGGTGGGGAAGGAGCACTCACTGGGGGGGTGGGGAAGGGGCTCCCAGCAGCTCAGAAGGAGCACTCACTGGGCGGGGGTGGGGAAGGGGCTCCCAGCAGCTTGGATGGAGCACTCACTGGGCAGGGTGGGGAAGGAGCACTCACTGAGTGGGGTGGGGAAGGAGCACTTACTGAGCGGGGTGGGGAAGGAGCACTCACTGGGCGGGGTGAGGAAGGGGCTCCCAGCAGCTCTGATGGAGCACTCACTGGGCGGGGTGGGGAAGGAGCACACACTGGGCGGGGTGGGGAAGGGGCTCCCAGCAGCTCGGAAGGAGCACTCACTGCGTGGGGGTGGGGAAGGAGCCAGCCGCCCCAGCACGGCACTGCCGCAGGGAAAGGCGAAGGCTCCCGGAGGCAGCTGCGGGTCCCGGAGCATCCTCCCGCAGCCGCGCGCCGGGAGGGAAGCAGCAGCAGCAGCAGCAGGAGGAGCTGGCTCCCGGCCAATGGGAGCCGGGGGCAGCCGGGTTAGCCTTTCCCGCCAGCTGGCTGGGGGCGGGGGCGGAGCTGTCCCCGCGGCCGGTACCCGGCGGCGCATCCCCCTCCCCCGCTGCCCCCGCCCCTCTTGCCCACTCCCCCCGCCTGGGAGCTGCGGGCTGCCTTTCTTTCCTTCCTTCCTGCTTTCCTCCAGGAGAACCATGGCTGGGAAGAGAGAGGAGGCGCGAGACTGCGGGCGAGGGGTCGTGGTAAATGGAAGCTCCTGATTTCCGGGCAGTAGTGAGCGCCCACACCCTCTGTCTCTCCTTCATCCCTCCCTCCAGGCCCCTCTCCTGGGCCGCCTCTTTCCAGGCAGAACCGAGTACTTTAACGGAGCGGCCCGGGCCGGCTCCTCCATCCTCGCGATGGAGCCAGAAGCGCCGGCTCTGCCCGAGACCACTGTTCCCACCTTCCCGCAGAGCCCCTCCATCCGCACCCCACCCTTGCACACATCGCCAGCCCAGCCTCTGCCCCTGCCTTTCTCCGTCCCCGCGCCCGGCCTGTTCTCTTTCTCATCATCCACCCCCAGAGGTCAGCCCCCCACTCCGGGGGGGGGGGGGGGGTCTTGCCTTTTGTTTCCGCGGCTCCGACCTTGCAACTCCGGGCCTGGATCTTAGAAACGGGAGAGGGGTTAGGGATGGGGAGGGTGCAGGTAAGGGAGAAGCCTGAGAGTTTGTCCTTTATAACCTCTCCCCGGACTTTCCTACCCTTCTTTCCGCCTACCTTCACTGCTTTGGGATGACTTCTTTTTATTTTTATTTAATAGCCTTTTATTTACAGGTTATATGTATGGGTAACTTTACAGCATTAACAATTGCCAAACCTCTTGTGACAATTTTTCACCTCTTACCCCCCACCCCCTCCCCTAAATGGCAGGATGACCAGTAGATGTTAAATATATTAAAATATAAATTAGATACACAATAAGTATACATGACCAAAACGTTATTTTGCTGTAGAAAAAGAATCAGACTCTGAAATATTGTACAATTAGCTTGTGAAGGAAATCAAAAATGCAGGTGGGCATAAATATAGGGATTGGGAATTCAATGTAATGGTTTTTAGGCATCTCCCAGAGTTCTTTCGCTGGGCGTAGCTGGTTCAGTTCATTACTGCTCCGTTGGAAATGATTTGGTTGATCTCCTTGCTGAGGATGGCCTGGTCCATCAGAATTGGCCATCATACAGTATCGCTGTTGAAGTATATAATGATCTCGTGGTCCTGCTCATTTCACTCAGCATCAGTTCATGTAAGTTTCACCAATCCTCTCTGTATTCATCCTGCTGGTCATTTACAGAACAGTAATATACCATAACATTCATATACCACAATTTATCCAGCCATTCTCCAACTGATGGGCAGCCATTCAGTTTCCAGTTTCTAGTCACTACAAAAAGGGCTGTTTGGGATGACTTTTAAGATGAAAAGAAAAAATCCACAGGATCATTATGGGATTTTGAGATTTAGGGAACTGACTTCTGAACCCCAATCCTTACCTGGAGAGCCCCCCGTAGTGCTTAAAGGTGTTTGCTTTGGTGTTTTTTATAATAGTTATCCACTCTTAATTATCCCCTGTGAGCCAGCATTTCCTCAGATTAAAGTGAAGTGGAAGACAGTTTCCAATGCTAAGCAAAACCCTGCAGTATCCTTTATAATGGGCCATGTGGCCTATAAAATATCATTCAGTGTTAATTATTAAGAGTGGAAATACTGGTTTTGGTGTCCCCCCCAAAAAAAATCTTGGTTTTTTTTTAAACTACTGGGTCAATTCAGTAAATTTTTGTGGAATTGAATGGAATCTGCAAGTTAACAAGAGGTAATATTTACATGGATAGAGTGAGAAGAAAATGGAAATGGAAAGAGAGAGGCAGGGATTTCTAGGATTCTTCAATTTAGAACATGTTCGAGTTTTCATTTAACAAAGGAGATTGTGAAAGTGAAAGATAGCGGGCTTTTAATGGAAATCCCTCCATTTGGAGTCAGAGGACCCCAGTTGAAATCCTAGGCGTTGCTGCTTATTATTATTGTATTAAATTGTAAGTTATTTCTCTGGGTCTCAGTTTCTTCATCTATAAAATGGGCATATTGGATAATAAGATCTTTAAAGATCCCTTTCAATACCAACTCCTATTGACTTCCTAAAGAAATTGAATGATAGCAGTATCCCAAAGTCTTAAGCTTTAGTAACTTAGATTTTTCTTGTACCTGGTTTTTAAGATCTCATTTATGTTGATAATGTTCCTTTGCTTTTAGCTATTGTGCTTTTAGGTTGCAAAAATGTTTTACTTGTATTATTCCACTTGAAGAGGTTCATGGGCTTTGGCATTAAAATATGCTGTAATATACATTTTCACTCACTTGGATATGTTTTCAGGAAAAAGCAAATGCATTCAAAATTGGATGCTTATGAGAATAATTGTTTGGAATGTTATGGCTTCTGTCTCAAGCAATTACATTTTAAATCACTGAATTGAAGTTTTTCCCTCCAACAGAGAATTCACTGAGAAATTTCTCCCAAAATTAATTTTCTTGACCAAGAAATAATTGAAACAATCCTAAAGGAGATAAGATTATAGCACTGTTATTGGGTTCTTCTATTTCGACTATCACAAAATTAAACCAGTACAAAGAAGGGAGGTCAGATAGGTAAAATTTCTCACAGTTTAGAACTTACTGGCTATAATGGATCTGCTTGAGTCAGGATCATATTGAAATATTGATTTAAGTGCTTCTCTCCCAAATACCCTGTAAGGTAGCTACTAGATAGAATCTTCAATTTAGAGCTGGAAGAAATCTTAGAAATTGTGTAGTGTGAACCATTCATTTTACAATTGAGAAAACTGAGGCCTATGGAAGTTAATTTGATTTTTTCAGTATTTTACAAGTAGTTTAGTGGTGGAGTTAGGATTAAACCTAAGAATGTTTTTCTCCATTTTACGAATGAGAAAACTGGAGTGCAGAATAATTAAATGATTTAGCTACTTAGATTTATCATGAATTAAAGTCCAGCACTGTTTAGAGTTAGATATTTACTGGGCTAACCTGTGTCACTCTCAAGAAGTTTCCCTCAGTCTCACTTTATTAAGTAAATATGGGGGATAGCCTTGAATCATCTCTGAGGTCTCACTGAACTCTGAAATCCTATGATTTTTATTGCCTTTTGGAGAGGAACCATGTAAATTTGTATGTTACGGTGCGCCTGATGAGGAAATACTCTTATTAGTCCAGATCAACACTTTTTCTGCAATTTAAGGTTTTACAGAGTGTCCTGGGGATCTTAAAAGTCAAGTAACTTGTTAGGATCACTCAGTCAGGTTATATTAAGAGCAGGAGCCCAGATTTTTTTTTTTTTACTCCAAGATTGGTTTACAACCCACTACCACTTGGAGCTAGGTGGCACAGTAGTGTTTATAGGGCTGGGTTTAGAGTCAGAAAGTTGTTGTTCACTTGTTTTAATTTGAAGTTTTCTTGGCAAAGATATTGGAGTGAGTGGTTTCTCATTTTCTTCCTCAGATAGCAAACAGAGGCAAACAAGTTTAAGTGACTTGCCCAGGATCACAGAGCTAGTGACTGAAGGCAGATTTGAACTCAGGAAGATGAGTTTTCTGGACTCCAGGGCCAGCACTCTATCTACTCCATCATTAAGTTGCCCAGGATAGCAGGAAAATGTAGGTGTAAATCCAGCCTCAGATATTTACTTATGTGTGCAAATGCAATGTACTATCTTGGGCAAGTCATTTTACTTTTGCCTCAGTTTCCTCCTCTGTATTATCCAGGGATAATAATAGAACCCATATCCTATGGTTGTCCCGAGGATCAAATGAGAAATATTTGTAAAGCACTTGCCTCAATGCTTGGCATATAGTGCAGGCTTGATTAATATTAGTTATTATATCATATTCTCCCTCTCCTTAATGTCATGTAAATATTAAAATGACTGTTCAAAGAAGATAGAAAAAAAGTGTAATTTGTATTCTAGAGAAGATAGAAATTAAGTGACATTAAGAAGCCAGTATTGCTAAGATGTCATGTCAGAATTGTACACCTTTTGTTGTTTAGATACTGTAACTTCTGAATACTTGACCCTTTGAAAAATGTTCTATTAGGTATGGCAGCAATTGGGAAGGCTTCATAATCAATTCAGTTCAATAATAAGTGCAGGGAAGGTATTGGGAATAGTGACTAAAATGAAGAGAACGCATTCTAATGAGGAAATAGGAGTATATAAATATAAAACAAAGCAATTTGAGGAAGGGGAAACTATAAGAATTGGGGGGAGAATAACATTAAGCATGAGAGGAGAGGTCAGAGAAGATTTTACAGGGGAGTATCTTCATTGAGCTTTAAGGAATATAAGGATTCTGAGAGGTAATCAGTTAGTCAATGATTATTTATTA
The DNA here is from genome assembly GCF_902635505.1 of Sarcophilus harrisii. Taxonomy (NCBI): domain Eukaryota; kingdom Metazoa; phylum Chordata; class Mammalia; order Dasyuromorphia; family Dasyuridae; genus Sarcophilus; species Sarcophilus harrisii. Next base: position 229,301,078 of record NC_045430.1, read on the forward strand.
TTCACTTAGTATATGCCTGAGCTGGGACTATCTGTACTTCAGGGAGCTTACATTCTAATGGGAGAAGACCATACCAAAAAAGAAGCTGAAAAGGTCAGGGGAGACACTAGGGTCCTTTGTGTTGTCCTGAGCATGGTAGAAGAAATCCTGAATACAGCCTGCAGAAAAATGAGTCACGGTTGACCTAGACACTATTCATAAAAAGAAGTTCTGGGAGGAGCCATCTAATCAGAGTCATGTCACAGTGAGTCCATTATATGAATGTCAGGAATGACGAGACCTCAGGTTGGTGGAAGAAATTCAGTGGGCAGCCCTAATAGCTCTTTATTCTTGGGTGATTTGAGACAAGTGTTTTTAACCTGGGGTCTGTGAACTTTTAAAGAATATTTTGATAACTATTTCAACATAATTGGCTTCTTTTGTCATCCTAAAATTTTTTTTTTGCATTTAAAACATTATTCAGAGAAAGTGTTTACAGGCTTACCAGACTATCAAAGGGATTAATGACACAAAATCAAGAACCCCCAATTTAGGGAATGTATTGGATGGGGGGGACGGAAAGACATTGAAATCAGGGGATAATTTACTATAATATTGTGTGGGGAAAGTAGTAATATGAAAAAAATCTAGAAAGATAGGTTGGGGCTAGATTTTGGAGGTTGAGGAGTGTGCATCATATACTAGAAGCAATGGGAAAGACAGTAGAAAAGTCATGTTTTTTCCCCCCCATGTATGTAATTAAAAGGAAAATAAAAAGCTGAAAACCCTTAATCTGAGCACCTGCTCCTTAACACTTAAAAACTGATTCGAGTTTCCTCTTGATTATTCACAGGCATAGAAAAGGAATTAAAAATTCACTGCTGAAAATCCCCATGCAGATGATCCAAAATCATTTGTATTTGCAAAATAGAATCTGCTTTGAAACTGGTCTCATTATAACATTAGGCAGATTTTTTTTTTTTTGGCAGTATAGGAACTTAAGATCTAAGGATTGTAAATTCAAATGTGTTTCATTTTTTAGATGACACCAGAGTCTGGCTTGATTATTACTGGAAGAGGTTTTGGTATGTTATTCTGAAATAATCCTGTTATTGAGAGACAGCAAGAACCAGTGGATGGAGAACCAAGCTTGGTCAGGAAGATTTGAGTTCAAACTCATCCTATTAACCACTGATTCTGTGACTTTGGACAGCTTTTCAGCTGCCCAGGCACATCTTTATAACTATATATCACTGTGCTATGTGAATGTGCAACAGCAAAGGGAATTTCCGCAGCTGGAGTCCCTCATATTGATAAAGTCTGAACCTAAAGGCAACTAAGTGGTGTCATGGATAGACTCCTGGGCCTAGTGTCAAGAAGACCTGGTTATCAGATCCTTATCAACTATTTGACTCCTAACAAATTACTTTTCTACCTTGGTTCCCTTACCTGTAAAATGGGAATGATAATAGTCACGGGTTAAGAACATTGATAAATTTATCCAGAGGAGTGATAGGCCTTGAGCCCATCATATGGGGATAAGCTAGAGGAACTGGGGATATTTAGGTTAGAGAAAAGAAGAAATAAAGAGGATAACACAATTAAATGATTATTGTTTAAATATATGAAAGGTAATTGCTAGAGATAGTCTTAATGCCATCAACTTGTTTAGGTATAAAGCATCTTAACATCTTTGAACAGTGAAACAAGGAAATTTACTTTATCCTAACACTGTAAGGATACAGTGACATTAAGCTTCCTTGAATGATTTCCCCTTGTCCTTCAAATTCACATATTAATGTGTCTGGTCTACAGGGCAGGTTAGTCTTCAAAATTACAAGGCAGGAATCCTGATTCCATTGAAAGGGATTTTTTTAATACCCTTGGGTGACTAGGAAGCAACAGCTTTATTAACAAACATGTTAATAAAGGAAAAGATCAATCAAGTTCCAGGCACAGCTTTGTTACCTTTTAGAGGGAAATAACCCCTATTAGAGGGAAATGGGAACTTTAGTCTTACAAGCAGTTATATGGAGGGAGAGATTACTTTTATTTTGTTTGGCACTGGAGAGCTGAATTAGGAGCAAAGAGTAAAAGTTGCAGAGAAATTTAGTTTTGATGTCAAGGAGATACATCCTTATAGAGTTGATAAAAAGTTGTAGAATCTTCTTCAACTTGTGGAATCCTCTTCAGATGTCTTCAAGTAGAGACTGGATGAGCACCTATCAGGAAGTTTATATCAGAGATATCTTTTGTGTATGGACTGGCCTGGAAGACAACCGTTTTCCCTTGTAGCACCCCAGCTTTGTTATTCTGTGATTCTACAAATTCATCTTGATTTTGAAGGGTCACCTTTTGTCGTGTATATAAAAGTCATTCCTTCAACTCTCTGAGCAAGCTTTTACAACCACTCCCAAAAAAGTACCAAATTTGAATATATTTTATCAATTTGCAAAAATAAATCCTCAATAATGCTATTTAGTATGTAAGAAATAGGACTAAGGGTCAAAATGTTTCTATGATTTTAGGAAACGTTCCTAATAATTGCTTTAATTTTATCTAAATTGGTGATACATTTACCCTTTTCCTTTTTGATATTGACATTTTAGTTTTTTGTTGCTTTTTTTTAAATCAAGTTGACCAATGGCTTATTTAAGTTATTGGTTATTTCATAAAATTAGTTTTATTTGTTAGTTCTATGGTTTCCTTATTCTCAATTAATTTCTGCTTTGATTTTCAGAATTCTCTATTTTGGTACTTAATTGGGGATTTCTAATTTGTTCTCTTTCTAATTTTTTTTTTAGTTTTGTGCCCAATTCATTGAATTGCTCTTTCATCAATGTAAGCATTTAGAGCTATAAATTTCCCCTTAAGTTCTGCTTTGGCTATATCCCACAAATTTTGATATGTTGTCTCATTGTCACTCTCTTTAAAGAAATTATTGCTTATTTTGATGAATTGTCCTTTGACTGATATATTCTTAAGAATAAGATTATTTACTTTCCAATTAATTTTTAACCTATCTTTTTACTTTTCTTAAGTGAATATATTTTTTTAAACTACATTGTGCTCTGGAAATGGTGAGTTTAAGATTTCTGCTTTTCTACATTTGTTTGTGAAGTTTTATGCCTGGATGCATGGTCAGTTTTTGTGAAGGTACTATGTACGGTTGGGGGGAAAAAAGTTGGACTCCTTTCCATTCTCATTCCATTTTCCCCTAAGGTCTCTCATAATTAACTTTTCTAAAATTCTGTTCATCTCCTTAACTTGTTTCTAATTTATGTTATGGTTAGATTTACTGAGTTTCAAGAGAGACATATAGACGACCCCCACAACAGTATAGTTCTATTATTTATTTCTACCTGTAATTCATTCAACTTTTCCTTAAAGAATTTGGATGCTGTGCAGTGTGGTAAATGTATGTTTCATATTACCTATTTCATTGTCTATGGTATCCTTTAGCAAAATGTATTTTCCCTGATTATCACTTTTAATTGGGAATTTTTTTTTGTTTTGCTTTGTCTGAGATCAATTGCTACCCTTTCCTTTTTGTGTTTCTGCTGAAGCAAAATATATTCTACTCCAGCTGTTATTTTAACTCTGTGTGTGTCTTTTTGTTTTAAATGTGCTTCTTGTAAACAAAATATTGTCTGGTTTCTAATCCATTCTGCTATCTACTTCCATTTCAGGGGTGAATTCATTCCAAGTCACATTCATAGTTATGATTGCTAATTGTGTATTTCCATTCATTCTGTATTTTCTGTTTATTTTTCTCTCTCCCTTTTTTAAAATCTTGCCCCTCCTCAAAAGTCTGTTTGCTTATTATTGCCTCCTTTAATTTACTCTTCCTTCCTATCATCACCTCTCCCTTTCTTTTAGTCACTTATCCTCCTAATTCCCTATTGGGTAAGATGGATTTGTATAATAACCATTTTACTATGTATGGGAATACATGTACATACAAACATGTGCATAAGTGTTACATACAATCTCATGTGTTCTTCCCTCTTTGAGCCAGTTCAAAGTGAAAATAAGATTCAGACTTTGTCACCTCCCTCCCATTTCCCCTTGCCATGTAAAAACTTCTTTGAGTACCTCTTTTATGGAATTTTTGGATTCTTTCCCTCCCTTCCACTTCTGCCATTATATCTTTCTTTCTTACTCTTCATTTTTCTTTTGAGATAACCCCAATATAGTCAGTCCATACTCATCTCTCCATCTAAGTAGTCTCCTAACTATTCTAATACTAATACTGACAATAAAGTTATTGGGGATTAAATGTATCATCCTTCCATTTGGGAATATAAACTGTTTAACCTTATTAAATCCCTCATGATTTCTCACTTATGTTTGTCTATTTTTATGCCTTTCTTGAGAGTTCTTAAATTTGAATGCCAGATTTTCCATTCAGCTTTGGTCTTTTCATCAGAAACACCTAGAATTTCTCTTTTTCATTAAGTATTCATTTTCCCCTGTAGGATTATGATATGTTTTGCTCAATAGATTATTTTTGGTTGTAATCCTAGCTTCTTTGCCTTCCACAATATCATATCCTAAGCCCTCTGCTCCTTTATAATAGTAGTTGTTAAAATCTTGGACTTTGGCTCCATAGTATTTGAAAAGGCATTTCTCTTTTTGTACCCTGTGTGCTCACCTGTCTGTTAAGAAGTAGGTAGCGTGTTTCATGATTGGTCCTTTGAAATCACAGCTGGTCATTTCATTGATCAGAATTCTTAAGTCTTCCAAAGTTGTCCTTTTTTATATTCTGCTTTAACATAATTAATAAATTTGAAAGTGGTTCTTTCTGTGTTAATATATAAACAGTCTGAGTTATTAGGTAAATTAGGGATCTCAGAGAGATTCCTAAGGGCATTCTTTGCCCTTAATTTCTAGAAATATTTTTAGTGAGTATCATAATGAAGCAACACTCATCCCCATGTAGCCTAACTCTATGTGATTTTTTTTTTCAAAATGGTGACATATTCACAAGTTTAAATGAATTAGAAGTTAGGAGAGGGGGAAAAATAAACATCTTTGTTTCCAAACTTCTACATGGTTGTGTGTATATATGTCTATGCTGTTTAATAATTCTTATTAAAATTATCTGAAAATAAAAAGTAATCTAAGGAACCAGGTATTTTTAATAACTCAGAATGAATATTACAGAGTTCTTCCCATCATTTAAGAGAAAAACAGATTCAGGTTACTCTTAGCCTTGTGACTTAGTTTTCTTAAATGATTTTTTCAACTGGGCCAAAATTTGGTCCTTTTTGAAAAGAAAACACATTATTTATGAGGGGGAGGGGAACTAAAGAAAAATGTATTGTAATATAGCTTATTTTTTCAGAGTATTATGTTAAAGCTGAAGTGATACTGAAATTCTTTGAGGAAAAGGGATAAAAAAATTTAGAAAAAAACCCGTGAAGACAATTACCTGTAATTAGTGAGAGTCGGTATGAACAAGAAATTTGGAAATTAGACTCTGGGTTAAAATCCTGCTTTTATAACTTCTTAGCTGTGTGCATTCTTGGTTTTTTTTTTTTTTTTTTTATAAAATTGTACACCATCTACAGAGTCATTGCAAGGATCAAATGGGATGAAGTGGATGAAAATGCTACTCATTGGTATATGTATGCATGTATATGTGTGTACATTCATGTGTGTTTCAGACTGGGTATCCTTGTGTTGCCCAGTGGAGTAGAATGATCTCTCAGGGCCCACTCCCACTGGTGATTAGCATGGAAGCTTTGATATGCTATGTTTTCAACTTGATCTTTGGGTTCACTTCTCCTTAGATAACCTCATACCAACCCCATTCTGGTGGTTCCTCATATTGGCATTGAACTTAATGTGGGTACTAAGTTTTAGCCCTGTTATAACTCAGAACTCCCAAATTCAAGCAAAATCCAATAGTCTCAGTGTCCTCTAAAAAGCAGAAATTATAATAAATACATCATCTCACACGACCTATTGTGTCTTTTTTAGTAGCAAGTGAATATTCTTAGCTCCTGTGCATAAATTCCTCATTATTCTTCCTCCATAGTAAAACTCCCCAATAATCATTATACATTTTTTCTTCTTTCATTAGGAATTTTACCCTCAGAGTAAAAACCTAATTTAGATGAATTGGAACATAAAGTTAGTCTATGTTGTGACATAATATTTTTAGCAATCATTTCTTTATCACATATGAGTTAAACTCTATACTAAGCTCTGGAGATAAAAGCACAAACAATGAAGTAGCCCTTGTTCTTAAGATGCTTATATTCTAATGGAAAAAAGCAGTAGATGCATAGCTAAATATGTACAAAATATATCCAGAGTAAATACAAAATAATTTAGGAGCGGTAAGCACTAACAAACATTTGGCTTCAAGAAAGGCGGCCCCTTAAGCCATAATTTGAGGGTTGATGGGGATTTTCTAGGACAGATTGGTGTCATAGTAGATAGAGTTCCAAGCCTAAAATGAGGAAGATTCATCTTCTTGAGTTCAAATGTGGCCTTAGACACTGACTGAGCCTGGACAAGTCACTTAAAACCCTTTTTGCCTCAGTTTTTTCATCTCTCAAATGGGCTAGAGAAGGAAATGACAAACCATTCCAGTATCTTTGCCAAGAAGGGAATCATGAAGAGTTGGATATGATTGAAAAAAAAAGACCTGAATCCAACAACAAGGGATTCTCTTAAGTGGAGGTGAGAAAGAAGGGCATTCTAGACATGAGGATATTTCCCATTTTTCTACCAATGATTACTAGAATGATATGATGTTATTAGGCAGAGTACCAGAGGGAAATTCAGTAATGATTTGAAATAAAAATGGAAACTTTTTTTAAAAAAGAATATAGATTATTAAGGGGTAGCCCATTTGTTCCATTGGCATCTACTCAATGAAAAGAGGTCTAAGCAGAGGTCCTTTACCTGAGGTCCACAAAGTTTAAAAAACTGTTCCCTGTATATTTCCCTATAATAGGTTTCTTTTGTAATCCTATGTATTTTGTCTTATCAATTAAAATTTATTATCCTGATAAGGCATCCATAGGCTTTATCAGATTGCCAAATGAGTGCATGAAACAGAAATAAAGTTAAGAATCCCTGATCTGGAGGAAGCCCACATTTCATTTGATATAATCTTGAACATTTGCAGGACACTGAAAAGAATCACAAAGGATGAGAGGGTCTTTACCTTTATAGATCATAATCTGTTCTATTTGAAAGTTCATCTCCATCAATGAGATCATGGGTCCATCAAAATAATTCTAAATTTTGCTTTCTGTAAAAAGATGAAGTATATCCTTAGTAATGTTCATGTCCATTTTCAACACAGACAGGGATTCAGATGATCATGAACTCTAAATTAGTATGATCTAAATTCATATGAAAAAAAAACCTGTTTTTAAAAATGTCCTGTTGTTTAGTGGATTCAATAGAATGTGCAGATCTAGCATAAGTCATGCTTCCCTCATGGAACTTAGGGTCTAATAGAGGAGACATTATTGATATATCCAATTACTACCTGATATCAATCAATATGAAGGATGTAAGCACCTTGAAAGGCTTATTTATTTATATGTCTGCTTCCTAGCACAGTGTTTGACATAGAGTGCTTAATAAATACTTACTGGATTACACATGTACATACACGCACACACAAATATGTACACGCGTATGAATATTGCCGAGTAGCAAGCAGCATGACATAATGGATAGATGACCACCTTTGTAGTCAAAAAGATCTGGATTTAAATCCAGTTCTGAATAGGGGCGAGTCTTTTAACCCTCTATGAACCTCCACTATAGTCCCTCTAAGACTATGAGTTACAGACAAATGGCCACCTTTATCAATGCAGGAAATTTCCAAATTAGAGAATTCCCCCAAACTGAGGTCTAGACCAAAAACAAACACACAAAAAACCCAAATGTTTAAATAGTATTTAGAGCTGGAAAGTTAGCATAGCATAGTGGATGGAGAGCCAGCCTTGAACTCAAGAAAATCTGAATTCAAGATCAACTTCTGAAATAGATTATGTGAACTTTGTCAAGTCACAGCCTCTCAATACCACGGCAGTTCCCTAAGACCATAAGCTGTAGAATAATCCCACTTGGAGAAAAGAAGTTGTGTTTTTTCCCCAGTGATAATTCCCAATGAAATCATAAGTCCAGTGCCCCTTTTCTTCCCAGTCCCACCAATGTAGTGCTGTAGAATTTCCAAATCCCACCTCAACAAGACCAGGAGTAATTGGAGAGATCTTCATGGAAAAGACAAAACTCAAGCTGAGTCTTAGAAATGGATCAGACTCAGAGGTGAAGGAGACCGATGCACAGAGAGAACATGAAGTTTGGGACATTCATGAGACGTAAGACCAATCTGGTTCTAGAATAGAGTAGTTTGTCCAGTAGTTTATCAATGTTCAATAAGTCATAACATGTTTTTCATTCAGTCATGTTCAACTCTTCATAAAATTCTTTATAATGAAAAAATTGGAACAAAAGGTTTGGCAATTGTCAATGCTGTAAAATTACCCATGCATATAACTTGTAAATAAAAAGTTATTAAAAATAAATAAAATAAAATTCTTCATAACCCTGTGATGGGCTTTCTATTCATGAGGGTTCATTGGCAAAGATACTAGAGTGGTTTGCCATTTCCTTCTCCAGGAAAATCACCTTTTCTTAGAATTCTCCCCTATGACCTGCTCCTCTGGGGTAACCCTGAACAGCAGAGCTCTGTTTCATTGAGTTATACAAGTCCCTCTACCACGACAAGGCAGTGAGTGCTCCAGGAGGGGGTTACTTAACATACTCCCACAAACTGCAGGAATTTTCACAAATTCGTAGGGCACATAAGAAGGATCTTTATAGACATTCACAGATTATGTTTTCAGGTGGTTGTTTGCTAGATCTATATATACACTTTAGGCTATATTATCCAATTAAAAATAACTTCAACCCAAGTAATTTTATTTTCAGATTTCTGATGACTGGCCAGGCTATCACTTGGATTTATTCACTTACCCACAGCACTATTGTGGAGATTTGAATCGCGTGCTTATACCCCATGGTGTCATTGTGGACAGGTAGGTATATTTTTTTCCTTACATGCTTAGTTCAGTTTGACAGGCTAACAGTTAGCAGACTAAAGCATGTTCTGAAAGGAGATATGTTAACCAAAAAAATACTGAGTCAGAGGACTTGAAGCTTTTTCTTGACCCTTCCTGTTAATAGCTAGCTCTGTGATTGAATTGATTATCTTATTAGCTATATTTGATCACAGCACTATCTGAGCTGTAATTTCTTTGTATGTAAAATAAAGGGGCTGAACATACCAGCTCCCTTCCAGCTCCGAGTTTTTGATAAATTTATCTATACTTTAGAATCTTCCATTCCCTTTCTTATTTCATGATGTCACCAAACAGGCAGTCAATGGATTCCCTTTTATATGACATGACAAAAAAAAAACTTAAAGGTTTCATTGCTATCATTATCTATATTTACTCTTTAAGAGGCTTCATGGTATATTGGACAGACCACTGGCCTTAGAGCTAGGAAGACTAGACTCAAGTTAATGCATACTGATTGTGTGACCCTGGGTAAAGCATATGACCTCCTTCAGGGTGAGCTCATAAATGCTGGGGAGAGGAGTAATGTATTCACCACTTATTTTAAGTTTAATCTACATTACTAATTCTTTCTTAAATCTAGACAACCAAAAAAATAATAATGTCAAGTTCAGCTTTATAGCAATTGTGGATTTCTGAGGTATACATGCTGGCAGTGAAAATTTAACAATTCAACTGTTTGGAGCTTGCTAGCTCCATCATACCTCTATTCTTGGTGTTCCACATCCCAGCTTCTTAAACTGTAGTTCACAACTCCATATGGGGTCTTGTTACTGAATGTTGGGGTCATAAAATTACAATTTATTGTCAGTAAATATTTTGATGTATACCTATTTTATATGCCTATAAACCATGGGTCGCATAAAACTTTCTGATATAAAAAGGAGTTGCAAGTAGAAAAAATTTAAGAAACCCTGCTCTAGGTGACTCTCTATAAAATGAAATTTGAGAGGAATTGGCCACCTGTTCTATTCATGGAAATTCCCTTACTTGGTCTAGTCTCTACCTTCTTTCATTCCCCTCAGACTAAATAAGCCAAAACATGCCAATTATTGGCTTGAGTTTACATTTCACAACTAATAATAAGGGCATTGGCTACTGGGACATTTGCAGTATAAACAATGACAGCATAATGAAATTTCTCATATCATATCATATCATATCATGCTTTAATAATAGGATTAGTAATATTGAATGAATAGCTTGCAAATTTACTCCAAAAAAGGAGAGAATTAATTCAAATTACCCAAATCTTATAAAGAAAAAATGATAAACTCAAGTTAGTTCACATCACTGGTTATCACATCTTGATTGGTGTTAATAAATTTGAGAACTTAAGAAATTAATGGATATCTGTAAAAATAATTTTTTAAAAACAGACAACAAAAGAAATAGATAACCTAAATAGAAGATTAGAAGGGGAATCAAATCAAAAGTCTGAGGTATCATTTGTATCTATCAAATTGGCAAAATTAATTTTAAGGCATGTTTGAAACTTTGGAGATAAGAAAATATATGCTAAATTCCCTCCTTTGACATTTCCCATCTCTGAAGAAAGGCAAGTCACTTCCTCTTTCTGAACCTTGTTTACTCTTTGGAGTAGTTCCAATGAAGAGATAGCCCATCTCCTTGCCAAGTCGAACTCTTTGTAAATGCAAAGTGATGCCATGCCATCTTCTTTTCTCTAGCAGTTTTTCCCATTGATCATCTCTTATATTAATATTTAATTTTCATTAATCTTCAGTTTCTCAGTGTATAATGACTGTTTCTCTATGGTTCACAAACATGCCATCCTCCAAAAAAACCTTCATATGATCCAGACATCCCCCCTACCTGTCATGCTGTATCACTCCTCTCTTTGGTGGTTAAACTCCTTGAAAAGGCTATTTATAAAAGATGCCTGCTCTTCTCTCCCTCTCATTCTTCATTCCGGTTTCCAAGCTCATCATTCATCTGAAATGACTTCTTCCAAAGTTATCAGAATCTTAATCACCATTTTAAGCTGAACATGTACAAAACTGAACTTATCATCTTTCCCTCAAAACTCTTTTTCTCTTGCTAACTTTCTTGTTCCTGTTGAGGGCACCATGTTAAGGGTTCCCAGTATTCTAATTCACAAATTAAAGGCTTAGCTTTGAATTCTGTTCTCTTACCCCACTGTGTCCTATCTGTGGCCAAGTCATATCCATTTTACTTTTGTAACATCTCTTGTATGTGTCCCTTTCTCTCCTGACACTTGTGTCACTCTGGTATACCCCTTATGCACCTTACCCTAGGACAATTATAAAAGTCTTTTGGTTTGTCTTCCTGCCTTGTATCTCCCTACACCACTCCATCTTTCTTTCAGCTGTCAAAATAACCTTTCTTAAGGTATAGGTCTAACCAATTCCAATAAACTTCTGATGGAAAATGCCATCCACATCCTGGGGATGAACTATGGAGACTGAATGCAGATCAAAGCATATTATTTTCACTTTTTTGTTGTTTTTTCTTTCTTGTAGTTTTTTTTCTTTTTGTTCTGATTTTTTTCACAATACAACTTATTTGTTTAATACAATTTTACATGTTTAACCCATATCAGATTGTTTGCTGTCTTGGGTTGGGGGGGGAAGGAAGGGAGGGAGGGAGAAAAATTTGAACTAAAAAAATCTTGCAAAGATGAATATTGAAAACTATCTTTGCATATAATTGGAAAAAATAATTAAGTGGAGGTGGGGAGAAAAAAAGTACAGGTCTAACCATGTCATTCCCTTCTATGCACATTCAATAAACTCTAGTCACTCTGTATAATCTGCAGGATCAAATATAAAATATTCTCCTTAGCTTTTAAGATCCTTCATAACCTAGTCCCTACTACCTTTCTGGCTGTTTTTACAATTTATTTCCCTCCTCTATAATTCAATGGCCTTACCTTCCTTACTGTTCCTGGCACAGGCAATCCATTTCCCTACTCTTTATTTTTACTGACTGTCCCTCAGTGAAATGTCCTTCCTCCTTGTCTATACTTCCTCTCCTTTAAATTTCACTTAAAATCCATCTTTTTCAAGAAACTTGTTCTGGTCCCTTTCAATGCCAGAGTCTTCTTTCTCACATTATCTCCAATTCACGCTATATAAATCTTATTTGTAAATAGTTGTTTTCCAGTTGTCTCTTCCTTTATACACAGTGTTTAGCAATGCACTAGATCTTGTTGACTTGACTCATCTGTAAAATAATACTTCCAGTATATGAAGTGCTTACATTGAAGGATTTAAGCTCAAATGAGTTAATGCATGTAAAGCTGAAGATTTTAAAGCATTAGGTACATGTCAATTGTTGCTATTTCCCATTGACCAAAAACAAATTTTAGTAACATTTGCTAATTGTTAACTTTTAATTTTAGAAATCACATAATTCTCATATTTTGAAGCTCCTTTTTGCAAATTAAATGCTTTTCCTCCAAAAGTACAACCTAATGCTACATATTGTGCTTTGGTCAGTTGTAGTTGGGATGCTGTGACCTCAAGAAATTTGTGGCTATTTATTTTTTGTTTGTTGATTTCCTTTCCAGAACTGAGAAGTTGGCAAAGGATATCATGAATGATATTGGATTCTGTGACATGGTGGTTCTGTGTGTGCTTAAAGGAAGCTACAAATTCTGTGCTGACCTTGTGGAGAATCTAAAAAATATCAGTCGAAATTCAGATACATTTGTCTCAATGAAGGTTGACTTCATCAGACTAAAGAGTTACCAGGTAAGTAAGCAGATTTTCCATTTCAATTACATTATCTAGAGCCAAATAAAACTGGGCAGAAAAATTAAATTTCCAAAAATGAAAAATTCTGAAAAAAAATGAGGTAGCTTGGTAGATTGGGAGTATTTTAGAGGAAAAAAAAAACTTGTTTTTCTTAATTTTGTAAAAATCATTATACTGTACCATAATTGTTTTTATTTTTCCCCAAAACTGTTTTTGTTGTGTGAATATCAAAAGATTCAACTCAAAGGAGTTTTATCATTTAAAAAAAAAATAGGTGTAAGTTCCACATGATTACTTTCTAGGGCTTGACCTTGATATACCACATTAGGGTGGTCTAGGATTTCCATCCCCTAGTAGCTACTCTTGGTCCTAGTAGAATACTCTCTTATTTGGCCTGCAGGGATGACCAGAAACTGAAGAAGTGAAGCCATTTGTGGATACCTTATCACTAAGCAGGCTCAGAGCAACTCCAAATGAAGGCTCCCTCAAACTAGTGATTTATGAAAAGAGAAAGGGACTTTCCTTTCCAAAGATAACATCCTTAGGATTTTTACTCTTTCTTTAACTTCTTCCTTATACTTTCCCACCTACCTCATCATGTTGTATTCTGTGTATTTACTTAAGTCAACTGGTTAGAATGCTATGCTGATACTGTATGAGGAAATCTGTCTCTCTGTCTCCATCTCTCTCCCTGTCTCATGTACGTGTATACACACATATCCACAAAGAGAATATATATGTGTGTGTGCTTTTGGTTATTTATGAATGGAGATTTATTATTTAAATTAACTTGTTGCATAGTCTACTCTATATGCCAGATTCAACTGTGCACCATTTTTCTCTCACGCCCAGTCCTGCCCCAGGGTAAGATCATGAAGGACTACAATGAAGTTCAGGTTGGGAAATGGAGTTGTGTGTGGTGGAAAGATTCCATTTCAAGTAAACAAGTCACAACCAGGACAGTAACTAGCTTGGAGTGAATGGAACATTGCCCCAGACTGCCAACATCATTTGGGAGGTGAATTTCTTCCCAACAAGATGCCAGCATCCAATGGACATGATTCCTTCCCATAGCCAATGATAGTTCTATAATTCATATTGCCCAAACTATCATTTGGTACAACCATCTTGAGATGGTCACTGTCTCCCCAGGGTCCTATTGCTGTGATGCTCTTCTCAATGGACTATCTTTGTGTCCACAAAAATTGGATAGAAGCTCTCCTCTTGTCCAATATGAAAATATTTCTACTCTGAGTTCTGGTCCAAATCATGGGGAAAAATCAGGAAGCTGGTAGATGAATTATAGACTCTAAAAGGATAAAAATAAGAAAGAATGCATACAGAAGTTTAAACCAAGAATCTCCCCAGAAGGTCCAAGAGAGTCACATGAGAAATAACACATAGGTTCAAGCTATAATAGTTTGAGATTGGATAACCAGCAGAGTGTTAGACTGCACTAGGTTATCCTATGGGTCTCTCTGTCTGATAGCTAGACACACCCTTCAGTTTCTTCCAAAGTCTCTTTGCTTAGAGATTTGCTAATAATAATTTGCTAATGATTCCACTGTCATCATTTTACTCCATAGCAAAGAATTTTCTCTTAAACATGGGCCATTTCACAAGAAAAAGTTTCAGTCCCAAGTTAAAGGACATATTTTCTTAGTTCCAGTCTTTGAATTTTTCAGTTCTTTGTTGACCCCTTAGCTCCAAAACAAAATTCCCCCCGTCTCTAATTACTGAGGTACTTTATTAACATGGTGCATAATATGTACTTGGAGTAAGGAAGATCAAAATTTGAATCTTTCCTTTGTAATTTTACTGTTTGAGTTTAGACTGATTCTAGATCCCTCCCAGTTTGTTCTCTCAACTATAAAAATGGATATAATCTTGCAGAGTTGTTGTAAGATTGAAATGAAAATTATTGCAAAGCTTCTTAAACTGTGTGGGTGAAGACCTTTTATGGGATGTGTTGAGATTATGAAATTATAATTTATTATCTGTAAATGTTTGATTTATATGCCTATTTTATATATCTATATACTGGTGGTCATGTAAAAATTTCTCAGGTGAAAAGGGGTACAAGTGGAAAAGGTTTAAGAAGATCTGTTTTATAGTAGTTGGTAAACCTTAAAGCATTATAAAAATGGTAGTTATTATTTTTATTATTATTATAAAAATAGAATTGATTGATATTTGCTTAATTAAGTCAATCCACTCCATTAAAAGAAAGTGAGAAGATGAATAATCAATTTCACATGCATAGGTCTTAGACTAAGTATGAAAATTATTTGAAAGTAATTTGATGAAATGAAATGATGGCCAATTGATTAGGGATTTCTTTGTATTCTCTGGATTCTTTATAAAAAAAATTAACTAGAATTGGAGAATTCCACAAATTGGAATAAGAATGACTTTCCATTATGCTCCTGAATAAGAAATGAATAGGGGCAGGGAGAGAGAAAAGGCTTTGACCAGATTTCCCCCCTTCCTTTTAGTTGGAGGATAACCTTGTAAGGTTTGAAATATCTGGAAGATTTTAGACTTCCCATCTTCTCGTTACTATCCCAGCATTTTCTCCTCCCCCCTTTAGGACAACATTAAATGTTAGTGTCTGCATTAGCAGCCAAGGATAGATTGGATGCAGATTTTCCTTGTTTAAGGGAAATTTCTTGACCACCCCATTGAAAGCACTTCCAGCAACATATACTCTTTAGCAATGAATTCCCCTTTCTTTTGCACCATCTATGTATTTATAGGAGAGTGTGTCTGACTTTTGGAGTGATAGTTTATTCTTATTCTTAGCAGTAATAGTAGTAGTAGTAGTAGTAGTAGTAGTAGTAGTAGTAGTAGTAGTAGTAGTAGTAGTAGTAAATACTCCTTTCTTTAATCTAAGGTTGATTCTCTATAATGATTTTCAATGAATAATCTTAGGATGAAATATATCTATGGGAAGTTCATAGTATTAAAAGATTATACCCAACGCCTCAGGGATACCTCTAGATCTTTGAAGGGAAGATATTGCCTTGCTCTGGGACTCAACTTATCTGTGAGTTTGGAAGTTGGGATGAGTATATTCAGAATATATATGTACTACATTATCATCATCATCATCATTACCACTTTTACTATTAGGTGAACATAATTTAGTGGTTGTCTGAATAATCACTTTTTACCATTTCTCAATTCAGAACAAACACTTGCATTTCCAAAGCTCAACAGCAGCATTCTCAAACTTCTAACCTATAATTATTCACTATCCCAAGACAGAGGCTTGGCTAATGATGACCTTCTTCTTGCTACCAAATCTAAGAAAGGGGAACTAACTAGATGAGACAGATCAACTCGAGACAGTGCCTATGAGAAACTCCAAAACAACTCCTGTAAAGGCACAGCTGTTCACTCGAAGTATGCTTGACCTCTAATTAAATATCCTTAGAAGTGGGTGGAAGAAGCTGGTCCAGGCTGGGTTGTGATGAGCAAAGACTTGTGGGGAAGTCATGGATACCACCCAAAAGAAAGAGCGTCTCTGTGTCAGATCAGGCTCTCACCTCTCTCTTTAACCTC
The DNA here is from genome assembly GCF_902635505.1 of Sarcophilus harrisii. Taxonomy (NCBI): domain Eukaryota; kingdom Metazoa; phylum Chordata; class Mammalia; order Dasyuromorphia; family Dasyuridae; genus Sarcophilus; species Sarcophilus harrisii. The sequence continues at coordinate 229,317,474 of NC_045430.1, forward strand.
CCGGGCACAGGCTAATTAAAGAATGTATACTAAATAAACACAACCAAATAAGGGTAACCAAAGCAGCTCGTTTCCCTAAGGGTGTTTGGGGCTTCTGCATACCTCTCAAACGGAGTCATTGGGAGCAGCCTTTTGAAAAATGGCTCGCCTGGAGCCATGAACAGTTCTAGAAGTCAGCATGTTACCCAGGAGGCTGGAGAGAAGCAAGGGCTGCTGTCCAAGCATCACATGGTTCTAGTCAGAAAATTCAACCATTTTGCCCTAGAAATTTAAAAATAAACATATAATTTTAAAAGCTGATTCTCTGAAGTGCTCTTCCAATTCCTCATCATGACATGGCCTGGATAAGCACAATCTTTGCAAGGTCCTGCCCCACTAGAAATGCTTTGAATACAACTCAGGAATGGAATGAATATCAGGCTACCTAAGTTCAGAGAGGCTGGCCACCAGAAAGTGCCCAGCAGGTAAAGAATCTTTAGAATCACAAACTTTAGATCTGGAAGGGACCTTAGAACTATTTCTAGATGAGGAAAAAAGAGGCTCATAGCAATTAATTGCCTTGACCAAGATCATATAGATAATAAAGGGGAGCATCAGGAGAAAGAGATCTAACTCTGAGACTGGCAGGTGTTTTTTTTTTTCTTTTCCTCCCTTCTTCCTTCCTTCCTTCCTTCCTTCCTTCCTTCCTTCCTTCCTTCCTTCCTTCCTTCCTTCCTTCCTTCCTTCCTTCCTTCCTTCCTTCCTCTTTTCCTCTTTCTTCCTTCTTTCTTTCAAAAGAGATATTTACTATGAAAATATAGCAAGAACAAGTTACAAATATTTTCCCCCAACTTCTGGAGGTACCCTCTCTCTTACACTACCTCAGTCCCTGGGGAGAATAGACTCAGATTTAACACAACCAATTTCATTTCCAAGTACCGAATGGTGGGTGGAGGAATGACTGAATCTCAGATATTGCTTTTCTGAGTCCTACAGGTTATACCTTAGTGATGACTGGCTATAAAACCCAGCTTGACTCCAGTTCTTGAACTTCTGGTTTCTCATTTTCCTGACCTTTCAAAGATCACAAGGCCATAAGCATCTCCAGTCGCCTTCATTTAAAACATGAAAGAATAAATGGAAAGAGGCAAAGAATGGAGATCTGTTTTCCCAGCACCATTTGCAGTCTCAGAGAGAAGGAGGCCCCCCTAACATCATTCTCTCATTCTTAGGAATAGCAGCTTGGCAATAAAGAGGTCCAGTGATATTTTCCCCCAACAATAATTCATAAATTTTGTCTAATTAAAAATAGAAAGATTGTGTTTTTATTTTGTTTTTGCCACAACTGTGAATTTAAGAAGAGGTAAAGGAATGTTGGCCTGAAGGTAAAAAAGAGATAATTTAATTAAAATACATTTACCCTTTAAGAAACAATGATGTCTTTGGATTATATTACTTCTAATATTCCTTCAGCTTTAAATTTATGATCTTATGATTCTATGATTGGTTTAACTATAGTTTAATTGGCTTTAACTCAATTATATTTGTTACAGCTGTAGTAAAATGCCTTGTTTCCTTCAAAGTATAGATAAGGCAGCACCTCCTAAAGGAGTCCTTCCAATTATTGCTTTCCCAGATTTCCTCTCTTCTAAATTACTTTTCATTTTCTCTATGTATTTTGTAAATATTTATATGTGTACATACTATTTAACTTAATAGTATATAAACTTCTTGAGGGCAAGGGCTATTTCATTTTTGTCTTTGTATCTCCATTACTTATCAGAATGTCAGACATAAGAAACACTCAATAATTGCTTGTTAAATTGAAACAATCTTAAAATTTTAATTTTTTGAAAATCAATTATCTGTGAAACATAGGAATCCATTACTACTCATAATATTCAATTATACTGAGCACTCCATTCTTCAACTACATAAAAGAGAGTTTAAATCAGTTTTATTTTGAGGGTATCTTAATGAATCTGTGGTCTTATTGTTGCTCTTATATCCTCCAACAGTATAGATCACCTTGTAAAACTCTTGTCCATGTCTTTCTGCGAATCTGTCATTGGGACGCCACCTAATAGAATGAACTTCCCTTTTTGTCTTTTGAGATACCATGGATATTAATTGAGTTATAGAACATCCATTGGTTATCCTTTGCTCTCACAATATGGTCACATTTTTTTCCCTATTCATACATTTCTCTGAAAACATCTTTTACATTGCTTCACTATCAGCCTGCTTGTACTAGTTCATTGTTCTTTGAGTAATCCTCAAACCTCAACTCTTTAAAGAATGGGTTATTTCATGACTAATAACCATTGGGGGGAAAAATATTAGTATTAAAAAAAAAAAACTCAGGCCTTTGTTTCAGGAGAAAGCTTGGGGCCTTTAATAGAACTGTTCCAATTTTTCCAGAGGAAATTTAGATTACTACCTTCCAGTTCTGAGACCAGTTTTTTTTTTCATTTTCAGTATCTATTTAAGATATATATATATATATATATATATATATATATACACACACATACAGAGAGAGTGATCCATATTCTTTTTAATTATAGACAAATATATTTTTTATGAGAAAATAACCTTTCTTTGTGTAACCTTTCCCCTCAGCCCTAACACATACATATATAAAGTCCCAAAAGTCTTAGAGTAGCTTTAAGCTTTCGTAGTATAAAATCGCACTAAGACTTTTTGAGAATTATTGTTCATTCACTTGGTCTTGTGTGGTTATTAGGCTGACCTCTTGAGTGATTACAAATCTAATATAGGAAACTCTTCAGCATGCTGGAGTCTGATGCACAGAGTAGAATGTCTTCTGCAAGCAGGAGCATCTGGAGCACCTCATTATATATAGAGAATAATACATCTTCCTTTGAACTCCATATTGATCATTCTCCATGACGGTAGTAATAGCTTGATTTTGTCCCTGGCTAAATAGCCAAATGATCTTCAGCAATTATTTCTATTATTACATCTTATCATGAATCTTCTTTGATTTAGCCTTTACATCAATAACACGTTGTTGGAGTAAAGCCTTTAAAGTAACAGTTGTTCTACCTAATCAAATGCTCGATTTAAAAAAATAATCCACAAATACTAAGCACTATGAGAATCAGTCAACATGCCTTTATTACGCATCTACTTTGTGCCAGGAACAGTTCTTGGGGTTACAAAGAATAAAACAATCTCAATTCTCAAAGAGCTAATGGAGGAGATAAACTTATATGTGTGTGTAATACATACATACATATATTCACAATGTATATATGCCCTTATATAATATATATATGAATATCTGTATATATATATATATTTTTTTTTCCTGATATATAAAGAGAATAATTACAAAATACTTTGGATGTACTAGAACGGGATGAGCATCAGCAAAGAAGTGTTCCTTAAGACATAAGTGAAGAGGGAGTGCATTCTGGACATGACGCAGTCAATGCTGCGTTGTGAGATATAGTGTCATATGTGAGGAATAGAAAAAGAAAGCCTATTTGGCAGGGTTGTAGAACAAGGGAAGGGAGTGGTGTCTAGCAAGTCTGGAAAGATAGGTTGGGATCAAGTTGTAAAGAGTTTTAATAGCCAAACAAAACTAAACAAGCATTTGCATTTTATTCTAGAAGTAATAGGAAATTTTGGGAATTGAGTACTGAAGTAACATGATCAGATCTTTGCTTAAGGAAAATTTTGGCTGCAAATTGTAGGAGAGACTTGAATGGGGAGAGAGAGCTTTGGCCAGAAGACAGGTTGCAAAAATAAAGATTTGGGTAAGAGATTAGAAAGTGAAAGCAGTTAATATACAGAGCTTTGTCTAAAAATATGACTGAGAAAGTAAGGAGAGAATGATAGTTTGAGAGGATGGAGATTAATAAAAGTTTTTTTTAAGAATTGAAGAAAATTGGATTAATTTAAATGCAGTAGGGAAGGGACTAGAAGTTCAGGAGACTGTGAAGATTTGGGAAAGAAAGAAGGGATGATTGAAATTAACAAGATTCCAGGGGAAACAGGAAGAGATGAGATCAAGCACACAGGAAAAAAAACCACCTCTTTGTCAAAGACTGGGGAAAATAAGATAATAGTGAAAAATGATGTCAAAGGGTTTTCAAATGAACAAAGTGGGAGGATTTACGTTCATGGCCTCAATTTCTCAGTACATTGAGATGAATGTCTTTAAAAATTTACAGCAAATTTTTCTGATAAATATCTCATTTCTCAAATATATAGAGAATGGAATCAAATGTATAAGAATATGAGTCATTCTCCAACTGACAAAAATGGTTAAAAGATATGATCAGGGAGTTTTCAGAAGTTGTCAATTATCCATAGTCACATAAAATGCTCTATATTAGTATTATATCTGTATTGATTAGAGAAATTCAAATTAAAACTAGTCTGAGGTACCATCTGATATCTTTCAGACTAACTAAAATGCAGAAAAGGAAAATGACTAATGTTAAAGGGGATATGGAAAAACTGGAACACTAATGCACTATTGGTGAAATTGTGAATTGATCCAACCATTCTGGACAACAATTTGGAACTGTCCATAGGGCTTTGAAACTTTGTGTGTCCTTGGACCCATTACTAGGTATATATCTCAAAGATATCAAAAAAGGGAACGGGACAAAACTTTTTATAACAATCCTTTTTATGGTGACAAAGAATTGGAAATTGAGGGAGTGCCCATCATTTGGGGAATGGCTGAACAAGTTGTAGTATATGATTGTGATAGAATACTATTGTTCATAAGAAATGATAAAGGAGACAATTTCAGAAAAACTTGAGAAGACTTGTGTGAACTGATATAAAATGAAACAAACAAAGCTGGGAGAACATTATACACATTAAAAGCAATATTGAATAATGATCAACAGTGAAGGCAATAATCCTAGACAGTTCTGAAGGACTTATAATGAAAATTGTCATCCTCTTCCAGAGAAAGAGTCTCCATGAAAATTGGAGCATAACTTTTTTTACTTTATTTTTCTTGGGTGTTTTGGAGTTGAGTTTTTTTGGGGGGGAGGGAGGCCAACATGACTAGCACGCATGATTTCATGTGTATAATTGACATTCCATTTCGTGCCTTCACAATATGTGGAGGAGATGAAAGAGAGAATTTTAAACTCAAAAAAAATTTAATGGATGTTAAAAAAATAAATAATAAATTTAAAAAAGGAATATCTTCAGCTCAAAGAAATAGGGAAGGGAAGGAGAGGGAGACATGAATAGAAAAGATAAATAGTTTTGGTGGAGGGAGGACAATGATACTAGAAATGAATTAGGATGAAACAGAATAAAAGGACTTCTTGCTGCAGGGAGGGCTTATTTGATTTGCTTGTAGTTATGAAATTTTCCTTCAATTCAGCAGCTTCTGAATAAGAATGGAAGAAGAGGCTTGTGAAAGTAATGTAAGGATCCGTTTAGAGAAATGAGTAGTGAAAGGACAAGAAGGTGAGAAATTTGACAGCAGAGGAATTGTAGAGTTGAAATAGCTAAGTACATGATTAAGAGTAAAAAGGAAGGAAAAATAGGATCAGAACTGGGCTAATGGCCTGAGGAAATAAAGAGAGGGGAAGGAATAGAGATCTGATTAGAGCAAAGAATAAATATAAGAAGGATAAGACATAGGAAGAGATGGAATGATAGGAGATTATTGATATAGGAATATCAATGTTCCTTATTAAAGAAGTCAAGCACTTATGGACAATAATAAGATTCAGTGTGTGACTATCCCTCTGTGAGGATGAGGTGAAGTGAAGAAGGAGGTCCTGGGATTTAACAAGACTGAGAAATTGTTCAGTTGTTTCAGTTGGGTGACTCTTCATGACCTCATTTATTTATGTATTTATTTGTATTTTTGTGGCAAAGATACTGGAATGGTTTGCCATGTCTTTTCTCTAGCTCATTTTATAGATGAGGAACTGACGCAAACATAGTTAGGTGACTCACTGAGGACCACACAAACTAATAAATATCTGAGACTGGATTTGAATTCATGAAAATGAGTCTTCCTGATTTAAATCCAGTGCTCTATCCACTACTCTACCTAGTTGCCCTAAGGAATTATGAGGTAAGGGAATTTAAGGGAGCATGAACATGGAAACTTAATATTCCCTAACATAAAAATAAAAGGTGGGGGAAAGAAACAGACTAAACCAGGTATAGAACCTCTATATTTTTTAGTTAATTCTGTGACTGTATAGATGTATTCTGCTGTAAAATAATTTGTTCCCATCTCATTCTTTCATCAGTAGTTCCCACAATTCATGTGTGAATTTTTCATAAACATTTTATATAATCAAAGAAATAGATAGGTCCACAGTTATTTATATTATCTGAATTTTGTAATAATAGTAAGGTTTAACTTTTTTCCATTCCTTTTAATTATGGTCCTCATTCAGATATCTTAAAATTCTTAAAGAACCTGAGATTTTTTTCATGTCTAGCATGAAATTTCTCCTCTCTATCATTGTCCTAGAGTAGCTGCTCTTCCCAAACTTGTTTCCCTCCATGCCTTTTTTATTTCTTCAGGGAGCACATTTATGACTATAATGTTAGATTTCAGATGGGAAAACATGGCTCTTTTGGAAGTTTATTTGAAAAGAGTGTTATTTTAAAAAAATAAATAAACAGTAGCCCTTTTCAGATGTTTCCAAGTTTTGTCCATTACTCTTCCTACTTCATCCCTAAGTACCCTTGGATTAATTTTGCTTACTCTCTGACCAAGTTCTATAATTTATGAATTAATTATGGTAGCTATAATATACAGTTCTTAAATGGTTATTCTTTGGTAATGACTAGAGGATTCACCTCAATGAACTAATGTTGCTTTCAAGTTTATTGAGGTATCTCCTTTTGAGATCGATTCTTTTAAGTACCTAAATAGTAAGTATTTAAGGCACTCTTTATTGATAGCACCTAATCTATCTTGAATCTTTCTACTTTGCATAAAGAATCTCTTAGGAATTTTAATGTTTAAACCTTGACCTCTAGTCCAGGGAAAGATTGAGATGGGGAAAACCTCTTAATTCTCCTGAAAATGGACAGTATATTTCCTATAGGGTTGCAAGATTGAGTTGCATTTGATTCAGTAGTGTGAAAAGAAGCCTCAATGGCTCTCTTCTACCTTTAGTTCTTTTATGTCAAAATTACAGAAGATTCCTCAAAAGCTTTTATAACAGAGATAATTTTATTTTGTCCCCTGATGTTAATACTAATCAAAGAATAAAATTCAGAAAAACATGGAGTTCATTGTTATTATGGTAGAGATCTAGCATAGAGTCCAAATGGAAGGTTTCTTTAGAAATGGTGAAGTCCTCTAGCTGTTCTTGTTTTGAATAATATGATGATTGTATGAAGCCCTAGAATATTATAAAGTATCCTAAATGAAATTTTGACCTAACTAGCCAGACAAGAAAGTTTTAGTAAATGAAAAATGATTTTTGTCCATATTATGATACGCAATTGAGTGAACAACCTACAAAACACATCATGGACAGATATCCTCTTGAATAGGATTATTATGAGCTTTTTGGCGATTGATAAATTGCATAGTTTGTTTAATGACCTCAAGATTCTCCCTAAATCTTTTTCATCACTATTCTTCTGGTGGTGTTATACGGTTCATACATGGAAAATCTCCAAAGAATCGAAGTTGAGGATGAACATGCTGTGACATCTTACAAAGAAGGAATTATACAAAGTGATATAAAGGATGTCACCAGTGAAATGTATGGTCAGGGAGGATGTTGGGATGGTCATATGCCAAGAGTGTCAGGAAAATGATGGTCATCTTCTCAAAAGAATTAAAGGAAAGCTCCTTACATGTTGGAAGAACCCACTATAGTGAACTCATAGACATATATGAGTGAAAATTGCAGATATAGGTAATTTGCAAACTGTTTCTTTGGAACGAAGGCAAACCTTGATGAGATGATGAGGTCCATTGTAGTTTCTTTAAATTCTTATTAGTTGCATAAAAGGAGGTCAAGGGGGAAAAATAACTTCCTTGCCTTTTTCAGAGAAGAACTTTATGCTGTATTTTCATTTGGCTAAAAATAAAATTTATATATTTTTATATATCTATATCTGTCTGTATATGTATGTATACATGTACAGCCACACATGCACATATATGGGTATATATATAAACACACATGTTCCACAGCCAAATATCTGTTATTTGATAAATAACAGATTTGACTTAACCACTATTTCATATCATTCAAATTTATATTTTTCTACAGGAACATGATTAACAGAAAATATACATATACACCTCACACAATATTCAAAGGCCATCTCTCTTATAGGTTGATAATAATTCTTTTCTTCAGGGCTAAATAAGATGGGAATTAATGAAAGAAATGGAAGGGAGAATGAGATCTATTGAATTTGGTGAAGATCTAATAATGAAGGTCTTAGATTTTTATGTTTCTTTTGGACTCTAGCATCTTACAAATATTTGTAACATAAATCTGTATATAATTGTACTTTTATATTGACCAGTTTCTATAGTACAGTAATATAGAGTCTTTTATTAGGATTGGTGAGAGAAGATAATATATAAACAATATAAAACTATGGAAACATAAGCAGAGAGAATATAATTGCAATAATTAACACTTGTGTACATATTATGTATTGTATCTTCATGAAAATTATCTAGGATCTTTATTTTGAAAGTAGTTTGGTGGCTCTGAATAATGAACATTTTGTCTCCAGCTAGAATTATGGCTGATATATTATTTGATCAGCAAGGGAATTTTTTTTAATGAAGTCACATTATCTCTTCCCACAGTTATCTTTGAGGAGTTCACTTATTCAGATTGTACCAGCTGCTACCACCACTGGCAGAAATCTCTTTTTCTTGGTTGCTATTAGAGGATTGGCAGTGTTTTTTAAAAGAACATTAGCTACTTATTTTTATGGCAGGGTTTGTACAATTTATATGAATAAAATATGAAATACCTTCCAAGAAACTGGCTGGCAAATATTGACATTTCTTTTCTTCTATAAATCACATGAAATTGGGATTTCCTTCTTGGCCTTCTGCCCTTACACCATACAAACTTTGCTCCAGACATGGTCAACTATAGCATCCTTCACTCCACTAGAAATAATGCTGCAGTGCTACTGAGAAGCAACATTTGGCAGGGTTGCAAAAGACTGCTGAACTCTAATCCCTTTACCAACTGTTTAGAGAATCCAAATTTGGTACAAAAGAGAAACTAACAAGCTTTGCTTTGTGACCCCATGGGCTGGAACACTCGAATAAATATTTGAGAAGAAAGGGAGAAGCATTTTTTAAGAATCTAAAGGATTTAGAAGTAGAAGACAGTAAAGCAAATATTGTTAGGAGCTAGCAAATTTGGAAATTAATTTCTTGTCTTTTTAAAAAATAAATTTTATTGATATCTTTTATGTTGTCTATATAATTCTAATGTCTCCCATAGCATCTCATTCCCAGACAGTCTTTAGAACAAAAAAAAAATTTTTTTAAATGTCAGGGAAGAAGGGAAAGGGAAAATCAGCAAAACTAACCACTGTATCAAAATAAAATTTTTTAAAATCTAACCTTGAATACCTTCTCACATACCTATAGTTTTTCACCTCTGCAAAGAAAATGGGAGAGGCACTTTCTAAGCTCTTGGGAGTGAAACAATCATGATAATTGCTCAGCATTCCATTTCGATTGTTTTGTTGTTCTGTCCATTTTTACAGTCTCATTTCAGATTGTTTTCTTGATTCTGCTTATTTAACTTTAACTCAGTTCAGGTAAATCTTTCCATGTCTCTTTGTATTCTTCATATCCATTATTTCCTAGAATACAAAAATATTCCAATATATTCACAAACACCAATTTGTTGAGTCATTCATCAATTGCCGATCATCTATTTGTTTTCCAGGTTTTCTACTACAAAAAGCTACTCTAAATACTTACTATTCTAACTACTTAAAAGCTATTCTAAATACATGATGCATATATGAGACCTTTCTTTTTGTTGTTGACCTGTTTAGAATGTGTCCATCAGTAGAATTGCTGAGTGAAAGAGTATGGACATTTTTGTCATTGTTACATATTGCTTTCCAGAATAATTGAACCAATTCACAGCTCCACTAACAATGCATTAATGTGCCCATCTTTCCACCACCCCTAACGTGTTGTTTGGTTCTGTCTTGTCATTTCTGCCAATTGCTGATTGTGAGATGCAAATACAAACTGCAGCACTGTTTTGATGTACATTTACTTTATTAATAGTGATTTGGAGCATTCTTTCATATTCTTGTTAATAGTTTGCAATTCTTTTGAGAACTGTTTGTTCATGTGTCAGTTAGTTTTGCAAGCCCAGTCCCTAGATGGGGATGTTTAATTTGCCAAATTTTTAAAGCTGAAATGTTGACCCAGTTCTTGGAATTGACTCACTTTTCAAGCAAACAAGCCTAAGTATTAAATTCGGTTAAGGTTGCATTATTTTGACACGTCTGTTTTCCATGAGGTTAGTCCAAGATAATATGTAAGGAAAGTAAAATTAGAGAAGAGACTAAAAAAAAAAAAAATCTAACAGACCATATTTGCCCTTAAGCATTTGCCTCTACAGTTTGAAAGTAGGCTATGTTTCTTTATTAATTAACTATTCCTGCATATTGGCAGAACTGAGAAAGATTTTGAATGCCAAAAAAATACCAAAGCACGACTTTGGCAGGAAAGAAATACTTGCCATGCAGGAGATGTGAGCCCAGCAGAGAAGTTGGCAGCCTTATTAAAGAGCCTAGTCAGAACTAAGTATAGGCAATGTACTTACTCTCAAGGGAAATGAGAGAAATTATTGGCCCATATGGTGACCTTAAATGACCTTTGTTCAGTCTCCCTTTTAACTCTTTTTGCCTTAATCATAGAGAAATATTAATCTTAGCAATAATCAGTTCTTATATATCCATGGTATTTAGAATGAGAATAAACTGAATCTCCACAATATCCTCAGGCTTTATTTTAGTCAATAATTTTAGTTATTCCTTTGTGAAATCTCATATTGCATTTAACAAATTACAAAGTTTAATGAGGGGATTTTCACTACTTTTTCTAGCCCCAAAGTTTGCTACCTCCTTGTTCTTAGTCGCTTTCAGAAGGCTAAGTGAAGTCTGGCTACAACTGGTAGGTCTAAAACAGAAAGAAAAAAAAAATGGCAAGGAAGTAGAGAATAGGAAAATAGAAGGTACAGTAAATAAGAGCACTGTTCCTGGAGTCAGGAAGATTAGAATTCAAATCTGGTCTCAGACACTTATTAGCTACATGAGATCTGTAAAGCACTTTGCAAATATTTTTTTAAAGCTATAAAGTACTAGATATTATTGGTATCATTAATATACTTAGAGAAACCATACACACAGATAATTGTCATGAAAACTGCAGTGAAATCACCAATCATATTCATCTGAATATGATAATTAATAATAATTATATAACAATTTTTATAAGAGAAGTTTGAGATAATTTAAATATATTCTGTATATAATTTTAAATTCTTTTTTCTAATATGGTATTAGCATTCTAATTTGGTATTAGCATTGTCTGATCTGACAGTCTGAAGGTCTGAATATGTATGAAGAGTTAATTTGGAAGAGTCTCTCATCTCAGTAACCATCTGGCTCTTTTTTAAGATTTGATCAATTTTATTTTTTATGATATTATTTGGAGTTCCTCATATCCAGTGCCTCCAAAATCTTTTCTTAAAGAAAACAATCATTATATATAGGTTTAAGGTTTTTTGCTTTACAGACCACAAACCTTTAATTTCTTAACATGGGGTCAAATTTTATAACTTTGTTTTAAACCATCTACCTATCTCTTCATCTTTGCTTTTAAGAGATTGATTATTCAAGTCTGGTTTAATGTGGATAGTTTCATGAAATTCTTGATAGGATTTCTTTCCTCCCTCATCCCCTGAAGAACAAGGTACCAGATAAATTACAATTATATGTTGGTGGTGGTGGTGGTGGTGGTTGTGCAATCATTTTAGTCATGTCCAACTCTTCATTAACCCATTTGGAATTTTCTTGGTGAAATTACTGGAGTGGTTTGCCATTTGCTTCTCCTGCTTATTTTACAGAGGAGAAAACTGAGACAAACAGGATTAATTGGTTTACTTAGGGTTGCATAGCTAGTAAGTGTTTGAGGCTGGATTTGAACTCAGGAAGATGGAACTCCAGGCTCTGCATTCTACTGTTCCACCAAGCTGCCCTTTATTTATTTATTTTTTTTAGTAAAGCTTCTTTTGTTCAGCCTTGTCATGAGTACTGCAGTGAAATCACCAAGTGTCTCATCATATGATATTTTTTGTTGCCTTTGGACACATACTGTACTGACTCCTTTATTTACCTTTCCAAGCAAAATCTAGGGTCATTCTACCATTTAACTGTGACTTCCTTTTATTTTCTGATTTCATTACTCGGAAGATATTTATGCTATTTATTTCCTCTAATGGTATTTTAAATTGTTGGTCATTGTACCAACAAGGATCTCACATTTAAAGGAGGAATGAGGTAAGTTAAAGTTTACAGGCATTCTAAATTTGCTTGATTTTTAGAACTCTGTCCTCTTTTCTACTATATCACCCACCATCACTACAAAAGTAGAGAACCAAGAATCATTCTGTATTTCTTTTATTTCGTGAGTTTCTATTCATGGCTAATGAATTTTTACAGCTAAGTGACTACATAAATCACAATAGTCTCAGAAATCATACATAGTCTGTTACTGGGATCCAGAGAAATAATTAGAAAATTTTTCATCTTGAGCAAAAACTCTTGAATGGGCAATTTAAGAGTAAGATGGAGTAAAACACAGAAGACAGTCTGAGTGTGGGTATAATTACACTTGAAGAGAGGGTATGTTTTAGGAAAGGTCTCATCTTTTAGGGTAAGGCTCTTAACCTATGATACATGAACTTATTATTTTTAACATTTTGATAATTATTTCATTATGATCAGTTTCTTTATAATAATCCTTATTTTATTTTATGCATTTAAGACATAATTGCTCTAAAGAGTTTGGAAGGAAGCATAGGGGAAGGTGCACACTACAGATTTGACTGATGAAGGAAATGAAGTGAGACACAAGGGAAAGAGATTGCTCCTTTGTGGGCTGGTATCCAAAGGGAAAGCCCTATTTGCTCCATGCTAGTTTTACCTTTTCCAAGACAATATGCTCCTACGTTTTGATCGCCTAATCATGATTAGGGAGGACTCTGGGATCTTGAAAGCTCTGCTCTCATTGCACATCTTATAGCACATTCTACTACGCTAAGCATTTTTTTGCATACAATCTTGATCTCTTAACATGTACTATTGCTAACAGTAGTTAAAAAACTAAGACTTTTTTTCTTATGTTTATGGTCAACTACCTCTTTTTCTTAGGCAGACATCATTGACATGATAATTTTATATGGTATATATACTAGGAACTTTTTTCCCCAACTGCTGTATCAAAAACATTCTCAATATCTCTAAACTATTAATGCACACTGCAAAGGGAATTATTTACTAAAGACCAATTCATGTGTAGGATTAGGCATCTCAAAATAATCCACAAAATCCTTTAAAATAAATCAAATCTATGTATGACAACCAGAATATAATCCATTTTTTTAAAAAAAATGCAACATCTGGACACAAAGATGGGAACATCTTTACTGAATTCCTGTGTTCACTCAAACAAAAGGTGTTGACGTTCCTTGTTTTTCCTTTGACCTCTGGTTTTGAAATATATTTACAACCAGTGCTGTGGATGGATTAGGATGCTTGGCACATAGAACATCTTTAGTGTAGTGAAAGGGAAATGGCCTAGATTTGGTCTAAGCTTGTTTATTTTGAGATTTATAGTTCCATCCAAGTCAAGGGAGAAAAGTTGTCCAAAGCAACTGTAAAGTCAAAAACCTCATTATTTAATCTTTGTCACATGTAGTTTCTGTATCTCCATTTTTGCGGTACTTAAAAATATTGTTTTGTAACATCAGCCATAATACGATCCAGAGTATATTGAAGCAATTTTTTTCAGAGTTTTCTATACTAAGATCTTTTAATTTTATATGTTCTCTAACCTCATTTTATTCAAATTTTTTTGTCTTTCAAGTTTACAAATTACCACATCTTTTGTAAATAATATTTTTGATTCATACACATCCTTTGCTTTGGGGAAAACAGATATTGAAGAGAAATTAAAAATTGGAAAACCTCAGGCCTTGATGCTAATAGTGAGGATGATTCTTAAACTGCAAAAACAGCCACATTGAAAAGCATTACTGGGTAATATCTAACAAAAGTGTAGCAGATGACTCAGGGTATGAGCTATTTTTCATGCTCATGTTATTCCCATGGAACTTTAGAGTCCTCTATGTACACAGTCCATATTTTATTAATTATAGCTAAATAACTTCTAATTTTCTGTGTTATCTTAGTTAAAGGTCTTTGGCAGCAGATCTTCCCCTCATTTTTGTGGTGGTTTGTCCTATTTTTTTTTATTATTCTTGACTTATCTTATATTTACACATCTATTAAAATATCCATAAATCTAGATCTAGAGAGGACCTCAGAGACTATCTTGTTCAACCTCTTTTCTTTACAGCAAAGGAAAGTAAGACCCAGAAATGTTTATTGACATGTCCAGAGTAATACAAAGGTAGTATTAATAATAATAACTACCGTTTATATCCCCATTTTATAAATATTATCTCAGTTTAAAAGCACCCTAGGAATTAAATTACTATTATGTCCACATTTTTTTTTCATTTTTAAAAAATTAATTTTATTTCTAATTTATGGATCAGGTAGCAGTTAAATGAATTACCTATAATCACACAGTTAGTGTCTGAGGCCAAATTTGAACTCAGATGTTGCTGACCCAGGCCCATGGCTTTCTCTATATAGAGAGTGTAGCTCTGCCTCTCCAGTAAGTGAAAGAGGTATAATTTGAACCTGGATCCTCTGGGTCTAGAGGAAGCATGCTTTCTGTTACTTAGTTCCTTTTGAACATAGGACTTTTATTCATTCATGTCTTCATAGCCTCAGCATCTTGCACATTGTAGACACTTAGTAAATGTATGTGGAATTGTTTATTTTGTTGTTGAATATGAGCAGTAAAATATGATATATACCTCCACAAGATAGGAATTTTTTAATTAAAAAAATCCTCATTATTATAATAAATCCAAATCTGATAACTGATTTTCCCCCTAGAGTTTCCCTATTAGAAAAGACCACTGAAACATTAAATTTCTGTAAAATAGGTAATTATTTAATATGTAACAAGAATATAAGTAATAACTGACATTTACACAGTGCCTTAAGGTTTACAGAGTGTTTATATTCATAATTCATTTAATCCTGTCCATTGATAAACATTTATTAAGTGGCATTCCAGGCCACTATGTGCTATGTGCAAGGGATACAAAGCTAAAGACAATTACTGTCTCATACAACTCACACAATAAATGGTCTACTGAAACTATAGAATCTATAGTATAGATATTCGCTTTTTCTTGCATAAGGAAGCTAAGATGCTGACAGTTTAAGGGATGTTTCATGGCCACCTGACTATTACCAATAAGACTGGATCTGAACACAGATCTCTGCCAACTCCAACTCCTGACACTCGTTCCCCTTATATGAAATTTTTTTCTAAAGTAATAGTAACCTGAAGAATGGAAAAAGACTTTAAAATATCAATTGTCTCACTCTTACTGTGGTGGTTAACATCAGAAGCAATTTTAAATTCCATCTAAATATGACATTGTGCAAAACAAGGCAAACTCCTGGAATCCATGCTCAACATACCAATAAATAAATGAATGGATGAATGAATGAATAACTAGATAGATAAATAAATAAAAACAAATCACACTGTCATGCACATGTCTAAGATACACAGACACAGTCAACAATCTAAATATGGAATACAACATAAGAACTTTGGACATTTCCCCTGGTGGGAAATCATTGTTGGTCCATAGGGAGGCTGAAATAAAAATATAAAGAAGTCGGCCTTGTCAGATAAAATTAAGTGTCAGTTAAGGGGGCAGGTGGTGGGGGCAGTAAATAGAGCACTGGGCTTTGAATTAGGAATACTCTTCTTCCCAAATCCAGCCTTAAAAACTTACTAGCATGTATGACTGAGCAAATCATTTAACCTGTTTTCTTCAGTTTTCTCATTGTAAAATGAACTGGAGAAGCAAATTTAATATACTTGCTAAGAAAAGCTGAAATGGGGTCATGAGAAGCCAGACAGGAATGAAATAAATGAGCAATAATAACAAAGGGTGAGTGGAGAATAGCATATTGGGGCAATGAAAGAGATGGCCCAAGACTAGATAAGAAATAGCACATGGCTAAACTAAATTAGTGGCCACCAAGACAGAAAGAGATGGTCAGATTAAGTGATAAAATAAGAGAAAACCTATCAGTTCTCTATGATTTTATGAAATGAAAAGAGGATTCCTTAGGTAAGATCTAGATGTGATACTTACTATGTTGAGTTCTGAAAATGAGAGACTCCTATTACTCCCACCATGTTTTTAAAGAGGCCTTCTTTTGTTTGTTATTAGTATTATATTTTTTCCACTTATATGTAAAAACAATTTTGAACATTCTTTTTAATATAAAATTTTGAGTTTCAAATGTTCTCCTTCCCTTCCTTCCTTTCTTCCTAAAACAATAAGCAGTTTGATGTAGTCTTTATATGTACAGTCATATAAAACATATTTTAATCTCAAAATTATTCTCCTTGGGCCTACCTAATCTTAATCACTGTCATTGCCTCAATTAAGCTGAGACCTGTCGAAGACCTTAGCTTAAAAAAGCCAAGGTCTTCCACTGCATCTAGGACCTTCTTCAGTTGTCCTGATCCATATCTTGCCACTGTACCCAGATGGTTCTGGAGGAGAAAGTGAGGTAGGTGGCTTTGCACAGCCCTCCCTCACTTCAATCCAATTCTCTTGCATGTCATGGCATCCCCTCCCTGATGTCATGATCCTCTTCAAGAATAAGGGACAAATAACAACAATTTCTATATTAGCCATATTGTGAAATTTGCACAAAAAATTACAGTTTGCAAAAGAAAAAAAAAACAAGAAAAAATATATTATTCTTTGATTTGCATTCAGACTCCATCAGATTTTTCTCTGAATGTGGATAGAATTTTTCATTGTGAGTCCTTTGGGATTGTTTTAGATTGCTGTATTCCTGAGAAGAGCTAAATCAGTCATAGCTGATCATCGCACAAAGTTGCCATTACTATATACAATGTTCCAGGAGATCTTTCTTGATTTCACACACACACACACACACACACATACACACACACAGAGACATACCAAACTAGAGTGCTTTTTCTTCTTGGATAACTTTCCATCCACTCTTCCTAATATTATATCTATATATACGTGTTGTCTCAGGGAGGGACCGGGAAAGGGCTACTGCAGAATATGAGATCAGGGAAATAGTATAAGAAATATTGTTCTGTTACCCAGAATCCCTATCAGGCACAGAGTTCTTTAATACCATTAGTTTCATCATCTCCCATAGCAACTGGAGTGGACAGATTAGTTTGCTCATGAGTTGAGACTTGTTTGATGCTGTAAAGAGCCATGATTCATCAGTGTAGGTACTCAGTCACAGTCCTCCATCCCTTCTTGTGGTTCTTGACCATATGAATCCCCATAAATCCTCCACAGACGGGCTTTATAAAATCCCCCCTAGCCTTCTGGTTGTAGAAAGCTTGTGGAGGGAAACAAGCAGCCCTGCTCTTTGCATTGTAAGGATTGTAGTGTTCTTCCTTGCGCTGATTGCTCTTTAAAAGAGAAAGAGGTGGACTGTTTCCGTGACTCAAAATTAAATAGTTCTAGACATAGCTAAGAAAGCAACTTGTTTTGGTTGTTACATAAAGATTAAGCATAGTTATTTGCTGGCATCAGTCTCTGTGGAGATGGGGATATCTGTAGGATGAAACTCCTTTCGAGGGCATCTAACATAACTAAGCCCCGCAACAGCCAAAGTTACCTGTCATAGACCAAGGGCCCTAATTTCCTTTGAGTATTCTAGAGTAAACTCTGCTGGCTTTTGTTAATCCTTACCATTTAAAATAGATCAGAGCTTGTGTAATTCTCCACTCAGGACACACCCCAGGAATGCTGAAGGTAGAACAGAACACCTCTGCATTTCTCCTAAGTACTAAATGGCCTTAAGATTGCCTTGGCTCTTGGTGTTTTTATTTTCACCCTAATATATTTTTAATTTATAACACTGTGTACATAGTGGGTGTTGGTTTCACTCTCTGGCTTCCAAAGTGTAGTGGGAATAGCAGATGCATGAGGAATGATTTTGTAGAGCTCCATTGTGACTTTCTATCTATTTTCACAGCAGTCAAAGCCAAATTGGAATATTTCTGCTGGAAATGTTTGCATTCCTCTCCTTTGAATGAGATACTTAGAAATGTAGTAAATAGGTGCTTTGTCTTAATAAAATGTTCATTTACAACTATAATTTAAAATATTTTGTTATTAAAATATAGATTTCGGGGTTCTAGGAAAGGGTT
Organism: Sarcophilus harrisii; assembly: GCF_902635505.1. Classification (NCBI taxonomy): domain Eukaryota; kingdom Metazoa; phylum Chordata; class Mammalia; order Dasyuromorphia; family Dasyuridae; genus Sarcophilus; species Sarcophilus harrisii. Next base: position 229,336,057 of record NC_045430.1, read on the forward strand.
TTTTTTCTGGCAAACTTGGCTTTGGAATTTTGAGGTATGGAAAAGCTTACCCCAAGAGATACATAGTATAGTGTTAGTTTTGGATTGCAGAATTATAGTTCATGGTTATTAAAGTTATCAAAATAAAAGATGTCTAGCAAAACAGATCTTTGCATAAATCAGTTGATTTCCCCAGAGGCCAAAATAGAATTAATTCCATCAAGTCACCAAATTCAAACGTCTCCTGTTTATGAAATTCTAGTGGAAACTACGGAAATTTCACTCATTTATGGTTGAATCTGAAGATTTGTTCAAGTAAGCCATAACTGACAGGTGTTTTGTTGGCTTTCTAATCTCCTCATAAATACTTTATAACACTTACTTGAGGAGTGAGGAGCAACAGAGCTTAGAGAATGGATAGCTAACCCTAGAATCAGGAAAACTAGGATCGATTCCTGCCTTCATACAGTACCACAGGCGTATGTGACTGACTACAGATAATTTCTCTTAATGATCGAGGCAACTTTCTAAAACCATCATTGGTATGGTAGAAAGAAGCACGGTTTTAGAATTATAGAACCCGGATTCAATCCAGTTTCTGCTACTTGGACTGGAAAGTTGCTGAAATATCTCTGGGCTTCAATTTCCTTAAATGTAAAAAGAGAAGGTTGGATTAAATGACCTCTAAGCTCCCATCCAGCTCTACATACATGATGCTACAATACTGCAAGGTAGTGAAGAGTTCCCCAATCTTCGTTAATGTAGGAAGGCTCTACCATTTTCTATACCGATGAATACTAAATCTGAGAAAAAAAGCAATAAATATATTCTACTAAAAAACTTAAATTAAGGGGGTTGAGGAGAGGAAATTACTCAGAATATTTATTTCCAACTCAAATAATATAATAGTAAGTATGTCATGTAGCAGAGATAAGGGAATGCTAATATGGGCTCATATCATGTTGTCTCATTATGAAGTAAGAAGACGTTTCCTTGTTTTAATTAAAATTAGCTTGACATTGGCTGAGTTTCAGAGACAGAGACAGACGGGGAGGGAGGGAGGGAGAGAGAGAGAAAGAAAGTCATTTTTTTTTAAAGTTTCCCAGTTCAGAGTGTTTATGCAGGGAAACACATCCAGGCAATGAGTCAGTAGTAAGGCTAAAGTAAATAAGACAATCCTAGACGATCCTTACCAAACCTCTTCACTACATTGAAATCATCGTCACAAGTCACCTATTCAAAAGTGGACAATTAGACTCAAGCTACCTGAATATGAATAGGTAACATGAAAAATTCTTTAGTTCAACCACTTCTAGCAGGATAGAATATCTGGATTCATGGGTTGGCTTTATTAAGGAGAAGACTGACTTCTTCCTAACCTTCCTCTGCATCATTATTTAATCACCATTACAATGATTCCTCAACCTAGTTTCTCTGGGACCAAAGTTCTTTTTAAAAGAAACTCTGCCTAAGTATTTGGGGGATTGAAATTTTGTTAGGCTGCTCAGTTTTGAAATGGTAGCAGCAGTAAATTAGAATTACAGCTCCAGAGCTTAAAGAAATTCATCCAGTCTAGCAATTTTCAAAAGATGGTCCAGGAACCCTAGTCCTTGATGTTTTCGAGGGGGTGTCTGGGGGGGGCCAAGATATTTTCAGGAGGTCTTAGTATTATTTTCATAATAATACTAAAACATTTTAATTTCTAATATGGCAAATATCAATAGCTATAACCTATATAAATAAAGGCTCTTTGGCAACTTCAATAATTTTTAAGTTTAAAGGGGTCTTGAGACTGAAAAGTTGCTGATCTACTCCAAGTCTTGAGAAGTTAAACAGCAAGTCAAAGAGAATCAGAGCAGGAAGTAGGCAGAATTGGAATTTTAACTCGGGTTCCATAACTGCAAGTTCAGGGGTCCATATCTGAGAAGGAATTTCTAGAATTAGTTTTGACAGTAGGTCCCCTTGATCCTGACTCTGGCTTTTGGTAGGAGGAGGAAGACTGTATGATAGGGTGTCACGCCAGCTTAGTGTGAAGTAGAAAGTGCCCCCTTTCCCATGGCACCTCTATTTTCTGTACTATGAATCCTAAAGAATTTTAAGAGATACAGGATTTAGATGTTTTTTTTTTAAATAGATCTGCCCAGGGAACCAACCAACAATGTCAGTAAGGTGCACTGTCTTCCTCTGGCTCCTGGGGCAGTTAAGTCTTTTCTTGGATAAAATATTGGATTTTGAGTCAACAAGGCTTAAATTTAAATCCAACCTCAGACATTTTTAAAGCGAGCTATTCCCTGGGTTCGAGGTCACAATCTATCTCAGCCTTAGCTTCCTCACCAATAAAATGGGAGTTGTGAAGCTCAAAAGAAATAAGTTATATAAAGTGCTTTGCAACCCTATATCAATGCTAGCTGTTAATAATTCGCTTTAATAAGTTCAACAAACATTAAATATCTATTATAGGTCAGGCACTTTGCTAAGTACTGATAAAAAAAGAGGCAAAAGATAGTCCCTGTCCTTAAGGAGATTATAATAATAATGATAAAATTTTCTCTCTTACCTATGCCTTCTGAAGCTAACATAAAGCTTTGCTCTTTTCAGTAAGAAGTGGGGTAGCGGAGGGAAGGCAAAAGGTGATGATTTTCAGTGGGTGAGGAGAAAAACTGGAACAGAAAATCTGGACATTCAAACTCAGTGCCGGGTGAAGATTTAAAATTTTCATGTTATTAACAAAAGAGCCTTCCTTTTGTTGGATTATAAAGATTAAAGATGAGGTATATCCAGAACTCACTTGAAGTAAAAAGGATGTCTTCCTGGCATGTTATCACATTTTTGTTTCTTTGTTTTTTGATGACCTGAATTCCTGCCACCACTTTTGTGTTTCATTGGAATCCCCAGATGGGATTTTCACAGTTGAGTTGCTGACCTCCTCCTTTTCTCCCACCTCTAGACCAGGTTTGCTTCTGTTCCCAGCTAAATGGCTAAAGCCAAGGGGCTTAATGAAGAAGTGCTAGCTTAAACAATCCTCCTTATTTCCACCCACCCTATCACAGCTACTGAGTGATGAAATGATAGCCAAGAAGCAATCAGGAAACAGATGAACTCACTCCATCTGCCCTTGGAAAAGTTATTTGAACTCGGGACAGTATCATTCAAATAGAAGAGTGGCTTAGATGAGGGGTCTCTAATCTTTGGGGGGATCATAGATGCCTCCAGTGGCCCAGTGAAGTTCATTGATACTTTCCCAAAAATAATATTTTAAAGGCATAAAATAAATAAAATATATAATTTTATTAAATTTATTTTTATTTACCAATAAATAAAATTTGTTATAAAAGTAAATAAAATAAAATTACAAAGAAAACCAATGATTAGTTTCAAAGATATATTGTTGTTCTGACAAAACCTAACTCTATCCACAATGCAATGCTGTCCTTCCATGATTCTTTAATGTCTCCTCCACCTTTTTAGTCTACTTATTAGCTAATTATATGTCTAATAGATAATTTAAATATACTATAATAAAGATACCTTTTCCTTCATGCAAGATGGCAAGAAAAATGTATAAATAACAAAGAAAGTTTTAAGCATTAACCAGGTTACATGAAATAGAATGTTTCCATTTTGAGAGTTCTCAGTCGTGTTTGAGATAGAGATTATAAAGTGGGTGTAGTGACACTGAGTAGAGCTTCATCATAACAAGCCCCATTCACCATTCATTTTTAAAGGATTGGACCAAGTCCCAGAAATCAGTGTTGCCCTCGTGTAAAATTTTCCCATATCTGATGTCAGAAACACTTGGTCCCTTGGAAAACACTATAAAGAAGTTGCACTGAAAATCATAAACTCTGGGAGCAAAGGTCATGGAATTTTGTCACAATTGCTCTAGAATGGAATTTTCTTTTATTAGATTGTTTTTTGTTTATAGTAGTTAGAATACTTCTAGTCGAAATGTTTTTATTTGCATTTTCAAGTCCAAAAGAGCAAACAATAAGGGCCATTATATTCCCCGAGTTCTAGATGCCATGTTTGTAGCAATGTGATGCCAGGAACAGTTTCATCAGCCATTTCAGAAACCAGTTAAGGAAAAAGAAAATTTTCTACCCAGCTCAATAGTCTACGAAACTCTCTGAAGTGAAAGGCTTATGCTTCCATATTGACAGAAATAACAGATCTTCCTATTGCTCAGGAATTGTGTGGTACCAGGAAAGTCACTAAAATGGGAGTCAGAGCTGGAATCTTCTTGACTCTACTACTGACTATATCTGTTAACAACTCAATTTCCATACAGGAGTATGGAAAGGTCTGACGAGATCATCTCTGAAAATAATTTTAAATTCATAAACTCCATATACATGCAAAGTATGAATTTTATTATTTTAATTAATTAAGATTAGCTAAAATTAAAGCAACTATAGTTTTATGATAATCTTATAGTTCAAAATCCAGGGCTTTCTTGACATTCTAGCTGATAGATAACCCTTATCCGTGTCATTATGATCTAAAAGTTTATCTTCTCTGCTTACACTGAAGCTTTACTCAAAGGAATATCTCACCCTACCTCCATGTTACTAACTATATAATAATTTTTAATGTGCAATTTCCTCCCTGCAGCAAGTTCCCTCTAAGGAAACCCTTCCCTTACCAAAGCAACTTAGTTAAGGGACTTTCTTAGGGTCACACAGCTAGTATTTATCAGCAGTAAAACTTGAACACAGATCTTCCTTGCTTTGTGGCCAATTCTTTGTCCATTATGCCATAGCTCCCTCTCTATATGTGGCATTATCATGCTGCTTTAGGCAGAATTATTCAATGAGATAAAGAACCATGGGAAAGAATAGATTTACTACTGGGGAAACCAGATTCTAGTCCATTCTCATATTTTACTTACAGATGAGAAAATTGAGTCTCAGATGAAGTGGAATTTATCCAAATTTCCAGAGGTAGCCCAAGCATTGAAGCCAGATCTTCTTATTCCATAGCTAGCATTCATTTCATTCTGTTATCCTACCTCTAAAAATGCAATATAATCTATACTGCAATCAGTAAATTCTCTAAATAAATTTCTATGTGATTTAGTTTTTAAACATCTTCAACCCAGTTAATTCATCAGTAGGGAAAATGATATCTACAGTATAAAACTATAATCTACTGTGAGTGAAAAAATGTTGAGAGGAAATAGCTTCTTACCTGTGAAGTAAATATCTAAAAACATGTTTGTACCTATGAATGATTGAAAGGCTTAGAACTGACAGCAATCATCCCTTTTGGAAAAATGAGGTCAGTGGAAATCTTATTTTTATTTTTATTTTCTATGGAACCAATTTCACTGTCTGAATCTAGCAGATATCAGGGAATGTCTGAAAATTAACCTTCATGTGGCCTTTTGGGTCATAGTTATTTGGCAAAGTTTATAGGTACTTTACCATTATTTTTCTTTTTCTATTTTATCACTTATTTGAGATATAGAGTAGAAGAAAGAAAAAAAGATGGCATTAGAGTGGTTCAACTGTTTACCACATATAAGTATTCCATCTGGGCATCCCATATGTGCTCAGCAATGAGGGCCAATTATTTTAATGAATAGAAAATTGGATATCCAAGCCAAAGATCTGGGTTCTGAACTTGGTGTACTTAAATGAGTGACATTTTACCTCTACTTATCTTTGTTCATGACTAGAAAATGGAAGAAATGTCTACTCCTCCACCAGATATGTATATTGTTGAAATGACTGTGATACTAGAGTAACTTTAGGGGTTTTGCTAAGATCATAGACATTATTTAGACTTAAAAGCTTTTCTTTTTGGTTAAAAGTGGAATGAGATATACTGAGCCCAAGAGGCATCTTGAAGTATATCATACACCAATACACAATTAATTAAAGAGAGTTTCTGAGGTGATAGTTCTGTCTTTACAGGTTTTAGACCCTTGTGTAGAGGTTTTTTGTAAGATTGGTTTAAGTCTGAATAGGTCCCAAGTTGAATTGTTACTATGAGTTCTGAGATCTAAGGGATGAGGGAGACATCAAAATCCCAAAGATAATTCACTATCTTGATATTACAGCAAGATTCATCTCAGTAAAGGCTATTCATTAATTGGAGAATGGCTGAATAAATTGTGGTGTATGAATGTAATGGAATACTATTATGCTATAAGAAATGATCGCAGCTAGATTTTAGAAAAACCTTGTAAGACTTATATAAACTGATGCTGAGTGAAGTGAGGAGAATCAGGAGAACAATGTACACAGTAACAGCAACATTGTGGATTGATCAATTTGGATAGACTTAGCTCTTTTCAGCCATACAATGATCTAAGATAATTCCAAAGACTTATGATAGGAAATACCATTCACATCCAGAAAAAGGACCATGGGATCTAAATGCAGATCAAAGCAAATTATTTTCACTTTTTTGGTCTTTGCTTTTTTGTGGGTTTTCCCCTTTTTTCCACATCATGATTAATGTGCAAATATGTTTAATATGATTGTACTATAATCTATATTAGATTGCTGCCATCTGCAGAGAGAGAAGGAAGGAAGAAAAAATTTTGGAACTCAAAATCTTATAAAAGTAAATGCTGAAAGCTATCTGTACATGTAATTTGGATGGAATTCTGTTAAGTGGGGGGTGGGGAAAGAATCATCTCAGTAAAACATTTCAGATATGGGAATTGTAAGATTATGAAATTAGTTGGAATGGGACTGAACTAAAAGCAATAGGACGTTATGTGATATTGTCAGAGAACCATAGGATATTAGAATTTGAAGAGACTTCAGAAGCCATTTAATGTAATTTCTCACCTTTCCCAATGTAGGAATTCTTCCTACAATATCTCTGCCATCTAACTTGACTATATTTAATGATTGTCTCACAAAGCAGTCCCTCTCCTATTCGGGTAGTGATTCCTTAAGTTGGTCTGAAATATGCCTCCATGTAAAATAAAATGTTCACACCTTAGTCACAATTCTACCTTTCTGGAACTATACAGAAGTCTGTTCCCTCTCCCAGTGACAGACATTTGTGTAGTTGAAGACAACAGATAGGTCCAGTTTCTCAGTTTTTTCTTCCATAAGCTAAATACCATTCTTTTCCCAGCTCTCATTATCATCCTTTCTATGACAGAAATTCAAGATCCTCCAGAACTCTTGGCAATTCAGTGATATTCTGGACGTAGGCCAGTAGGAGAAGGGATGAGGATGCATCCCATGGTTAGGCTGCACCTCTAGGAACTTGGAAGAACCATTGTTATGTGGGATTTGAGCTAAGAGTGTCTCTGATGTGTTGGGGGAAATGCTTGTATATTTTTCATCCTTCATCTTTGAAATAAATAACCCTTTGTAGAAACTTTCTAAAAAACAAAACAAGGACAATTACAGTAGTTGTGTGGGACCACTTAGGGAAAGGATAAATTTAAGGCAGGAAGCCCAACCAGAAAGCGATTGCAGTAATCCAGATCATGAGATGGTGGTGGTTTGTACCAGGTTAGCAGTTTTTTGAGTGCAGAGAGGGTGCGTATTGTGGAGGAGGGAACAGCAAGACTTGCCAACAGATTTGATGTGTGAGATAAAAACCTAGAACCAAACACAGCACTCTTGAAAAGAGACATTATGGCATATAAGTAAAAAGCTCGGGACTAGGAAGCACAAGGCTTGAATCTGGCCTTGACCATTTTCTTAAATAGCAATAAATTGTTTCATCTCTCAAGATCTGATTTTCCTCATTCAAAGTATATCAAGATTAGATTGTATAACTACTTTCATCTTTATGATTATAAAGACATTGTTTTCTAAAAATTGGTTAAAGAAAACATAAAGATCATAAATTTAAAGTAGGATCACAGATTTGAAACGGGAAACGAATAGGCATTTATATAACAAATTGAGCTCCAAGTAAATTAAGGGGTTTCCCCCCCCCCTAAGATCATACAGGCAGTGGCAGAGTTGAAATTTGAATCGAGGTCCCCTTGAATTACAGAATTTCAGAGTTGGAAGTCACACTCAAAATGAATCTTGATTTCATATACCCAACAAGAAGCCTTTGCTTGAAAACCTCCCCATTTATGGGGACTCCCCACCCTCTCCTGAGTCAGCCTGTTCTTCTAGTGGGCAGCTCTAATTGTTAGTAGCCTTTTGCTGTTATTTAACTTAAACTTGTCTCTTTGCAAAGCCAATGGTGTTCCTTATTTCCAAATCTAGGGTACAGGTTATTGTAATACAATAAATTAATAAAAATATATAATAAAATAAAAAATAATAATGGAATATAATAATCAAGGTTAACTGGGCCATGAAAAGAAGGAATATAGGATCTTAAAAGAAATACTGGCACTGTATTCTAACCAACTCAGGTGAGTAGTCAGTCACAGGCTGATGCTTGAGTGGAAGGGAATCCTACTGTAGCATTCAGAAAAGGGACCATACAAAGATGAGGGGACTCTTTGTGCCCTGAGCAAAAGTGACAGTCGGTCATCGGGCCAAGATACTGGTGACTTGATCGAGGATGAGTAATGAGTGTCCCCAGTAGTGATGGCCAGTCCTTCTCCATTCTCTATCCTCCTGCACCTCCTCCTTTTTCAGCGCTCCTCCCTTTCCTGAAGTAAAGTTGAAGATCTTCCACAAGGGCAGGAAGCATAAGTGAGCAAAGGCTGTTAACTGCACACACCCCTTTCCCTTTCTCCCACTGTGACCAGCTCCATCAGGGCTCAGTTCCTTCTTAACCCCCATCCACCCTACAGCTAAATGGCAGCGGGAATAAGAGAGACAGACGGAGTGTGGTTCCAACTCCCCGAGGGAGTACGTACCCATGGCACACCCTTGTCATGGCTCAGCTTTGGGGCTGAGCATTGATTTATGTTCAGGAAGAAAATGTGAATGTAAATGCAAAATGCGTGGGTGTAGCCATGAGACATACTATGTATGACGCGAGTATTATAATGTCAAAGATCAGAAATAAAACTACTCTCATCTTGCTGCCAGGAAGCAGTTATTTGTCATCTGGACTACACCCTCATCATTTCTTCTGAAAAATAATTTTTATCCATATTCTTCTTTTCTATATTTAAATATAAAGATATATAATTCATGATCACCACTTGTAAGGACACAGTCATCTGCACTCATTTCACCTATTCCTGTATTTGTTGATCTAATGCCAAGAAAGAGACTCCCTCTGATTGTTTGTCTTATTTATTGTTTTATGATAGGATATTATAGGATCACAAATTCAGAGATAGAAGCCAACTTAGAAGTTGCCTAAACCAACCCTTTCACTTTTTAGTTCTATTACAGGGTATTAGAACCATAAAAGTTCTGTGATTTGTCCAGAGTATGTGACACAGGGGAAGAATTCATCTTCATGAATTCACTCCAGCAAGTCAGTTAACTCAGTTTGCCCCTCTGTGAAATGAGCTGGAGAAGGAAGCGGCAAATCACTCCAATATCTTTGTTAAGAAAACTCCAAAATAGAATCATGTTTCATGACTAAACAAAAATATGTCGTCAGTGGTGGGATCTAAGCCCTGATTCTTTCACTACAAAGCTCTCTCAGAGTTGCCTCGGGGATGGGGCAGCATGATAGAGTGATTTATTCAGATGGCTTGAATTCAAATCCTGAGTTTGAGATACCTCATCTCTAAAATCACAGGCTTTTATAAAGACATCATCATTTCTTTACTTCTCACCAAAGAATCTCGATTTTTACTCTACCAATATGGTGTCAATAAGCTACTTAAGAACAATTTTAGTCTTGGCAAATTCACAGGGCTCAGAACAGGAACTGGATTTATTATCTCAATTATACTAGACCTCCTGGGGAAGAGCTTCCTCTTCCAATACAGTTGGGCACGATCTTTGCAATTGGTAGTTCAGCTGCTTAGGGGTTGAGTAATCCAAGATCGTACAGTATGTTTCAGAGTTGGGAATTTTGTGCTAATTCATAAGAAATTCTGATTTATAGGGATTCCTGGGGCATCTGGCTTACAAACAGTCCCAGAGACAGAGATTTTCAGTGTTTGGTGATGACTTCAAACTCAAATGTGGAATGTGGATTTCTTCATTCAACTTTAGAGAGGTCAACTTTGAGACCATCTTTTCAAAACTCAAAGCCCATATTCTTTTAAGCAACTATCCCTGACATCATACTCGAGAAATAATATCATTTCTAATAGACGAGCACAGGAAAAAGTCTCTTCCTGTTTAAACACAATCTTTAAATGAACCTCCACATATAAAATATTCATCCCCAATCTTTTATAAACAACTTCTGCTTTACCTGTTTGTTTTTCTTTTAACTTCTAAAAATAAGCATCTAAAAAAATCAGCACCAAGTATAAATTAACTGGCCTGGCAGGACTGTCTTAGGGATTTATTTTCTTCATTGATTTTCGATTACTAGATTAATATCCAGAATTGTCAGAGGACACAAAAGCACTTTGAAGACTTTGAAGTGCTATTCAAATGTCAGGGACTATCATGACCAATCACTGGGTTACTCTTTCAGACTCTTAAATAGCCTTTGTAATTAGGTTGCATTTTATCTCTTCTCTTTCTTAACTGAAGATTCTAAGAAATGCCTGAGGTATTAACTTTCTGTGGGCCTGCCAGAGCAAGAGGGCCATCATACCTGTGGAACAGTAGCAAAAGTTGATGGGGGAAATCCAGTCACAAAGAAGCTGAGCAATTTGTCTGAGGTTACATAAGGGCTTGGCCACAGTGCCAAGATTTGTATCCGGAGTTCCTGGCATTGAAGTCTCTTGCTTAGTCTGCTAGCCTCACCATGTAAAATAAGTATGGAGCCACATATCCAAGTCCAAAAGGAAATCAGGCAGCAGGGGCCAAGACTGATGTAAAATCATCCATCTTCTCATTTCTTATTTTGATTTTCCTTTAAATATATATATTTTTTTATTTAGTTAGTTAGTTATCTGTTTATTTGTTTGTTTATTTATTTGTCAGGAACTTCCCAAGAAGCAAATGTTTATGTTTCCTTAATCTACTGATGGAGCAATATTGTTATTTGTCTCTTTTTTAATGGTGGGAACTCCAAAAAGGAGCTGACATTGATCAGTGTAAATGAAGCTATGGGAACTGAGTACATCAGGGAGGTGTTTTTAATTGTTTTATCTGTTTTGTTTTTCATGACTGGATCCCCTAATACCGAATTTGCCTCTAGAGAACACTAGATAACACTTTGAGAACACTGGTGATATGGTGAGCATCTGGAGAAAAGGAACATGGATGGGGGCAGTGCCTTGAGAATGAGTTGAAGGAATTGGTTATGTTTAGTCTGGAAATGGGGCAACTAGAAACCAAGGTGGATAGAGTGCCCAGGCTGAAGTCAAGAAGACTCATCTTTATGAGTTCAAGTTTGCTCTCAGATACTTATGAGCTGTATGATCTTAGGCAAATCACTTAACCTTTTTTTGCCTCAGTTTCCTCACCTGTAAAAATGAGCTGGAGAAGGAAATGACAAACTGGTATAGCATCTTTGCCAAGAACTCCAGATGGGGTTATGAAGAGTCAGACATGACCAAACAGTTTTGGAGATGAGATGTAATATGGACCATCACTTCTTCAAATATTTGAAGAGTTGTCTTGTTTAGGAGGTATTAGATTTGTTTTATTAGATCTCAGAGGACAAAAGCAAGAACAACAAAAAAGGTCAATTTTGGCTCAATATTAGCAAAAGCTTCATAACCATCAGAGCTCTCGCACTTGGGGTAGCTTTCCTCAAGAGACTATGGCTTCACCCTTTGTGGAGGTCTGTCAAGTATATTATAGTGAGAATTTCTCTTAGATATGAATTGGACTAGGTAAGGTCGCAATCAATTCTTAAATTTTGATTCTCTCATATTCCCCTTTACTTCATCATTTTTGCTATAGCCATATCTAATGACTCTTTTCCTAAAATATGTCCAATTTTCCTGCCTTCGAGCCTTCCCACACTTACACCCTATTGCCAGCCGTTTTTCTTCAATCTGTTGAGAACCCTCTCCATCCAGCAAGGCTCAGCTAAAATACTCCCTAGTCTATCAAATCTTCTATGATTTCCTTGATTTAGAAGTGACTTCTCCAAATTCTGTTCTTCCACAACATTTTATTTTATTTTATTTTATTTTATTTTATTTTATTTTAATGAGGCAACTGGGATTCAGTGACTCTCCTAGGGTCACACAGTAAGTGTTTAAGGCCAGATTTGAACTCACGTACTCCTGACTGCAGGCCACTGCTCTATCCACTATGCCATGTAGCTGCCCCTACAGAACTTTATTTTAGCCCCTTTTTTAAAAATTACATTAAACCTCATAATACAAGATTTTGGGGTATATATCTGCCTTATTTAGGGATATAAATCATATTTTATTATCTTAGCAATGAGCACAGGACCTTCATGCAGTGGGCACTCTATGCATATTTGCTGAATGAATAAGAAGCCACTGGTACAGATTACTTAGAATCCTAGTCCACAATTCCTTTCTCTTACCAGCTCTGGGAAAACCCCATCCCAAAATCCCCATTTCACAAACTTTTCCACATTGGAATCTGTGCCCTTTTCTATGTGAGCAAAGCTGCCATCAGAAAAGTCAAACTCTTCATATTGAATTGTCACTCCTTTTTGATGCTTCAAGGAAGATGATGTTCTTTTCATGACCAGGTAATAGAAGAATTGGTGATATCTCAAAATCTATAGATTGAATTGTGCATCTGTCAAGCCAAAAAGATGAGCTTATTGAAAAAAAAACAGTTTTAATAGTTTGGGTACTTTCCTTGTGAACTTTTTAAAAATTCATGTAAGATTTCTTTTCCAGATATAAAAGTACTCTGTAAAATTGGGCAAACTGGGTCTGTCTTTAATTCTCATTGAACATGGCCTTGCAAAGATGAGTTCCATATAATCAGTGGTTTGGTAGCTTTTATTTCCCAGTGGCAACTAAAGTGTGTTTTTGTTAAAATTGAGTAGCTTTCCTCCTTTACTTGCAGAATACAAATATTGTTAGTAAACAGTTGTGCCATATAGTCTCAATATGCTAGTATTAGCCAAAATTGGCCCAAGTGAGTGGGCCCAGTAAATAACAGTTCCACGTAATCCAAAATTTCAGTGGTGTAGTAATGAATACTTCTTTTCTCCGCACACATTCCAGGAAGAAGTGCTTTACTCTGAAGACCAGTGTATTAATCAGAATTAAAGATCTATTATTAAATCTTCCAAAGTCATCGTATGTGGACTTGAAAGATATGGATATGTTAAATTACTGATATAGTGTCTATAAGAAGTAAATATTTTAAAGTATTTATCCTAAGGAAAATTGGGGTATACACTTTTTTATGATGCTTACATGGGGAAAATAATAGCAAATGACCAATCAGGCCAAAAGAGAAGCAAAGATAAACATATTGGAGAACTATGTAATAATAAAGGAAGGAAAGGCGACCAGAGGTTTCTGTAAGAAGTTATTTTTTCAAAGCATTGGTGATTGACTTGAAAATGAATATTGATATCTGACAGATGTTTGGGGGTTGCTGTAATAAAATGTTATTCTCTGCTTGCCATAATGTAAATGGTAAGATAAAAAAAAAAAAAAGACTAAATGCTCTGTAATTACAGTGATGAACTTAGCCCCAGAGAAGAGATGAGAAAATGCACTTCCTTTTTCCCTTTTTGATCTGATTTTTCTTCCACAGCTTGATAAATGTGGAGCTATATCTAGATTACATATCTAATGACACATGTTTAACCTGTAACCAATACAGGTTACTTCCTGTCTAAGGGAGGGGGAAAGTGAGGAGGGAGGGAGAAAAATTTGGAAGACAAGGTTTTGCAAGGGTGAATGTTGAAAGTTATCTTTGCATGTATTTTGAAAAATAAAAAGCTATACTTTTTGTTTTCTTTCTCATTTTTTTTCTTTGGGATATGATTTTTCTTGTGTGCAGCATGATAAATGTGGAATATGTATAGAAGAATTGCATATGTTTGACATATATTGGACTATTTGCTTCTAAGGGAGAGGTTGGAGGGAAGGAAGAGAGAAAAATTTGGAATACAAGGTTTTGCAAGGTGAATTTTGAAAACTATCTTTGCATAGATTTTTAAAATAAAAAGCTATTATTTAAAGAAAAGAAAAAAAATACACTCCCCATCTTCCTTTTCAGAGATGAGAACTTTGGTGTGGAACATTGCACACCCAATAAGATTTGGGGCATGCATTGATTAGTTTCTCTGAGTTGTTTTTCTTTCTCCTTTTTAAAAAAATTCTTGGCTGTCTAGAAGGATAGAAAGAGAGATTTATTTGGGTGATTCAAAGGGGAAAGAAAACAATATTTTTAAGCTATTGTGAAAAATATCTTTCAATGGTGGAAATACTTGCAAATATGGAATCCCAAGGTACTTAGTCATTTTGCCCCCTAACAGTGAATGAATCAATAGAATGCATCTAAGGATGCAAATTGATTTCTCAATAGTATACTTAGGAAAGAATACTGGATTTGCAATTTGAGATAGAAATCATGTAATCATAGTGTCATAGATTTAGAATTGGAAGATATTTCCCTTATTTTTCAGATTAGAAAACTGAGACGCAAGAAAATTAAATAACTCCCAAGTTCATAAAGTTTGTATATCATTCCCCTGAGTCCAGAGTCAGTGTTCCTTCCACTCTTCCCATGCTTCCTCCAGTTTACAGAAAGGAAGGCTGAGCTCCAAAGAAGGGGAAAGTGATTTGTCCAAATAGGATCATATATTTAGGTGTGGAAGGAAGCTTAGAGGTCATTTAACTTAATCTACCCATTTTCTAGATGAGAAAACTGAAACCCAGAGAGGTGATATATATCACTTGACCAAGGATGCGAACTCAGGTTTTCTGACTCCACATCCAGTAGTCTTCCTGGCAGTCCCCAATTGTCTCCTTGTAGCAGGTCTGAGATTTGAACTCGGGTCCTCTGGCTCCAGATTCAGTGCTCTTTCAACAACATTTCGTGTCGAACTGGCTTTTTAAAAAATACATTAAATATTTATTTATTTGTACAGAAAAAAAGTTTTCAATGCCTACAAGGGCATTTATTCCCTGGCTGTTGATGTGCTTAAGCTTCTCACAATGTTGAGTTCAAATAACTCTAATAAGAATCTGACTTAGACTCTCTTTTCACATTCTTTGACTCTTTACACCTTCACCAATCTGGAAGAAATTTGCTTAGAACTTAGATTTGGTTCCTGTCTGGGGATACCTCAAAAGGAAAGAGTAAAAAACTTTTCAGTGTACAATGTGAATCAGGTGTAAGAAAGCTTTATGTTTCCTCTACACAAAAGAAATACTTAACACATCCAAACCCACAAATGGGCCTTGATGGAAAGATTTAAATTAAGATACTAAAACTTAGAACTACTCTTATTCTCTCCCAGAAATTCAGACTTTAAACCATCCAAACATAAAAACATTGTGTAAGATTGCTAAATCAGCATTTCAGATTTCATCTCTGCTCTGCACTTTCCAAATAATTCCATCCAGGTCCACGTCTCTTGGAAAGTCTGAGTAGGGAGGTCAGTCTCTTTCTCCAGCTGATGGCCATCTTCCTCAAGAAGCACTGTTTCTAGCTATTTGGGTAGCAGAATGGACAGAGCACTGGGCCAGTAGTGAGAAAGGTTTGAAGGCTTAGCTAACTGTGAACCAGGGCAAGTCAATTAATTTCTATTTACCTCCGTTTCCTCATTTATAAGTTGGAGGTAGTAAGAACACCCACCTCACAAACTGTTGTGAGGATCAAGTGAGATAATATCCATAAAGTTGTTTGATACAGTGCCAGCACATAGCAAGTGCTACATAAATCTCAGCTGTCATCATCATCATTGTCATCAACATTATTAATTGTATTATTCTTCAACCATTTTTCAATTGTATCCAACTCATCATGACTCTATCTGGAGTCTTCTTGGCAAAGATTTGCCAAAGGTTTGCCATTTCCTTCCCCGGCTGGTTTTTTACAGGTGAGGAAACTGAGGCAAGTAGAGTTAAATGACTTTCCATGGGTCACATAAGCTCTTAAGTGTCTGAGGACAAATTTGAACTCAGGTTCTCCATTATTAAATGTAGCTAGAACTAAATGAGGATCCAGAAGGTTGGGGCCTCTTAAACACATAAAGTTGCCTCTTTAAACTAGAATATCTATTTCAGGATAACTGTTAGGTTGCCTATTCTTAAGAAATAAAACAGAAGTCAATGTCCAAAGCCCATGTTTATGTTTGTCTAAGCCCTGACGTGTGCTTTATCTCACAAATGCTCACAATTTGTTATTTCTCTCAGCATAGGGGTAAGGGCACAAACCCTCTCTCCTCCAAAATAAACTCAAACAATTTTGACATGTCCTATAGAAAGAACAGAAGGGAGAGAGTGAAGACAGAGCTCTCCCTTTCAAAGATCCAGTAAGTCAGTGGCTCTTCCTCTTGGAATTGGCCATTAAGGGGTTTCTTCATTGTTCCAAAGTATCCTTCAGCAGGCATTCTTATCTTAAAAGTGACTGGTAAAAGAGGTCCAGTTCTGTTTTTGAAAGATAATGAGGATTAATTTCTGTAATAATTTATTAACTATTTCTCATCTTAGAAAATTGCAAGTGTTTAAAATTATATTAATTCCATTTTATTTTTAAAAATTAAGTCCATGGCATACAATGTTTTAAAAGGGGGAAGTAAGTCATGAACTCCTCTCCATAGGCACCTGAATTTTAAGTTCTTATCCCTGTAAATGAGCTCAATAAGAATACAGTTCATTATATTAAAAATACAATAGAGACACTGAATTTTTGAAGTTGGAAAAGACCATTACATGGAAGCAAATAGAGAAGTTAAGGGCAGCTGGGTAGTGCCAGATAGTGGCAGATAGAGTGCCAGACTTAAAGTCAAAAGGTGTTGCTTCCTGAGTTAATAATATCTGGCCTCAGATACTAATTGTGTGAGCCTTGGAAAATCATTTAACCCTGTTTGTCATATTTTCCTCATCTATAAAGTGAGCTGGAGAAGAAAATGGCAAACCACTCCAGTATCTTTGCCAAGAAAACCCCAAATGAGGTCTCATAAAGCTGGGCATGACTGAAAATGAGTGAATAGAAAAGGGAAGACAACTGGATAAAGTTAAAGACTAATCAGCTACATATCTAATGTTTCCAAATTTCACTTTCTGTAAAGCTGCCTTAGTTTTGGTAATGTGGATGTCCTTCAAGAACAAAGTTCCCAAACAGTGTGCTCAGTATGGATTCATTTCACAGAATTACACAAAGATGATCCAATTAGATTAATATGGAGAAAAAAATGATAAGAGGCAACATTCAGGAGATCTTCATGGGGACATGGACTCCTATGTCACTGTTAAAAGTCAATAAATTCCTATCCAGTGAATCCCAGTAGGTTCCTGTTTAAACATAAGCTTCTTGAGGGACAGGAACTTTTCTGATGGTATCATCACCACAAAGCAGAGTATAAGTGATTTATAAGTGTTTTTTCATTCATTTATGTATTGCCCCTAGAGTCAAATGCAAATTTCCTTGTATACTTTGCAAATCTTTCACAACTTGGATCCAACTATCTGTCTATCCTCGTATGCTGTTACATGCCCTTCTTTCTGGTTCTTAACATACTATGTACCATTTCCAATCTCCATGCCTTTATATAAGCTGTTCCTAAAGCCTGGAACACTCACCCATGCCTCATAGCATCCCTACTTACCTTCAACTCAGTTCAAACATCATCATCTAAATGAAGTCTTTCCTGATTGCCCCAAGCTACCTCCTCCCAATCTTGTATTTATGTATTTGTTGGATGGATGGATGAATGGATGGATGGAGACAAAAAACAGACAGATAGATTAGTTTATATTTATAAATGTGCATATTGTCTCCTCTGATAAAAAAAAGTTGCATGATCACAAAAACCATTTCTTTTGGTTTTTTTGTCTTTGTATTCCCAGTGCTTATCATCCTATTTAGCACATAGCAAGTATTTAATAAATGTTTAAGGAAAGATTGATTAATTGTTCATATGCTTGATTGACAAGTCAGTAATCCGAGTATAAAAGACTCTTAACTAGCCTCTCATTTTGAATAGTAAGATAACTTCTGGTTGTTTAGCTTTGTATATAGAGTATCTGGCACATAGGAAACACTTAATGAATGTTTGTTAATTTGACTTTTTGAAGAAAGAATTGTGAGTTGCTAAATCAGGTGTAATGCTGGTTTACTTCCAATGGATAATTATTATAGTGAGTGAGTGGGTGCCTGTATTGGAAAGAGAGCTCTTAGCTTTAGAGTCAGAGGGCCTTAGTTAAAATCCCCCTCGCAGATGATCATGGACAAGCCTTTGCCTCTCCGTGCCCCAGTTTTCTTCTCTATAAATTGAGATTAGTCTCATATGATCTCTAAAATCCCTTTCAACTTCAAAGCTATGATCCAGTTATCTCTCTATTTTCTTTGAGCCTTACAATGTCTATCTGAGGCTGCAGTATCTCATTTCCTCTAGGGTCCCTGAGCTTCCTTTATACTACAATTAAAGAATTATTTATTAAAGAATAATAGGCACATTAATGGAGACCAGATTCTGTTTGTATAATCTGAACAGACAGATGTGCATTGTTTTCTGCTACTTTTAGATGAGCAATACTATTTACAAGAAATTTTCCTGAGACCACCCAACTCATTTCACATGGAGTCTTCAGTTACTTCCAAGTCCTGGCCTCCAGAGAAGAGAAAATATAATAACTCATTGCCCCACCCAGTTCTGAAGACATGACTTAATCTAGAAAGAATTGGCAACCCTCTCCTGCCAATCAACATTCCTACATCAAATAAAGTATCCTTTCTTATTTGGAAAAAGTAAAGGTGACTTTCAGAGCCAAGATGGTGGAACATTGTCAGCAACCCTGCCTAATTCTGCTAAGATTCCCCCTCCAAACAACTTTAAAATAACTCCTCAAATCATATTTTGGAGCAGCAGAACCATAAGATCAGAGTGAGATATTTTTCCAGCTTAAAATAACTTAAAAGATCAATAGGGGAGAGATCTGTGACATGGGGGTGGGACCGGGTCCAAAGGAGCAGTTGAACCAGAGGTGGGCCTTGGAGGCAGTTGAAACAGCAATAGCAGCAGCATCTTTGGGCGCCTTGAGCACAGAGATGTCTGGGCCATTCTTCTAGGGTTGAGCAAAAAGGAGTACTTCTCATCAATCACAATAGAACAGCGGCCCAGTAGCAGTTCCAAGACCAAAAGGGACAAGCACTCCCAGGAGAGCAGGGATCCCGATCACAGTTCCAAGGCCAAGAGGAATACTAGTCTGTGTGGCTGCATGGGAGAAGGAGCCCTTCCTGAGTAAAGAACAGAGAGCAGACTAGGAGAGCTTATGAAAAAGTGCTCTATATCACTATCAATTAAGGAGAGACAAATTAAGAACAACTATAAGATACTACCTCATACCCATTTAAAATGGCAAATGATGGAAGGGATGAGGGAAAAACTAATAAACTGCTGGTAGAGTTTATTGGACCAAACATTCTGAAAATCAATTTGGAATGTCCAAAGGGCTGTAAACTGTGCAAAACTTTTTGATCTAGCAATACCAGTATTAGGTCTGTACCCCAAAGAGATAAAGTAAAAGGATCTATATGTTTAAAAATATTTAGAGCAGCTGTTTTGGTGACAAAGGATTGGAAAGTGAAGGTATATTCATCATTTGGGAAAGACTGAACAAACAGTGGCATATGATTGTGATGGATATCAAAAATGATAAAAGAATGATTTTTAGATAAACATGGCAAGATCTATATGAGCTGATGCAAAGTGATGCAAGCAGAACCAGGAGATCTTAGCTAATATGGTAATATGTTTTGTATGATTTCATATATATAACTGAAATTGACTTCTCAAAGTGTGGGAGGAAGAAAGAGAATTTGAAACTTAAAATTTTAAAAGAAAAGAATATTTAAAATAAATAATGAAATTTTAAAAAGATAAATAAAGGTGACTTTAGAATCATTCTAATTTCTAACCTCTTTGAATATTACTCATAATAATTTATTGAGGGCCTTTAGATAAAAATATAAATCTGAAATTCAATACAGCAAATGAAATACTTTGTAGAAAATTTTTACTTCTGCATATTTTTTTCCTTTCTTTTTCCTGGTTTTTCACATGAATGGCTCCTTTTCTGTTCAGCTATGTGTTATAACTAAGAAATCTGATTAATAATGCCAAGAATTAAGATCATTGAATTAGATCGAGAAGAGACCTCAGATATAATATTATCCATCCTTTCCACACCCCATTTTACAGATGAGGAAACTGAGGCAAAGTTATTTTACTTACTTGTTTTTTGTTGATCTTGTCACTTTTGTCACTAATTCATCACTTTCTTTTTACTATTATTTTTAATTATGTTGTATCTTTTGTGTTTATATTATCTTTTTTCCAAATATATCTTTCCCCTTCCCTACCAGTGTATCATCCTTTAGAAAAAAAATAATTATAAAAGGAGGGTGGGGGTAGGAAGCAGGCAAGCAAAATTAAACAACACCTTCATGGAATTGGATAGGTACAGTGTTCCATATTTATAGTTTCTCACCTCTGCAAAGAAAAGAGAGGTTCTTTTTTATCTTCTTTTGGACTAAGAATATTCATTATAATTATACAATATTCAATTTTATGTTTTTGTTCTTGCCATTTATACTGTATGTATATTGCTTTCCTGGTTCTGCTTACTGTAAGCTATATCAGTTTATACAGTTTTTCTCATGCTTTTCTGAAGTCTTTATTTATCATTTTTGACAACTCAATATTCACTATATCCATTTATCAGATATATACACATATATAAATATGTGTATGGAGATACATATATGTATATATATACATACACATACTCATATATGCATGTATGTTGTATGGATACATGTATATAATTTATAGTTCAGAGATGGCAAATGTAGGTGGGAGTTGCAGGACTACTCAACACCACTTAGTGCCACCCAACCAAATTTAAAATGTAACTGAAATATTTAACAAAATAAATAAAAATGCAAAAAAAATACATGATGATAATTTGTGGTTTTCTAAGTTAATATACATTATATAGGGAATCTGTATGTATGGCTTAGTACCCAGTTTCTATTTGAGTTTGAAGCTACTGATACTGTTGATTAATAGTTTGTTTCAAATTCTTTGCCACTACAAAAAAGTGCTATAATTAATAAATTTGAGTATATGATACTCATATTTTTGTCATTTATTTCTTTGGAGTTCATGTAAAAATTATCCCAAAATCGGGTCTCAACCTATAGTTTAAGAAACCCTGAACTAGAAGTCCTAGGTTCAAACTCTGCCTTTGTCACTTGCTACCTGTGTGATCCTATATGAATTAACTCATCTTTCTGGGCTGCTCTTCCAGCTCTAGAATTCAAGCTTCTCAGAGTGCTATGTTGTGATGCTTTTTGGTGTAATAAAAAAGTGGGTTATTGCAACAGACTCAAATTCAAAGAATGCTTGCATTAGTTGGGATTCAGCAGTCCTCTGCACCAATTCCTTCATATTTCAAATGAGGAAACTGAAACCTTGAAAGATGAAAAAGCCCATTCAGACTCACACAAATAGGAAATAACTGAGGTCCAAAAAGGATGTGATTTGACCAAAGTCATATAGCTCTACAGAAAAGCAAGGGTCACCAGAATGTCTGATTGATTCATTGTAGTTCAATTAAGTAAAGCAAAATTGTGGATTTTATTCCAGTGACAAAATATTTAGCAAAAATAAGGTAATATCTGTCCCCCATCAATTGTATAGGGTCTTGGCAAATCTTAATTACTTTTTCAAATAATAAGAACTCCCTTATCAATATCTTCGGATTTACAAGACACTTTTCTCACAATACTGTGAGTTAAATAGTATATTTCCAAATATTTTTACAGCTGAGGAAACTGAGTCTAAATGTTGCTCATAGTCCCACAGCTATTGGCATCCCTCAAAGCTCAGTTTTGAAACTGGGCCCCCACCCGTTTTTCCACTATGCCCCACTGTGTAGATACTTCTATTATACATGTAGATAGGTGCCTTATATCTTATATTCGTTTTTGATTATTCATGGAAATCTTACTTTAAATTCTTATTACATAACTAATTAAAGAAAGACCTAAAGTCATACATTGACACAGTTCATTATCTTTTATTTTTACTCCAAATTACCTAAGAGGAAGTCTCTTAAATTTAAAACATTTAATTATTTCTACCCTTCTCCTTACCCCACATCTCAGAAAAATTAGAGCAGTATTTTGCATTGAGCTGAGAGGTGACACTCTCCACACAGAATAGGAAACAAGTAAGCATTCTGGGCAAACAGGAAGCTGGAAAAGTTTTCCAGTTTCTTCTTAGCCAGATTTATAATGGTTTTATTAGTATCTTTTAAAGTTTTATAAATTTCCAGAATACCAAGCAGCTATAAGTACAAAGACATGTTTTTAAGATAAAGTGAAATGATCCTAGTTTAATAGTCTTCATTTCTGTAGTTCTCAAAAAGTTATAAAATACCTGCCACACAATGACCCTTTGAGCTAAATAGTGTAAGTATTTTTTTTCTCCATTTTACAATCCACAAAATGAGGCTCAAAGGGACTCATTTAGCAGCTTGCCCAAGGTCATGAAAAAAGTTGTATTTGAATTAAACTATTGATATGTAGGGAATTCATACATTTCAAGGATATTCAAGCCCACAATAAAACAATCACTCCCAAACCAAAAGAAAATATGGTTGAAAATTCAAAACTGACAAACTATTACTGTGAAAAGCCAATTAATTATCAGGAAACCAACAAAGATTCTCAGAGAGATCTGGAAACTAGAGGAGTTACTATTGACTCCTCTACAGAGTGATATGGGCATTATGAATTTGGAAGGAAAGAGGAAGGAAGGAAGGGAAGGGAAGGAGGGAGGAAGGGATGAAGAAAGGGAAAGAGGGAGGAAGGAAGAAAGAAAAAAAGAAAGGGAGGGAGGGAGGGAGGGAGGAAGAAAACCATTGTTATGAAGAAAAAAATATTATTGTCAAAGGCAAGACAATAAAAAAACAAGTACTAAAAACTGAGGGTAGTAGTAGGGATATTTTTTACTGATGAAACTTATTTCTCATTCAAGTACCAAAACTGTTATCATTAGTAGTCCAGATTAATCTATAAGATCTGAGAATCTTCACTTGTCTATAAAATAACTACTCCAAAAAAGTTGGAGTTTTTTGGGGTTTTGCTTTTTGTACTTTTTTTTTTACTTCAAATGGGCCTGGGAGTCTTGCCCATATTGGGGGAATTATGACATTGATAAATGTATTAAGGAAATGATGACATCTGGTAAATATATTGATATATTGAGAAACAGAATTGCTCCAGAATTGGAAAAATTCCCAAATGAAGGTGGAATATTGTAATATAACCTTATATTTTTACCACAAATCATGATAGATAAGAAATATATTCAATGAATAAGGATAAATATACTTATGAGTAGCCTGGAGCCTCACATGATTTAAACCTTAGTGAAAACTTAAGGGCTATAATTAAGGTTAGATTTGGAAAAGTGGACTTTGTCAAAAGCTTAATAGAGAATGTGATGAGTAGTTTCATGAAAAATGAAAGAAAATGTATTAATTTTGTGAATTCAGTTTCAAATCATGAAAACAAGTGAATGTAGCTAAGGAACATGTTACATATGAAAAGGGATTTTTTTAACTGTTAAGTTTATTGTATGTCAATAAATTTGATATATTTTTTCTCAGTTAATTTACACACAACTGATAGGACCACCAGATCTAGGATATAACCCTAGGTGTCTTCTCAATCAGAATTCTTCCCATTATCTTGTGGCTAGCTCTCAATACTTTATTGCTCTTCTCCCATAACTATAGAAAATGAAAAGTTGACTATCTGAGCACTTTCATATACTTCGAACTCTAGAGCCAGAAATATCCCCAAAAGATCATCTAGTCCAATGCCCTTATTTTAATCTCAATTGCAGCTGGAGCCAAGAGGGCTTGAGTGATTGTCCAAAAATCAAGTTAGCAGTAAATAACAAAAGTATTCATATTCAGACTCTTATAACTGCAATTTCAGTGCTTTTCCCACTGTAGCATGGTGGTAATCTTAATTACAGTCATACACCTTCATTGGAAGAAGAAATATACTTTAACTTTTTTTAAGTTAACAGTGAGATATAGAGCATCACAGGAAGTAAAATGAATAATTTGACTATATGACACTAAAAAGTTTTTGCATAAATTAAACCAGTGGAACCAAAATTAAAAGGAAAGTAGGAAATGGAGGATTGAATTTCTTTGATAAAGGCCTCATTTCTCAATATTCAGGGAACTGATTCAAAATTTATAAAAATTAGAGTCACTCCCCAAATGATACATGGTCAAAGTATATGAATAGGCAATTTTCAGAAAAAGAAATCAAAGTCATCTATAGTCATGTGAAAAAGTGTTTTAAATCACTGCTGATTAGAGAAATGCAAATTACAACAATTCTGAGGTACCACCTCATCTTATTAGATTATCTGATATGATAGATAAAATATTGGAGGAATTTTGGACAAAATAGGGACATTAATGTCCTTGTTAGTAGAGTTGTGAACTGATTCAACCATTCTGGAACACAATTTAGAACTGTCTGAAAGGTTATAAAACTGTGCATACTCCTTGACTTAGTAATATCATTACTAGGTCTTTATCTAAAAAAGATCAATGAAAAGGGAAAGGATTTATATTTAGAAAAAATATTTACAGCAGCTCTTCTTGTAGTGACAAAGAATCAGAAATGGATGGAGTGCCCAGCCATTGGGGAATAGTTGAACAAGTTGTGGTATATGATTATAATGCTATAAGAAATGATGAAGGGAATGATTTCAGAAAAACCTGGGAAGACTTCTATGAACTGATTCAAAATGAAGCAGTACAAAGAGAGCATGTACACAGTAACAGCAGTATTATGGTGATAATCAACTTAGCTAATCAATATAATGATCCAAGACAATTTGAAAGGATTCACAAAGAAAAAATATTCCCTAAACCCAGAGAGAGAACTGAAGAACTCTGAGTACAGATTTATGCACACTTTTTTCACTTTTTCTCATTTTTTTAACACCATGGCTAATGTGGAAATATGTTTTGCATGATTTCACATTTATAATTGATATCATATTTGTTTGCCTTCTTAATGGGTGGGGGAAGGATTAGTGGAAGGAAGCAACTTGGAATTCAGAATTTTTTAAATCATTGTTAAAATAAAATATAATAATTTTTTTTTTTTTATGGAGGGAAAAAATGTTCCAGGAAATCATTTGGGGCGTCATTCACACTAAGATGCAGCAGACTGTCTTACTGAAACCTTTTCAGGTCAATCACACATATATACTGAAAGAATCCAATTTGTTTGCACTTTTCAAACACAACCTAAACCAAAATAACAGTCCCATCCCAAGGTCTGAACAGAAGGATATCCTGCTACAAGATTCCAAATAAAGTTGAAGTAAAAAGCAGTCTCTTTATTTGTTTTTCACCTGACTTTCCTTTTTTCCTTGCACCTATAATTGCACCAACAGACCATGTGTGTAGCCTGATGTATCTTTTCATTTTTCCGTGCCCCTTCATTTTTTGCTATTGACCTACAGCTGTACCCAGCCCCCTGGCATCACTGCTCCCTTTGCCTGACCTTATTCTTCTGCATTTCTCATGAGGATAAGAGAGTAGAGATTACTGTTAGTCACCCAGGGCCTAGGAGGTATTGGAGGGGGGATAGAGAGTGCCCTGTTCACAATGGCTTAATACATCACTGTCATTAAGAAAGCCATTCTGTCTTACAGAAAGTTGTGTCAAAAGTTAAACAGCCAGATATACCAAAGGCAGGAAATACCTGCTGTATGTGACCAACAAACAAACTCACACTTCCTATATACTATGTTAACATTTATTTTCCAGTTAAAATATTAGTTTGTCTATGAAACTTTATCTTTCTTTTGTGTAACTATAGCAAACATATTGTATTAAATCTGTGAAAGTCTTGATCTTGACATTTTGTATTTGTATTTTTAAATTTAAATTGTAGGTAACAAGCATGTATTTTTCATGTAAATTTTAAAGATGAAGAAAGAATGGTTCCTTTTTTAATTTAAAGAAATTTTAAATTAAAAAACTATGATATATATTTCTACCATGTTTAACATACACTGGACTACTTGCCATCTAGAGGAGAGGGTAGAGGATGAGGGAGAAAAATTGGAACACAAGGTTTTGTAAGGATTAATATCAAAGAATTATCCATGCATATGTTCTGGAAAATAAAAAACTTTAATAAAAAAGTATAAAAAACTATGATAAATAACCTTTCCCTTTGGAATCCATAGGAAAATGGGCTTTGTACCTTTGTAATGTGTATAAATTGAGTGTGTGCATATATATATGTGTGTGTGTATATACATATATATGTACAAAAACACATACGCATACATTATAGAAGTTCAGAATGGAATCACTATAAACATCACAGAAGTACAAAGCAAAATTTCGTATATGTGTGGCAATATGCTATGTACACACATACATTTGTGTGTATGCACATATGTATTATTATAAATTATAACTATTTATATTTATATCTTTTTGTCTATGTGATTTCATCTGGGTAGGGAGCTCCCTAAATAGAGACTTCCTTTGTTGATGCTGATCAGCAACTCATCTGTAACTCAGAATTATCTGGGACACTGTGTGTGTGTGTGTGTGTGTGGTTAAGAGATCTGCTAAATATATACAGTCAGGACTTGAAATCTGCTCTGAGTCCAAGACAGGACCCTTATCCAATATACTAGCTAGCATTTTTATAACACTTTAAGGTTTGTAAAGTACTTTACATACGTTATCTCTGCTCCTCCAAACAACCCTGGATATAAGTGATGTTATTCCCATTTCACAGACAAGGACATTGAATCTGAAAGAGGTTGAATTTCTTGCCTGGGGTGGCATGCCTGTTCCAGGTAGAATTTGGATTTAGATCTTCCTGACTCCAAAAATTGTGTCTTATTCACTCCATACAGTGATTGTGGACTCCATGAAGGCAGGGACTTTGCTCAGAGCAAGAGAAAACATACTAATAATTAGAACTATTTATTCAAAAGTAAAATGAGCTGATTCAAGAGATAGTGGGTTCTCTCTCCTTCCTTCCCCCAACATCTCCTGCATTGCCAGTTATCTGGTAAATTTTATAAGGGAGATCTTTGAGTATGGCTTGACTATACAGAAGACTTCTAAGAACTCATTTGAGTCTTAAATCCTGTGATCCATGATGCTATACTATCAAATTAGTACTGAGATTCTTAATTTGTACAGAAAGGAGATCCTCCACTATTCATCAGATAAGTTGTATCACTGCTTTGTCCTTAATTTTCAAACTCCTGAGAAAGGCATTCAAGATCAGTTATAATCTGGAAATACTCTACCTATCTAGTCTTAGCTCTTCTGCTCTCACTCATGTAATCTATACTCCAGTCAAAGTGAACTACATTCCTTCTTTTCTCATGCTATTTCTATACCTAGAATGGTCTTCTTCCTTACCTTTTCTATCTGTTGAGTAAGGGCTGTCTTTTGCCTTTATTTGTATTCCCCAGCTCTTAGCATACAGTGTTTGACATGTAAGTAGATCCTTAATAAATATTTACTGACTGACTACTAAAATCCTACCTGTCCTTCAAAGTTGTGTCCAATACCAACTCCTCCATTGTCTTCCCTGATTCCTTAGTCAATTTTCCTTTCTTCACTTTAGACTTCGTGTATTTATCATATATTAGAATCTTTTATATATCTGTCATGTTGTCCTACTCTGCTACAAACTCCATAAAGTCAGATACTTTTTCTTATCTAAATCTGCTCTCTACCTCCCAAGCACAGTACCTTGTAAGTCTTTGTTGTTCAGTTTTGTCTGGCTCTTCATGACCTCATTTGGGGCTTTCTTGGTAAAGATATTGGAGCATTTTTGCCATTTATTTCTCTACCTAATTTTATACATGAGTATACTGTGGCAAACAGGTTTAAGTGACTTGCTCAGGGTCACATAGGCAGTGTCCGGGAGGTAATTTATAAAAGTTTATTTAGCTGTAATGAATCCATCCTTCCCATCTGTCCAGTGATTCCATCTCTGTCTCTATGTGAGTTCAATTAGTCTTGTCTGTGTCTCCCTTTATCATTTATGTTTATTTTTGTGATCTCTTTGTCCTGAGTTTCTCTATCAGAATGTCAGTTCCTTGAGAATTGCAGACTGCAGAAGAGATGGTTTAGACTCCAAGAAAATAAGAGTAACTTGGGGGATATGCAGTACTTAAAGTAAATAGAGCTATTAAACAGGAAATCAATACATTATATTCTAATAGCAGCTGAATACAAGCTACAACAGATTTATAAGAAGCCTTAAAAATGGCCTGAGGTCAAAGAAAAACATGCAGGCAATTACAGTTTTTTAAAAATAGAGATCAAAGCATTGAAGTGACAGGACATTTAATTATACTTAAGAATGTTTTTCTTTTTGATCTTTGCTGAAATTGGGATATTTCAGAGGTTGTAAGTATGATAGAACCATAAAACCTTAGTAAGAACTCTGATACCATTTGACCCTAAGAAGTAAATTATTTCTACATCCCACTTCACATTTGATCATCAAGCACCTTCCTACCTGAAAATCTTCAATGATAAATAATTCATCATTTTCCAAGGTAGTTTATTTCATTTATTTAATTCTTAACTATTTAGGAAGCTTTCCTTATATAAAACAAAAGTTTTAGTGCAGTTTTAACCCATATTGAACAGTAATATAATGTCATTTAACTTCTGCTCATTGATCCTACTTCTTCCCTTGACATCTGGTTATAAAACCAGGCTGATCCTTCTTCCAAATGCAAATCTTTGAAATATCTAAAGACATTGACCAATCCCCATTTCCCTAAGGAAGGAAAGGAAACTAAGTTTTCCTCTTACTTGGCTAAAAATTCTCATTTTCTTTATCTGATCTTCAAATAGAATAGTATGGTATCCTTCACTATTCTGGTAAAACCCCCCCTCCAACACATTTCAACTTACAAAGTAACATTTTGTACTAAACACAATACTTAGTATGTTCTGCGACCAAGAAGTAGAATGAGAGGTTGGGGGGAAGAGAGGATATTCATTTTACCCATTCATGGTACTAATCTTTTAATAATATACCATATTCTGGCATTATCTTTTTGGGTAATCACATCACACTTGACTCTTATTGAACTAAAAATCCACTGGTTTTTAAATTTCCCCCTACATCCATGAACTAATATCATTCTTTTACTGTATTTATCCAGCTTTTCAAACTAAAATGTAAGCCTTTATCCTTAATTCAGTATTATAGTAATAGATTTGACCCATTGTTCCAGGAAGGCTAGATCTTTGTGAATTCTGTTTATATCATTTAAAGAATTATCCCTACCTCCCAATTTCATGACATTGAAAATCTGCTAAGTAGGCTATCTTGTCTTTATTCAATTGACTATTAAAAAGTTGAATTGTGAGGCAGCTAAGTAGCGCAGTAGATAGAGCACCAGCCCTGAAGTCAGGAGGATCTGAGTTCAAATCTGGTCTCAGATACTTCCTAGCTGTGTGACCTGGGCAAGTCACTTAACCCCAATTGCCTCAGCAAAAAGAAAAAAAAAAGTTGAATCGTACAGGGGCTAGGAAAAAGTTCTGTGATATTCCATTACAGAGCTCCCTCTAGGTCATTACCTATCTATCTCTTAAGTCTGATCAGTCTTCCAGTTTTAATTATTACCTGGTTATCCTGTTTTTTAGTCCTTAAGGATATGGGAAGAAACTTGTTCAAATGCCTTCCTAATTATACCATATCTAAAACATTTCCCTTATCCATTAGTTTAGTTTATTCATTAGACTTTTTTAAAAATGGGATTAATTTATACTTTTTAAAAATATGCTTTATTAATGCCTTTTTTCTTTACATTAAAATCAATACTGTGGCACTCTTGATGTGGGATAAAGAAAAACAATTAGACAAAAACAGCAGATATAGGGATAAAGTAATTAAATCTGACCTTGTACATAATATTTTGTACCTGTATGCCTTTGTATCATGAGGCAGGAGTTTAGTTCCATTATCTGCTCTTTTGGACCTTTATTGAATTTCTTTTAGGCATTTTTAGTTGTGTCCAGCTCTTTGTGATCCCACTTGGGGTTTTCTTGGCAAAGATTGTTTGTCATTTCCTTCTCCAGCTCATTTTACAGATAAGAAAACAGAGGAAAACGGGGTGAAGTGACTTGCCCATAGTCATATATCTAGATTTGAACTCAGAAAGATGACTCCTCCTGACTCTAGACCTGATGTTCTATTTGCTCTGCTGCCTATATATGTATCTGTATATAAGAATATTAAAAAAATGTGTACATAAAAATATGCACCAAGACATGTGGAATATTTATATAGTATAAAATATATGCATATACATATATATGTGTACTGTGTGTATTTCTATTTCATGTGTCCCTCACAATAACATTATTACACTCATTTTACAGATGAGAAAATTGAAAGTGAGAGGTTAAGGGATTTACCCAGAGTCTTACAGTTCATAAGTATTTTAGGCTTTCTTGATTCCAAGTCTAGTGAATCCCTATGTTCAGTTATTAGGTGTGATATAGATAGCCTGCCTCAGTCTTCTGAGTCTGGGACATAATGTTACAAGCAGCATGGATGTTTGGGACCAGCCCAAGCATATTTGTTCACATGGCCCACAATGAGGCTCCCTATTAAACTAGGAAGAGCTTATACAAAAGTTCCATAGTAAACTTTGAACTATTTTCTCTTCGTGTCTCCATTAGTATTTGATTTTAATTTCACATTTCTTCTTGGATTTTTTCTTAAAGTCTTTATTTGTTTTTACCTCTACTTTCTCTGAGTTTGAATTATTCATGAATTAAGCTCATAACATGCCTATAATTCTTGTCAGCAGCTATTATTCTTCTCTTCCTTAAATATTCTAAAATCACTCTTTTAAGAACAGATGCAGTTATTTTTACCCCCATGAATTAAAGTAAAATTCATAAGTCTATAGTTAGACAATCTACCTTTTTCTCTTTTGAAAGCTCCGGACATTGCTCCCACATTTCTAGTTCGGTGGCACTTGCAGTCTCTTGAATTTCTCACATTATTGACGGCGATCCAGCAATGGCTTCCACAAGTTCTTTTAGTTCCCTGGGATGAAATTCTTCTAGGCGCATTGACTTGAATTAACTGAGACATTCCTTTGCCATTTCACCTTATTTATACTGGGATAGAGTTCCCTCTTAGTCATTTTTGGTTAATCCTCTTGAGTCTAAAGATCAATCTCCTTGGTGATGGAAACAGAAGAAAAATAAGCATTAAATCATTGTCTTTTCTCTGTCATCCATTATTACCTTACAGGCCCCCCAAATAGCAATTCTATTTCTTTCTTGTTCCTCCTTTTTTTGTCCTAAATCATATTACTTTTTAAGGTCCTTGGGTTTTTTTTAGCATTATAACAAATTTCAGCTAATATTAGATGTTACCCTTCCCAACTCTTAAGGACTATGCTACTTTAAAAAAAATTAATAATAATGTTCATTTAAGTGTCCACAATTCGATTCCTTTACCTGTCCTTTAAAAATCTAACCTTATCAGGATGCTCCTGGGGCTGTCATTTTACATCTCCTTAAGATACTTATCTTTTTCCTTCCACATTACAATCATTTGTAACTGGGTTGTCAAAACTTTTTCCCCTGGGATTCTCTTATCTGCTTGAGGTGACTTTCCCTATGATTTTCCCAATAACTGAGTATGGGAGCCTATGTATCTCTTATTTGAATGGGGGGAGGGGGGAGAAGCACAACTGGGGTTAAGTGACTTGCTTAGGGATACACACCAAGAAAGTATCCAGTATCTGAGGCCAGTTTTAAATTCAGGTCCTTCTGACTTTAGGGTCAGTGCTCTATCCACTGTGTATTTGAATTTTTTTAAAAAAAATCAACTCCCCTTAATAATGTCGTCAGACTTTGTCTGAAGTTCCCTTCCCCACCCCTTTTATTTATTAAAAATTCTAAGTTAATATGTTCATTTGCTCCTAATTTCTAATAATTTCTATTTGGGCAATTAGTTCTTTTTCCTTCTACATTTTTCTTCTGTCTCCTGAAAAAAATCAGAAAAGCTAACTCAACATACTCTAGTTTTGGCAAAAAAAAAAAAAAATCTCCAAGAGACATCCGAATTAGTAGGAACCCTCCAATCACAATGTTTTACATATATTGACTTCTGAATTAGAAACTGTAGAGAATATTAGCAAAGGCTAAAGATAAAGGGGGAAGAAGGATGAGCTCAATTAGATGATACCATTTTGGTTAGGAGTAGATTAGTTTGTCCATTAACATAACAAAGTGATTAGCTCCCCTTTTTAAAAAAAGTATTTGACAGTATAAACATGGTGAAAAAATTACTCTGAGAACAGTCTAGAATTGTGTGAGGTAAAACAGCAAATTAATTTGTCTTTAGAGACAGAGAGCTTGAGGAGCTGCTTGTGTGTTTGGATTTGATGCAAATTCCTGTCATTTTGGAAACAAGTTATGATTTAGAGAGTGCTGTTTTTGTTTGTTTCCTTTTGCTTTGCTAGATCTTTAAAGGGACAGAATATTTACAGATTTTCTTTGTTTATGGTTCTTATTTTTTGAAATTTTTATCGAAGTGTACAGTCTAATATGTGAAAAATGACCACTGCCAGTGTCTCATTACTGTATGATTTGTGTGAGTTTTGTTCAGTATCCCTTTGGACATATGACTAAATTTTGTGACTTCCTTGAACATTTCACTAAATCTATATAACTTACTTTGGTTTTTATTGCCTATATGTTCTCTTCCCCTAAAACTCTCTCATTGTTTTTATCCTCCCAACTAGAAAATAGACATGGACTTTGAATGGACCTTAGAGTTATTTTAGTTCAAACTTAGTTCAATTTAGTTCATTTTAAAGATGAAGTGGGCCCATATAAGTTAGGTGATTTGTCCAAGGTCACACAAGGCGCAGTTATCAGAAAAACTGGTAAGGTCATATGATTCCAAATCTAGGGATCTTTCCTCTGAACTATAAACTTCAACCCTAGCTCAAACCCCAACTCCCATCACTCATTAGAGCATACAATAACAAGTTTTCAGGGTGAGTGCTGTTGTTACTTTCATAGGAATTTTTTTTTTTTTAGCAAGGATACTGGAGTGATTTGCCATTTCTGTTTAAAATGTGTCCCCATTTTATAGATAA
Organism: Sarcophilus harrisii; assembly: GCF_902635505.1. NCBI lineage: Eukaryota > Metazoa > Chordata > Mammalia > Dasyuromorphia > Dasyuridae > Sarcophilus > Sarcophilus harrisii. Next base: position 229,369,381 of record NC_045430.1, read on the forward strand.
GGGACTGAGGCAAATAGGGGTTAAGTGACTTACCCAGGATCACACAACTAGTAATTGTATGAAGACAGATTTGAATTCCAACTCTTCCATTTGTCCTTCTGACCAAAGTGAATTTCTCCTTCTGAAGTTATCTTCCTTTATTCTATGTATTTAGCATGTGCCTGTTTATTTACATGTTATCTCCTGCAAAAAGAATGGAATGTCTCTGAGAGCAAAGATTCTTACATATTTACCTTTATTTTGTATTCCCAGAACTTAACACAGTGCCTGGAATATAATAATTGCTTAACAAATGTTTCTTGGCAATTCCAATAGACTTGGGATAGAAAATGCCATCTGCCTCCAGAGAGGAAACTATGGAGACTAAATGTGAATCAAAACATATTTTTACCTTTTTTTGTTTGTTTACTTTTTCTTTCTTATGGTTTTTTCCTTTTGGTCTGATTTTTCTTGCACAACATAATAAATATGGAAATATGTTTTAAAGATTTGCACATATTTAACCTGTATCAGATTGCTTGCTGTCTTGAGAAAAATTTGGAACACAAAGTCTTATAAAAAAGGAATTTTTAAAACTATCTTTACATGTATTTGGAAAAATAAAATTCTATTGAGAAAAAAAAACCGCTTCTTGAGGGCTCCAGAATAGACTTGGGATACCCTCACAGCCCTTTCTCTCCAAACTTAGTGTATGTCTGTTCCTGTTCTCACCTTGCCTACACCTACATGCTGCCTCCTTTCACAAGTTCTTGATCTTTATTGTGTCATGAACCTCTTTAGCAGTCTGGGGAAGCTTATAGACCATTTCTCAAAATCATGTTTTTAAATGTATAAAATGAAATACATAGAATTACAAAGGAAACCATTTATATTGAAATATATTTATCAATTAAAAAAATTCAGAAACCCCAAAATACATCCCTGGAACCCTTATTCCAAATTTATTATATTCCAAAAAGATTCCAAATAAAATCTTTGCTCTTTAAAATAGTAGCCAAATTTATTGCATCAAAAGGAAGACATGTCTTATCTCTATAAAATTTCAATTCAATAAACATTAATTAAAAGTCTGCTATGTTCCAAGCACTGTGCTAAGCATTAGGGAATACAACTAAGAAAAAGACAGCTCCTGCCCTCAAGGAGCTTACCATCTAATGGAGAAAGATAATATACAAAAGAAAGATGAAAAGAGAAGGTCATCAAAGGGGACCTGGCCAGGAGCACAATAATGTTCTTGGAATGGTAACTGAGTAAAGGCACTGATAGAAAAAGACATTACCTGGAAAGTTCCAAGTCCTCTATAAAGGAAAGTTTTGAGAGGAGTTTATTAATTCTCCCTCCAACCTTTCAGTCAGAGGGGACTGAAGGAACTAGAAGATCTTAAAATGTCAAAAACTGAGTCAATCTAGATGGTAATGAGATTTCAGGGGATGAGCTTTTTCTTGAGGTGATCTGATGTTCATGGAGCCAAGCCAATTGATGGAAAATGAAGATTTCTACCTTTTTAGAACTATGGAGGATCAACTCTTCTTACTCCTTCATGACTCATCATTAACTTATAACCCCCAAAAATGGTGTTTCTTGTTAATTTAAATATTTTTTCTTTCTTTTCTTTTTTTTTTTAAAGAATGACCAATCCATGGGTGATATGCAGATAAGCGGAGGCGATGATCTTTCTAAACTAGCTGGCAAGGTATGTCCATTTAACTTGTCTCTCTGAATACTGGTGTTATAGAAAAGTTGATTGGCTGCTGTCCTTTGTTCTTTAAGAGGACCAAAATGAAATCACTATGTTAGAGTCAAGTTACAGTGTATCCAGCATGGCTGATCAGACCATTTTGAGCTCAGAATGTTCAGGTTGGACACAAATGTTTATTGAGCTAAATTTCACACCCTTTTCCCAGTTTAAAAAAAAAAAAAATTCTTGTAAAACGAGATACGAATGTTTGCAAGGGTATCACTTTTATAATGCATTTATTATAGAATACTTCAAGGATAAGATGCAGACCTTTGACTTTCTAAGATTTTTTTCCTCTCTTCATTCAAATAGTTTGACAAAAGGAATTATTTTTGTTTGTAGGATTATAGATTTAGAGTTTTAGGGACTTTTAAGATCTTTTATTTCAATCCTTCTAATTGATAGAGGAAGTAACTGAGGCTTAGAGAAGTATAAGACCTGCCCGAGATCATACTGTTACAGAACAAGGATTTGAAACTAGGTCCTCTCACTTCGATACTGGTACTCAAGTCACATCCTTAGCTGAGCAAAGGAAAAGGAGACATTTCCCTTTATTCTCATCTATTATTTATGTTGTCAGCACCTTACCATAGGCATATTTCAGATTGTTATTGCTGTTAAATGATTTCAGTCATGACCCCATTTGGGGTTTTCTTGGCAGAGAAAATGGAGCAGTTGCCATTTCCTTCACCAGCTCGTTTTACAGAGTAGGAAACTGAGGCAAACAAGGTTAAGTGACTTACAGCTAGTAAATGTGTGAAGCCAGATTTAATCTCAGGAAGATGAATCTTCCTTATTCCAAGCCCAGAGCTCCATCCACTGCCCCACTTAACTGCTCAGTTTTCACTTACATGGAAAAAAAAAGCATTTGAAGCCTTTAATAATGCATTTATTCTTAATACAAAAAATTCAATTCTACATAGGGTTAAGATGATATAAGAAAAGTTACCAGCTCTCTGCCTTGTCAGCTGAGTGAGGGGGAGTATCATCCAACTTCTTCTCTTTCTCTTCTTCCCTTAAAAAATCCAGAAAACAAAACAGATGTGTATGAGGTGGGGTGGTATGCCAACCATGAGATCATGGGAGAACCACCCTGAGCCTGGAGATGGAGTCTCAAACCTGGTTGCTTTGGTTTCTTATGCTTAGCAATAAGTGAAAAGGCTGTTTTGCTTCCAGCACAAATATACAAACAGGAAGGAAGAATTGTTCCATAAAGCAGATGGTCTCTGAGGAATGTGACCCATAATGCTAGCTTGCTGTGAATGGAAGCAATGTAGTCTTTGTTTGTTTTAAACTGGGCTGACTTATACCTTGTAGTCATTATCCTTGAACAACTTCAGCTTTCTAAGCAAAATGGATCAGACTAATACCCAAGGCTTAATCTTCCATTTTTGTGGTTTTTCTCGTTATATAACCACTGGAAGAAAGAAGTAGCAGCCACATTTAATATTTTGAAAATACATAATAATATTAGAGTAACAACAAAGCATCAAGGGTTTTGATTGAAAACAGCTTAGTCTTTCTTCCTTCATCTCCCAAATGAATGAACTAAGCAGCATAGTATGTGGGACAGAGTAAAGAATTTGGAGTCAGAGAACATAAGTTCAAGGTCAAGTTAATTCCTAGCTCAATGACCTTGAGCAAATCACTTGTATTGTGCCTCATTTTCCTTAGCTGAACAATGAGTGCCTTGGAAAAGAGCATCTTCAAAGTCCCTCCCATCGCCAAATGCCAAAATTATTTCCCTGTCATAAATTAAGTCTCAATTAGAAATTGCATTAATCTGTTAATCAATCGACAAACATTTATTAAGCTTCCATCATGTGTGGTCGGCACACTAGGAAATGGGGATCAAAAATGAAAGTTTCATCATTAGTATAATTTGATTACAAGATCAGCATTCCTACTTTCATAGATTTTAAATCAGAAAAGAATCTGAAAGATCATCCAGTCAACCACCTTCATTTTACAGATGATGGAACATCAATGAGCTTTTTCAATAGCTGTTATTGTTCAGTCATTCAGTCACATCCAATTCTTGATAACTCCATGCCCACCAGACCTTTCTGTCTTCCACCTCCTGAAGTCTGTACAAGCTCATGCTTCCATGACACTCTCCAACTCATTCCTCCACCCTCCCCTTTTGCTTTTGCTTTCAATCTTTCCCAATTTCAGGGTCTTTTCTAAGGAGTCCCATCCTCTCATTATGTGACCAAAGTATTTAAACTTTGGCTTCAGTAACTGACCTTCTTGTGAATAGCCTGAATTAATTTGCCATAGTATATTGAGATTTTTTTGTTTTGACGTGGCCATTGAGGGAATTTGTTTTGCTTGCTATACATGTTTATAACAGATTTTGTTTTTCTCACCTTCTACCAAGTGAGTGATGAAAGATGTGAACCTGAAAATAAAATAAAATTTTTATAATGGACTGATACAATATTAATAATAGTTAACATTTATATAGTGATTTAAAGTTTGCAAAATGCTTTACAAAATCTCATTTTATGTACACAACAACCATGCAGTACTGGTAGATGCCATTATTATCCCCATTTTAGAGATAAGAAAACTGAGGCAGAAGGAGGTTAGATGACATGTACAGGATCATACATCAAGAAGTGTCTGAGTTTGAACTCAGGCCTTCTAGCATTCTATTCACTGTGCCACCCAGATGCTTCATTATTAGGTTAAAAAATATCTGTGTGATCCTGGGCAAGTCCTTAACTAACTTCTTTGAGCCTCAGTATCCTCAATAAAAATATCTCCCAAGGATGTGGTGAGAATTCAGATATGAGATAAAATGCATAATACTCTTTGCAAACTTTAAAGTGGCATATAAATGCCAGTTCGTTTGTTATATTTATATTTGTAGATGTTATATCTCCTAATAAACTATAGGGTTCATCGAGAGCAGGGACTATTTCATTTCTCCTTGGACTCCTAGCACAATACTTTGCATAAACTAAACAATAAAGAATTGTTGAATTGATCTGAATACCTTAATGGTCAAATCACTTTCCCTCCCAAGGTTTCATTATTCTCACCTGAAAAATAAGAGGATTGGAATGGATGACCCCAAAAGCCTTTTCCAGATTTAAAATCTCATGATCCCATAAAGCTATTGTTTTACTCTCATTTCTACTAGGAGGATGTCACATTTTCCCAAATTAGTTTTCCTCCTCAAAACAAAACAAATCCCTCTTTGAAGAGTACAAGTGGACCCCATCACTGTTAATGTCATTTTAAGCTAACTAGAACCTCTGATCCCATCACTTATCCCCTGCCACTGCCCAGGTCATTGGCACATATTGGCACATGCCCCAGTCATTGACATATCTAGGCCAGTCTAGAACTGGATTGAAAAGGACAAGAGAGGAAATGTTTATACTACAGCTTAAAAGCACAGATACATCTGTCTACCCAGCACCCCCCTAAATCAAAGATAAACCAATGTAGAGATCACCCCACCACTAATAGGTCAAATCAGATTATTAATTAGACACGTGATATGCAACAAGAGCATGTGTTATACCAGTTATACAATCAATCACCCTTAGTCCCAGAGTACCAACTCAAATTGAGTCAACAAGCATTTGTTAATTATTTACTATGTTCCAGAAATCTCCAGGAGCATTGAAGACACAAAGAAAAGCAAAAACAAAACCCCCAAACCTAAAAAACCCTGCCCCTACCCTTGGGGAGCTTGAATTATAACAGAGGAGACAATATTCAAAACTTATGTACAAGCAAGATACACTCTGGGTAAATGGGAGAATCTCAGAGAAATGTATTAAGAGAAAGTGGAAAAGGCATCTTTTGGAAGGCAGGATTTCAGGTGAAACTTGGGACTCCAAGGTCAAGACTAGAAAGGTGAGTCAGACATGAGGGACAAGAATAAAAAGTCAGACACATAGTGATCTAGATGTCAGTGTTCCCCAACTTGGGGGTGACTTACAGAACTCCAGCCTTACATGCTGCTCCACAAACAAGACATTCCATCTCTCATTTCCAGGCCTTCTTTCTAGTTGTCTCCTTATGTCAGAAACAGGCTCCCCCCTCCAGCCTTTGTCTGCTGACCACCCTGGCTTCCTTTAAGTACCAACTAAAATCTCTCCTTCTGAAGGAAGCCTTTCCCAACCCCAATTTCATTGCTAATTATTATTATTATTTTGCTGAGGCAGTTAGGGTTAAGTGACTTACCCAGGATCACACAGCTAGGAAGTGTTAAGTGTCTGAGGCCAGATTTATACTCAGGTCCTCCTGACTTCAGAGCAGGTGCTCTATCCACTGCACCACCTAGCTGCCCCTAATTATTTTCTATATATCTTGTATATAGCTTACTTTGTATATATTTGTTGCCTGTTGTATCCCCTATTAGATTGCAAGATACTTGAGAGCAGGGACTGTTTTTTTGCCTCTTTTATATCCTTGGTTCATAGCACAGTTCCTAGCACATAGAAAGTTCTTGATAAACATTGATTGAATGAACCAACTAAATCTTAACTTCATTCCTTTTCCAAAGATTCATTTCCTTAATGCTGTTTTTTGCATCAACTTCATATGTGCAAGTCAACTTTAGTAATATGTCAAACCCCATTTATACAACCACTATCAGTCCCTCTGATACCCTTTGAGTGACCTGCAGTTTTGATTTTTATGAGATTGTTCCATGATTCATAGGAATCACCAGGAAAATGTTGTCATTAAAAAAAGATAGATGTTGAGAGATAGTAGTTTGAGATCATTGAAGGAATTTTACAATTTCCCAAATGCAACATAGGCTATCATAATAATATATAAAAATGATGGAGAAAGTGATACTGAAAGCTTCAAAGGAAAAGTAAATGGATTTGGGGGAGACCACACAGAAGACAATCCAATATTTTTCTTTGATTGGGATAAAAAATGCCCAAGAAAATGGCTCACTAGAATCTTCTTTTCCATCCTGTGGAATAAAGACACCATCTGATAAGAGACCCATGATGGAGGCAGCATGGAAATATCTTGCTCAGGCTCATGATGGCTTAGACCATGTGGGCTAACTTAGGTTCATAGGATGGAAAAGGCAGCTTTACAAATAAGAATAGATTAGCCTATGTGAGCCCCTATAAGTGGCTAAAAGAACCAATGGTGAGAACCAGCCAAGAATAGGAAAAGGCTTCTTCCCCTCCCCCACCTCCCAAAAAATGAAGGGAATTACTAAAAGTTTCCTGAAATCTGAAATTCAAAAATTTTAAATTTAAAAATGTGGGAAATTTAAATAGAAGAGAATCTTCTTTTTTAGGTAGAAAAAACAAGTCTCGTCCAGGCCATGGACCCTTGGGATCCCTCCCAACTCTGACATGCTATGATCATAAATCTTACACTTACTATATGAAGGCACTAATACATCCCCTTTATGAGGCTTCTAATAAAGTGGGTAAATATTTAGGAAGAAGAAAGCTCTGTAAAGTACAAGGCTTTTTTTCTTACACTATGGAAAAGATGCTCACGTGGAAGTCTGTCTGAGTCATGGGTTTAAATAGGTCAGTGTTGTTGAAGAAATGGAGTCTTTAATGATCCAGATAAATGGCCTCTTTAGCTCACCATGGTAAAAAACATTTTTCTTTATGTGTTCACACTGTCTGCACAATGAGCTCCTGAGAATCATTTGTATGTTTTTAGGAGTGAGTATAATTACAGCACATTGCAAAACCATTGCATCCATTAAAGCAAGAAAAGCATGTTCATGTTTAAGGGGGGAAAAAAAACTCTGAAAATCAAGGATAAAACTCAATGCATGAAAGCAATGCATAGATCTGGCTGCCTCAAAGCATAGATGTATGGGTTAAGAGCAAAATGTCAGGTTTGGGTTTAGGGTTTTTTTTTTTTAATTAATTCAAGCAAGTTTATAATCCAGTGCCAGAATGAAGCTTCTGAATCTGCCAAATTTTTTTGGCCCTAGTGTTAGTAACTATTTCAATCATTCCTTTTCATTGTTTCCCTGACTAGGTTGAGAACTTGATAGGAACACCCCACAAACACTCAGCTCTTCAAGAACCAGGGCTTTTGTCTCTCTTTCTATCCTCAGCACTTAGCACATTGCCTGGTACATAATAGATACTTAATAAATGTTTATTGATATAATTCTTACAATTCTGAGTCTTTATCAGAAACATAATATGGATCTGTATTTTTCCATAATTTTTATATATAAATATATATGTTACATAATATATGATAATATACCATACATATTTAAAGTTATCTTTTGTATTTATAAGCAATTTGACCAATGGTAATTGTTCTTCCTGTTTGTGTGCGACTAACTACCAGAGTTTTCTCACCATATTTAAAATGGGTTGTCATAGACAGGGGTATGCTGGAACAAGTTCAAACCCATTCTGGAAATCTGGTTGTTAAACTTTCAGTGTGAGCACTTACAGCTTGAGAAATGGGCAAATGCTGCAAACCAGGGCTTGATTTATTGTTTTATTGATTGTCTAGACTTTAGAAAGTGATGGATAAAATGTTAATATTGCAGATTAAACTTTAAAAGTGTTTGTGTCCAGGCTCAGACACTTACTATCTATGGGACTCTGAACAAGTCACTTAACTCTGAACAACAAAAGAGACAGAGAGACAGAGAGACAGAGAGAGAGAGAGAGAGAGAGGGAGAGAGGGAGAGAGACAAAGAGAGAGAGGGAGAGAAAGAGAAACAAAGACACAGAGAGAAATTAGGGAAGTGTATTTGAGTTTGGGAAAGGTTATAAAGGATTCAAGAGAGAGCAGAGGCAACTAGGTGATGCTGTGGAGTGGTCAGGAGGGCCTGAGTTCAAATTTGGACTCTGACACCTATTAGCCACGTGACTCTGGGCAAGTCACTTATTCCCAATTGCCTTCCTCACCCCTACAAAAAAAAAAAAAAAGTGGTTTTTTTTTCTCCTGGACAGCCTCATTGTAAACAGTTTTACACCAGCTGAATGAGGTACAGCAGTGGTACATTAAATTAAGAAAATCAAATGTAAGAAATTCTTCAAAATCTTCAAACATTTTTGAATAACCTATTTTCAGGAAAACAATTGTGATCTACATATACTTACTTTGTAGTAAAAAGTTTGAGTCTGGATCCTGAAATAGCAAGAAAAGGAAAAATTCAGAGAGAATATTTTTGGTTCCCCAGAAAATTTTGCCTACAGCCAGTGGGCTGGCAATTTTACTAGGTTTTCTCTGAGGAAATGAGCTAGGTGTGATGAGATGATTCAGTCAGTTACTGGCAAAATCTGAGATACAGTAAGCATAATATTATCAGGTCGGGAGTGTGGGAGAAGGTACAGTAGGTTTTGAACAGAATTTCAAAATATAGTCCATTCAAAAATGAAAACAATTAGGAGCCTTGGAAATGAACTTCAAAAAATAACTGAAAATAGATTGTAGTTAAGACTGAGGAGGGGAAAAATGTTAAGGAGAAGCAAAAAATATGAAGGGAATTACTAGCATTATTTACTGGAGGAAATGAATAAAAATGAAGACACATCACTTGCTAAATTATGACTTCATCTCAGTCATGTGAAGCCCCTTGGAATGTGAAAGCTAATAATAGCTTCCATTTATAAAGCATTTAACAATTTACATGCATTTTGTCATCTGATTTTCACAACTGTGTGGGACAGGTAGAGTAAGTGTTACTGTCCCCATTTTGTAGATGAGACTCAGAAAAATTAAGTCTCTTGTCCAAATTTACATGCCAACTGAGAAGTAGATCCAAAACAAGAACGCACTTGTTCTGATTTCTGATCCAATGCTCTTGCCATCTCATTCATAGATGGCTTTCCTTTTGATTTAATCAGAAAACTGGAAAGGACAGGAGTAGGAAGGTTAGAAGGATCTAACCACCAGTTAGATCCTGGCAATTAGCTGCAATGGTATATTATAATTCCATTATAATTTGAGGGCAGTGAACATATTTAACATGGAGTAACTACTAAGAAATTAAAGACTTGGAGGAAAGATAAAGAGAATACCTTTTTCACTTTTTCCCACTACCATCAAAGATAATCAGTTATATACTAATTACCCATAATTTCCCAATTAAATCTGGTCTCTACATATCTGTATGACTTTCTTCTCTAAGATACTGAATCAAAGATACTAAATTGAATTCTCTTCAATCTCACTATCTCTTGATATTTAGGGATTTTTATATCTAAATTTCTGATAAAACCAAAGGCACGATCTACATTACTTACATAGATTTATCTTGGTTATTTTTCTAAATAACAAAATCTCAGTAGTCTTTTATTCTCTAAATGAATTCAGCATGAGAGCATCTGCTGTTGGTCCATGATCTTTGGAAACTCATAATGGAATGGAATGGGAATGGAAACTCATAATGGAAAATATATAGGCACTTAAATAGACAAGACCAAAAATCATTCCCAAGTGATCAAAAGATATGAAAACAAAAACAAAAAGTTTTCTCAAGAGAAGAATTGAAAACTCATACCATATGAAAGAATGCTCTGAATCAGTAATCAAGATCAGCAAATTGGCAAAGATGATAAAAGATGAAAATAGTCAATGTTGGAGAGATTGTGGAAAGATAGATACATTAATGCACTGTTGGTAAAGCAGTGAACTTGTCCAACCATCCTAGTACCTACTGATTGAGAAATGACAACAACTTATAATACATAAAGGCAATAGAAAATTACTATCCTATAAGCAATAATAAGTATAATTTATATAAAGAACTTTGGGAAAACACATGTTAACTGATACAAATTGAAATAAGACAAAGAAAACAATATGGGAGTGTTCCAAAAATCTTAGTGCAGCTTGGACTTTAATTTCAGAAACATAAATGCCACAAATTAACAAAAAAAATCTGTCATTTTAATTTTTAAAATATTGATATTTTATTAAAATTCAACATAACCATGACCTTGTGCTATATATTGCTAGATGTTTTGTTTTGTTTTGTTTTGCAAACTTTGTGAAAACTTTCATTAGCTGCTGCTCCATGATTTTGGATTCCATTTGTAATTCCAACCTTAAGATCTTTTAAAGAATGATGTTTTCATACATATATTACCATTTTAATACGACCTCACAAGAAAAAGTCTGATGGAGATAGAACAGGTAACCAAGGAGTCCAAGACCTTTACTGATCTGCTGCTCTGAGAAAGTGTCATAGACAATTAATGATAAAAGGGTGCTCCATCTTGTTGAAAAATAATGTTATTTAGTGATGTTAACTTAATTTCTACTATTTGAGAATGAAAAAAATTTTCTAGTATTGGTGAATGAGATTCACCATTGACCACATATTCTTTTAAAAATAAGTCATCAATAATGTAAGATTTTCTAATGGCTCACCAAATATTCACTTTTGGAGAATCTCAGGTTGCCAGAGCTACTAAGCCTTTCATCTGGCCCTCATGTGCCAATCTCAAAAGTTAACTTTGCTCCTTAAGTGGAAAGTTGCTTCATCAGGCAACTTGTCAAGAACATTATTGGAATTTTCCATTTTTTACATCAGCAGACAGAAGTCTGATTTTGCAAAGTAAGACTCTCTTTGTTGTATCTGAACAATTGTAACTTTGTAAATATACTTTTGGAGATTCAGAATTCTAAGCACAATGGTTATTTGGAATGTTCTGAAAAGTCAGTCAACCCCAGAGTACCCTAATTTTGAGGGGATTCTGTTCAAATGGCTTCCCAATTTCAGCCACAGTCTCTTCACTAGCTTGGCATCTCGTAGATCTAGCCTTGTTATGAATTGAACCATTTTCTTAATTTTTTAAATCCAATTATTAATTAAATTTCTGGAGAAATTCTTCTTGTAATGGGAGGCAAATTTTCTTCTTATTGACATTGTGGACTTGAGTTCATCTACCCAGAGAATGTAATTGACTTTTTTCTTCCATGTTTGCCATCTTCAAATTGAGACACTTAAGTTAAAATTTTTCATTTGTTATTCCATATTTGCGAGACAAGAATTAAAAAATCTAAATAATCAAATTTTTTAATGATTTTTGCATGTTTATGTTGTTTATATTTATGAAGATATTAAAACAATACTGTACTGTGACTTGCTATATGGTGTGTGTGTATGTGTGTGTCTATATATATATGAATATGAGTATAAATTTATATATATAATGTGTATGTGTGTATATATAATTACAGCAGTGTCAAAGGAAACCCTAAAACAATTGAAACTGAATGCTTTAAAATTATATTGACCAAGTCTGGCCCCACAGAAGACTTAGAGAAAGTCATTTCCCTTGCTTCTTGACAGAAATGGAAGACTACACTCATCAGATATTTTCAATGTGTTGTTTAGTTTTTCTCTTTTTTAATATTTCATAAGAGGTAACTGGAAAATATAGGAAATATAAAAACAAAATACATCAATTTTTTTTAAAAAAGCCAAACTGAAAGAGGTGCCATGATATTGGAGATAGTCAAATATTATTCATTTTTTTAAAAAATAAGGAAAAGTGTAGAATCTTCTGTGAACTTAACTTTGATTTTTGGTTAAAAACTATAGAACAAGAGTTCCCAAGTGGGGTCTATGCCCTTGATTTTTTTTTTTAATTTAATTATTTATATCTCAATGTAATCAGTTTCCTTTGTAATCCTCTGTATTTTATTTTATGCAGCTATGCAATATACTAGTATTCTGAGAAGGGGCTCTTAGGTTTCAGGGTCCAGGATATTATACAGAAAAGGTTAAGAACCCCTGCTTTCAAGCATATTATTAAAGGGATGGCTTATGAGACTTCAAAAAAGAAGTGTGATCAAAAGGAGCTAGCATGGCTTCATCAAATACATGCTTAACTAAATATGTTTGCTGAAGTGTCATGCCAGCCTAACCTCATTTTCTTTTTTGACAGGATTATCAGATTGGCAGCTAAGAGGGATGCCATAGGCAAAATTTAACCGAATTTAGCAAGACATTTGACAGATTTCTTGTTGAAGTTGTAAGCAAACTGGAAAGATATGAGCTAAATGATGACAGTTATTACTAGTTGATAATATTTATATAGTTCTTATAATGTGGAATCGTTTGATCCTCACAACCCTGGAGGCAGGTGCTATTATTATTGCCTTTTACAATTGAGGAAACTGAGGCTGACAGGTTAAGTGATCTTTCCCAAGACTACACAATAAGTATTTGAAGCTGGATTTGAATTCAAGTTTTCCTAATTCCAGGTCTAGTGCTATATATAGGTATATAAAATAGGTATACAAATCAAACATTTACTGCTAATCAGTCATAATTTTACAACCCCTACATTCAATTATAAACCCCATATGTGATCACAACCACAGTTTAAGAAGCTGTACACTGGAGGATAAATGGTGACTGGTCATGATGTTCAGGTGCAAATTGGAGAAGGTAACTAGGTCATCTTTGAGGTCCCTTCTTAACTCTGAGACTATATAAATCTACTTAATATCAAGAGTATATGATGAAAGATAAGTAATAAGTAAAATATATAATATAAAAATGAAATAAAAAATAAGTAAAAATAAAAAAGTAAAAAATAAATAAGATAAAAATGAGCATATGATGACAAATCAAGTCCAATTAAGTCAACAGGAATTTATTAAGCACCTATGTACCAAGCAGAAAGAAAGAAAAGTTCCTGCTGAGGACCTGGGAAAACCATATTCCTACCTATTCCAGATGAATTCATTCAGATTGGCATGAATCCATGGAACTCCCAGAATGGCCATTGCTAGGACTAGAGTAACTGGGTCATGGACCCATTCACTTACCAGGATTTTCTGCTTTAGAGACAGAGGTAGAGCAAATTGTGGGTTTTAAAATAGAACCAAAATGCTAGATAACTCTTCAAATTGTATTCTGAATAATTGTGTGTCATATGTCTCTTTCAGAATGTGCTCATTGTGGAGGTAAGCTGGTTTGTCCCCATCCAATTTTTGATAGTTGGCAGATTGCTACGGTGAGTTTTTAAATTAGTACTCAGTGTCTCCATGTCCAAATAGCTTTTGGATTCCCATTGTGTACTAGCTGTTACAGGATGATGCAGATCTAATTGCTCTCCTTAAATAGCTTAGAATCTTTCATGTTTGCTTGGGAACAAGAAGACTTAGATTTTAGTCAGTCGATTTATTGATTGGCAGTCCTAGTTCCACAACTTCCCAAGTAGCCTTTATAAGTCATTTACTCTTACTTATCCTCAGTTTTCTCATCAAATAACAGGGGAAATAATATCCAATTTACCTGACTAATAGCATATCTGTAGCACCAAATGAGGTAATGAATGTGAAAATGCATTGTAAATGATTAAATGTCATACAAATGCAAGTTTCTTTTATCAGAAAATCGATTAAATGGCTATGATGTGCTGCTATCAACCTAGTGTGTCAGAGGTAATGGACTCAGATACAGATTGAGACTTTTTGGACATTTTCAAATAGGAATTTGTTTTGTTTGACTGTATGTGTTTGTAACAAGGGTGTGGTTTTCTTGCCTTCTCAGTTGAGGGGAAGAATGAATGGGAGAAAATGAAGCTCTGAAAATAAAATCAAATTTAATTTAAAAGAAGAAAAAATTATTATGTGCAAGACAGGTTTATTTTTTTTTTTCAAAAAGAATGTTTTGCTTTCAAATCATGGGAGTTAGAGCCGGAGAATACTTTAGAGATCATTTCTTCCAAGTCCCTAATTTTATAAATGAGAAAACTGAGAGCTAAAGAACTTAAGGGATATTTTTAAGGTCACACCAATAGCAAATGGGTCACTTTATCTTTTTTTTCCTAAGGGTTTGGCCTTCTATTGACTCATTTGATCTTTACAACACTATGTAAGTTGTTCAGTCATTTTCAAACTTCTTGTGATCCCATTTGAGGTTTGCTTGGCAAGGATACTGGAGTGGTTTGCCATTTCCTTTTCCAGTTCATTTTACAGATGAGGAAACTGAGGCAAACAGGGTGAAGTTATTGGCCCAGAATTACACAGCTAGTGTCTGAGGTCAAATTTGAATTTAGGAAGATGAGTCATCCTGACTTCAGACCTTGTGCTCTATCCACTATGCCATCTAACTGCCCCAATGTGAGGTAGGTGAGTTCATCTCTATTTTACAGCTGAAGACATGTCTGTATAATCTCAGAGACTTAGTGACAGGCAGGAGGCTATCTACAGTCGTCCTGATCTGTATCTTGCCACTGGGTCCAGATGGCTCTGGAGGAGAGGGGGAGGCTAGTGACATTACACAGCCCTGCCCCACTTACATCCAAGTTTCAAGTTAAAACATCACCTTCCTGATGTCATAGTCAGACAAACAACAGCAACAGTCCTTACGTCTACACTTGTGGCTTCTCTACCACATCCTCATTCCTTTAAGACTCAGTTTCAACAGTTCCAGAAAAGCCATTTATCTATTAGGCAAGTGATGGAAGTTTGCACACTTACCCAGAAAGGAAGAGCAGGATTATTAACTTGATTTGCAAACTTGTTTGGGGTTTATTTATTTATTTGCCATTTTGTTTTTATAAAAAGATTCTCTCTTATGTATTTTATTTTATGCATTTTAAAATATTATTCTGCAAAAAGATACAGACTTTACCAGATTGACTATCAAAAATAGTACATGACATCAAAAATCAATTAAAAACCTTTGTCTAGAATAAACATAAGCAGAAATTTTCAATTAATCACATATAGTTCTCAAACAAATTTTGTTGACAGAATATTCTAACATATTGAGCTGTCACATGTATATTAATCTGCTATTTTTCAGTAGAACTTAGGAAGTATCCCTCCATTCAAGAAATTTGCTCAACTATGTTTTCTGGGATGTAAATCTTTTGTTTCACGAATCAGCAACTGAGTTTAAAAGCTTGGGTTTTTGTTTTTGTTTTTTGAAATTTCTGTGACCTCTTTTGCTGTAATTGTGGCTCAACCCTCAGTGATGAAGCCTTGTCTAGTGCAGTTGTGTCCCCTCCACCCCCACCTCTCAGTTCACTCCTTGTCACCAGCTGCTTTCCAGATCTTTCACTTCTTTAGTCACAGAATCCCTCCCTAAATGGGACTAAGAAGGGGGGAGCTGTTTATATTTTAAGGGTATTCAGATGTAAAGACTATGTCCATGAAAATTCATGTGCCTTGTATTGTGTCCTATAACCTCCAGGCCAAATTTAGCCCTTGAAAGTAAACTCACAGCTCCAATTCTAATCAGAGAGAAACCACACATGCATATCCAAAGATTGAATTTAGCCCTTCCAGCTAACAGCCGAAGGCTTCAAAGAGTAGCTTCATCAACACTCAGCTCCCCAGGAGAAGTGAAAGCCTAGAAATACACCATCCAGCCAGTTCCCCACCCTCTCCCTCCCTTGATAATAGTCTTAATCATGGACATTATTATTGGGGAAGATTGATGTTGAATATATCTATGTCTTTTTTACAAAGGATATTGTTGGAACTGGGAGGACCATGAAATCTCTGCTTGGCAAAATAGAAAAATACAAGCCCAACATGATTAAGGTAGTGAGGTAAGTTGAAATTCACAGTCAAAGTCTGTTCTTTTTCATTTAAAAAAGTAAACCAAGCTCCTTTTGCAAAATATGGATGCTTTACTCATGAGCCTCATCTCAGGAAGACTTGTGATTGGCCATAACGTTAAAATAATAATAATAATAAAACCTAATCTTCCTGGCTCCTAGGCTAAGATGAGGCGAGGGAAGGGAAATCTTTATTCTGTACCTTCTGGAGCCTTCCCTCGACCCACCCCTCACTCTTTGGCCCTTTCTAGAAGTAGCTTAGATGAGCCCTAAAAATGATACCCTATCCCCTTCCTTCACCAGAGAGATTGTTGTCGTGTTACAAGCACTAAAAAGAATGAAAACAGGATCCAGTGACTCCAAGAAAACCATGGTAATTGTGTAGGTTCTCAGCTATGGAATAACAGCCAATGCATCTTAAAAGATTTCAAAAAGTACTGGCCCTCCAGAGAGATGTGATTTCAGCTACTCATAATATGTTACTTCTTTTTAATGGTAGTTTGTTGGTGAAAAGAACCCCGAGAAGTGACGGCTTTCGACCTGACTGTAAGTACTCTTCTGGAGAATCTTTTGACTACCAGTTGATGATATTCTCTGTTCATGTTCCCCCAGAAGGTAATGTAGGACTGGTAGAACTACCGAGTCCCGGTGATGGCTCTAACTGCCTAGCAGGAGGATGTGCTCACGACCTGATGATGGGGAATCCTTTCAGCAGCAGATTCCCAGTTTGTGTACTTCAGTCTTTGTGGGGGCTGTTGAACTTGGTTATTTATCATTATTCTTGGTTTTATAGCGTGACTTTGTTCCAAGGAGGTCATGTGATAATAACTCAGATGATTGCCACCACACATTCCTGCCCAGAGCTTCATTCAGGTGGGCTGGTGGGATGCTGCCTGTTTGAACAATACAGACTAGAGCCCCACCCACATGTCTCCACTGATCACCCATAAGGGGAAAAGTGTACATGTGGGAAGGTTTTTTCAAATTCAGAAAATATTACAATTCAAAATTAGTCTTGGTAAAGTATTATTTGATTATATTTTGATAAAATTTGGGAAGAGAAAGAATTCCTCCAGATTGACCATTTGGCCAATTTTTTTAAAATTACATAAAATCAGAGAAAGGGAAAAAAGTAACTAGAAAGCATCCTCACAAGCCTTAGCTCTCAGAACATGCGATCCAAGAGATGCAACTTTAATTCTTCCACAAATTACAGGCAGAGCAGAAGCCTGAAAAAATAAACCTACAGTCCAGTGATTTATTGTATTATCTGTAAAAGTGACCTTTTTTCCCCTCGGTTGTATGGTATCTGGAATGTTATATAATGCAAAATGGCCATGACTTGATTTTCACAAGTTATGCTTGCTGTGAAGTCCCTGAAATAATTTGGCTGAGGTTTTGGTCAGCAAGCTGAATAAACATCAGAGCAAGGGAAGTACGGTATGGATGGGGAGCATGCCAGTGACATCAAGTAACTCCCTTTAGACCAAAAGCAATTTTTTCCAAGACTAAAACATTTTCTTATTTACGTGCTAGTAAAAATAACAAGGGTTTCTGAAAAGTACAATCACATAGCATTCTAGTTCAGTAAGCATTGATTAAGAGCACGCTGCACAAATTGCTGAGCCTGATTCCAACTATCCATCACAGTGCCTAGCATTCAGGTGATGCTTAATAAATGCTTATTGATGGATTGATTGAGACAAAGATCAATAAGACCTGTACTTTACTAACCAATAGGAGACATAAGGTATGTACATTTGTGTTTTTAGTATAATATATATTTATTATATTTGAATATTAAATATAATAAATATATATTTTACTAAATTTACTTATGTTTATAAACATATAAATGTTATATAAAAATATAACATTTATATGTTTATAAACATAAATAAAATAGTGTGAAATAGATTGTGATGAATAAAAGTGCAAATATTAGTGAATATAAGAGATCTGAAATGGAGGCGAGGGGCACA
Source organism: Sarcophilus harrisii (assembly GCF_902635505.1). Taxonomy (NCBI): domain Eukaryota; kingdom Metazoa; phylum Chordata; class Mammalia; order Dasyuromorphia; family Dasyuridae; genus Sarcophilus; species Sarcophilus harrisii. The sequence continues at coordinate 229,387,620 of NC_045430.1, forward strand.
GTGGATCAGTGGAAGCTTCCTGAAAGAGGTGACTTTTGAGCTGAGCCTTGAAGGATGAGTAGGGTTTCAGCAGGCTGAGATGAGGAATGAGGACATTCAATGTGGCTGGTACAGTGTGACCTAAGGCATGAATGCGGGAGGGCTCAGGATGCTTGTGGAATGATGGAGAGCCTTGTTTGGCTGAAGTATGGGATGCAACATGGAAAAAGGGCACAATGAAAAGCTGCAATTGCTGGATTACTAGATTGTCACCTTAAGATGGATGACCTTCAAAGCTCGCCTAAGATTGGGCCTTTTTTTGATAGGTCATTTGATAGTATTTATATTGCACTTGAGGCCCTATTATTATCATTATTTTATACATGAGGAAACTGAGACTAAGTTACTTGCCCAAGGTCACACAGCTCTAATGTGTCTGAGCTAGAATTTGAATTCAGGTCTTTCTGACTCCCAACCAGCACCCTATCCGCTGTAATCCCATTAAGCAGCCAACTGAGAGTCACCACTGTTTCCAGCAGTGGTCAGATGTGCTCCAACCTGTAAGATTGCTCACGTTTATCTTTATGTATTCCTTCTCCTAGGTTGCAATGCAGAGTTGCATGCTTATTAGGGTCAGTAGGAATGATGGAGGCCATGGGAATTCATTTTCAGGCAAGACTATGGACATTTGACCTTCTCAGAAGGAGATTCTGCAAACCAGACTGGAGTGACCCAATCTGGTGTCTAATAGCCTTCCCTGTCAGGAAATTCTTCCTATTCTTTACCTAAAATCTCTCCTGCTGCAGTTGAAGCTAGTTTCCTCTCATTCTGCCCTTTGGAGAGATAATGCACTAATTACTGCCCTGCCTATTAACCTCTTACCTACTTGCAGACCCTTATAAATCCCATGCTCAGAACTCTCTTCTTCAGGCTGAATCCTCCCATTTCCTTTGACCTTGCTCCATCAGAGTTGTTTTGCAGCTCTTTCCCCCACCTGGGTGGCTCTCCCCTGAATCTGTCCAAGTACAATGGTGGGATTATCTCACAGTTCCTGCATTCCAGCCTTTTCTTGATGCATGCAGTATTCCAAGAATAATGGCTGCCATTTGTAGAACTCATCAGAGGTTCGCACTGAGATTATTTAATTTGATCAATTATTTAATTCGATCATACTTGCTTTTTTCACATTAAATCAGAAAATTCACATTCAGCTTGTATTCACAAAGGTGTTTGGCTCCTCGAATCTGTTAAGAGAAACTTTTCAATATGATTTTGCTTACAAAATATACCATGTCACCTAAGTTCCTACTGAACTGCATCCAGGCTTGTGTATTACTTATCACTTCACTAGCTTGCTTCTGGCCAAACGAATAAATGGACACAGAATGAATTCACAAAGTCCCCTTAGTTCATAGATTTGTACTTAATCTATTTTTTTTTTTCCTACTAAGATACTGGATTTGAGATTCCAGATTTATTTGTGGTGGGCTATGCCTTAGACTACAATGAATACTTCAGAGATCTCAATGTAAGTCTTTTATTGCTCATTTCCTAACCTACTGAAAATGTTTAGATTCAGTTCCATTTATCAGAAATATTTTGAAAAGTATTACAAATATGAGAGGTACTAGTGGTCAGCCTTAGAGCCAGAGAAATTTGTGTTCAAGTGCTATTTTGCCATATATTAACTTTTAACTGTGGGTAAATCATATGGATAAGCCCTTAAGAAACAACAACAATAATAATTCAACAAGTATTTTTGTTAAATATCTGCTTTTTGTCATGCACTGTACTAGACACTAAAGATTAGAAAAAACAAAAATGAAATTTTAAAAATAATAAAATTGATGAATGATGATGATGATATTTGCTCTACTGTATAGTGCAGTAGATTTTCAAAGTACTTTACATACATAATTTCATTCGGCCCATTTTTGGGAAGCAGATGCTATTATTTTCACTATTTTGTAGTTGAAGAAACTAAAGTTTAAAAGTTAAGTGACTTGCCTGTGAACATTCCATTAGTAATTACTGGAGGCAGGATTTTGAACCCAAATTTTTTCAACTCTGAATTCTGCATTTTCCATGTCACCATACTATCTCCAAGACTATAAAGTCACAGGGGAATTATTAAAATATATCAGTAAACATAATTTCCACACTGGAAATTTTCCCATACCAATGAAATCACAGGCCCAGATTTTTTTTAATGATTTAAAATTCAACAAATATATTTTTGTCATCATATTCCCCCTTGCCTAACAGTGTATCTGACATAAACTAGGTATTTAATAAATATTAATTGACTGACTCCTTTTTTCCCTAAAAAGCTTTAAAAACTTGTCAGATATTTTATATAATTAATGAAAAGCAATATGGCATCATTAATGGAAAACTGATCTGTGTCAGGAAGATCTACATATTGGCTGAGTGATTTAGCAAACAAATCACATGCTTTCAGTGTCCCAGATAACTAAATCTATATGTTTTAGAGAGGATGTTGGTTTACATTGGTAAAGGATTTCTCGTATTTGATATTCCCTATATCTTAATATATTATTATTATTATATTGTTATTCCATGCAATATATTATGTAATAACATTATTGTTATATTAGTAATCAATGTTATTTAAAGATAATATAATGTTATATTCATTATATTAATAAAAGTCACAGACCTAGAAAAAATACTAGAAGTATAGGTATACAGAAATCATTATTATCTTTGTTTGACAGCTAGGCAAATAGCCACACTGAGGTAAACTAGGGATTGGTGTATTTTCTCTCTTTCCTTATAGTTGTGTCCACTGCCCCCTGGTTTATCCTAATAACCAAGTTTCTTCAGCTCTTGTCAATGATGGCCATAACATGGTATTTCCCTCCTGCCCTTGAGGCACATGCTCTCCACATGAGAAGGGTTGGACAAGAGTCCATGCTACACTCAACATCATTATTTCCTGTCAGGTGGGATTTCAGGAAGAGTAGATGTCATAAATGTCACAGAGTGATACATTCCATCTCCACCAGGACCTTTCAATATTCTGCTGTCAGAGATCAGGATCAACCAGAAATCAAAGCTGGAAGAACAGAAAACATTAGTCATTTGGCAATTAAGTGGTTCATATGTGCAGATTTTGCACATATTTTTTAAAAAATGATGAATATTGATTATAAGTTTCCCGCCTCTGTTATTTATGGAAGAAGTTTAACTGCGCTTCTCTATTGACTGTGTGCCTAATTTACCTTAAAATCCTGTTATTTCAGCATATATGCGTGATCAGTGAACAAGGCAAAGGAAAATATCGCGTCTAAAGAAGTCCGTTCTCACTACCTGAAAATTTGTGAATTTCTTCAATTCCCTAATTCTCTTTGCCTTTGACTACAATCAAGAAGCTAGTTTGTCTGTTTGTGAAAGTCGGCTCTGCAGGCATCTTCATGGATTAGGACATTAAAAAGTGGTTTCATCTGAAAGCATTCTTTTCAGGGCTCGTGACATCTTCATCATGAAATACACAGCTTGCCTTTTTCTTGATTTGTTCCAAATCAAACACTCCACCTGGTGACTCATGATTTCTGTCTACCTTCATACTCCCATGCTACACCTTTTTTGGTCTGGAGAGTCCTTTGCGCTCACTACTTTTCCCTGAAATTCCCCATCCCCCTTCTCATTCCTCAATTGTTTATTTTTGGTTTCTGTTATTTTTTGCCTAATAATTACTTGACTTTTTTTTTTTCCTTTGGTCACAAACTGAGAGATGAATCGTTTTGTCTGAGATCTGAGCCCACACAACTGAGATGCACACATGCTCCTGTGCCCAAAAGGAAGGGAGGGGGGAAGGCAGTTTAATATATATTTATGTGTTTGCACATTTCTGACAGCCCATTATCATTTGCTTTGTCAAAACCTTTCAGAACCTCAGGGTATGCTGAATCTTAATGACACTATGAAATGAGCCTTTACATGGTACTCTTGATTTGAGCTTCCAGGACTTGACTGTGACATGTTGAGTATGCACAGACGTGCTCAACTGTGTTTAATACACTGAATTTTAATTAGAAAAAAACACAATGCCGGGGAGGCTTTCATTTTTTAAGCTATGTCCCTTGATTTGAGTGGTCCCTAAGCAAATGACTGGATCCAGAGTAGGGAGGACAGCTCCTTTCACATATATATTCCCATGCTTGGAGCTAATCAAGTAGAAGTCTGTGCTTATGTTGAAATTATTCCAATGCTACTTTCAATTTTCCTCTCTTTTATGTCCGAGGGTGTTTCCCTGGTCCCTCCCCCTTCTCCCCCCCCCTCCCACTGTCATAAATGTGAATACAAGAATAAAAGAAATTCTCTTGTGCAAACGGTACAACAAGCAAGGGATCACAAAGGAGAGCTGACTTCACAACTTCTGCCATTTTTACAAGATCTTTTCCTAATTTACAAGAGAGTTTAATGGAAAATAAGCTTTGGAGTGCCAATAGGTCTTACCCTGCTCTCCTTCACTTCCTGAAAGAAGCTGTCTCAGCACAAATAACTGAGTAGCCTTTGCTTTGTTCAGAACCCTATGGGGCATATTATTGTTAAGCTCCAGCTTCTTTTAAACTAATAAAGAATAAGAAAACTTGTTAAATTTCTTAGTTGTTTATGATTTTTCCCATTTCTGTGTTGTTTTCATATAAAATATATATCCCTATATATACACATACATTTTATATTAAACAGAAATATATTCTAGACTTTACATTTTATATATTTATTTTATATTTATATCACATTTATTTTTTCATATAAATATAATCATATACACAATAATATATTTTATATAATATGTAAATATTTTATATGTGTATATACACATTTCCAGTCTTTTAACAAAATATATGTTTGAGCCAATGACTTATATATTATATATTTCAACATATATCCAGTCTATGGCTTTATTTTTATTTTATTTTATTTTTCAACCTGGACAAGTTCCAGTGTATGCAATAACCTAAGCAAAGCTTTACTGCAGAATACATTCTCCTCCTTCCTGGACCTCCCTGCTGCTTAAGTTTGTTTATAAGAACATGGAATTTAGGTTGTAAAAGAAGATTTTTTTTTTTCCTGTGTATCCTTGTTCCAGTCACAGAAGAAAACAAACCACACCCAGGGATCCCAGGGGGAGAAATCAGCAATGGGAATTCCTCCCCATCCTGAGCTCCAGAAGTATTTGTGTCTCAGTTGTGAATTGATGGTGACCGAGCTCATTTGGCCAATTTCATGGAATATCAGTAGTAGATGTAAAATGAGACAGCTGTGTCAAAATAAATAGAATAAGTGTAATTATCTGTAATGATGCCTCTTCATCAGCTGCCACAAGAGGATATAGAAGCACATTTCCTTTTTGTAACTATTGCTTTTATTCATGGACACAACCATACAGTATGCATTACAAAGACTTTATTTTTATAAAGTACTTTTATATTATTCAACATTAATAAAATCAAGGGGTCGGGAGTTTAATTAGAATTTTAAAGTTTTAGTCAGCTTGACAAAATTAATATGTTGAGTATTTGGGCTTATAGTTATAAACATGGGCAAAAAGTAAAGGATTTTATTTATACATTTATATTTTTATTTATACATATATAATGTACATGTTACATACATATCTATGTGGATAAATACACACATACGTAATTATACAAATTCAGCCATTCCTTAAAATATCAGTAGTCTGACAAAATTATGGGACGCAGTTACACATATATAATATATGGGAGAGGGAGGGTGCACACATGAGTAATTATACAAATTCAGCCATTCCTTAAAGTTTCCATCAGGAGTCTCACAAACTCCTGGGAAGCAGCCAGGTGGTACAGAAGATAAGAGGGATGAGCCTGGGAAGACCTGAATTTTAATCCAGACTCAGATACTTACTAATTCTGTGACTCTGGATGGGTCACCTGTTCTGACTCAGTTTCCTCATCTGCAAAAAGGGAACAATAATAACACCTGCCCTGAAGGATTTTTGTAAGGATCAATCCCGGCACTTAGTAGATATTATATAAATGCTTATTTCCCTTTCCTGGCAGATAGTGGACCAGCCCTAAAATGAGAAAGACCTGAGTTCCAGGGCCATTTGTGACAAGTGCTGGGTAACCAGGGCTGCTAGGTGGCGCCATAGTGCATAGAGCCCCAGGCAACATCCAGCCTCCCCTGAGGCAGACTTGATCCTTTTTAACTCTTCAAGCTCTTTAGGGCAGGGACTGGCTTTGTGGATTTTATTTCCCCACTCAGGATTTAACACATGCTGTGTTCGACTGTGTGATCCCATAGGGGTCTTCTTGGCAAAGATACTGGAGGGATTTGTCATTTCCTTCTCCAGCTCATTTGACAGATGAGGAAACTGAGGCAGACTGGATGAAGTGATTTGTCCAGGGTCACCCAGCTAGTGAGTGTCTGAGGCTGGATTTGAACTCTGGAAGATGAGTCTCCCTGACTCCAGCCTCAGTGCTCTGTGCACCAGAGTGTCGCCTAGCTGCCTGCAATAAAACACACAAAAAATTAATGCGGTTTTCTAAGTCACAATTCCTTGCCACTGGGGATTACTGTGCACCATTTCTATTTGAGTTTAACTCTATTTGTCTAAAACACTGAGAGTTTAGTGACATTTTTGGAGTCACATGGCCAATATGGATCAGAAGCAGAGCATGACCCCAAGTTTTTCTGGCTCTAAGGCCAGCTCTGATAGAGAAAGAGAGAAAGAAAGTCATTAAATAGATGAATGAATAAATAAACAAAAAGCTAAATAGTTTGATTCACAGTACGATTTTTCAATTTACATTGACAAAAAATAATGTTGATAAGTATTTCAATGTCAATGGAAATGTCCAACATTTGGAAATTATCAAAATTCAATGACCATTATTATGATATAACATATTCTTCCACTGGGCAGCATGGTAGTACAGTGGATAGAGGATCAGCCTTGTCGTCAGAAGGACCTGAATTCAAATGTGATCTCAAGCACTTACTATGTGACTCTAGGAAAGTCACTTCACCTTGTTTACTTCCATGTTGTCATCTGTAAACTGAATTAGAGAAGGAAATGGCAAACCACTGCAGTATCTCTGCCAAGAAAATCCTAGACGGGGCCATGACAAGTTGGATAAAACCTAAATGACGATGCTTTCACTGGCGGGAAAAACACATTACATGACTTGTAATAGAATTCTGGCTCTGCTACTTATGGTTTATGTGACACTGGATGAGTAACTTCATGTCTATCACCCCCAGTTTGCCATCTATAAACTGAGAAGATTGGGTCTGTTACCTGTAAAGAGCTTCTAGGAGATTTATCTAAACCATTAACTACTCATTCAAATGATATGATAGGATGGACCACATGTTGTCCTCTGACCCAGAATTACAAATCATCAAAACCTGACTGATATAGTCTGTCTACAAAGCATTTATTGGATATGGTTTCTAAAACACTGAAAACATGTCCTTTAGAGATTGGACTCTGCCAGAAATCAACCAGGTTTACCTGTGAGATAGTCTGTATATTTCCAGAGTGGCAGAGCTGTTCTCCACCTACTAGAAAGCTACTTCCTATGAAATGTTCTTTCTAAAAATAGCCCAATTAAGTAGCCAGTCCCTGAATTTCAAACTCTAAATCACACTCTTCCTTCAATTATCTGGGTAATGTTGGCAAAAATAGGATTTGTTTTTCATCTTAATTACCTGAATCTCCCGAAGTGTTTTTGAACCCTGGGGTCATAAAAAATAGTGTGTGGTTGGTGTATAATCACCATTTTGTAATAAGTTTCTGCACATCTCATTAACAAGCTGATTATGAAGTAGTAAAACTATACAAAGTATGCACATACCTATTTAATTACGTATATACTATTATGCTTAAGTGGTTAAGCAAACGGGTGTGTTTAGAATATTCTACCAAGATGAATTCTAGTAGAAGATGCAAATAGAGGCCTTTTTTTGAATGGAAGAACTGAAGTGTTAAATTGGGTTGTCCAAAGCTAATAAGAATGGGGTTCTTTTTCATTTTTTTAAGGAAAAGAGTAAAATCCTGGATCTTTAAAAAAGAATCTTAGATGTTACTTGATTGATAAATTAGCTAGTCTGCTTATAACTGAGTAAGATTCTCTGAGAAGTATTCATCCAGCCTTCTCTTAAAGAACTATAGTAATAGGGAGCTCACTGTCTCCTGGGGTAAGACATTTCACTATTGGACAGTTACATCAAGCAAATATCTGCCTTTCTAACTTGCCCCATTTCTAGTTCTGTCCTCCAGGGCCAAGCAGAATAATGCTAACTCTTCTTTCATATAACAATCCTTCAGATATGTGAAGACATGTTCCCAGTAAGTGTTCTCTTTTCCAAGCTAAGAATGATCAGTTCATTCACCTAATGAAAGTGTGGTATGGCTTAGAGTTCTCTCATCATCCTGTTTAACTTACTACAATGGTATTCCAGTTTAACAATATCTTTCCTAAAACATGATGCCTAGAACTGAGCACAATATTCTAGATATAATCTGACATGAGCAAAGAAGAGAAATAACTTGTATTTTTCTGTTTCTATTAATGCGGCTTAAATGATCTTGCCTGTAGATCCTTTTCACATGAACAGCTGCCTATTCCTGTCTTCTCCTATCCTATATTATAAATCCAAGCCATCAAACATCTATCTCTCTTTATTATATTTCAGCTGAAGAAATTTGATCCTTTGTTCTAGCTAATTTTTTTTTATCTGATTCTGTTATCCCTTGTTAACACAGCTCCCTTTCCCAGTTTTGGGGTATCTGCAAATTTGACAAGTAATTCTCTTTCTAAGTCATTAAGAAAATTTTTTGGCAACAGGACCAAGGACAGAGCCCTATAGTGCTCCTCCAGAGACATCCTTTCAGCTTGCCATATAGCTTCAACCTGTCTCTAAATCTATCAAGTCCACCATTTTGCATAATCTAGACCTACTTTTCTGTCTCCATGTTCCTATTCTTACTGAACCTTCTACACATACATATATACACATACACACACACACACACACACACACACACACAACCTTGGAATGATCTCTTTATATAACTCTGAATCTCCACTCATCAAAATTCTACCCACCTTTGAGGACTTGTCATTATGATAACTAGCATTTACATAGCATTTTAAAGTTATAAAGTACTTAACGTAGGTTATCTCATATGAACCTTACAATGAATCTGTGAAGGTGATGCTAATTTTTATTCCTATTTTATAGAGAAAGAAACTGAGGCAGACAGAAATTCTGACTTGTCCAAACTCACAAAACTGGGAAGTACAGGAAACATGATTTGAAGTCAGGTCTTCGTGACTTCCAGAAAAGTACTCTATCCAATGTACCACCTAACTGCCTATGTTCACTGTAGCACTGTATCACTAAGTCTCTACAATAATCACTCAGTAATTTCATTCACCTAAATAAACTGATCATCCTGATTTCCAGGTAATATTATATCATGGCAAAACCTAGAAGAAGGTAGATTACCCCACAAAACTCTAGGAAAACTCAGAATTCACCAGAAGAAACAATGATAAAGAAAACCTAAGAGAAAACCCCATAAACTTCTCCATCAAGTCAAGGACTACATGAAAAGATGTACAGATATCTACAGAGACTCTAAGTGTACACAAGCTTGAGTAAGATGGAAGACTTGGTAACTTAGAATCATAACAAAAAATTAGACTAGACCAGAATCTTGGCAACCAATCTGGTAGCTTGATCAAAATTCTGGCTGGGTGAGTTCAGACCTAAGCAGCCTATGCCTAACCTATTACCCAGAAAGCTTTCATTCTCACCACAGAAAAAAATAGTTGCAGCAGCCCATATATTTTCCACAGCCAGAAAAAAAAAAAAAAAAAAAAAAAAAAAAAAAACATGGTGAAAGGAAGCACCTGAGATCTTTCAGGAGATTCACACAATTGATAATATATGGTGGGGTTCATCAAAGTCACAGTAAGGAATGGAATCAACTTCTGTTCAAGAAAAAAGGGATAGAAAAGGGATTAAGGTTAAAACCTAAGTTGAGTCATTGAGATTCATCTAAAATCAAGAAATTCCTATAGAGGGTGGACCTAAACTTAATCATCTCTTCCAAGATAAAGCAGGGCCAGCCCATTCCAACTAGCAATACAGGAGGAAACAGAATTGACTCCCAATCCACAAATGGGAGGTGGAGATGTACGTAAGCAGAAGAAATCACCCAAAACACAAGGAAGAAGTACTATTGATATAGAGAGAAGCTTAAGAGGTAAACTGAGAAGGGAGTAACACCATAAGGAGTTCAATTAAAGCATCAGAAAAAGATGATGCAGCAGGACTATAAAAGAAGCTAGAAGAATTTAAGCAAGAGACAGATTGTAGAGTTAAATGCTAGGAAGGAAAGAAAACGAGAATAAATAGCTTATGACAAATCTTAAAACTTACCCCAGAAGTAGACTCTCTGAAGATTAGAATAGTCCTAACAAAGAGTAATGACTTCATGAGACAATAAAAAAAAATTAAAACAAGACCAAAAGACTGAAAAAAATAGAAGGAAATATAATATATCTATATCAAAAACAAGGGGCCTAGAAAATAGGTATGATTGAACCTCTGATTTATTAGTATAACTGAGTCATAAGAAAGTATGTCACCTTTGTCCTTTGCCTACATTAACCCATGAATCAGCATAGGGCAGGGCTAGGGGATATAGTCACCTACTCTAAAAGACTAAAGCTTTGGGGAGAACAGATTGAATCAATCAGCTCTCTCTAGCTTGATTTTTTTGATCCCATGTGTACGCCTTTGGCTTAAATTTCCACTTTCTCACAAGGCTTCTTATTGATCTCAACTCCTTAGATTTTGGCTATCCAGAGAATCCGAGGTTCCAGGTTTAGGATGGACTTTGGTTTTACTCTCCCTTAGATCTCCATTCAAACAATACTCTCTTTTCCCAGAAGGAGATTATTTACCTCCCTTGTATCAATCCTGATGATTACACTAGTGGCGCTGGTATGCATACAGCAACATGAGAACGCATAGGAATGTGACAAATGGCATTTTGAAATTTTCTATTCTGGACTCTGCGTCAGTTAAGGTTTTATGAATGGTTAGAAAGTAATTCAGAATTATGCTAAGAAGGTGATTAAAATGTCCTTACCCTTTGACCCAAAAATTTCATAGCTAGATACCTATATACACACACATACACATTATATATATATATATGTGTATGTATATATACATACATATACATAGAGAGAGAGAGAGAGAAAGCAACATTTTTTTTGCAATAACAAAGCCCTTGAAACAAATTCATCATTTCACATCAATAAATTCTGCATGGTACAATGTCACTGTGATGAAATTATAAATTAATATATAAAAACATGAACTGATGCAAAATTAAGTAAGTAGAATCAGGGAAATATCACAGAGCCAGGAAGGAAGAAGGAGGCAGAGATAGCAAAAAGCCTGATTACTCTAACCACATAAGTGAAAAGATCAAAATAAAAACATCTAAATTGCTTGCTATTAAATTATGGTCATGTTGCCTCCCCCCCCAAAAAAGCTATGAGAAGATATTCTTCCCCTCCCTCATTTTTTTTGCAGAAATGGCAGATCATATGTGAAATGTTTTAGATAATGTCAGACCTTTCAAAGTGTTGGTTGGCTTTACTGGACTTTTTTTCCCTTTTTTTTAATTTTTTGTTATGAAAGATGGACCTCTAGAAAGGGGAAAGGGAGGGATACACTGGAAAATGTAAGTGATATAAAAACAACAATTATCAAAAGGATATATGTTACTTCCCCATTATTGTCAAAGACATGATTACCTTTCACCCCCTCTCAAGCTCTGAGGCTTGAAATCTCAGTAATATTCTTAACTTCTCACTTACTTACCTATTAATATCCAATCCATTACAAAATCATGTGATTTCTACCTCTCCAACATCTCTCATATATGCCCTCTTCTCTTCACTCATAACTTTCTAGTTCAGTTGTTGATCACCTCTTATTTAGACTGTAGCAATAGCCTTTTTTTCTTAAAGAATGCTTTTGTTTTATTTTTCTTCAAGTACAAGTAAAAACAACTTTATCATTAATTTTTTAAAATAATTTTTAATTTCAAATTCTCTTCTCTCCTCCCCACTTATTAAGCAGTAGCCTTCTAATTAGTTTCCCTATCCTGAAACTCTTCGCATGTCAGTTCATCCCCCACACCTGCCAAAATGGTTTTCCTAAAATATAAGATGTGAACATATCAATCATCTCCCCTAATTAACTAACCCATTACTTCTAGGATCAAATATAAAATATAAATATATAAATATAAATAAATATAAACTCCTTTGACATTTCAAGTTCTTCATCAGTAGTAGTTCTGCTTACTGCCCCTCCACATCCCTCTTCCATGCATTTGTCCTGGTTATCTCTCAGACTTGCAACACTTTCACTTCTCACTTATAATACTCAACTTCCCTCAATATTCATTAAAATGCCACCTTTGGCAAGAGGCATTTGCCATTCTCCAGTGCTACTTCTATCTTTCCTCCTAAGATTCCGTTCCTTTCTACTCCGAATGAGTCTTGTAATGAGAGAGACAGACAGCAGATAGGCAGAAACAGAGACAGAGAGAGATGAAGGATAAATAAATAAATAGATGATAGGATAGATAGATAAATATGTAGACATGCACATATAGACATAGTTATTTATGTTGTGTGTATTATTATATTATATTGCATATGTCGTATTGTTTCTTCCATTCAATTATAACCTTTTTAAGAGCAATGACTGTTTTTGCTTCTCTTTTTATCCCCAGCACTTAGCAAAGTATCTAGCATAGGGATCCTTTACCAGTCTTTATGTCATGAGTCCTATTGGTAGTGTGGTACATCCTATGGATTCCATCTCATAAAAATGTTTTTAAATGCATGAATAAAATACATAGGACTGCATAAGAAATCAAATATGTTGAAATGTAGTTATCAAAGTATTTTTAGAAGACAAATGCACAGATTCCAAGTTAATAATCCTTACTTACTTCATAATAAGTATTTTATAAATATTTGTTGATGGATTGATCAAACAGGAGAGCCAGCAGGTGAGCCCTATTCTTGGATGCCATTCCTTGTGCAGTAAGTACAGTTGAAAGAACACTAAACATGAAGTCCACATAGATTATGTATGTGTGTGTATAGTATTTAACTATACTATCATAGTGTATATGTGTTTATAGTATACGGCAAATACTATATATAAAAATATATAGTACGTTTAAATACAATATATATCTGTGTGTGTATAGTATATGGGAAATATATAAAAATATATAGTATAGTTAAATACTATACACATACACATAATATGTATTGTGTGTGTGTGTATAGTATTTAACTATACTATCATAGTGTATGTATATATAGTATACGGCAAATACTATATATAAAATATATATAGTATGTTTAAATACACTATATATACATATATATGTGTATGTAGTATATGGGAAATATATAAAAATATATAGTATAGTTAAATACTATACACATATATGTGTGTATAGTATTTAACTATACTATCATAGTGTAGATGTGTATATAGTATACGGCAAATACTACACATAAAATACATATAGTATGTTTAAATACAAAATATATATATATATATGTGTGTGTATAGTATATGGGAAATATATATAAAAATATATAGTATAGTTAAATACCATATACAATATGCATACATATCATAGTGTATGTATATGCATAGTATATATAAAATATATAGTACGTTTAAATACTATATATATGTGTGTGTGTATAGTATATGGGAAACATATAAAAATATATAGTATAGTTAAATACTATACACATACACATAATATGTATTGTGTGTGTGTATAGTATTTAACTATACTATCATAGTGTATATGTGTATATAGTATACGGCAAATACTACATATAAACTACATATAGTATATGGGAAATATATATATATATATATAAATATATGGTATAGTTAAATACCCTATATTTATACATATGCATACATATCATAGTGTATGTATATGCATAGTATATGGCAAATACTATATATAAAAATATATAATATGTTTAAATACAATATATATACATATATATGTGTGTATAGTATATGGGAAATACATATATAAAAATATATAGTATAGTTCAATACCATATACATATGCATACATATCATAGTGTATGTATATGCATAGTATATGGCAAATACTATATATAAAAATGTATAATATGTTTAAATACAATATATATACATAGTATATGGGAAATATATAAAAATATATAGTATAGTTAAATACTATACATATATACATAATATGTATTGTGTGTGTATAGTATTTAACTATACTATCATAGTATATATGTGTGTATAGTATTCAGCAAATAATATATATAAAATAAAGATAGTATGTTTAAATACAATATATATGTATATATGTGTATATAGTATATGGGAAATATATAAAAATATATAGTATAGTTAAATACTATACATATATATATGTGTGTGTGTATCTAGTATATGGCAAATACTATATATGTGTATTGTATAAATAGTATAGTTAATTACTACATATAAACATATTTGGTACAATTAAAATATTTTTGAAAATAAGATATAACTTTAACATATTTAACATGTATTGGTCTACCTGCCATCTAGGGGAGTGGGTGGGGGAAAGGAAGGAAAAAGTTGGAACAAAGGGTTTTGCAATTGTCAATGCTGAAAAATTACCCATGCATATATCTTATAAATTAAAAGCTATAATTAAAAAAAAAGAAAAGAAAAGAAGATCTAGTTCTTTGATATCTGGCCTTGACTAAAGGTGGGAATAGAGAAATCCTTCTAACTCTATTATTCAATCATTCAGTAATCCGATTCCTGTAGGCCTTGCCTCAATATGCCCAATATCCAGCGTCTCTTCCCTGGGTTATAACTGTACACACGAATCACTTATACCCTTAAATAACGACACATGGTGGGGGCAGAGGAAAGGTCATCCTTTGGTTTGCAGAAAATACTGGTATGAAAAAGCTAGAATGTTTCTAACAGCTGCTTAATCTGTTTTTTGATCTCCAGTTTCTAGCACGCTTCCTGGCACGTAGTAGGAACTTAATATTTTGTTCATTGATGTGTACAAATCACGTCCCCTGATACAATGTAAACTCCTTGAAAGCAGAGAACATTTCATTTTGTCTTTGTGACCCCCTTGGCTTCTAGAACAGCACCTGGCATGTAGTAGGTACTTTGAAAAAATAGTTTTAAAATTTTAAACTGTGTTTAATTTAATAACTTTCATAGCTTTGACCCCCCACACACAAGGTGTATATTCCCTAACCAAATGTCTAGTCAATGGAGATCCATTTCGGGGATTATCGTGGTTTATGGCTGGAAGTATTGTTTGAAATATGCAAAACTGCATTTTTATTTGAAGAGCTCCACAGCTCCTCATTTATAACATTGTTTATTTCACATACCACAACATGCTTTAATTAAAAGAACCAATAAACTTTTTTCAACTGTGGTTGCACCCTATGACTCATAAGCTTGCTTTCTCCTTCCCCTCCCCCACCCCAAATCAGTTCAACAACATCTGGTAGCTTATATAAGGAGAGAGGATGTTCTTTACAATTGGTGATCTCTCTGGACAACATGTTTCTGCATTTGGCTGCCTTCCATTTTTCTCAGAGTTGCTTTCGTACACTCGTAGTGGTATTCCTCTGTCCTAAAGATGCACATATATGAGAATTTAATCCACAATTTTATTTTTAAAAAACTTGATCAGTGATCAATCTGCTAAATTCACTATCAGTTTCTAAATTCCACTGTTAATTTTGCTGTATTGCTTTAACAAAACAGGGAGTATTTGTGAGTATTAACAGAGCAAAATAATAAATAGGACCCCTGATTTAGATCATCTGGTCCCCCTCATTTTACATGTGGGAAAGCAAAGATTTCAATAAGTTAAGTGAGTGACTTGTCCAAGATCAGAAAGATAAGGAAGTAGGACTTGAGGGCAAAGGTTCTAGTGCCAGAATCCACACTTTTCCCATTGTATCTTGATCCCGAGACTGCCTTGGTGGTTATACATTGCAAAATCCACAGAACCTCAGTACCCTCTGATAAATCACCGAAAAGAAGATAAGGATCAGATATTGCAAAATGTATCTCTAGACATGGAGCATTTTTTTTTTCTTCACAGATGTTTTTCACATCCTCTCTGACTCACAGCTCTTCAGACAGCATAAAATATGCATGATATTCACACTGCTAAAGCTTCTTAAAACATGCCCTAAGGTTTCTGAATGTTTCTGTTTTAATATCTTTTCTTACATTAAAATTTAAATTTGAAAACAAAAAAGAGAAAGAGACCATGTTCTGCAACTGAAATTACATCCGTTTAAATCAGATCAGATTCTTGTGATTTGGAGCTATTGTTTCTTCAGGCGGAAAAGGATGAAGCTATTCCAAGTCGCTCACTCTACATCTGCTGCTTTTTCATTTCTCTGGATAAGATATGCTGTGAGTAAAAAACCATATTGTAATCGAACTTGGCAGCCCCTGAGACTATAATTGAGACCAGATACACAGAGCACTTAATTTAATTTTCAGTTTAAGGATAAGACAACATTGACATCCAAAATGCAATTTAGTATGATATAGATAAGCTCCATGAAGGCAAGGACTATTTCTCTTTGGTTTATGTACTGCCATTGCTTAGAACAGTGCCTGGCATGTAGTGGAGCTTTGTATGAACTTACCTAATTGAATTATATATGGTTCAGTTAGATCAAATTGGGTTTGTCATTAGCTTTGTATGGAACTGTGCCATCTTCTCCTGCTTCAGTCAATCACTCAATCAATCACCCCAAAAGCACTTATTAAAATACCCTCTATATCCCTGACACTATGGTAGGTTCTGGGAACATTCAGACAAGAATGAAACAGTGATCTGTCCTTAAGGAGGTTACATTCTATCTGTGGCATTATGTCCATACATAAATTTAGAGAAAATAGAAATATAGATAGATATAAATGATACAGAAACAGAAAATATGGAGATATGTATCTAGATATAGATATATAGATGAGATAGAGGCAGAAATATGTTGATGATATATGGATAGATGATATAGATATTTAGATGAGGTATGATATAAAAAGGGCAGCTAGGTGACACAGTAGGTAGAGTGCCAGCTCTGGAGTTGAATCTGGCCCCAGCCACTTGCCAAGCTGTGTGTATCTGGGCAAGCCATTTAACCCTGTTTGCTTCAGTTCCTCATCTGTAAAATGAGCTGTAGAAGGAAATGGCAAATCACTTTGATATTTTTGCCAAGAAAATCCCAAATGGGGTCATGAGGACAGACAGAAAGATAGACAGATACATACATACATAGATACATAGACAGATAGATAGATAGATATAAATAGATAGATAGATGTAAATAAATAGATGATAGAGAAAGAGACAGTTGGATGGATGAATCAATAGACAGACATAGATAGAGAAAGAGATGATTGGATGGGATGGATTGATAGATAGATAAATAGAGAGATGGTTGGATAGATAAATGGATGAATGGATGGATCAATAAAACAGATAGACAGATAGATAGATAGATAGATAGGTAGGTAGGTAGAGAGAGAGAAAGAGAGAGAGATAAATAGATAAAGAAATGGTTGGAAAATTTGATGGATGAATGGATGGCTCAATAGACATGACAAACAGACAGATAAATATATAGACACTATTGAAATGCCTGAAAACAACAATGATATAAAGAGAAAGATAAGATATAAACATATTATGTGGTCAGAAGTGATGAGAATGCATTGCCAGCCTCACAGTCTGCCATTTCAAAAGCACAGAGATGGCAAATCTTCTGCGGAATGTTAAGAAGACCAATCTGGCTGAATGTCAGAGTTCAGGAAAAGTGATCACATATAATAAGGCAAGAAAGGTTAGGATCAGGTTGCAAAAGGCTTTAAATGCCAAATAGAAAAATTCATATTTGTTCCTAAGTATTTAGGGAGACATTGGAGGATGGTGAGTGATATAGTCAGACTTGTGTTTTGCTTGCTTACAAAAAGTCAACCTAAAAACTTGGAGACCTCTTAATAGTAGCTATGTCACCACTTCCTCTTTCAAATCTTACTACAAAGGACTATTACTGAACCAGAGTATTTTATTAAGGACAGATTCTTGGCACTTGAAATTCCCTCAAATTTAAAAAATATAGTCATTTGAAATGAAGTAATTTGCTTTTTGAAGGCAAAGCGTGTGTGTGTGTGTGTGTGTGTGTGTGTGTGTGTGTATACCTTTAGGGATATTATGAGCTTGGAAAATCAATAAAGATATTTCGACACTTGCCTCTGTTCAGTAGACAGCAGCAGATCTTTCTGTTGACTGGCTTTGCCGAAATGTTTTTCTTTGTTATGTGAAAGGATTTTATAATGGACATTAAGAGGAGAAATGACTAATGTAAAAGCAAAGGTTTAAAAAAATTTGATGTACTTTATTCCAAGTATTGATAAGCCAGCTTCACAATAAGATACTAAATTTTTGTTCATCTCAGCAACATATTGCCTTAATTTAAATACTGATGATTTGATTGGAAGAGTTTTTAATTTATGGTATTTGTTTTGTTTTAGAATTTCCAGTGATAGAGAGAATCTATGGCAACCTGCTGGTTGTCTCAGATGTCCTAAAAAATTATATACACATTTATTTCTTGTCAACACCAAGTAAAAATGTTAATCAATCCTACTGAATGCAGAATACTGACAAGATGCTAGGAGCTCTTACATCTAGTTTGGCAAACCATGGGAACTCTGGCTTAGGAATGAGAAAATAAATTATGTATAATATTTATTTAAACTATCTGGCAATGTGACTGGCATGCACTCAGAGAAAAGAATGTTTTCAGGAAGTAGGGAACAAGTGTTGGATTTTTAAAATTTTTATTATTATTATTATTATTATTTTTTTTTTTTGCTGTAAGAGAAAGCAACATAGAAAGAATAGAATTGTTTGTGCATTTCTAGTCACAAATATATATTTATCCCTTTGCTAGATACTCTCCTGGGTCTCTTCCTTTTGTCATGCTCAGCTGATGCTTTTGGGGCCCAGCTTTGCTCTGTGGGCGTTTAGAGCAGAGGGAAAGTGACTAAAATCCCTCCTTTCACATGTACCCACAGACAACATTTACAAATCTGGTTAGTTCAGTAATTTCCCACCTGCTGCCAAGATACCCGAATCAGACAGATGAATTTCTTCCTACTTGTGAGGGAGTAGGTGTAGGACTGAGAATCAAGGAGCTCCCTGACTGCATTTAAATTTTATGAGTTCCCCAAACCAAAATTTCCCATGAATTCTGATTGTTTTCTTAAATCAAGGCTTTCCTTTCTTGAATTTTAAAAAAAAATCAATTCTTCTTGTTCAATTTTAGACGTTTCATGTGCTATACATGATTGCACATATATAACCTATATCAATTGCTTATTATCTTGAAGAGAGAAAATCTCAGAACTCAAAAAAAATTTTAAACAAATGTTAAAATTTGTCTTTAAATGTAATTGGGAAAAAAATAAAATAGTATTAGATTGTCAAAAAAACAAAGATATTTCACCCTTTATTTCTCAACTCTGTCTTTTCTGTAATGTTTCACACTGGCATCAGAACTCAAAAGCTATGTCTAAAGGGTACAAGCATCTACTATGAAATGTCATCCATGAGCCAATGAGTATTGTTTCCTTCCTTCATACTTGTGTTATGGGGGTAAGAGGGAGAAATTTGTCAGGGTAGAAGGAAGCATAGTATAATGAATATAGACCAGAACATAGGAGGAGCTGGGTTCTAATCTTGCTTCTGACATATAAATACACATATAAATACACAAAAACACATATAAACACACATAATCTATAATTATATCTATAGATCTATATCTATTTGACATGTAAATACACACATCTATCTATGATATACCTATAGATAGAAAGGAAGGAAGGAACAAAGAAAAAGAAAGGAAGGAAGATAGATAAATAAATGAGAGATGGATAGACACAGATGATAGACAGATAGGTAAATATAGATAGATAGACATATACATACATAGATACATAGATGGAGGAACAGATATATATATAGATAAACAGAGAGAGATGGTTGGATAGATGGATGAATGGATGGATTAATAAAAATAGGTAGATAGACAGGCAGACAGATAGATAGGCAGACAGGCAGAGAGAAAGTCTATGTGACTGTATGCAAGTCATTCCATATCATGGTGCCACAGGCATTTCTAAAACAACTTACACATAAGGCAGTTAGGCAGCACAACTGGGCAGGAAAACCTGAACTCAATTTTTGCCTCAGGCAAACCTTTTAAGCTCTTTCTGCCTGTTTCCTTCTGTAAAATGGGAATGTTACTCTCCCTATCAAATAAGAATCATAATAGCAACTTCCTCCCCGGCTTGTTGTGAGGATCAAGTGATACCACACTTAAAAAGCACTTCCCTAACCTTTAAAGTACCACATAAATGCTACTTATTATGTTAAATTGTTAATCTACATTGTCAAAGGGAGGTTCTATACCAGAAGTTCCAAGTGCTATTAAAGTAGGAGATTCAAATCAAGTCCTCTCACTAAAACAATCTATATGTATACCCCAAGTGCTTTGAAATTCCACTTCAATATGAAACAATATGCCTTTAATGTTAACTCAGAAATAGACATTCATTTCTTCCCATATCAATTGAAATCTAGAAAAGTACTTTTAAGTTCAAAACTATACTAAGACTTTTGGTGTTAACTGCTTATCTATGAACAAATCACACTTTCTGAACCTCAGTTTCCTTATCTGAAAGAAAATAAAGATGAGAATACCAGTGGTAATTATTTAAGAGTGTGCACAAAGGACTTTGTGAACCTTAAGGTGCTCTCTCAATGTCAGTTCTCAATATGTTTTAGTTTTAAGCTTCTTGCTTCTTCCTACTACAGCTTGAGAATAATGGATTCCACCAGCAAAGGCATTCAGAGAGAAATACATCTCCCAGAACACTTTGGTTACTGTGGAAACTGATTGGTTCCTGTTTGGGTCAGCCTGTGAATACTGGGTGAAACTGTCTGTCATCACTAAAATCTTGTTTATATTCTTTCAATTCCCTTCAAGAAATAGGGGGACTTTGTACCCCAGAACTAAAGGCTGCCTATTGCTTATGCTCTCCAGGAAACAGTCTAAATGAGTAGTATTTTCCTTTGAATAGACCACACAGAGATCTCACATTTCTTATTTATTATATATTTTTCTGTAGAAAATGTATCTTTTCACCAGCTTTCACCACGGGGCAGACAAGCCAACCTGGCTGAAACGCTAAGACACCCTGAGGGAGAAATAGGAGGAAAAAATACCAACCAAGTCAAAATACCACCCTCATTTAACCATTGTCTTCTCTCAGACTTCAGTGGAGATAGCCCAGGACACTGAGCCCAAGAGACCTGGAAATAGAAGTACCTCCGAGATATCAGTCCTGCTTCCTTCCTAGGCTCTGTGGATATAACTGAGGGGAGAGATCACTGTGGAGAAGAGTACCACTTTTCTTGGTACCACCAACACCAATTGCAGCTATCATCCTGGGAGAGCACCTATAGAAGGAAGCTTCTGCAGGTGTAACAGCCCCTGCCTTCTCAATAGCCATAGCTACTAAAAACCTGGGGAAAAAAATTCTTGTTACCAAAATCTTTGGAATGATCGAAGGGTCTAACATCAATTATCTGGGAAAATGACATTTAAAACAATGCATTGCAACAGGCTCTATTGCTGCACCTTAAGGATTATAGAGCCTTTCTATATGTATTGTCTTTTCCATTTGAATGTGAGCTCTTTGAAATCAGAGACTGTCTTTTGTATTGTCTTGTATAGTCTTGCTATTTAGAAATTCAGTGCTTGGCACAAATCTATAATAAAAGTCTTTTAAATAATTTATTCATTCATACATCTGCCACCATCTTGGACCTGTAGAACTCTAGAATTTTCTTGTGATCCCATTGCCCAAAATCATGGTGGGATACTTTCATATGATCATTCATTGGAAAGATAACTAACCTGGAAAACAGATACAGGAGAGATAATTTTAAAATTACTGGTCTACCTGAAAGCCATGATCAAAAAAAAAAAAAAAAAAAAATCTAGATAGCATCTTTCAAGAAATTATCAAGGAAAACTGTCCAGATATCCTAGAACCAGAAGAACCAAAAATGGAAATTGAAAGGAAACTATAGGCTTCCTTCATCTAGCTCTATTGCATTTGAAACATTTAAAAATAAACCAGAAATAGATCATGTTGTCTAAGGAATAGCCTAGATCATTGATCTAATTCACTAATTTCTAATTCACTAAATTCACTATTCACTAAAAATAGTGAATAATTTTCTTGTACACTGAGGCTCATGAAATTAACTTGCAAGGCAAGAAAGAAGTAAAAGCTACTTTCATGGAAGGAAGCAGTTAAATCAATTGAAGTCAAAACCAAATCAATTTAAAATATTCAAGTATTAAAGAAGTGGCCTTATACAGTTGTATAAGCTAGTTCCACAATCATTTTGGGTCTGATGTTGGACTTCCATGATTCCACCAAAGGGCAGGATCCAGATTGCTTTAAGGCAATCTCCTAATCATGACCCCAATAAAGGCCAACAAAATTTCTAGAGCTGACCCTTCTAACAGCAACAACCAATTAATGAGTTCTTCTGCTTCAGTTGAAAGAACGGCCTTTCTACATTCTCCAAACCATAAATGCAACACTTTCAACATTTATAATGCTATAATTATTATTATAATGCTCTTATTATATATCATGAGATAATATATATAGGACACTTTTCAAATCTTAAAATGCTATGTAGATGTCAATTATTATTATCATTATTATATCCTTAGGTACAAAACATCAAGTCAGGTTCTAGGGATGTTCAAAGATAAACAATAAAAGATGTGTAATCTCAGTCGAATTTTGGTTAAGATCATAATTCTATATTTTTATAGAATTTTAATTTTAATTAGGTTGGACTATAATACAACCTAATTAAAAATAAGAATAGGAGAAAGCATCTAGGTGGCACAGTAGACTCAAAGTCACGAATACTCATCTTTGTGAGTTCAAATCCAGCCTGAGATACTTTATGTCAAGTCACTAAAGCCTTAGTTTCCAGAGCTAGGGAAGGAAATGGCAAACCATTCTAGTATCTTTGCTGAGGAAACCCCAAATGGGTTTATGAAGAGTCAGACATAACTAATGTGACTAAATAACATCAAAAAAAACCTCCTGAGATCAAGGACTGTTTTTCTTTTTGCTTATATTTGTATTGTATTGAACAGTGCTTGGCACATAGTTAAGTACTCCATAAATTCTTTTTTCTTTTCTTTTGTCCTTTCTTTCTTCCTCTTCCTTCCTTTCTTCCTTTAGACCCTCCTCCCTCCTTCTTTCCTTGCTTCCTTAAATTTGAACAAGGCTATAGAGATGGGAACAGGAGAATGACATGGCTAAAGCTCAGACTACAGTGTGCCTTGAATCACATATTAAAGCATTTGGAATTTATGTAGCAGACTACAAAGAACTGATGAAATTTTTTGAACAGCCGAGTAATATGATGTGATATGTCCTTCAGTAAGATTTATTTGGTCACATTGAATGAAGAGAGGAGAGAATGCAGGCAGCTGGTCCTAAAGGTATTTCTTTGATTTTTTTTTTTTTTTGGTAGTTACAAAATTCCACAAATAATTGCTGGATTTGTAAGATTAAAGTAGAATAGCTCCCAAATGTGTGTGTGTGTGTGTTGTCTTGAGTCATTAACTGATAATTAACTGCCCAAATTATTAAAAGAAACAAAGAAAGATGGTGATACTTGATGAGAAACATCCTTGCTAACACAAATGACTGTTTTTGTAAGTATCTGTCCTTCCTCTTCACTACAGGCAAATTAACTCTATAACAAGTAGAGGAAGAAGTAACTGGAATATTTATTTAAGGAAGAAGTACATCTACCAACTACTGGTGAATAATTAGGTTAACTCCAACCTTGCTGCTTTTAGATCACTTTTGTTGTATGCAGAGAAAGACCTGAGTTCAAATCCCACTCCAGACACTTACTACCTATATGACCTTGGCAAGTTAGATAACCCTGTTTGTCTCAGTTTCCTCAACTGTAAAATAAGGCAGAGAAAGATATGGCAAACCATTCCAGTACCTCTGCCAAGAAAACCACAAAAAACAACTGAACACACATTGTTCACAAGCTTTAGGTTAGAGTCTTGAAGGGTAGGATTAGGAAAGTTATAGTTTATGTAGGATGGATTTCTGGAGATTTTCCCTCAGTAGGTAGATGTGTCTCTAAGTCTTTTCCCCAGTGTATTAATTGACTAGATGGTAGCCTAGGAAGCAATGTGTTTTCTGTTTACATTTGCTAAGCAATCTGTGTTGAGAAGTACTTGGTACTATCCCCGGTGGCAAAGAAGCCAGTTTCTCAATAATAATCTGTTCTAGGATGATTCCTAGTCAGGTGCTGCGTTTAGCATTTAGCAGATATAGGATTGTTATATCTGTATTCAGATATAGCAATGATTCCAAGACTATCCCATGACCCTTGGGATATGTTTAATGAAAAAAACTGGCAAGGAATCAGGTGATCTAAATTCCAATCCTCACTCTTTGTGTGTGAGCACTGAAAAAATATAGAAGGTGAGGATGGGAGGTGAGATGGGGAGGAGCGGGGTTCTAGGTTGAAGGGATGGGGAATAGAACAAGAAAAGGAAAAAAAACATGAAATTTTATTCTTAAAAGATAAATTATTTTAAATGATCAATTTTCATTAATATACAGTATTGTCCTCTTAATTTGTCATCTATTTTAGAGTATTCTGCCCAGATTCCTTTTGAATTCCCAATTCTCCTCACAGATTAAACAATTGTCAAATATTTCCACAATCACATATTTTTTTCCTAATCCTTGATTTCATTCTACTTCAATTCAGTAAACTTTGACTAAGCATCCAGGAACCTAGAAACCTAGGTTATAAAGATACAAAGACAAAAATCCCTGCCTACAAGGAAATCGGTCTACTAAAGAAAAACATTTAACTCAAATATTACAGTGCTTGGTATGTAGTAGGTACTCAATAAATATTTGTTGACTGATTATTGACTGACTGATAAAGGAAGAAATCTGTTTTGAAAAAAAAAAAAAAAAGCCTGAATAGGAACTCCAGTTAAAAGAAATTATGGAAATGTCCTCATTTGAACAATTTTATTTTTAAAGTTTTTTTTAATTTTATTTTTATCCTGAACTTAATAAACACTAAATAACACGGTCATTTGGCAGCCAGTTGGCACAGTGGATAGAATGCTGGGTTTGGAGCCAGAAAGACTGTAATACAATTCTTGTGTCAGATATGTACTTCCTATGTGAGTCTAAGCAAGTCACTTACTCTGTCTTAGTTTCAACATTTATAAAATGGGAATAATATTAATACCTATCTCACAAGACTGTTGTGAAGATCAGATAAGGTAGTATTTATTGTGTTTTGCACATTTTGAAATACTATATAAATGCTATGATTTCTACTAAAGTTTATTAGAAAGTATTACCAAGATTATTATTATATAATTTATATCACTGAAATTGCTGCATAAATGCTATGATTGTCATTACAAAGTAAACAGAAAAAGAGGATCGAAGATATCCCTTATGGATAGTTTGCTTTTCAATTGTATCATTAGTTCAACTTCTAGCTTTTAAAACTGTCCTGATTTTCTTTCTAGTCTTCCGTACTCTTCAACAGATGACCTTTAAAATGAAAAAATAAAATAAAATAAAAAGGGAGAAGAACACCTAGTTTTGGCATTCCATATTGGAACCAATGCTTTCGAAAGAAGTTCCAACTTTTAATAGGAGAGTTAGAATAGCTCTATATCTTTTTAGCACCAAACATTCCTCCTCATGCGTAGGCAGTTCAGTTTCACAAGCTCATATGAAATTCTCTTTTACAAAAGCCTTTTGGTCTGGCACCAAAGCAAAAAAAGTGACAGGCAGAGGGGAAAATCTCCTGATCATTCTAACTCCAGTTTCAGGAACCCAAAGCCAATGGAAGCCATCCCACTTCATTCTGGATAGAGGGAAGTAGAACTAAACCCCAGAAGTCCCTTAAAGCTATTTATTTTATTCCTTAAAGTTAAATTCCCTACTATAATCTTAATCTTTTTTTATTATTATTATAGCTTTTTATTTACAAGTTTATATGCATGGGTGATTTTTCAGCATTGACAATTGCCAAACCTTTTGTTCCAATTTTTTCCCTCCTTCCCCCCACTCCCTCCCCCAGATGGCAAGTTGACCAATACATGTTAAATATATTAAAGCATATGTATAACTTTAATCTTATTGATACTTTAAATTCACTGGTTTAGGTTAAGCCATATTTTCTTCCTCTATAAAATATAAAGAGCCATATTAAGTGCCTCCAAAATAATAATAACAACCAGCCTCTGTATAGGACTTTAAGGTTGGCAAAGCACTCTGCAAAGAAGTGTATGCTGTTTTTATCCCTATTTATTAACATTCTTATTTTACAAATGAGGAAACTGAGGCAGAGAATGTGATTTGTCTAGTATTACACAGCTAAGTTACTGTATGAGATCTGAACATAAGTTCTTGATTCCAGGCTGAGAGCTCTACTATTTTGCACTACCTGGCACTCTAGCAGGGTAGTGAGGGTGATATAATATAGATCATCTGGGGAGTAATTGTCCAGTAATGTTGTGATAAGAATTTGGAAAGATTGGTAATCTGTCATTATATAAATTGTTCTCCTGATTCTGCTCATTTCAGTTTGCATCAGTTCATGCAAATCTTCCCAGATTTCTCCGAATTCAAGCCTTTTCATCATTTGTCATAGCACAATAGTATTCTATTCTTTTCAGTCACTTAGTCTTTCTCCAATTGACAACCCCCCCCCCTTTTTAGTTTCCAGGGTTTTGTGACAACAATAAGTTATGCTATTAATATTTTTTGTACAACTACATCCTTTCTCTCTTTCTTTTGTCTCGTTAGGGCAGGGGTTCTTAAACTTGGGTCCATGATCTTGAGTTTTTCTAGTATTTTAATAGCTTCATTTCAATATAACTGGTATCCTTTGTAATACTATGCATTTTATTTTGTGTATTTAAAAGTATTATTCTGAGAAAGGTCTATAGGCTTTACTAAACTGTTTCCAAAGAAGTCCAGGCCAAAAAAAAAAAAGGATTAAGAACCTTTATTTTATGGTATATCTCCAGTAGTTGCATTGCTGGGTCAAAGGGTATGCAGAATTTGACTACTTTAGGGATACCCTAAACTTCATATTATTTCCTATAATGGTTTGAACAGTTCAAAGCTCAGAAATAGCATTCTAGTGTGTTAGGGACTGTTTTTCCTTTTGGACTTTTCAAAAATACCTAGCAGATACTATTTAATCTTATAATTAAATACTTAATAAATGCTTATTAAATTAGAACAGGTATTTGAGAAGGACTGGTATCTTATTGTCAGCCAAAGTAAAAAGTCTGCATAGTGAGGAATAATGGGAAAGGGGTTGTATAAGTAGAAGTAAAGATGGGAGAGCTCAACTTTCTTCAGAGCCAGTAAGAAGCTCCCCTATGGCTGCGCCTGCTGTCCACCTAAGCTTCTGGGCTGGGAGAGCCCCTCCAAGGCTTTTGTCTCTAGTTGCTACTTCATCCCCTGTAAACTAAACTGATTGGCTCAACACACCCTCAAATTGTCCCTCTCTTGTGGGATGAATGTCTGCACCATTTTCATAACAGATTATCAATAGAGATTGCCTAGAAGTGTGGCCCAGGGAAGGGATTCATCAGAGGGCTTCGCTGGCTGGGCTTGAGCAGACTCTGGCCAATGTGACTTACAGCCTTGGACCTGGCAACAGTACGAAGAGAATTGTTTGGCTTGGCCCTTGGAGCAGCAAAGGCTGCCCAAGCAGCTGGAGGCCTGAAGGGCGGAGAGAAGAGACTTTATGGGTAATCTGGCAGCAGAGGCAGGTGATGATGTTCATGTTTTTGCGTAGGATCTATGTTCTGCTAGAAAAGGGGGTTTGGGAAAGAGGGAGGGGGAAGAAACATGGGGCAAAAGGCAAGAGAAGGAAAATCAGAGTTTCTGTTGAAAGATGGCTTAAGGAGGTGATCTGAAATCTACTGACATCAGAACTGTTGATCACCTGAGGTGCGAAGCCAGGTGAGCTTAGGTGAGAGATGCTTGGCAGACAACCGCAGGGAAGCCCTGGGCACGGATTGCCTGTATTTTTATCAGCGACAGTGAATCATGGGCATTTAGCGTCAGAAAGACTTACTGTTCTGATACCTCGGACGACTCCACCACGGTATTTTTAACCCAGTGTTTAAGAAAAGAAAAAAGAGCATGCTTGTAATTATACCTTGTTCTGGAACAGAGAAACCAAAAGCTCACCACCATTCCTGCGCCAGAGCTTTCTATGATTGATGAACACGGGGCCCCCAAAGGAGCTGTCTGACTGAGCCTCCTTGAGCTCAATATGATTCCAGGACACGGATGTGTCGGCCTGAGGTGCTGTTGGTATATGTGCTCTTGCATTGTTTCTCAGGCTGCTCCAAGTTAGGAGGTACATGCCTTTGTGGGACTGTTTGTACTCTAGCAAACACAGCGGCCATTATGTACTCTTCAACATCCTACACGCAGCTGTGAACACTTGTGTGAGAGCCAGTTTATCTGCAATGGAATTAACTGAGAAAGGAATTTTTGAACATTATCCCAAGTCAGTTCCTTACATTTCTCCGGGAACGTCCTGGGCTCCCTGACATTCCTCTCCTGGCCAACGAAAACAGGCAAACTGAGTTTTGCTTTGATGTTGTGTTACCTCCTAGCTTCCCAGGGTGTGGCTCTGGGATATAACCCCCAGTTTCCATATGGAATCTCCATTCACTATTTTTTTGGCCCAGAGCTGGGAGGGTGTCTCTTGGGATACATGACATATACTAGTCTTCCTCTTAAAGTGATAACCTACTACTAACTACTGACTTAAGAATCCAGGCTGCATCCTACTTTCAGTCAAAGCAAAGATGGCAGCTCATTTATCAATTTAACTCCTTAAAAGTCTATTGAGAAGCAGCTGGAGCACCAACCCTGAAGTCAAGAGGACCTGAAGTCAAATCTGGCCTCAGACACCTAATATTTCTTAACTGTCTGACCCTGGGCAAGTCACTTAACCCCAAATGCCTCAGAAGAAAGAAAGAAGAAAGAGATAGAGAGAAAGAAAGAAAGAAAGAAAGAAAGAAAGAAAGAAAGAAAGAAAGAAAGAAAGAAAGAAAGAAAGAAAGAAAGAAAGAAAGAAAGAAAGAAAGAAAGAAGGAAAGAAAGAGAGAAAGAAAGAGAGAGAGAGAGAGAAAGAAAGAAAGAAAGAAAGAAAGAAAGAAAGAAAGAAAGAAAGAAAGAAAGAAAGAAAGAAAGAAAGAAAGAAAGAAAAAGAAAATAACCTTGTTAAGGAGAATTAGAAAAGACTTCTTATAAAAGGAAAGGAAGAGGAGGAAAAATTCCAGGCATGAAGGAGTGGGGAAAAAAAAAAAAAAAACCAACAGGTTTTACTTTACCCATCTGCAATAATAGAAATAGTTTGACCAAGGTTAAAATTTCTTGCTTCCAAGTTCCTACTGGTAACACTAGTGTTATATTATTAACAAATATCTATTCCAATGTTCTGCTACTGACAGCACTACACACTTTGGTGCTGACATTTATCATCACTTTAACAGTAGGATTTGCAAAACCAAACCTATAAAGGCCTCTTTCCCATTAGATAAAATCCTGCGATTTATGTACCTGACAGCAGGTGAACAGTTGGATCTTGAGCTTTCTCTAGGCATGGATAGCAAAATGCCTGACCACCAGCCAGTTATGATTTTGCTGTTAAATATCCAAATAATTAACAAAACATTTTGTTTTACTTAATTTAGATAAAGATAAAATTTAGAGCAAGATTTAAAGAAATATGAAATCATAGGTACTCCTACTATTAATAGCACTTAATTTAACTCTGATTTTCCTTACCAAGAATGAATTTTTTCAAATATTCACTCACCACTAAGCTTTTTCTTAGAGTCGAAAGCCTTCTAGGACTTAGCTCTGGCTCAGAGTTCACCTTCTCTGTTGTTACTTTGGCATTAAGAGAATTTACAACATTTTTTTACTGTCAAAATTAATTATCCTTCTAGTAATTCTAACTGCCTTCCCAAAAGGACCTTGTGTTTGGTTTATAATCCCAAATACTTAAAAATACTTGTATCTTCTTTGTCTGAAGTTAACTACTTCTCCAGCATATACCACTTGTTTCTAGCCTTTGTGCTGCCTCCTATAAAGACAGTGGGAAAGATTATTAATATTTGCAATACATTCTTCCATAATCCTTTTTTATTTCATTTAAAGCTTGGTCTCTATTTAACCTATGCGATTCATGGCATGGGAGCTTTCATCTGCTGGACCTGGACAGGTTCACCTCTCTTTAGGTAACCTCCACACTTCAGAAGACTCATCATGGGGCAGCTAGATGGCTCAGTGGATAGAGCACCAGCCCTGAACTCAGGAGGATCTAAGTTCAAATTTGACCTCAGACACTTAATGCTTTTTAGCCAAATGACTTAACCCCAATTGCCTCAGGGAAAAAAAAAGACTCACCATATTGATGCTGGATTTTTTGGGGGGAACCCCACATGAACTTTAGCCCTTCAAGAACTCAGAATTTCAATGTTCAGAAAAGCCTTCTCCTCTTCAGTAGCAGGGATTACAGCCATGCTTAACCATGCCTAGCCAATAATTATCTTTTTTTTTCCCCAGTCAGAAGAGAGTTCTCTTGACAGCCAAGTTCTTTAAGTCATTTGCTGTTGTTTAGTCCCAACTGATCTTTATAATGCAGAGTTGTTTTAAAAATCATTTTGCTTAATAAATATTAAATATCTCTTACTTGCTAACCTAGACCCTTTGAAAATAGAGAGAGAGATTGTGCTTTTTTTCTCACATTAAAAAATTTTTTAACTGAATGGTATTTTTTAAAAACAAAGTAATAAAGTATTCTCTCTCATCACATGATCAGGAACCTACAGCCAAACTTGGCACATGTCCTGACAATTCTGAGCTTTTGCTTCCTATCAGATGATGAAAAAAACTGACCTGAGTCATTATGACTATGATAGTTAAACTTCAGGCTCTAAGGTTCCCAGGGACAGAGGTGCAAGCTAATTTTTTATTGCAAACTAAGGGAAAAAACAACATGTACTCATTAGACATGTTTAACATGTCTAACAAAGTAGACAAATTAATTGAAGACCATCCTAATAAAATGGAAAACACAGTAGTTTTAACATTAGAAGACCTGGATTCAGATCTTACTGTGGACATACACTGGCTCTGTGAACCTGAGAAAGTCCCATAATCCTCTGAGCTTTTCTCCTCTCAAAATGGGCATGATTGTACTTATACTCCCTACTTCATAATACTATTGTGAGGAAAGTGCTTTGCAAACCTCAAAATGATAACAATCCCCTCCAAATATACTCAACAAAATGAAAATTTTATTAACAGTTCTCAGCATTCTGGAATCTCTCAATCAATGACTTACAGAAACTCAGCAGTCATTTAGAAACCACCTGAGGCTTTGAGGTCTCATTAGAAGTTAACCCTACTTCCAACACAGACCACATGAACTGCATTTCCTTCTTTGTGAAAAGGGAACTAGAAAGTAATACTTCAACTTGATTATTTAATAGAGGAGCAACTTAGTGGAAGTAAGTTACAAGTTGAATGATAATCTAAATTCCTCAAATTAAGATGGAATGGTCTTTTTTTTTTTAAGCTTTTATTTTCAAAACATATGCATGGATAATTTTTCAACATTGACCCTCGCATAGCCTTGTGTTTCAGATGTTCCCCTCCTTCCTCCCATTCTCTCCCCTAGATGAAAACAATCCAATATATGTTAAACATGTTAAAATATATGTTAAATCCAATATATGTAAACATTTATACAATTTTCTTACTGCATAAGAAAAATCAGATCAAAAAGGAAAGAAAATGAAAAAGAAAACAAAATGCAAGTGAATAATAACAAAAAAAGTGAGAATGCTATATTGTGAACCACCCTCAGTTCCTACAGTCCTCTCTGGGTTAGATGGCCCTCTTCATCACAAGGTCATTGGAACTGGCCTCAATCATCTCGTTGTTGGAAAGAGTCATGTCCATCATATAATCTTGCCATTACTGGGTACAATGATTTCCTGGTTCTGCTCACTTCACTTAGCATCAGTTCATGTAAGTCTCTCCAGGTCTCTCTGAAATCATCCTGCTGATCGTTTCTTATAGAACAATAATATTCTATAACATTCATATATCATAACTTATTCAGCCATTCTCCAATGACTGGTTTCCACTCAGTTTCCAGTTTCTTGCTATTACAACAAGGGCTGCCACAAACATTTTTGCACATGTGGGTCCCTTTCCCTTCTTTAAGATCTCTTTGAGATATAAGCCCAATAGAAACATTGCTGGGTCAAAGGGTATGCACAATTTAATAACTTTTTTTTTTTTTTTTGGTGAGGCAATTGGAGTTAAGTGACTCACCCAGGGTCACACAGCTAGGAAGTGTTAAGTGTCTGAGACTAGATTTGAACTCAGATTCGAATATAGTTCCAAATTGGTCTCCAAAATGGCTGGATTGATTTACAATTCCACCAACAGTGTATTAGTGTCCCAGTTGGGAATAGTCTAATGATCCAGGACCAGAGCTAGAAGTACCCAAGTGGCCAGAGATAGTACCCAAAACCCTTCCTCAAGTGCAGAAGGGAAACATTCTTACTGATGATTTATCTTTGATCTTAGAGACATCTGGGGAAATGTTGACCTAATAACCGTAACTCATTTTTTCATTGAAAGGTACTAAATAACATATTTTACTAATGTTTTCAGAGTATTTGGATTTCTGCAAATAATATGTGCCAATGTACAGATGATAAGCCAAATTTTTTTACTGAAAGCCTGGGGCAGAATTCTGCCTGAAGCCTTCTGAAAAAGAAAGCCAAGGTAAGGTATGGGAAGAAGCAGGGAAGCCATTGGAGAATCTATCCCCCTAGTAAATACTTCATGCTATAAACATGAAGATCCACTTCTAAAACATCACCCATAATTAAAATTAGGTAGGAGGTTGATCCTGGCACACAACACATGCTGAAAAGAACTTTCTGTATTCACTAGCATGTTCTGTTTGGTTTGTTCCCAAGAAGTGGAGAAAACAGTTCTGTTCTGAAATAGCTCCGAGCTGAAGAAACATTCTGGACCTTAGCAGACAAGTCAGCACATGGAAGCATTCCCCAGAGTTTCCCCCAATCCCATCTTGCACTGCTCAGAAATCCCTCGAACCCAGTTAATATTGGTCTAAGTGATAATATACGCTCATTAAAACGCTATAAGGTAGGAATAAATGGAATTGTCAAAGTAAAACGGGGTATTATCCTCTTCTCCACACCCACAGAACTTTATTTGTAGCACACAATCTAGTGACACGTCGTCATCAAGAAGAATTTCCTGAAATCCTCTGAAGACTGACTCTGGAGCCCTTTGCTAGATTTCCCAGGTTTGGTGACAGGTCCTTTGGATGAACAGTTATGCACACCATGCTGAAAGACTGCCACTTTCAGTGGCACTTTTTATTCAGAGACCATACTTCTATGTTTCTATAATCTCATTCATGTAGGTCTTCCCTTCAAAGGTTTAGCTTGTGACCTGTACACATAAATAGATATGGAAACCACAAGGAACACAATTCTGAATTGCCAAGAGGGCAACACTTTGACATCCCAATGAATTCCTAACTCACCCACGGATCCTCCATGGTCCTTCCCAGACTCAAAGTACCCTTTGAAGTTTAGTGCTTAATAAGTATTTGTTGATTGATTTATTGAAAAAACAAATATAGTTTGGGGCTGCTATAAAGGCAACCAACCCATTTTCTAACATACTTGTCCATTCTGAATCCCCCGTGTAATAATGGGGAGCAAAATATGGAGCAAATGTTCCCACGCTGAATTACTTCAAGGTCTTTACTGCTGCTGCTAGGACCAAGTGAGCATTCTTCTTCATTCTGCAGGCAATATGATGTTCAGGAGCTCACCTGTTTTTTACTCTAGAAGAGGAGTTCTTTTTTTTTTTTTCCATTTTGCATTTTAATTTTCCAATTACATGTAAAAATGGTTTTGAACATTAATTTTTGTAAGATTTTGAGTTCCAAATTTTTTCTCCCTCGGGACTTCCCTAAGACAGCAAGCAATCTGATTGATATAGTTGTAAATGTACAATCATTTTAAACATGTTTCCATATTTGTCATTTTGTGAAAGAAAAATCAGAACAAAAGGGGAAAACCATGAGAAAGAAAAAGCAAATGAGAAAGAAAGAGCAAAAAAAAAAAAAAAAAAAAAAAAAGGTGAAAATAATATGCTTCGATACACTTTCGGTCTCCTTGGTTCTCTCTCTGGAAACAGATGGCATTTTCCATCCCAAATTTTGGAATTGTCTATTGGAATTCAATGAATTGCTAAGAAGAGGCAAATCCATCATAGTTGATCATCACATAATCTTGCTGTTACTGTGCACGATGTTCTCCTGGTTCTGTTTATTTCACACAGCACCAGTTCATGTAAGTCTTTCCAGGTTTTTCTGAAATCTGCCTGCTCATCATATCCTATAAAACAATAATATTGCATCACATTCATATCCCATAACTTATTCAGTCATTCCCAATTGATGGATATCCACTCAGTTTCCAATTCCTTGCCACCATAAAAAGAGCTGCTACATTTTTGAACATGTAGGTCCTTTCCCTTTTTTTATGCTATCTTTTGAATACAGAACTAGTAGAGACACTGCTGGATCAAAGAGTAGGCAGGCACAGGTTTCCTTTGGATATATTTGAACAGGAATTCTTAAGCTTTTTTTTAATATCATAGACTACTCTGACTATCTGGTGAAGCCTATGAATCTTCTCTCAGAATACTGTTTTTAAATGCAAAAACAACATATATACAATAGAAATGTCCAGTTAGTGAGAAAAAGGTTCCTTCCCAAAGTCTAGCCACAAGTGAGTTTTTGATCCCCAGATCAAGAACTCTTGCTCTAGATCATCTTTTAAACCCTTGAATTTGTGGTTTCTCTTGAAGCAACCTCCAAGACTGATTCTGTTTAAGGAAATTTCCCTTCCCTTTTAGGTCAGATTCTGGGATCATGTTCCATTAGTCATTCATTCAGTCAATATACATATTAGGTACCAGGCAAAAGTGACTGTACCTTAGGATTACAGAGAAGAAGTGATGTGTCCAAGAAAACAGGGACAGTAAATAGTAGAGTTCCCTTGATTCCCTAACTAGGAGTCTATTTCTATTTATACAGTCTAATATTGGGTGGGTTTTCTTAGCACTCCTTCATGCTTTTGGCTTATATTGAGTTTTTGTGAATTTTTTCTATTATAAATTCCTCAATAATTGCTTACCAAATTTGTTTATTTTGCTTTTCAAACTCTGTGTATATACTTTAGTTCCTTCTCTGTCTATTCCTCCCCCTTATCCTCTGAGACAATGTAGTATATTAAGACTGATAAGTGATTAGATTAACTGCAAAATAAATTACAAAATAATAAAATCCTATTGGGTAATACTCAGATGCAACTCGATGAACCTTCTAGTGATAAGAGCAGAATACAGCAAACATGCTATTACTTCTTATTTCATTATTCTTTCCATTGGTTTCTATTGGTTGGCTAACCCCAAATCAAATAAAATTGGATGAAGATGGTTTCTTCTAACTCATATCCACACAAAATATTCTGTGAAAGCACATGTGCATTTAATAAATAAATAAAATTGCAATGCCCAGATAGGAATGGAAGAGTAAGACAAAGAAGTAATTGCCTTTTAATCAGTAATAGAAATGCTTACCCTGCTCAAGGTAACAGGTCTATCTAGTTGATCTTAGGTAAGGTAGGGTAGGTAATTCATCCCTATTGCAGTAGACCTATTGTAGAACGGCCTTTCTAGGATAAACTTGAACCTTAGGCTTACTCTGAATGTGACCTGGAGCCTCAGATTGCTTCCACCATTATCCCTGCCTGCAACCAGACTAAAATAAATGCATAAAGCCAATACCTTCAGGGCAAGATCAGATTAGGGCCAACAGAGATGATTGGGTCTGGTGGTTCCCTGTCACACCAGAAGGAATAGAATTGGTGACTCCCATTTTACCCATATCATATGAGTAGTTAAAGGTATAGATGGATTCTAGGAAGCTAATCCCTGAGGTAGAAAATGGGGATGAGGGTGGCAGGGAACTGGGCTCTACGGAAAAATATGAAAGACACAAATATAGGTAAGAATGAAAGTGAGAATTTTACTTCCCAAAGTCAAAACGTTCTTTTCTTATAATATCTGCATTTGGGATTTGCTCCTACTTCTAAATAATATCATGGAATAAGAATTGAGAGTTAGAAAAGGATCGCCTAGTCCAGCTTCCAAAATATATACAAAACACTTGAGCTATTTCCCTGGTCTCCCAGACTCTACCAGAAAGCTGCCAGAGATGGGGAGATCACTATATAACAAAAACCATTCCATTCTTGGATAACTTAATTGCTAAGAAATTCCTTTTTGCTCCTGACCTGTGTGACCTTGGCCAAGCTATTAATCCTTTTAAGACTCAGTTTCCCCTTTTGTAAAATGAAGGAATTAGATCATATAGTCTCTGAGGTCCCTTGTAAGTTTAGCTCTATGTTTAACCAAAAACTGTCTTGTTATAACTTTGTCATAATATTTCATTCAGTAACAAGGCAGAACAAATCTGTGCTTTCTTCTAAATGACAGATATTCATATACTTCAGGACAGCTAGCATTCTTCCTTTAATCTTCTTTTCTTTAGGCTAAATACACTCAATTCTTTCAATTCTTCCTGCTTTGACATGGTTTCCAAACCTCTCCTTGCCCCATTTATTCATGTGGACTCATTCTAATTTGTTGATGTATCTTGTAAAATGCAATGCCTGTAATTGAACATGAGAGTCTAAATGCAATCTGACCCCTACAGTGGGAAATCTTGTGATTTGGGTAGTCTTCAGTGACTAAAGATACCAAGATTATATTCAGACTCTTAAGGTTAGAAATAATCTTGGAAATCATCTGCAGTAACTTCTTGTTTTATAGATGAAAGAATCAAAATTCAGAGAGCATTGTCTAAGATCACACTGATATATCTGCACTAGCCTTTTTGGAATATGTGTAACCCAGAAACAAACAGTAGCTTATGATGTGATAAAAGTTCTCTAAAGGGAGGAACTGTTTTAGTATTCTCAGCACTTACCATAGTATCTTATGAATGGGCACTCAATAAGCATTTGGATTGCATTTGATATACCTTAGAACACTATCTACTGAGGTGAGCCATTCTCTATTTAACTAGAACTTTAAGCAAGCAGTTTGGAAGAAAATAGATTTAGACCAGCACCTTATACTATATACCACAATAAGCTCCCAATGGATAAGTAACTAAATTATAAAATATAACATCATTTTTTTAAAATAAGAGAATGAGATACCTTT
Organism: Sarcophilus harrisii; assembly: GCF_902635505.1. Classification (NCBI taxonomy): domain Eukaryota; kingdom Metazoa; phylum Chordata; class Mammalia; order Dasyuromorphia; family Dasyuridae; genus Sarcophilus; species Sarcophilus harrisii. The sequence continues at coordinate 229,425,366 of NC_045430.1, forward strand.
CACAAAAATGGCTGGAGGAGGGAGCACATGAGAAGAGAATTCTTAATGGAACAAGGGATAGAGGCAACATAATAGAGAAAATATACAATTTTGACTAAAAAATTCAAAAACTTTAATATAAGCAAAATAAATATAGCTAAAAAAAAAAAATGACAATGTTGAGTGGGGAGAAAAAACTTTTGGCTCAAATAGCCCTGATAAAATTCTGAAATACAACATATATAAATATGAACAAAACTACTACATGTAAAATGAAAAGCCATTAAATTGTCAAATGATAACAAATAGCTTCAAAAGATGCAAAGCAAACTATCGTGCATCATATTTTAAATGTTCCAAATCACTAATAACATAAGAAATACATGCTAAAAGGACTCCAATCATATTATAACCCATAAAATTGTGAAATAGGATAAACAATAAATAGTCTATAATATATGGGGCTATGAGATAGGCATACTGCTAATCTGGCTGTAAACTAGCCCAAATATTCTGGCGAACAATCTGGAATTATAGAATAAAAGCCACAAAACCATTCCTATTCATTGGTCCAATGATCCCATTATTGGACATCTATCCCAAAGGCAAAAGGTCCCATGTATAAAGAAAAGATTAATACAGCAGTTTTGTGATAGAAAAAAAAAATTTGAAGTAAGGCAGGTATGCATTACTTAAAGAATAGCTAAACAAATTATGGTATGTGAATACAACTAAATATTATTTTAATAGGATAATAAATATAAATGTTGTAAATAGGAAGACTTATGAGTCAAAGAAACAGAGGCAAAAAAGGAGGATAACTACAGTAATATAAATGAAAGCAACACAACACTAAACGGTATCCAAATACACATTAATTACAATGATCAATCTTGGCCCTGGAAAAATGGATCAAAAATATACTTCCTTTTTCTGTAGTTGCATGTTATGATGGCATTCTCTTGGTTAGTTTTGTCTGGTTTTTATTTTGTTTTATGTTGTTTTTTGTTCTGTTGCAAGGCAAGGGTCAGTGGAGAGTTAGAGAAGGGAGGAGCTTTTAATATATAAATAATAAAAGATATCAATGAATTTTTTTCAAATGTTTGTGGTACTTTTTAAAAAGAGCTCCACAAAAAAGAGTGGATGCTCTTCAGTTAAGGAATGGCTGAATAACTTATAATTTATGAATATTATGGAATATTATTGTTCTATAAGAAACAATCAGGAGGATGATTTCAGAGAGGCCTGGAGAGATTTACATAAATTGATGCTAAGTGAAGTGAGTAGAATCAACAGAACACTGTATGCAGCAAAAAGATTATATTACCAACTCTGATGGACTTGGCTCTTTTCAACAATGAGATGATTCAGGGCCAGTTCCAAAAGACTTGTGATGGAGAGAATCATCTGCACCCAGAGAGAGAGGATTGTGGGAAATGAGTGTAGATCACAGCATAGTATTTCCACCTTTTTTGTTGTAGTTCACTTGCATTTTGTTTTCTTTCTCATTTTTTTCCTTTTTGATCTGATTTTTCTTATGTAGCATGATAAACATAGAAATATGCATATAAAAATTGCACATGTTTAACATTTATTGGATTACTTGCTGTCTAGGGGAGTGAGGGAAGAGAGGGAGGAAAATTTGAAACACAAGGTTTTGTAAGGGTGAAGGTTGAAAACTTTCTTTGAATATATTTTGAAAATAAAAATCTATTATTTAAAAATAAAGAGCTCCACAAAACTAGCAAGCATCTGTTTTCTTTCTGATTAGTTTCCAACTAAGATAAAATTACATCATGAGAAACGGTCCCTCAGAGGGCTAGGAATAAGAACGAGTCTTTCACCTGAATATTGAACTAGCTTGGAATCATTTTAACTGTCCAGTGGAGAGCTACTCCATGAATGGGATACAGCGACTCAGCCAGAGGGAAATATGTCCACATCACAGGGGGTATGTGTCTGGGGGCCTAAGCCAAGAGACTAATGACAGAATTCTCTGGAACATGCAATGTCCCCAACTACCCCCAACATTATTCTACCAGGGACCCCTCTGGAGGCTCATTAATTAGCAAGGAGTTTTGGATTGCTCTAGCCAAGACCAGGGCCTGGGAATAAAGGCGTAGTTCCCAGCCCTGCCAATCTGGCACTTTTCACAAGAACTGCTTTTGCAGGAGATTACTTCCTCTAGAATGTTTATCTTGCCTTTCATCATTCATAGGAGACCTTACTAATTTGTGCTAATGATGGGCAGACTTGGTGCTGATCATAGGAGCTTGCAAATGAGTGAACAAGGCAACAGGCATAAAGAAATTGATGTGACCACGACATCAAATGTAGTTTATTAATTTGCTTTGACAAGAGCTTTTTAATTTGAATAATTTATGAGAATGTCCCATGGTGGAGACAATGTAGCATGACAACCTGAGACCAATCTATACCACGAAGTACTAAGTTGCTTTCTATGAAAAAAGGTGACACTTTTCAAGAAGGGGAAGGCTACAGCAATTCAGTGTGAATTAATAAAATAGAAGCCCAGTGGGTTCAGGGTTAAAAATACATGATTTCTATATTAACAAATCCATACAAGATTCTAAACAGCTGTACCTCTTAGACAGTTGTCATTCAGATCATTGCTACATTCTAGATCTAAATTATTATTAATAATTTATATTCAGAGTATAATAGTTTGTATTTTTAAAAACATTTTCCAGATAGCAATCTTATACAGCAGGTAGAGCTGGAACTCAGTTCTCTGCACCCCATTACATCTTCATCTGGCATGGTGGAGAGATCACTAAACGTAGAAGTGGAAAAACCTGAGAATTATTAGCTCTGTAATCAGAGAGGGCAAGTTAACTACCGTGAGCCTCATTTTCTTATCTGTAAAATGAATAATAACACCGTCTTCAAAAAGTTGTTATGAGACTCAAATGAGATAATATATGTAAAGTGCTTTTATCAATCAATTATTAGTTTTCTATAAATATAAATTACATAAATATAATGTATAAGTATTATAAAAATATTAAATAGAAATACCTCCCTATCACAATTTTTGATCCCTTTCCCATATAATATTTCCTTTCAAAGGGAACTTGGGAATCAGAAGAAATCTTAAGGACATTGGAACTTATAGTTTTGCTTTCAAGAAAGAACAAAGAGTTCAAAAAACTCTTTGCCAAGCAATCTCATGTCCTTTGAGAAGGAAAGAAGTAGATATAATGTATGTGGCACTACCAAACAAGCACCTGTTTTACTAGAAAAACATATCTGTTATTACTCATTTCCTCCTAGAAGAGACAGAGAGTCACGGAATTTTAAAGCTGGAAAGGGCTTTAGAAATGGAGGAAACTGAGTCAAACCTTCCAGATTTCAAACAGCTACAAAGAACTGGCTTTGTCATTTAAGGTTCAAGCTGGTTGAGGTTACGGGAGGTAAGTGACACATTATATTTACCACCATCCCAACCAGCTCATCCATGTTTTACATTTATGTTGTGGCATTTCCAGGGAAGGAACTTGCCTAGACAATGATTTAAATTTGTGGGGAAATCCTTTTTTTTTTTTTTTTTTTTTTTTTTTTTTTTTTTTTGCCTATAGGAAATCTTAAACCCAAAAGGAATGATGCTATTTCCAGAAAAGAGATAAAATAATTTCCACCACAGGTTGTATCCTCAGATGTCAGGAACTGCCTTCTTTCTTACCCTTTCCTGCCAGTTGTGCTCACTTCTCAAGTACTGCTCCTCCAACAGCCCATGCTGAGATGGGTTCCTGAATCCACAGAAATCGCAGTCACTGAAGAAAATTCCCTAATTTAGATTAAGCTCCTCTATTACTATTGAATCTGGGGCAGCTAAATGGTGGAATCAAGAGGGCTTGTGTGACCCTGAACAAGTCACTGCACCTTGTTTCTCTGAGTTTCCTTATTTGTAAAATGTACTGGAGAAGGAAACGGCAAACAAACCCCTCTAATATCTTTGCCAAGAGAGTCAGATACTACTGAAGAAAACAGATCAACAACAAAATTAAACTAGAATCAGACAATTTGATTTCAAATCTGTACTCTGTCATTTCTTAACTGTATGACCTCAAGTTCTCCTAGAAAAGTCCCAATCCAATTTTTCATTATGACATGAAGATGACTACAGGATCTCAAAGGGCATGCCAGGAAACTACAAGTACAGACAATTCCTCCAAAATAGTGGGGCTGAAGTGGCTGAAGGGTTGTCTACAGGGATTTCAGGACTCCTTGAGTGATCCCAGCCACAGGGATAACTTTGTCCTGGGATGCTTTCTTTGATGATCAGTATGAAGTATGGCTCAACATAGGAGGCATATATGTTCAATCAAAGGAAGCTGCCATTGTAGTAGAGGATGTCCTATTACAGAGTTTAGGTGGAAAAGGATTTGCCTATAAATAATGAAAATAAAATGGGCCAAAACTGAAGAACTGAATAGTCTGGATTGAATTTGAGAATCAGTGGGGCACTTCTATTAACACCAAACTTTCTGCACAAAAAATCAGGTTTTTAAAAAGCCAATAATCTTTCAGTAGAGAAACAGCAACTGAAGGCAATGATGTTTTACAACATAAACTCATTTATAAAACATTCCCAGAGGAGGATAGAGGAAAATTATGAATGACACTGTTTCATGATATAGAAAACAATGGAAGGGGAAAAAAAACCAAGTTTACAGAAAACTTAATAAGAAACCCAGCCAAACAATGTCAAACACAGTTTTTAAGAATGAAATTGTAGGGATAGTAGGTGGCACAGTGGATAGAGCTCCAGCCCTGAAGTCAGGAGGACCTGAGTTCAAATCTAGCATCAGACACTTAACATTTCCTAGCTGTATGACCTTAGGCAAGTCACTTAACCTCAATTGCCTGGGGGGGGGGGGGAGGAAGGGAAGAATAAAATTGGAAGGAAGAGAACAAATTGACCAAAAAAATGTAAAAGATCTGTCAATATTTTTATAACATTATTTTATCTATCAATAGAAGTTGTACTACTATATATATTATACATCACAGTTTGTCCTGTCATGCATGCTGTGTATAGAAGTAGAAATGATGCTCAAGAAATAAAAAAAAAATAGAAGGAACAAATATACACAAAAGAGATTTATATAGATGACACCATTTTGAATGTGATATAGGACCAGCTCTCAAATTATATGAAAGTCACTTCTTTAAAAAAATCACAGATAAAGCAAACAAGAAAATTTCAATAATGCTAGTTCATATAGCTATGCTATTTTTTAAATTTTACAAAGTATTGCTTGGAATTATCTATATTTACATCAAGAAGATCCTTGATGATGGAATGAAAAGGGAACAGGTAGGCTTTTGCTAACAGTATTCAACAGCAGACCATATCTTCACAGTCAACTCACTGAGTGGTACAGAATATACAAAAGCTGACTGTGCTTATCCTTATTTTCTAGGGGAAAAGAATTGATTTGTCCACTTAAAGACTTTTCTCCAAAAAAGTGGCTACATACACACATATGGATGGATCAGAGAAATTTAATGCAAAGGTTCTATATAGATGTGTGTATATGGGTGTAGGTGTGGGAATGTGTATTTATATACACATGTATATACACCCATATGTATACACATATTTACACACATGTATAATTTACAATATTACACTTTATATATATATATATGTGTGTGTGTGTATATATATATACTCTTTTACTCACATACATATATATCTATATATTACCAAAAATTATTTCCCAGTAGATAGGATATAATTAGTTCTCAAAAAAAGAATCACAAACAATTAATAACCATATAAAAGAATGCCCTAAATCACTAATAATATATGACATGCACATTGAAACAGTTTTGATACTTTATCTCATACCCTACAAATATACAAAGATGACAAAAGATAGAAACAGTCAACAATATTATGGGAAGATAGACACATTGATGCATTGGTAATGGAGCTATGAACCAGTAAAAATCATTTTTGAAAAATGTTTAGGAATTATGGAAATAAAGTAGCTAAAATATCTTTACCATTTGAGCCAGAGAGTTCATTACTAGGCCTACATTTCTTTCTTTTGTTTTTCCCTGAGGCAATTGGAGTTAAGTGACTTGCCTGGGGTCGCACAACTAGGAAGTGTTAAGTGTCTGAGGTTAGATTTGAACTCAAGTCCTCCTGACTTCAGGGCTGATGCTCTATCCACTGCACCGCCTAGCTGAAATGGGCTACCTTTCAAATCAAGGAGGCCATTAATAAAAATGAAATCTGAATATTTACCACAATATTTAAAGTAGAACTTTTTGTGATAGCAAAGAAATGAAATCAAACTACCATAGATGCTCATCACTTGGAGAAGAGTTAAACAAAGGGTGGTACTTGAGTACAATAGAGTATTACTGAGATGCAAAAAAATAAATGTGATTGATACAGAGAAGCATAGAAAGATCTATATGAACTGATGGAGAGTGAAGTTAAGTAGAGTCAAAAAATATATACATATTAATTATAATAATAAAATGGAAAAAACCCACAAAAAAGGAAAATCAAAAGTGAATGCTGTAATGTTACAAAGAATAAGAATGGTTATAAAGAAGAATTTTGAAACAAAGTTTTAAGTGTTAGAATTGGGATAGCTCTGAGATCAAATCAAATACTTTCTAACTGTTTGACTCTGGCAAACTTAAGTTCAATTTTTTCATTAGTAAAACTGGGCTAATAATACCACATACCTCCCAGCATTGTTGTAAGTATCAAAGGAGATATCATACACAAAGAGTTTTGCAAACTTTATAGCATTATGCTACTTATTATTATCATTGTTAGCAATAATTACAATAATAATAATTTCCCTGGTTTTTTTTTTTAATCTGACCCACAATCTACTCTGACCTCACTGCTTGTAAGTGCCCTGCCTTGGATTGATAAGTATTTTTCTGATCTCCAAGACCAATTCTAGCTCATAATACATGCCTGGGCCTCCACCCTTTGCTGTATCTTCCCCCAAAACACTGGTCATCAAGTACCTGCGCCCATGGCTTGGTTCTGGCACTCTTGTGGAGGCCATTTTAATTAGCAACTAAAAAGTGCAAAATAATTGCCCCCAGGTGATTCTTTACTTATGCACACAACCAGAGAGACCATTGGGCAGCAAGCTTGTTTGCCAGCCCTGAGATGTGTGTTTCTCACATAACTGATGCTGTGCTTCATAAGGAGATGGCTAAGGTCATTCACAAAACAAACCCCACGATTGATAATGAACATCTTCAATGCGGAGTGTTCTCAATAACCGTCACCATTCTAGGTAGTTATCAAACATATCATTTTATCTACTGACTTTAGAACTCAGCCATTTCCCCACCACCTCCCCTACAGACTTCACATTCATTCCTATATTCATCCATGGTAACGTCCACAGGAAACATTTCATCTCCCAGAATACCCGCTTCTCATTAGTTGATATCATGCTGCTTTGCCTGTAGATTCAGCAGAATGTAGCTGCCAACTGTTCTCTTTTTCCTCTTCTGCTTTGCTCTCCAACAAACATTTTTGGTTTGTCTGGACTTCAAGACAAGATATTCTCAGAGATGTGCAGTGGGAGCTCCGAGCAGTATCAGATTTGCAGCCTCCTCACTGTCAAAAAGAGCAAAATTTGCTGCTGTCACAATCTTAGTAGGGAAAAATGTCCAAAGCCAGTTCCAGGCTCAGCTTAGAACAGAGGTTTGAGGGAGAAAAAGTTATGGAAAGCTTGAGTCATTTGAAGAAAATGACCCTTTCCTTCCTAAATATTTTTACTCCCATCTATTTTCAGTTTCGTTTTTGACCCGGGGTATTGACCAGAGTTTGGTCTGAAAGGGTGATAGACATGTACATCTCAAGATTTGCAACAAGGTCTCTGCCCTTGTTAAGACTAAGGTTAGCCAGGAGGAAAAGAACTTGTTTTCCAAATGCTAACCTTCTAGAGCCAGATGACATCTTCCCAGGGATGCTCCTGGTGATGGGCTTTCATTGGCCAATTGGATCACCCCACTTTTAATTTATGCCTGTCAATCAGGATACAAAGAAAGGAGCTCCAAGTAGCCACCAAGGAGCTTCCCCACTCCAGCCTCCTCATATAGGGGGGGGGGGAGAGCAGTGAGAAGGAAAGAAAGGGGAGAGAGAAAGAGAGAGGGAAGGGCAGACAGAATCAGAGAGAGACAGAGACAGAGACAGAGAGAGAGAGAGATAGAGAGAGAGAGAGAGAGAGAGAGAGAGAGAGAGAGAGAGAGCGAGCGAGCAGGGGAAGGAAGGGAGAGAGAACAAAGAAGCTGCTTGGAGCTCCAAACGCAGGCTGCGGGGAGCTGTCTCTTCCTTTGCCCACCCCTTCTCCTGGGTTTCTGTGCAGTTTCCCAAGTGACCCTGAGACAGCGGGGCAGGTGTTCAGAAAAGATGAAGTGGCAGAATGTACCAGAATTTCAAAGAGAGCCTCATTTAAACTTCAACATATCTACTCTTTTAATGAGTATATTTTTGATGTTAGGTCACAGTGTCAAAGCAAAATATTCTTATTTGAAGAGTAAAATGGTTTCTCTTGCATCTTTCCCCTTCATTGTTGCTCTACTTTTCTAATTTTTAAACCTGGTTTATAATTCCTCCACATCCTGCCTGCCCATCTCCATTCCATCTCCTACCCAACCATGAAATAGTTGAAATGTATAAACTCAAAGACTCCAGTTTTAGGAATAAGAACTCACTGTTTGACAAAAATTACTAGGATAATTGGAAAATAGTATGGAAGAAACTAGCCATAGACCAATATCTCACACCTTATAACAAGATGAAGTTGAAATAAATTCATGATTTGGACATAAAGGGTGAATAGTATAAGCAATTAGGAGAGCAAGGAATAGTTTACCTTTGGAGAAGGGAAGAATTTATGACTAAAGAAGAGCTAGAGAACTACAAATGCAAATTATAAAATGCAAAATGGGTAATTTTGATTACACTAAGTTAAAAAGTTTCTGCACAAACAAAACTTATGTAGCCAAGATTAGAAGGGAAGCAGAAAGCTGGGAAACAATTTTTACAGCAGGATTTCTGATAAAGTCCTCATTTCTGAAATATATAGAAAACTGAGTCAAATTTATAAGAATACAAATCATTCCCCAATTGAGAAATAGTAAGTTTTCAGATAAAGAAATTAAAGCCATCTATAGTCATATAGTCATATGAAAAAAACGCTTTAAATTACTACTGACTAGAGAAATGTAAATTAAGACAATTCTGAAATACCACCTTATACCTGTCTAATTGGCTAAGATGACAGGAAAAGATAATAATAAATGTTGGAGGGGATGTGGGAAAACTGGACATTAATGCATTGTTGGTAGAGTTTTGAAATGATACAACTATTCTGGAGAGCAATTTGGAACTGTGCCCATGAGGCTATCAAATTGTACACACTATTTGATCTAGCAGTGCCACTTTTTGTAGTGGCAAGGAATTGGAAAATGAATGGATGTACATCTGTTGGGGAATGATTGAATAAGTTGTGGCATATGAATATAATGGAATATTATTGTTCTATAAGAAATGATGAGCAGGATGAATATAGAGAAGCCTGGAAAGACTTACATGAACTGATGCTAAGTGAATGAGCAGAACCGGGAGACCATCATACATGGTAACAGCAAGATTATATGATGATCAACTATGATAGACTTAGCTCTTCTCAGCAATGCAGTGATCCAAGATAATTCCAATAGACTTGCAACAGCAAATACCATCTGCATCCAAAGAGAGAACTATAGAAACTGAAGCACACTATTTTTATTTCTCTTTTTTCAGTTTGTTTTTTCTCTCGTTTCCCTTTGTTCTGATTTTTCTTGCACAACATGACAAATGTGGAAATATGTTTTAAATGATTGTTCATGTATCATCTATATCAAATTGCTTGCTATTTTGAGGAGGGGGAGGTAAGCAAGGAAGGGAGAAAAAGATTTGGAACTCAAAATCTTGCAAAAATGAATGCTAAAAACTATCTTTACATGTAATTGGGAAAATAAAACAATATGGAGAAAAAAATAGTTGAAATGCAACTATAATACATTTTTTAATCTTCTTCTCACCTGAAACACAAACATAGGAATCAGAGACAGATGTTTCACAACAAAAGAATATTGCTTCACTTTTCTGATTAGGATCAAAAGATAAAAAAAAACAAAACAAAACTTCGAAGCTGAAAGGTAGTCCTGATATACCTTCTCACCTCATAGATAGATAAACTGAGGGTCATAGAGATTAAATAACTTTCCCACGTTCACATAGGTAGTATTTGGATCACTGCCTTCAGTGATTCCTGCCTTCAGATTAACTCTCCAGCACAATATGTTTTCTCTTTTCCTGTACTTGTCAGGGATTCCACTATTATAATACACATTAAAATGATGCACTTTTATTTATACCCATCCATTTAATGGGGAAGTGGTTTTAAAGTTTAATTAGATTTTCCTGAAATAACATTAAGTCACCATCTGTCTTTTGAACTCTCCCCCTGCTAGCTGTCCAAGGAATAAGCCTTGGACCAGCAGTAGCTAATCCTTAAGAGGCCTTCAGATACTCCCTTAAAGTCTCTTCATAAAGGATAGAAAATGGCCTTGAACTCTGGAGAGAGACAAATGGAATTCTGCCTCTGGTGTTCACTTGCTATATAACCAGAGAGCTTTTTAAATTACTGAACTGTTTTAATCTTCCATTTCCTTTTCTGTAAAACGGGGATGACCGTCTCCAGAATACTTGCCTAACAAGGCTTTTGAGTAGGTTGGATGAGTTCATTTATGTCAAGCACCACACAAATCTTAAGATTCTGTGTTGTCTCTGGGTGGTAGCCACAGAGGGTGTCCCAAAAGTCCTAGTGTGGTTTAAAATTTTAATTAGACTTGTCATTCTTAGCCTAATACTTTTCTCAAAGCATTCCCATTTCTAGTAAAATGATAGAAGTGAATGTATCATTTAGGCCCTTTTACAAATGAATAATTTTGGATCAAGAAGGTGCTATCTCATCTTTGTATCTTTTAAAATATGAAAACTTCCAGAAGGGTTTACAAGGAAAGTTTCTAACGTCTGAGTTGGGTTTATCAGATCTTAGAACATCCCTTTAGAGAAGAGAAAGCTGAAGAACGTAGAGAAAATAAGGAGGAAAGGCCAGAAAGCTTTTCCTCCCACTTTATAATTTTGCTTAGGGACGTCTCTTTTTAAGTGAATAGAACCTGAGTCAGAGTTGCTGATGTCTGAATCAATATCTTTCTTACCAGCATGAACATTTCTTCTTATTTTTTTCATTCTTTTCCCTCTTTCTCTGCATCTCCTTCTCTCTCTCCTGGCACTTTCCTCTCCAATCTCCATTTCTGAGATATTTGGATACTACATATACTCTTCCAGCTGTCCAAATGGTCCAATCTAATCTTAATCTAATCCAACAGACACCTATTGTCTGCAAGATAAGTGACAATTTGCTTTCAAAGAAGGAATTTCTTCAACTAGAGAATTCTCAATATCACTGAAATCACAAGATCCAATCCTTATCCCTAAATGACAAGCTAAGGAATTTTTTTAATCTTATACAATCTTAGAATTTATCTTTTTATCTATATTTTTATCTTAAAATAGGGGAGCTATGGGGGCAGCTAGGTGGTGCAGTGGATAGAGCACCAGCCCTGAAGTCAGGAAGACCTAAATTCAAATCTGGACTCAGACACTTAACAAGTCCTAACTCTGTGCCCCTAAGCAAGTCACTTAACCCCAATTGCCTCAGAAAAAAAATTAGGGAGCCATGATGTTTATCAAAGGAATGACAGTAGCCAGGTTTGTAATTTCCAAAAACAGTAAGTGGTGGAACAAATGTATATCATTGTCTATTCCCTTCATCTCCTCTAATTTAGGGAATCATGCAACTGAAAAGAACACTACAAATCATACAATTTAAACCTATCCTGTGTTTAGATGAACCACAGCATCCCAGAAAGCTCAGCCTGCCTTAATACCTCCCAGGTTCCTATCTAATGTACGTTTCTCCTTGTCTTTCTCCCACAAGACACTTACGTTATATGATGGTAAGCGTTGAGTGGAAATAATTAATGGAACCTGCTTTTGCTCTGTTGGTGATAGATGGAACCAGGTGGTTAGAAATAGAAAAACATTTAAAGGTAAACCAAAGGTCATTCTGTTTTTCAATAGTTTTCAATCATCTAATACGTCACAGCAGAGGCAAAAAAATGACCAGGAACCACCGGGTGAAATACAACTCCCATCTAGTGTTTCGTATTCTGCAGATTGGTCTTGACTGCAATGCTACAGGTGAAATGGCTGTAACTCTCAGCGTCTGCAATGAGCTTTTGTTATCTCTGAAGCAGGTCTTCCTCTTTAACAGTTTATGGAAAAGGAAAAGACAGTGGGTCTTTGTCTCTGTCAATGGGCGCACTGTTTCCTCGAGCTGGCCGGGCACGCTAGCAGCATGTTGTTCTGCATGAAGTTCCGTATTGTTTTACTGCCCTGACACATGGGCTAGATGCTGCTGCCCTTACTGCAAGGGGAGGTGGGGGTGGAGGGATGGGAATGCTTTTGATCCAGGCACCGATCATAAGGAAACAAAAGGGCATGGCTCCTGAAGAAAGTGGAATGCTCTGAATAATTCAGGCCTCCTCTCCTTACATACCTGTGGATCCTGGCTTAGATGAGAGCTCTTGTTACTCAAGTCACTCACCATCAGGAGAACATGGACAAGGGGGTGATTATTACCTATATTATCTAGTAATCAATAGCAAAACTCTCAGAAGCCAGTGAATTTGGGTAAGAACTATTTATTTACCCTTTCCTATGTTTCCTTTTTTTATGTAATTTTTTAAATGAATACAAGAAGTCGCAAAAATAGTTCATTCATTCGTTTAGCATAAATTCAATAAACATTTATTAAAGGTCTCCTAAATGCCAGATTCTGTACAAAGCACTGTGGATATACAGACATAAACAATAATCCCAGTACTCAGAAAGCCAGGAAGAAATGAGGCCACAGATAAATAAGCATAAAATGAACACAAGGTGCCAAGGGCTCAAGTAAATAGAGTCCATTAGTTCATCCCATGCAAAAGAAGCTTGATGATGCAATGGATAGAACACAAGACCTAGAGTCAGGAAGAACTGATTTCAAATCTAAATAGCTTTGTGGCCCTGAACAAGTCACTTAATCCTGTTTGCTTTAGTTTCCTCATCATAAAATGAACTGGAGCAGGAAATGGAAAACCATTCCAGTTATCTTTGCCAAGGAAACCCAAATGGGGTCACAAAGACTTGGACACAACAGAAATGGCTAAACAACAATATGTAGGAAGTCACATTTGAGCAGATCCTTGGAATCCTTAGAGATTCCAAAAGGAAAAGGGGCATGAAAGAGCTCATGTAAAAAAGAGAATCAGGAGATCCCCACGTTGTCCATGGGGAACAGCAAGTCAGTCAGTTTGCCTGGAATGAAGAGAATGTGAAAGGGTCTGACTTGCAATGAGCTGGAAGAGTCAGGTTGAAGGCAGATTGTGAAGGATTTTGTTGGTGGTGGTCTTTAGTTCTACAAGAGAATCAGTGACATTGAGGATGACGTCTTGACTTGTGCTTTTAAAATACCAAATGGAGGAGTATGTATTTTAAGCTACAGGCAATAGGAATTCAGAGATTGTCTAATCTCTTCATTTTACAGATGTGGAAACTGAGGTTCGTAGGGCTTGCGTGACTTGCAGCAGAGCTCAGGTCATCTGAGCCCAAGTTCACTGCTCACTTTGCCATACCATATCCTGATACAACAAGGGACTGGGAGATCTTTCTTGTTATTCTGGTTATTCTCAGTAGCATAGTCAGGACTATAGCCTGTGGGTCCTGACCCTCAGTCCAGTGCTTTTTTTCATTACACTGTATTCTGTATCATCAGTCCCCTTCCTCTCTGGGACACTGAGACAAAGAGATCCGAAAAGAGACCTTATTCTGTTTTTGGTTTGTTTCTGGATAAGATCTGCTTTTTCATTGTTACCAACAATTTCCAATAAGGAAATCCCTTCTATCAATGCAGAGCAGCACCTGTTGTGGAAATTATGAACTTTAAGGACTCTCTATCAGAGATTGAGTTACTTGTCCATGGCAAAAAAAAAAAAAAAAAAAAGCCAGTGCACAGTGGCAGGGGCATTTAATGATAGTTTGAGGCAATTAGCTCTATTGCCTCCTTTCTTTCTTCCTCTCTTTCTGCTTCTCTCCCTCCTTCCCTTCCTTCTCCCAGATCTTGGGCTAGATTTCATTCCTAAGGGCCAAACTTTAAACCCAAACCACTTGTTAATTGGCCAACAAAAGGTCACAAGTCAAGCTCACCTGGTCTTAGTTTTGCCCTAATTACTTCAGAGGGAAAAAGTAACTGCAGTTGTTATTTTGGCCAGAAACCCTGAGGGTCTTCCCCTTCTAGATGGATTCTTTTTTCTATTAATAAATTAACTTTTTTTATTTATTTAGACTAGGTTTTTTAAAAAGGCCATTCTGTGCTTCATTTCTCCCTAAGCTATCTCTAATCACTGGTTGGATATTGCTGCAGTCAAACTGAGACTTTTTTTTTAATAAAGCTTTTTATATTCAAAACATATGCATGAATAATTTGACAACACTGACCCTTGCATAGTCTTGTGTTTCAGATTTTCTCCTCCTTCCCCCCACCCCCTCCCCTAGATATCAAGCAATCCAATATATGTTAAACATGTTAAAATACATGTAAAATTCAATATGTATACAAATATTTATACAATTATTTTGCTGCACAAGAAAAATCAGATCAAAAAAAGAAAGTAAATGAATAAGAAAATAAAATGCAAGCGAACAACAACAAAAAGAGTGAGAATGTTATGTTGTGATCCACATTCAGTTCCCACAGTCCTCTCTCTTTTTTTGGGTGTAGATGGTTCTCTTCATCACAAGGCCATTGAAACTGGCATCAATCATCTCATTGTCAGAAAGAGCCACATCCATCAGAATTTATCGTCATATAATCTTGTTGTTGTGTACAGTGGTCTCCTGGTTCTGCTCATTTCACTCAGCATCAGTTCCTGTAAGTCTCTCCAGGCCTTTCTGAAATCATTCTGCTGGTCGTTTCTTACAGAATAATAGTATCCCATAGCATTCATATTCCATAATTTATTTCACAATTTATTCAGCTATTCCCCAACTGATGGGCATCCACTCAGTTTCCAGTTTCTTGCCACTACAAACAGGGCTGCCACAGACATTCTTGCACATATAGGTCCCCTTCTCTTCTTTAAGATCTCTTTGGGATACAGGACCAGTAATAACATTGCTGGATCAAAGGGTATGCACAGTTTGATTGATAACTTTTTGATCATACAAACTGAGACTTTGCTTAAAAAAAAAAAACAAGTCAGTTTAAAAAATCCAAGCCGGCCTCAGCAAGCCCTCATCTCAAAGGTCCAACCTGGACAACACCCCACACACCTCAACAGCTTGACACATAGTAGGTGCTAGATAAATATTTTTTTTCTCTTTTCTTCTTAGAGGCAGGATTTGAATTCATGTCTTTCTCACTCCTCTATACTTTAATGATAGGTCATTAGGAGAGCCATAAAATAATGCTGATTCTTTATTCCAAGGTCAATCTAAGTAGGTCAGAAGGTGACTTAGCTTCTAATGCTGGCCACTTTATGTAGGGGGGTTTTGTAAGAGATTTTTTTTTTTTAAATCATGACTAATTTTTTATAACATGTCTAGTATTCCCATTTTATGGCACTCCACCTTGGGGCATTGCAGCCTAGCCTAGGGACCAACTCCCCTTCTGAGTATGTGTAGATAAGGCTCTGCCTGCTTCTGATTAAGTATGACTCATTGCTGGGTTGAGTTCAGTCCCATTGCCCTCCTCACCCCCACCCCGTTGGTGGCTATGGTGTCTCATTAGGTGAATTCTAAGGCAAGATTGGGTCCCTTTACTTGTGTAAAGAAAGAATGGATGCAACAATAATTCCCATGATTCAAGGGAAAAGGGTGCTCTTCCATGTATCAAAGAATGCTTTCAATTCCCTTCATTTTGTACTGGAAACCAAATATTATTCCTTACTGGAAAGAGCTGGTTTGTTTTTGGTTATCACAGATCTAGTCATTATTACATTTCTTTGAGAGAGAACAAGAGCCAGTTCTCCATAAAAGTCCTGCTTTGTTGTTTCATAGAATTAAAGATTTTAAGGGAGAAGGGATCTGAGAGACTACCCAATCAAACCCCTTTATTTTTCAGTTGAGGAAACTGAATCCCAATGAAGCTAAGTGATTTGTCTGAAAGGATAAGCCAATATAGCATAATTTCTGTCAGATTCTACCATGAAGGAAAGATTTTGAACACTGATCTAGAAACAGTTACATTTTCTATTTTCCAAGCATTGGGCAAACTAAATTCATTGTCTTATTAAAAGGTTGGCCACAAGGTGATGGATTTTTGGCCACAGCAATTTTTAGAGACAACCTACTAAATAACAGAGGGATAAAAATCTGCATTGATCCAGGGAGCCCCCAATGGATAAAAAAAAAAAAAAAAAACTTTGAATAAATAATTGAAGTACTAGAGGACAGATATATATATATTATATGTAGTATAATATACATTATACATATTACATATGTATATGTTATATATGTATATACATATACGTATCTATCAAATATAGAAGTTAATACCTAAAGACATTCTCATATGATATATGCATGTGTATATATATATATATATATATATATTTATGTATATATAGACACCGACAGTAAAGAGTAGATAACATCCCGGTTAGCTGAGTGGTGAAAAGTTATATAACTTCTCCAGGGTCCTCTTGAAGTTTATGACTTGTCACTTCAAAATCATGGTCATCTCAATCTCACACTGATTATTGCTCAGAATTCTATTCTTAGATCATGCTGGCTCACAAAATTGATTAGAATTTTTTTTTTTACCAATGACAAAGAAATACTATGTGGTATATACAATTTTAAGTTTGCCTGAAAAGCTGTATTAGCAAATTATTCCCCAAGCATTCATCCATCTCTATTTAATTTTTTCCAGGCAAACTTCCAAATTAGAAATAATTATAGCCAATCTGATAAAGGCCTCATTTTAAAAATATATAGAATTTTGGCTCAAATTTATAAGAAATATAAATCTCCAAATGATAAATTGTCAAAGGATATGAACAATTTTCAGACAAAGAAATTAAAGTCATTTCTAGTCATATGAAAAATGATCTCAATCACCTATTGATTAGAGAAATGCAAATTAAGACAACCCTGAGGTACCACAATATATCTCTGAAATTGACCAAGATGCAAGGAAATGATAATGATAAATGTTGGAGTAGATGTGGGAAAACTGGGACACTGATGCATTGTTGGTGAAACTGTGAATGGATCCAGACATTCTGGAGAGCGATTTGGAACTATGCTCAAAAAGTTATCAAACTTTGACCCAACAGTGTTTCTATTGGGCCTATATCCCAAAGAGATCTTAAAGGAGGGAAAGGGACCTATATGTGCAAGAATGTTTGTGGCAGCTCTTTTTGTAGTGGCAAGAAACTGGGAACTGAGGGGATGCCCATCGTTGGAGAATGGCTGAATAAATTGTGGTATATGAATGTTATGGAATATTATTGTTGTGTAAGAAATGACCAGAGAGGCTTGGAAAGACTTACATGAACTGATGCTAAGTAAAGTGAGTAAAACCAAGATTGCATTGTATAAGGCAACAGCAAAATTATATGATGATCAATTCTAATAGACGTGGCTCTTGAGGAGATTTAAATCAATTCCAATAGACCTGTGATGGAGAGAGTCATCTGCATCTAGAGAAAGGATTGTGAGGACTGAGTGTGGACCATAACATAATATTTTCATCTTTTTTGTTGTTGTTTGCTTTTTTTCTTTCTCATTTCCCCCCTTTTTGATCTGATTTTTCTTGTGCAGCATGATAAATGTGGAAACATGTATAGAAGAATTGCACATGTTTAATCTATATTGGATTACTTGCTATCTAGGAGAGAGTATAGGTGGGAAAGGAGAGAGAAAAATTTGGAACACAAGGTTTTGCAAGGGTGAATACTGAAAACTATCTTTGCATATATCTTGAAAATAAGGCTATTACTAAATTTTTAAAAAAACAATAGTTATATCTGATATGCTATAAAGGTGTCCCTGAATTTGAATCTAGTCTCAACTACTTAATAGCTGTGTGATCCTGGGCAAATCACTTAACCTTGTTTGCCTCAGTTTCCCCCTCTGTAAAATGAACTGGAAAGGACATAGTAAATCATTCCAACATCTTTGCCAAGAAAATGGAATCCAAATGGGGTCAAAAAAGTATGACATGACTGAAAAACACACAACAACAACAACACTGGAAAGAACTTTGCATTTGTAGTCAGAGGGTAGAAATTCAAATCAAGAGTCTCTCAATTATTACTTCTATGACCTTGGTAAAGCCTCTTAAAATTTCCTGGGTCTCAGTTTCTTTATCAATAAAATGAGGTTTGTGGACTAGCTGGTCTCTGAAGTCTTTTTCCACTTCTTGAACAATGATCTTATGCCATTGTGTAGCTTGGTTTTTCTCAACACTCTAGAATTCTTTCTCATAAATACAGCTTTTTCCTCTAACAGATGTAATTTTAATATATTTCATTTTCCTTTCTCCCCAAGAATATTGTTCTTTGTTTTAATTTGTCTCTCTGTTTCTATAGCGATAAATCTCTTGATTCTTCTTCTGCCTACTTTCTCACATCCTGTGTACTGAACTCTAATGTTCCTCCCCTCTGATTTTCCAGTTTTCAGTTTTTTTGGTATGAAATATTCACATTGCAGGAATCTTTTTTGAATGAATATCAATAATGTTAGCTGGAAGTCATACTTTTTTCATTATATTTGGCAAAAAAAAAAAAAAAAATACAGCTTTTAAAAAGAGCCTCCACCCTTCAGCTGCAATTCATTATTGTCTACCTAAATTCACCAATCTAGCCAGAAGGCAAATGTTTCCTATTACAAGTGACATTTATCAGCTAGTCTTAGAAATAGGTCTCCTTCAAAATGGATCTAGTTTGGGAGCAGAAGATCTGACTCATTGCTGAACCTCACTATGCCTCAAAATAAATCAGACAATAATATGCTTAAAATCAACCTATTTGCATCTTTAGTACATAATCATCAATCATAAAAAATACTCAATTAAAAAAAAGAAGGCATTTTCATTTGTGTTCAGTGTTATACCACCTGGCTTAACATCTCTAGTACTTTTTCATTTGCATTGACACTTTATGGTTTAGATTTTTTATTTCCCATATCACATTACCTCCCACATCTTGTGCACATCATTAATTAGATCCTGAGCCTGCAGGGAGTCCCTAGTGTCAGCTCAGTGGACATGTGTGGTCATTTCCAGGGATTGGAATGTATGGGACAAAACCCACTCTCATTCTTCCCCTGAGCTAACTTGGAAAAAAAACTGGGTTGGAACAATTCTTGTATGATGGGCTTCAGCCCTGAAATCTATGGCCTAGAGCCACTTAACTCCTAGTCCTGCTAATAATCAAGCTGAGTATAGGCAGGCCTCTAGGGGATCATGTCATAGTCATACATTCATCAGTTGTAAATCTTAAATTTGTTATTTTATTACATTTAAACTCTGTGTTAATTATCTGATTGTTACAATGAAAGAAACAAAGATAAGTTATGTTAAATTATAAATACCATCAAATTTAAATATGACTAAAATTAAGAAGTTCTGAAAAATGTTGAAAATTGGTTGACTGGACCATTGTTTATAAATGGTAGCTAGGTTCCTAGTTTAATTCTCAAAAACCCAGTTAACTTCAGATGTGCTTATACAAAGCAATTTTTGTGGATTAGTGTGAGAACTTAACCATTACCCATAACATTGCTCTCTAGGTAGTCTGGGTTCGAATCCGAGTTCAAATTTTGCCTCTTATTATCTGTGTGACCATGTTTAAATCACTTTACTTCTCTAGGCCTTAGTTTCATTATCTTTAAACTAGGGAGTTAAACTAGACAGTTCTAGATTAAGGATCCTATGGGAAATATACTTCTACCATGAATAATCATAAGTTCAGATTTTTATAATGGATTAATGGTTTACAAAATGCTCTATGTACATTCTCATCCTGATCCTTACAGTAATTCTAAAAGGTAGATACTGCAAGTATAAAGTAATCCTATTTCACAGATGAATCTCAGAGATATTAATGAATCTGCCTATGGCCACTGTGAGAGGCAGGATAGTTTCAACCCAAGTCTCTCCCCACTCCAGGGCCATTGACCTTTCTGCCCATTCTCCCAAATCTGGTTAGTCAATCATAAGGAATTATATATCAAGATTATTTTCACTTTGATCCTGTAAAAGCAAAATTCTCGAGTTCTATCTCATTGTTTTTTCCTCGTCCAATTAAGTAAAAGACATGGTGGAGGAAAGAATGAAAACTTACTTGAAAAGGAAAAATCTAGGAAAAATGATATGATCCTTATTGGAAGTTGCTTCAGATTTAAGTATCTACTTCCTTATTACCCATAAGGGAAAGCTATGTTTTAGAAAAGTTCTTGCCATAAAAATCTTATCAAATAGCATTTCTTATCTAACACAACTCCTTGCAGATGAAACGGAGACCCAGAATTTGTAATTTGCCTAAGATCATATGGCTGAGAAGCGTCAAAGTCAAGACTAGAAGCAGGTCTTCCCACTCCTCCTCTGGTGGTCTTTTCTCCAAGTTAACCATCTTGCATTGTTGCAGATTATTGTTATAATCTTATAATAGATTATAGTTTAAAACGCAAATGACTCAATTCATGGGTATGACCATATGAAATGAGTGGATTCCAAGAATTGGGCACAAGTAAGTGATATATAGCACTCAAGAAGACTAAAGCAATCTTGGACTTAATTAAGAAAGGCATTGAGTGAGTAATAGTTCTACTACACTCTGGCCTGGTCAGACTGTATCTAGAGTTCTAGGTTCAGTTCTGGGAATTGAATTTGAAGTAGAACATTGATAAGGTAGAACTCATCCAGATGAGGGCAACTAGGACAATAAGGGAAAGGGGCTCCTGTTCATGCCCTGTGAGGATCAATGAAAGGAACCTGAGAAAGGAGATTTACTTAGCAAGGCCATGATGGCTATATTCAAAAGTTTAGAAAGTTGTCCTATGGAAGGAGGATTAAATTGATCCTGTTGAGCCCTAGACACCAGAACCAAGGGCAGTAGGTGGAGATTGCAAAGGGATTCATTTAGGTGGGACATTAGGAAAAGCCTCTTTAAAATTACAACTCTCCCAGAGAGAGATGTCCTGTGGCTGGAAAAAGTGGATTCTGTTTCATCTTACTCAAGGTCTTTAATTAAAGACTAAATTACCGACATCTTGTCAGGTATATTGTAAAGGGAATTCCTTTTCAAGTATGAGGTAGATTCAGTGGCCTCTGAAGTCCCTGTAATTCTGGGTTATATTTTACTTTATCTCAATCTCTCTCCCTTAGTCAATATTACTATTAGATTCCAGGTGACGTTGAAAATGACAGCTATTGATACTTAATGTAGCTATGGAATATACCCTAAACAGTTTACAGCAAAAAGGGAATTAAGTTAAGGGAGCATTCTGGCTAATCTTGGGAAGGAAGTCAAGATTGATGGGTTCATTCCCAAAATGCCACTGTGTAAATTTAGGTGAATCACTTAACCTCAGGTATTTAGGTTTATAATGCAAATCTTACAATAGCCCACTGATATGTTTTGAGGCTTGATGAATGCTTTCTACAGCTTTTCTGACACTCAGCTGAAAAGTGCTACTTATGTAAAAGAGATTATGATTATTGGTTTTCAACTCAAGGTGAAGGAAGCTGTGCTAACAATCAAGACAGAGATTTCTTTCTGGTCTTTGCTATCTGCCCTTAAAAGTACTAATCCTAGATTCTCAATCATTTCAAAGGTATATAAAAATACAAAAATAGTATTTGAACTTCTCACAAAAAAGACCCATTAAAAAGATTTCATTTTTTGTTTAGGATGAAAAACAAATATAAAAGCAAATTACAGAGTAGTTATACCAGGATTGTGCTTATGTATTTATTACTGTTTGTTTTTCCTTTTTCCTTCCCAACTCAGCTCCCAAAGCAGGACTTTTTTTTTTTAATCTACAAAGTGCTTCTACCCCTCTAAGCCCACTCCTTACCCTTCTGTTTCAGTTATCCTGCATCAGACAAAATCACAGAATCACAGAATTTCAGAATTGGAATGAACCAAAGAAGTCACCAACCAGTCTCTCCCTGGAAAAGAACAATCCATAAGACAAGTTGCCCAGGCTTTATTAAAGATGGAACCTACCATATGATGAGGCTATCCATTACACTTTGAGGAAACTTTAATTATTAGGAAGCTTTTCTTTGAAGCAAATTCCAAGGGTTCTTTTTCCTTCTTCCCTCTGGGGCCAAAGCAGAACCAATCTAATCCTTCCATAGACTAAACACTTGAAGTGACTGACTTCAGATATATTATCCCTCTTCTGAGACTTCTCTAAAAAAAAAAAAAAAAAAAAAAAAAAACAAGTCCATTTCCTAAGATCATGCATGGGATCATGGATTTAGAACTGGAAGGAAACTCAGATTTTGCAAATTCTGAAATTCAGGCCCTCCACTAGAGGCTGTGACCATATGACTCTCCCAGCCTCACATATTCTCAGTAAATAACAGTGAGAATTCAAATTCAGTTCTTTTCACCCTTTGCACTATTCACAGCCTCCTTCCTTTAAGCAATCAAAGCCTTCATTCTGACTCCCTTCCTCTAGACATTTCCCATCTTGTTCTTTTTCTCCCCAAGACATGGCACCCAAACTGACCAATAGTGGTCCTGATATGCTCTGACAGCACAGTAACAGTGGAACTATTCTTAATGCAACCCAAACTATAATTAAAAGGCACAAAAAGAAAAAAAAAAAAAGCCCAAGATTCTTAAAATGTCATATGTTTGTAGCTTGACCAAATGCAGCACAGCTTGCTATTCTATCTCAGTGTTTTGTCAGTATGAGGGAAGCGGAGAACATGGATGGAAAGGCTGAAAAAGTAGTACTTGTTTTCCTTGGGAAAAGGAGGGATTTAGAAACTATCATTTTGCACCAGTGAAGATATCATGTTTGGAAGCCTGAATTGTTTGTCTACAGAATTAAAGGCCATTTTAACAGAAGGCATCAACTTTCCCTTAAGGAAAAAAAAAAAGGAATTAAGATTGAATACTCTAGATAGAGACTGCCCCAGGAGGCTCCAGAAAGAAGGGACCTTTTACCTGTTGTCAATGGCTTCATGTCAAGCTCTGCGTTCAGAAGGATTCCTTTTGTTGTAAAGGACAGTAGTTAATTAATCACATGCCTCTCCCACAGGTCTCTGCTAGCCTGTCTTCAAAAGCAAAACCTATTGCATATGCCACAGGGAAACATCGAGTGATCTTTTTCCAGGAAATTAGTAGGAAGGACCAAATGTGTTGCATTTGTAACCCTCCCACACAGACTTAAATTGGGTTGGCTGGTTTTCCCCATGGTGGGGCTGGCCTGTTTCTTCTTTGTAAAATGCAAAGCAAATAGGTCTTTACTACCCCCACCAAGCTGAAAATCCCTCGAGCAGAGGAAGGTTTTCTTGATCCCCCCCCAAAGATCTGTGACATCCCATCCAAAGTTACCAGGAGCCTGCTTTGTCTGTGTCTTGAAAAAATTTATAGATATATTTTAACATGTTTCATATATATTGGATTACTTGCCATCTAGGGGAGGGGGTGGAGGAAAGGAGGGGAAAATTTGGAACACACGGTTTTGCAGGGGTCAATGATGACAAATTATCAATGCATATGTTTTGAAAATAAAAAGCTTTAATTAAAAAAAGAAAATATGTATATGTGTTCATATTGTCTCTCTTGTTAAAAAAAAAATACACCCTCCTTCAGGTGGAAGACTACTTAGTTTTTCTCTGTGTATCCTCATTACTTGGTAGAGTGCCTGGCACATAGGAAGCATTTAGTAAATACTTGTTGATTGATTGATTATTTGATGTAAATGCATAGAGGAGGGTAGGGGCTGAATCTGTGCCTCTGGTCCCAACTTGTGTCTCTTTTGCCTTTTTTATCCTCACTAAGTATCTCAAAGATATATTAAGAATTTAGTATATCTATAATGACAGACTGCATGGTTCCTTCTGCTTTTCAGAAATGTTAGCTAACGTGAAATCCTCAATTATGCTGCCCCTTTCTGGGTATCATGATCCTCATTTTATGGATAAGGAAATGAAAGATCAAAATGATCAAATATATTGCTTATAAACATCTACACAGCTTGATTTGATTTTGTGTGTGTGTGTGCAGCAAGATAATTGTATAAATATGTATGCATATATTGAATTTAACATATAATTTAACATGTATGGAATTACCTGCCATATGGGGGTAGGGGTGGGAGGAAGGAAGGGAAAATTTGGAACATAAGGTTTTGCAAGAGTTAATCTTGAAAAACTACCCATTTATATGTTTTGTAAATAAAAAGCTTTATTTAAAAAAAAAAAAAAAAGAACAGATCTTTGAGGTATTTCACTCACCTTCATGTGAGGTGGCTTCATTGTAAGGAACAAGAAAAAATATAGGGTCAAGAAATCTAAGAAACTTAGGGGTCCCTTCTCGTTCTGCAACCTATGATGGTGCACTGGGTTTATGTTCAGTGAATCTGGGTTCACAGACAGACTATTGATAAAACCTTGCTAGGCTCATTTTCCCCTGAAGCTGGGGTATGGCCCCTTCTTTTATCTCTTGGAACACACTCTCTCAAGGATCTCTTCTAGTCTTTTGCCTTCAGTTAATACTTCTACCAACTATAAATGTTCCAATTCCATATCTCAAAATTCCAGTTAGATATCTCTACTTGGATTTCCCTTTTGTGCCTCTTGTCATCCACACTCAGTTCTCATGGTCCTCTCTCTGGCTATCAGTGGTTTGCTTCATCACAAGATTATTGGAACTGATCTGAATCATCTCACTGTTGGAGTCACATCCATCAGAATTGATCATTGTATAATCTTCTTGTTGCCGTGTACAATGATCTCCAAAGGTTTGTTCTTTATATCTATTCCTTGTGTTTATAGGAAAGCCAGGACTAGAAGCATGTCTCTTAGTTAAAAATGGAGTTAAAAATAGTTTACCTGTTCAATGTCTCTTGACTAGCCCGTCACAAAATCCATTTTTGAAAGCCTGTTTTGATAGTCAAGACCACATTAATCTGTCTGTTTTCCTCTTATAGAATTCTTGTTGCTTTCTAAAGGAATCTGCTAATAAAACAGTGCTAAGTGGTAACAAACTGTTTTCTTTTGTTGCGGGAGAGACCAAGTTTTATCTATGATTTCCTAAAAGAAAAGAGCAATAAATAAAACTGAATAAACATCAGAAGTGTCAGTCTAGTAGTCAATGGCTAAGTAGCAACCCCAGATTGACAATTAAGGACCCATAATTTTTTTTATTGGCTTGTTCTGGATCCTTTCCCAACCACAGCTGTCCTGTCCCCCTGTCAAAGAGGTCTTAATTCATAGAGAATGTGACAGAGAATGGAGCATGTTGGCATATTACCAGTCTTTAAGAAAATAAAACAAGATGGAGGAAGGATTGGTCACCAGAGAGAAAGTAAACATAGATGAGCACATACCACAGGAGACAATATCATCTTAAGAGCTCTACCTTTTTCTTCTTGTTATTGTTGAGGAGATGGAAAAAGCATTTATTAAGCAACTACTATTTGCCAGGAACAGTGCTAAGTGTTTTACAATTATTATCTCATTTTTCCTCACAACAACCCTGGAAGATGGGTATTACTTATTTAGATACACTAATGGGAACAAATTTGGTTTAGCAAACATAATAATTTCGACTTGAACTCTAGCAGTGGTCATCTCCGTCAAATAAGGGTCTGTTTGTATATGATCAAAGCAACAGGGCAACCCTATCATTATTAGAAGAAGCTACCGGACTGATATTTTAATTTTCATTTTTTAAACAAAAATTTATTTTCTTTCCCTCAAGTGCTGTCCCTCTATCCCCATTAAAGAATTATAAAGGACAAAAAAAGAAAACCCTATTAAAGGAATAAGCATAATACTACAAAATATATTTCTGTATTGGCTAAGTCCAAAAATGTATGTTTCATTCTTCATTTTAAGTATTTATTTTTGTAGCAGGAATTGGGTAACAGCTTTCTTTTTAAAATAACATGTGTGTTTGTGTATATGTGTCTACATGCTAGACCTGTTTTGCCTTTGTTTTTCAATTCCAATACTTAGCACCAAATAGGCCACATAAGAAATGATTAATAAATGCTAATAAATTGGTTAATTGATTTATACCTACAAGAAAGAAAAAAGAAGCCCAGAGTAGAAGATGAATTTTGGTTCTCAGCAGAGAGCTAAATAGGGCTCCAGAGAAGCAGGATGTTGTAGGAACTAAAGTCCAGGATGTGAAACACAGATGGGCTTTAATAAACATTATTTCCTGGCCCACTTGCCTACCATCCCACACTCTATGCTCTACAATGAATGACAGAGTCAGCAAGACTTCCTGGGAGAAGAAGCAATCAAATATTGCTATCTTTAATTTAGTATCCCAGGACACAAGGCTCTAAAGTGAAAGAGCATGACATTGGGGGGCGGGGGGGAGGCGGGTGATACCGTGGCATGGAAGTGAGTCAGATTGGAGGGAGGGAAGGAGATCTCTCAGTGAGAGACCTTGGCTTTTTAAACTAAAGTCTTCAACAGGTCTCAGTTTGACTAAGGAATGCCCAATCAGTGATTCGCTATAGATAAGAAAGAAATGATGGAGAGGATGGCTTTTTGTATCTAGTCAAAAAGAAAAATAAAATGAAAGAGAGACAAATAAAGAGACACAGAGAAAAAGAGAAACAGAGAGAAAGAGAGAGGAAGGAAGGAAGAGAAAGGAAGGAAGGAAGGGAAGGAAGGGAAGAAAGGAAGGAAAAAAGAAGGGAAGGAAGGAAAGAAAGGAAGGAAGGGAAAGAAGGAAGGGAAGGAAGAGAAGGAAGGAAGGGAAGGAATGGAAGAAAGGAAGAGAAGGAAGGAAGGGAAGGAAGGGAAGGAAGGAAGAGAAAGAAGGAAGAGAAGGAAGGAAGAAAGGAGAGAGGGAGGGAAGAAGAAAAAAGAAAAAAAGGAAGGAAGGAAAGAAGGAACAAAGAAGGGAAGGTGGGAGGGAACAGGGAAATAAGGAGGGAAAGGGGGGGAAAGAGGAAGGGAAAGAGAAAGATTTTTTCCTTTTGATCTGATTTTTCTTGTGCAGCAAGAGAATTGTATAAATACATACATTGGATTTAACATATATTTTAACAAGTTTAACATATATTGTATTACTTGCCATCTAGGAGAGGGGTTGGAGGGAAGGAGGGGAAAATTCGAAACACAAGGTTTTGCAAGGGTTAATGTTGAAAAATTGTCCATGCATATGTTTTGAAAAGAAAAAAGCTTGAGAGAGAGAGAGAGAGAGAGAGAGAGAGAGAGAGAGAGAGAGAGAGAGAGTGTGTGTGTGTGTGTGTGTGTGTGTGTGAGTGAGTCTGTTTGACAGGAGAGGACCAGTTTTCATAAATGCCTGTTCCCCTAGTTGGAGCTGAATTCTGCCTTACCTAACTAGTGTGTGACTGTGGCCAAATCTCATAACCTCTCTGAGCCTTATTTTCCCCATCTTTCCCAAAGTGGAGCAGTTCCCAGATGGACAGTCTTGTGATGCTGAGGTTTGCATATTTGAAGAGAGATGAGACTTCTGAGTGACTGCTGAGCTTGCAACACTAAAGACCTTTGGGCTCTGCTCCAGAGTCCCTTTTCCCTCTGAGTGTTATTGGTTACCCTTCAGGGAATTGTCCCATCCTCAATGGGAGTGAGGTTAAAACGGAGATAATAATAACTCTAACATCTACCTCACAGAGTTGTGGTGAGACTTAAATGAGGTCCTATACATAAAGTGTTTGGCAAAGCTGGATATAAATTGGTGCTATCATTGGGCGAGTTTTAGCTCTCCTACTTGCTTCCTGAGAGGGCCATCAGTTAAATATTTATAATATAATTGGAAAATACTTGCCCAGGAGCCACTATTAGTTGGCTTTGGTTTTCATTAGGGAGCCAATGGGAAAGGAAAAAACTCCCTTGAGCCCCTTCTATATCACTCTAAATATGTTGGCAATTCAGACTGAGCAAATTTACTTTTGCCTGAATTATTCAGATAATTGAGGAAAAAGCAAACGTTTTGGCAGGAATTGCCTGGCAACCTTACCCACATTCTCTTGGTCATTGTGAGTCAATCCTCAACTTTATCAGTTATTTGGATGGTTTGTTTGTTTGTTGGGGGAAATTTTGCTGCTTTCTATCAGAATATTACAGATGGCTATATAGTGCTCATTAAGGATCTCAGTAGGATAACTGGTTTGGATCACTAGCAGATGGGTACAAGAAGTATAAAGCCATAAGGAGGTTAGTCAAGCTGAGTTAATCATGGGGCCACAAAGTCAGCTAGTAGGGCAAGGGCAGACAGGCATTGTCTCTTGTTTGCAAAGTCCAAGGAAGTAGCCACGCAGTCAATAAGAGCTGTCAAACAGGCCAGAAGGTTTAAATTGGCAAAGCTTCCAAAAGCTGGCTGTTAAAGCAAAGACAGGTCTTTGGCAATAGATCACCGCTTCGAAGTTTGTACAGCCTTGAAGTCATTTGGGCCTATCTATTTGAGACCATCCTACCAGGCTGGTTCTAGATTTGAAAGATCATCATTCATCTCTGACCAAGTAACATGTCAGTTGGCAGGGACATGGACCAAGTTAAAAGAGAGCTAAATGTTCAGAGGGATAAGACTCCAGGCCTCTTGTTTAGTGCGGTCTTTCTCCTGGAGTTCTTGCTAGAACACGTAAATAAAGTAGTCTCTTGAAGCCCAAATATTTAATCATCTGCCTTGTTTCAGAGAAGATATGAGAAAGTTATCAAACCAAACCCAGTGCTTAACATTGTGCTGAACACATAGCAGGGACTTAAATGCTTATTGACTGATTGATAAAATGTTTTGAAAGTGAAAAAAAAAAAAAAAAGAGAGCCAGCTTCCATCATCCAAAATGATCAGTTTTAGCCGTAACCAAATTTATCAACTCATCCATTTCTGAGCCACATCAAGACAGCCAAAACTAATATAACCATAAGTATAGACCAATACTTTTCCTTCAAAAGAGTAGAAAATCAACCCTACATGTATGCCAAAGTCTAATTGAACACTCAAATAGAAGTTTTTTAGTAAAACTTCCTTTTATCCTTTGTTCATATGCTATTTAGTGTACTCCATTTATTTTTCCTCCCTTAATTCATACCTTAAATATTCTTTAAGTAGGCAAACATAATATAAGCCTATTCCTAATCTTCATAATAATATTTCTCTAAAATATATAATTCATGGCAATATTATCATATAAATATTATTAAATTCAGATGATCAGTGACTACTGACTAGTCATTGTGTGTATAGACCTATAGGAAATGCTCTGAGGAGTTATAAAGAAATTAAGACACCTCTTTTAGGAGAGATAGACAGGTAGAGATAGATATATGGATAAGAGTAAGTGAATGAATGAATGAATGAGAATTTATATTACAATCTCATAGTTCCAGGCACAGTACTAAATGCTAAGTTTTAGGTATACAATTACAAGCAAAAATCAGTTCTTGCCTCTCTAGATCTTAAAGACAACTTATAAAAGGGAATTAAAAAGGTGGGGCAAAGATAGAAAGATGGTCCAGAACAGCATGGGATTCTCTGGATTAAAAGAGAGGTGATGGCAGGTTAGTGCTTCCTCAGAGGAACTCACCAATTGGAGGAACATGGGACAAATACAGACTGATACCAATCAAAGCAAGCCACTGAAACATAACCTGTGCATGTATACCTGTGGTACTATCACAATTCCAGATCATTCTAGCAGTGGTCATTTGAGAACCTGTATGATACATAAGGAACTTTAAAAGTTGAAGGAAACTATAAGTAGGAATTATAAATGTTGGATAACAGATCATTATTCTGTAGTTTTAGTGGTTTTATTTTGTTTACCCAATGTCTTCTGAGACTAATTTTATGTGTCCAATCTTAACTCTAAATTTGTTCTTAGTATAAGTATTCCCTAATTTTTGACTAAGTACGTTTCAGTAAAGTTAGCTATTAAGCAAATTTGATCTTTTCCCATTGTGACTGGAATGTGCTGGAAATGTGTTTCATAATAAAACAAACATTGAATTGAATTGCAAATGCCAGATGATGATATACTTAGGATGAAATAATATGGTAGTCTATGGCATGTGGAATGTTGTAATATTTAGGGAAATGTGCTGAAATGGGATTGGGGGGTAGACCTTCAGCATTTTGAAGGTATTTTGCTAATTTCAAATACTTTTCTTGGCCATCACTCAGTCCCCCATATCAACTAAAACTATAAGAATGTCTTGAATTCATAGGATTTCCCTGGCTCCCCACATGCAAATTCCTGAATTTAGTTCCTAATTCCCTATTTTTGTTGGTCAGGCTATGTCTAATAGAGATGAGTTGTGATATCATATTTTGCCATTTGGAGTTGCCGTGTAATGATACATAGTCCATTCCAGTTTGAAAATACACTGTGTTTTCATATTCAATATAAACAAGCTTTAAGTTTGAAAATACACTGTATTTTCATAATCAATATAAACAAACTTTAAGTTCAAATGTTTATAAAATTACTTTTGTGATATTATCAGTGTCAGTAACTCTTTCCCCTGGTGCAGTAAGCAACATTTTACCCATCTCACAAACCCATGCCTTTAGATCCTGTGTGATACTTATACATGTCTTTCTCTAAAGTCATCATAACCCAGTATTCTCTTTTAAAATCTCAAGGGTATCAATATAGCACATCTGTGCTGTTTCATTCTTGCTACATGACAAGTTCATCTGGAACATTAAAAAAATGTCCTCTATAAAATAAATTCATTTAAAAACAAGGATAGCGACGGCATCAATTCTAGGCTCTACTGATAAAAACTGACAAGCTGGACAAAAACTGTTGGATTCTCTCTCTCCAATGCTAGATAGAGCCTAAAAATTTTCTTTTGGAATCCCTTCTTGGTGACTATCTTTCATATTGTCAAGGACATGAAAAATTTACTGAATAAAGTAAAAAGAGCGGAGACCAATTGCTCAAATCTGTTTGCCATTTCTTCCAGAGAAGCCTTTTCCAATGCTCTTTATTAGTTTTCTTCCATAATCTAATTTATCTCGTAAATGTCATAGAGCACCTAAATAGAATGTAAAATCATTGAGAAAGAACTGCCTTTGTCTTTTTCTCCACAGGACCTAACACAGTGCCTTTCTTGCACATAACAGGTGTTTAATATATAATTGTTGAATTTGATTGATTTAAATTAATTTTATGACTAATAAACATATACTTTTAAAATCTGTATTCATTAGATTCAGACAATTCCTTTTGAGCATGATATGTTCTTATTGTGTAGTACAAGCAATGTAAATGTTATTCATGTCAATTTTTACAAATACTATCATTTGTTTTTGTTTTAAAATTAAGCATTTTATTATTTTTTTAAATATCATTGTCACTTTCCAGTAGCACCAGACCATAAAACCCTCCCTTATAACAAGAAAGTATAGTTAAAGAAAACAAACTAACACATTGGCTAAGTCTGACAACATGTGCTTTATTCTACACTCAAAGTCCAACACATCTCTACTTATGCCTTCTTGCCAGCCAACTAGTTCTCTGATCAAGATGGGTCACAGCAATAATTGCAGATCTTATGTGTTTCAATATTGTTTTCAATATTTATTTTGGTCAATAAATAATTGTTCTCTTGGTTCTGTTTAATACATTATGCATCATTGCATCTTCTCAAGTTTCTCTGAATTCTTATATAACATTCAATTACTTTCATATATTACAATTTGTTCAAGCATTATGTCCCATGATAGGCATTCATTTTTTCTATTATAATTGCCATAATATATATGTTTAAATCTTTAACATTTTTCTCCTGATAAAATTTGAAGTAAAGCCTAGTGAAATCAGACATTGTTTTTAAATTAAGGGGTCAACTATAGAACATATCATGCTTTACTTTGATTTAATTATTCCATTCACTCAAAATGGTATTTTATTTCTACTCCAAAAGAACTTTATTATATTAACTATAGTAACTCACCATATTCTGCAAAGATAGATTGGGGATATCCTATATTGACTATAGCTTCAACTACTATAGCATTTTAGAACAAGAAATTTACCAATATTGCCACAAAATTATATAAATTATAGCTTAAATAAGTTAAATGTATCAGTTTACATAAGTAATTACATTTGAGATATGATTGTGACTTACTCTTAAGTAGCTATATATTATGGCACTTTATTTAAATATTCTTATATTGAATATTTAATTCATAAATTAAATAAAGGAACCACAAGTTAGTACTTGTACATATAAGTATAAGAAACCTCAAGACACACATATGAAATACTATTAGCAGAGGTCTGACCTATGTACAGCAATTTTCAAGTTTGTTTTAATAACTTTGAGAAACAAATAACAAATCTTCTAACTATTTATTCTCTTTGTAGTTTCACCCATTTATCAGCATTGTGGTTGTTGTCTCTTAGACTCATTTTGACCTTTCTCTGTAAACTTTTTTTCCCTCCAGCATGGAAGTTCATAGTTCCTTTTGAATTAGTCTGTAGTCACATATGAGAATCACTCTCTTACCTTAATACAACATAGGTATATAAATTCTATGTATTTGTTTTGATCTTTTGCCATGATTATTTACTGCTTAACCTTATTGCTAACATACCCAAAGAATACAAAGCAAATACAAAATTTGGCACCCTCATTTAAAAGCTTATGAAGTTCCTATATTCCCTCAACATTGAATTCTGTCTTAAGTTGGCTCTCTTTTTTTAATGAGTGTTTTAAAATTTTTCCTGACATGCCCTTTATGTCATTTGTAATGATACCTGAAAACAAATGCAAGAAAATATTCATTTCAGAGTTCTGACTTCTGGTCTCCGCATTAGGGGCAGATATCAAGGTGGAAAGTAAAGTATAACAATGGAATAAATTTCAAGGGGATCTTTATAAGTTTTTTAACATGAAATGAGTAAGAATTTTCAAAAACACATATTAATATGAATATACAAAATAAGGAACAAAATCTGATGTAAAACTATTACCATTTAGTTGAATGGAACTAAACGAACTAAGGAACAAGCAAAAAATTCTTGAGACCATGGGCTAGCTTTTGTTTATTTTGTCTTTTAAGTGTATTCTTATTACATCTTGAAGGTCTTAAGAAAATAATAGGCACTTAATAAATGCTTGCTTATTTGACTTGATTTAACTTATTCTTAATGTCTAAAAATCTCACTATCCTTTACTCTC
This sequence comes from Sarcophilus harrisii, assembly GCF_902635505.1. Taxonomy (NCBI): domain Eukaryota; kingdom Metazoa; phylum Chordata; class Mammalia; order Dasyuromorphia; family Dasyuridae; genus Sarcophilus; species Sarcophilus harrisii. The sequence goes on from NC_045430.1 coordinate 229,458,899, forward strand.
TTTTCTTTTGAAAAATAGAGTTGTAGGTAATGTGTTTATATCACTTTGTATAATTCTTTTTTTCCCTTGTATGCTACAATTTAATCTTCTTGTAACCCCATAATATCCCAAACAATAATTAGCTATAATTTATTCAACCATTCTTCAGTTTGAGGAGAAGGGAAGGAAAGAAGAAAGGAAGAAAGAGAGGGAGGAGGGAGGGAGGAAGTAGAGGGAGGAAGGAAGGAAGGAAGGAAGGGAGGGAAGGAGGGAGGAAGTAGAGAGGGAGGAAGGAGGGAGGAAGTAGAGAGGGAGGGAGGGAGGGAAGAGGAAGGAAGGAAGGATGAAAGGAAAGAAGGATGAAAGGAAGGAAGGATGAAAGGAAGGAAGGAAGGGAGGGAGGGAGGGAAGGAAAAAGAAAGGAAGGGAGAGAGAGAGGAAGGAAGGAAGGAAGGAAAAAAAGGGAGGTAGGGAGGGAGGAAGGAAGGAGGGAAAGAAGATAGGATGAACCAATTATTACCAGCTATGAAAATTAGTGTATAGAAAAGTCTCAAAGAGATCTTTTTGAGGTATTTATGTATTTATGAGGTATTTAGGTATATAAATTTATGTATTTATGTAATTATTATTAAGTTCCTTTAAGAAAATTCTTATCTTGCCATTGCTTTGTTTCTATTTCAAGAAATTTAAGTGACAATATTCTATGCAAGGCAAAATGTCTGATAAAACAAAAGAAAAAAAACAACAATCCATGCTCCACCTGTCATCAAGAAGCTAACATTCTACCCCATTGTTTCTTTGATCTTCATAAATTACTAAATCTGTAAGGACTTTTTTTTCTTTCAAAGGCTATTTCATATTTGTAATTCATAATTCACAATTGTATAGATATATATATGTAATGTTTTATACATATATGTAGACACTTACATATATGTGTATATAAGCATATTTACTCTTTGAAAAGTTTAGATATATCTTAGAACACTGACTATGGGAAACAAAAAATGTCATTCTATTGATTTAGATATCATTGTTTTTGAAATATAATGAAAATGTAGATGATAACAAGGCACACAGAAGACAATCATCTCAGAAAAACTCCTGATGTTTACTTGACAGTGTGCTAAAAGCATGCTATTTCTTTTCCTAATACCACTTTCAGCCAAAGCATATTATTTATCAGTTTTCCACTACTAAAAATATTTTTGAAACACTGGATTCATAGCATAAAATACTGAAAAGCTTCTATCTACCTCTTCATTCATTCACCTCCTTTACCTACTTACTAAAATTGCTATCTACTCAAACATCTATCCTTGGTCCTTGATTTACTTTCACCTCCCCTAGAAGAGATCCCTACAATCTGTGTTTGTTTTTAATTTCTTTATGGTTTTCTATCTATGTTTGATCTATATTTTGAGACTCAAAGATAAAAAATCAACTTTCTTCCTCATTTTTACAGCTGTGAAAACAGAACTATGTAAATAACAACCTAAGGAAGCTGATCGTAACATCAGTGTTTAGTTGGAAAACAGAAAAAACCTAATCCAGTTAATCCAGTGCACTAAATGAACTATACATTAGAAAAGAACGATATAATAAAGGTTAGTTTTATAATTTTGTTGGAGAGGGGAATAAATTAAAAGGAACAATATAAGTTGCTTTCCTCCCATGCTTTACTGATTAATTAAAACAAATAGTAAACTTGTACTTCAGTTCTATACTACAGCCATTTAAAAAGAAGAAAAACAGAGGTGGTGGGAGCGGCATGTGGGAAGAAAAGACGGAAGAGAAGGAAAAGAAAAAGTAAAACGTGGGAGAAGAGAAGGAAAAGATAAAGAGAGATAGGGAGAGAAAGACAGGAGAGCTAAGAAGAGAGATAATTGTAGGGAAGTGCATTGTGAATTGTAAAGGAAGAGAGAAAGACACAGAGAAACCAAGACAGAGAATAGTACAATAGATTTCAAAAAGAGAACATTAGTCAGTTGTGTTTTTATAACCTTCAGCTAGCTTGACTATTGAAAGTTATCACTTTTTTTTGAAACTCAATTAGCCATTCAGCAACTATTTGAATGTTTTTTTTCCAGTTTTCCTGCAAAATTGAGTAAATGTTCATTCAAACTATCTTCCCCAAGAAATAAATAATTTTATAATCCACGAACCTGTGATCAAGACAGAACAATTCCAAAAAATTTGTCTTGGGCCAGATAAAATCAATCTAATGTCCTAAGATTCCCCATACCTGCATAGCCAGTTTGAACTAGGAAAAAGTCAGTTTCCTAAAAGAGAAAAAAGTCAGTTTTGGGACTAGATTTTGGACTAGATTTGACTAATAGCAAAAGTATTGCTGATCTTCTTTTCCATTTTGATTAATTTTGTTATCAAGGGAATTCTGTAATCACTTAATTCTGCTATCAAGGTATAGTGTAAAAAAGCCCTGACTTGGAACAGAAAAAAAAAAAAAATCGAGGCACTGTTTTGCCATTTAATAGCTGTGGGCCCTCAAGTAAATCATTTTATTTCCTTGAACCTCAGATTCCTAAAATTGAGATGAAAATCTTATTTTTCCTGCCTCTCTCATAGAATGATTGTGAAGATATGAGGAAATGAAATAATAATATAAAAATACTTTGTAACAAACAAGGCTATGTAAATAAACAATTAAGAAATGATGTATCCAATACAGTCCTTGATGTTTTGACAGACAAAAGAAAATGAAATATGGAGGTTCCAGGCTTCCAGGCCATTATAATCTAATTTGACAGAATAAGACAGGATATCATTAAATGCCAAAATGACTGATGTACATTCCTATTCCTTTCTCTTGAGAATTATAGAACCCTTTTTATGGGGATTCTTCTGTATTATCCCTACCATTCTCTTCAGTATCTGTTTGAGCAACTGTATGGGGCATTTCCCTTCCTTTCCTCTCTTTTAAAATCTAAAGCTGTTTTAACCAGATCAGCTAGTCTCTCACAAATACATTCCCCCTCCCCTCTTCCTCATTTAATGCTTTAGATGCATTCTGTCCCTGGCTCAGATGCCATCATTTCTGTATCTTAAGCCAAGGTCTAGGAGACCAAATCCCTTTGTCACCACCTTCTTAGCCACTGCTCACTTACCATTTCTTCCTTAGCCTTTCCAAAGTACCTTTATTCAGTTGCTGCCATGATCATATCCACTGTGCCCTAAAATAATTTCCTGCTTAGGTCTTCTAAATCTAAAGATGAAAGAATCCTAACTTGAAGTCTATTAATTAAAAAAAAAATTGTTTGGATAATTGTATTTCAATATAAATAAGTTCCTTTGTAATCCTAAATATTTTACATTTACATTTAAAAAGACTTCATGTAATTGACAAAGAGGTCTATGACAGGAAAAAAAAAAGTTGAGTTCTGTTTTAGAGATTGTTTCCAGAATGTTTCTGATAGTATAATCAGTAGAATTCTTTGGAATTGCCCAATCTCTCCATTGGGTCCCTGAGGACATAATCTACGAAAGGATTCTAGGAGCTGAAATCCTAGAGACTGACTAACTTGTGCTGTCATGCAGGTAGGAAGTAGCAGTTAGAGTTTTAACTGATCTCCTCTGATTCTGAGTATCACAGTATTGATCAGCACATGATTTCATTTAAATCCAATTCAAGAGCAAGTCAAGACAAGACATCACTGTGATGTCACTGGTCCTCTTTGAAAAATGTTCCTCAGAAATCCTTCCTTTATCTTACCTACATGTGCCATTTTCCTCCCCATTCACCTTCATAGCTCTCATGCTCCTATGGTAAATTCTTTTCTTTCTACTTTATTGCCTCTAATAAGGCTGGGGTAATGAAGAGGAGGAATGGAGAAGATACAAAGAATTTTTCTGTCTCCTTTAGCAAAGAGATATGCATATACAACTGTTGACTGCCTGAGAGAAAAACACAGTCTGACACAATCTCTGAGTCATTAGAATGATAATTTCTCTTCCATTCCTGCTGAAATGGATATTTCCCCTTATTTATGACTCTCCTTCCCTTAGCCATTCATATTACTAATTGCCATAGCAAATTTATCTGATTTTCTTTCCTACCATCTTGCTATTGGGATCTATAGTTGGGGCTAAGCAACACCTTTTATTGCTAACCAGTGGTATAGATTTAATTAACACAAAATAGTTTTTATATCAGTTAAAAGGAAGCCAATCAGGAAAATAAATTTGTGGCAGAAATTATATAACAATATTTTTTGAAACAAAATAAATGTGTGTATACACATATAAATTTATATGTATATATATTTAACTCTCCATGCCATATGCCATGTTTAACTCTCCTTGCCTGATATTATCATCAAGAATTGATAATTTTAAAACTGAGATTGATTCTGGATAAGTTCAAACAAAAGCTAGGTGTATTAATTAAGTACTAACCTCATATCGCAACTTCCTCAGTCCTCAGAAGAACATTAGGAAACATACTTATATGTTTAAATGATGTATGTTCACTTTTGTACCTATTATCTCAAAATGTTGAGGAAAAAAAAGGCAGTCATTAAAAAGCTTGGAATGGCATGATATACTGATAATCTAGTTAAAGTATAAGCTTTAGCATTGTATGCAAAATACCATACAGAGAGGGAGGGACAGCAATACTAGGCAGATTCCCCCAGATACCTCATGCCGATTGGATGAACCACGGACATGTAACTGTGCTGGTGTTAAGAGGGATTTTTTTCTGTTTATAAGAGAGAATTCCGATAGAGCAGAAAACAGCTGCACAGAGTTGGCAGGGAGACTGGAGAGACTTGGAGTTCCTTGGTGTGGTCCTTCACAAGAACTCCTGGCCAGAGTAATCTGAATGAGCAGCAACTAAAATGGGGAGGAGAATGGGAAAAGAGAAACATAGGAAAAGAACCAAACCGGAAGTATATTCTACAGACTGAGAAGATTTCTGACTCTGGGTGGGAGGTTAGGCCATAAACACCAGATTGGATTAAATAAGTCTTAGTAACAAGAATTAGTAAGAAAAAGCATTTAGTTTTCCCCTAGATGTTTGTATTTTTAAATATCTTGCTCCCTATAAAAGCATTCTTTAAAGTTTTGATGAAAAGAGAGTAATTATTGATTGCTGGGAATATGAAGACAAATGAAAAACTCCCTGCCTTCAAAAAGCTTAAATTCTATAGAGGAAGACAACATGCACACGTAAAAATAGATATATTAAATAAGCATATGGAAATTATCGGGCAGCTAGATAACACAGCCCTGGAGTCAGGAATACCTGAGTTCAAAGCTGGCCTCACACACTTATTAGCTATGTGACCCTGAGTCACTCATTTAACCCTGTTTGCTTCAGTTTCCTTATTTGTAAAATATTATAAACTAGAGGAAAAAGTGGCAAATCACCTGAGAAAGTCTCCAAAGGGGCAGAATGAGTCATGATTCAACGACTGATAATGATTCAACGACAAAAAAATGTTTATAAGCAAAAAATAAAATGTACACAAAAATATAATTAAATAAATATAGCAAGAATATAAACAAAATAAAATAACAGGTAAAACACTTTGTGACCCTTACAGAACTTTACACATGCTGGCTAGTACTATTATTTTTATTATAAATACAAACTAATTTGTTGGGGGAAGGTGCTCTCAGTTAAAAGAATCAGAAAACAACCTTATATGTGAAGTGTGATGTAATGTATAAGTTAAGCTTTATAGGATGCTATGCAGTGATTCTAAGAAGCAAAGGGGAAGAAGGAATGCATTCTAGGAATGGGAACATTTTTGCAAAAACAAGGGAGATTAGAGATTGAAATTCATAGTGAAATTCATCATTCTAGAAGTTTCCTATTGCATATGCATAATATATAATATCTCAATTACATATTATACAAAATAAGTTTGTTATATTTCTATTATATTAGATAATTCCTCCCAATTATGCTTAACCCTAGTCAAGTTCTTACTATGTCCTTTAAATAGTTCTCAGTTTTATTAACAATTCATTATATTCATATTATTTGGATTTATACATTTTCATTATGAGAACAATAAGAAAGTTGAGCTGTATTTTTTTTTAACTGAGATCTTTGAAGAACTAGAATTCATTATATTTCTTCATAAGATTGGAACATTAATAGTTTCAATGAAATTAAATTAAATCTGAGCTTTAGAAATATTTTCTATGGAAATATGGAGGTGGAGGGAATCCAAAAAACCTTTGTGTGGATAAATTCCCTTCTGTATGACTTTGAAAACCAAAGCTATTCTGATGAAGTTTTAATTGCTACCCCACCCCACCTGTTTCATTTTATACAAATCTAGAATAACTTCCTGTTGCAGTGCCAGATGGTTAAATTGCTTTTATTGCGACATTGCCCACATTTGGCTTTATAAAGCCTCAATGGAACAGCTCACATTCCTTGGTTAAATAAAGTCATCCTAAAATCTCTTTTTCTCTAAGACTAAAACTCTAAAATTAAACCTTTAAACATGTTTTGAAGCACAGGGAGTCTGATGACTTCCATTGCCTGACCAGTCCTATCCTATAACCTGCTGGCTTTTTATGATTATTTCAGATTATCAGCTATACAGTCATTTTTATCATCCAAAGTCCTGACCTGATAATTCTGCATTTTCTACTATGCAAATAAAATTCTAAATTACTCCTGTAATGACATACCTCAGGTTTAGAAACGAGTTACTTATGAATAGACAGGCAGACTAGGATTTAGACCTATTTGGCAAATAAACTCACTGAATTGCTCAACTCCTCCCTTTAGGCTAGAAAAACAACAATGATGGGGGGATATTGTAAGTTCAAAGTTTGTCAGAGTCAAGTTCACATTCATTAGGCACCTACCAGACTGAAGATAGAAAGCAAGCAGAAACAGTCCCTCATCTCAGGGAGCTCTCAATGTATTTGGGAACTAGTGAATACCTATATTATCTCAACAATAAGAATACTGTAGCTACCTTCTCAAATTCACATAGGCAGGAAAAGTTATACAAACATTAAAATTCTGGAAGATTTGACATGATTTTACTAGAAAATTAGATTTACTAGGAGACTTTCATGATTCTAAAAACAAAGTCGTGGTGGTGGTTACCAGTAGGTTAGGAAATTTCCATCATTATATTCTGCCCTAGAAGCAGCATGATGTAGTTGATAAAATCCTGGATTAGGTGTCAATAATTCAATTCATTTAAATTCAAAAAACATTTAGTAAACACCTATTCTGTGCTGACTAATAAAGACTGGACATGGGACACTATTGAGTCCACTAAGCAAGTCCACTAAGACAATTGTTGTTTTTCATTGATAGACAGCATTCCCTCACCAGGAATTCCTTACCCCAGTGAAATCATGAGTCTTATCTTATGGGTATCTTATAGGTCTTATCTTCTCCCTCTCATTGCCTCTCCTACCTGAGGGGTTGGGCATAGGGCACTCTGTGCTTGCTCAGGTGTTCTCTGCCTGGCTCCTATCCACTTTGGGGTTGTTGTTCAGTCCTGCCCAACTCTTCATGATCCCCTTTGGAATTTTCTTAGCAAAAATATTGGAATAGTTTGCCATTTCCTTCTCCAGATCATTTTACAGATGAGGAAACTGAGGCAAACTGAGTTAATTGACTTGCCCAGGGTCATACAATGAGTACATGTGGGAAAGCCAATTTGAACTCAGATTTTCCTAACTCCAGGCCCAGTACTCTATTCATTGCACCACCTAATTGACCCTAGTTACAATCTACCTGTGCTCTAAACAAATCAATACAAAAATAATTGGAGAATCAGAAAATATCTTGAGTGGAAGGTAACTCCTAGTTGTGCTTTAAAAGATGGAACCTAGAGATTTGGGGAGGTAGTGATGGTAAGGAGGGAATGTGTAAAGGCATTGGAAATAGAAATGGAATGGTATGTATGGGAGGAACAAGTAGCAATCTAGTTGGAGTAAAATGGAGAACAATAGAGATTAGAAAGGTAGATGGGAGTCAGACTGCAAAGGGTTCAAGTCCTACCTTTTGCATTTCTAGTTGTACCTTTATTTCAGGGATTCTTGAGTTTTTGTATATGTTGGACCCTTTTTTTTTGGCACTCTGGTGAAGTTTATCAGCCACTTTATGCTTTAAATGCATAAAATTAAAAAAATATATATAGATATAGGACTATAAAGAGAACTAATTAAATTAAAATGATTAACTATATATATATATATACATACATACATATATATATATATATATTTTAAACAAACAAACAATTTTACTGGCTTCAGATTAAGAATCTTTGCCAATATACATTAGGCAACTCTTTGCAGGCTGAGGGAGTGAGATATATCAGTTTCCCCATGCTGAGGAAATCCTTTTCAATTTTGAAAATTTTCTTTCCTAATCAGGTTCTTATTAAACAATTATGTTTCCTTTGGAAATCTGCAACTCATGACATAATCAATTCAAGGAACTGTTAATAAGCACCCAAACTATGTAAGGAGGGCACCATGCTAGGTGCTGAGGATACAAAGATAAAACAAGGCCTCTATCGACTGCACAGTTCAGTAGGTAGTAGTATAGCATCAGAGATGTGGGAAGCAACACAATGGAAAATTAGGACACAGGCAATTTCTGTAAATAGACACTTTTTTCTGTAAAATTTTTCTGTAAAAAGCAAAGCTATGAAAATGACAAGAAAAGTTATATATAGATTCTATTTTTAAAATGGCTAAAGGAAATGAAATCTAAATCATACAAGTGATCATTCTTATGTTCCTTAACCATATTTTAAGTTCATTATAAATGGGAATGATGTCCTATAATTTTTAAAAGAATCTCCCATAGAGACTAAATCAAGCCAGACATATAAATACTTGTTGATCAGCAGAAGTGAGATTATTTACCTTATAGAAAAGAAAGCTAAATGATCCAAACTACCACAGTACATAGATCTGATGATGACATTATACCATTCAAAAAAATTCCAGTGATTGCTTCTATAATATAAAATAAAATATAGACTCCTTTTCCCCCAGCTCTTAAAACCCTTTATTATCAGACTCCAGTTTACCTCTTCGAACATTTTGCACATTATTCTCCTTTATACACTCTATATTATAGCAAAGTGGCTTACTTGCTGCTCCCAGGATATGATGATCCATTGCTTCTATCTATTTTCGCTTTTGTACAAGTTATCTCCTTGCTTGGAATGCACTTTTTCTTCATCTCTGCCTCAGAGAATACTTGACTTAATTCAAAGTTTAGTTTAAACACTATGTCCTACTACCAGCTTATTCAGATCTTCCCAGTTGTTAAAACCTTTTCCTAAGAAACTATATTGTATATGTTTTGTATTTAATTTTCTGTGTACATTTTGTCCCTCTCCTGGTAGAATATGAGCTCCTTGTGGGCAGGGACAGTTCTGTTTTTGTATCCTCCCTGATAAGGAGAGTGCCAACATATACTAGATGCTTAATAAATACTTATTGAATAAATATTTTTAAGGTGCTTTAAATCACTACAGATGCTCCAAATCACTATTGATGAGAGAAATGAAAATTAAAACAACTCTGAGATACCACTACACACCTCTCAGATTGGCTAAGATGACAGGAAAAGATAATGACGAATGTTGGAGGAGATGTGGGAAGACTGGGACACTGATGCATTTTGTTGGTGGAACTGTGAACAGATCCAACCATTCTGGAGAGCAGTTTGGAACTATGCTCAAAAAATTATCAAACTGTGCATACCCTTTGATCCAGCAGTGTTTCTACTGGGCTTATATCCCAAAGAAATCTTACAGGAAGGAAAAGGATCCACATGTGCAAAAATGTTTGTGGCAGCCCTGTTTGTAGTGGCCTGAAACTGGAAACTGAATGGATGCTCATCAATTGGAGAATGGTTGAATAAATTATGGTACATGAAAGTTATGGAATATTATTGTTCTGTAAGAAATGATCAACAGGATGATTTCAGAAAGGCCTGGAGAGATTTACATGAACCTATGCTAAATGAAATGAGCAGAACCAAGAGATCATTATACATGGCAACAATAAGATTATACAATGATCAATTCTGATCTCTTCAAGAATGAGACGATTCAAACCAGTTTCAATTATTAAGTGATGAAGAAAACCATCTACACCCAGAGAGAGGACTGTGAAAACTGAGTGATTCACAACATGGCATTTTTACTCCTTTTGTTGTTTGCTTGCATTTTATTTTGCTTCTATCTCTTTTTTTTTACTGGTTTGATTTGATTTTTCTGGTACAGCACGATAATTGTATAAATATATATGCATTTATTGGATTTAACATATTTCTACCATGTTTAACATGTAAAAATTTTTTTTTATATGAAAGGATAGCACGTGGAAAACAATCATAATCTATTTTCCATTTTCAGTAATGCCAAAAAGAATAATATATATTTAAATTTAAGCCCAAAAGATTTAGCCTAAATTTTGTTTTTTTACTTGTGTTTGTACTTTGTTGTAGAGGTTCCCAATATATAAATTTCTTCCACTAAAAAATTGGCAACTCTCTAGAACAGTCCCAGAGTTGGACATGAGTAAAATGTCCAAACAACAATGATCAATCTGAGGTTTAATGAACAAAAATGCTGAATTTAGAGTCAAGGACATGGGTTTGAAACCTATCTTTCCTAACCTATTAATTGTGTATCTTGGAGTAAGTCATGTTGCTTCTCAAGGTTTTAGTTTTCTAGTATATTAAATAAAGAGGTTTGATTAGTTGACTTCTACAATCCTTTCAGGCCTTAAATTTATGATCCTATAGATACTGTATTTTAAGCATAGTTATTTCTGTATTAGAAAGTGCTGAATAAACACTGCTAAATATTTGGCCTAAAGAAGGGAATATTTGGGGATAAAAATAGGAGGAAGGAAAGAATATCCTTTCTCTTTTAGGACTTGAAGTGTTGCCACATGGAAGAAAGATTAAATATAAAGTTTTTGAATATATACTATGTACCAGGCAATAGAAGCAAACAAGTCCATGTCCTCAAGGAGCTTAGGTTTTAATGGAGGAAGTTAATACATGAAGCAGACCAAGAAAGTCAAGGGAGGACAGAGATACTAAGTGGATATTGTTGGGAAATGGTCTGCAGACCTATTTTGGTTCAAGTTGAAGGGAAAACTCCCCAACCAAAGGTTGGTTTCCCAGTGGCAGAGTCCAGGGTTCTGATGGGAGGATAAACTGCTTAGGTGTGGAGATGGGAAGATATAGAGGTCTAGATTTGGGCAAAAAGCTCACCTGCTTGGTAGCAGAGGTCAGGACTAAAAGTTAAGAGGAAAAACTGCAAAGATGACTACATTTTTAAAAATTCCTAATAACTAGAACTATTCAAACCTAGAACAGCTGTCTCAGGAGGTATTAAGTTTTCCCTCATCTAGAGGTCAGGGGTAGGAAGACAGAAAAAGTTAGATGAAGATATGTTAGATGTGATGTGAAGGACTATCTCGTTTAGGGAGGGATTGAACTAGATAGCTTTGGAGAAATCAATTCTCAGTATAACTCTATCAATTAAGTCACCCGGAAAGATGCTATAGGGCCTAAAGAATTTAAGAATTTTTTGCATGTCTCTTCTTACTTGCTGCATTTGAAGCTATAACATGAAAAGCCTGCACATTCTGGAAGAGTCTACCTTGACCTGAACTGGGCCTGTAGTACTTAAAGCCAGTTGCCAGCAGAGTTTTCTGGCTAATATGGATGGAATTTAAATGTCCATGCCCAAGATGATAAAAACACACTTACTCAAACCTCCAGTTGTACCTTGAATACACAGATAACATTATGTTTTCACAGGATGTTTCAGCAAATGTCTTGTTGGGTTGGTGGAAAGTGGTTATTTTCACAGATTTTTAAAGTAAAATTGGGGCCAATATAAATGAAAATCATATTTTCTAAAAAAGAAAAGTGTGCACTGATGTGTCATTGTCAACATTCTGATTATAAAAGGGATACAAACTTTTCTCTTCAGTAAACATTTCAAATTTTTAAGGATATAAAGACACTGGTGTATGGATGCAAAGTGAGTTCAAAGAAAAAATGTCTGGTATGAACACAATGATTATGCCATGGACTATATATTTCTAATTATGGAGTGACCTTGAATTTGAACTTAGCAACTCAGCTTGGATACTGAACTGCATATAAGTAAATACTTAATTCTGAGGGAAAAATTTCTGAGGGACGATTCTGAGGGAAAGATGAGCATTGGGTAAATGAATGCTCAGAGGACAAAAAAAAATCAACTTCACATGAGTAGAAAGTTTTAGAATGTAGTAGGTGCAATGGTTGGAAAGATATGTTGGAGATAACTTCCTGATAAAAGAGATTGTTTCCTTTTTATCTCTGCTGGTATCCCTGGGGCCTAGTTCAGTGCTTTGCGCTTAAGAAGTACTTAATAATTTTTGAATTAAATTGAATTATATAGACTATTTTCAGGACATCCTATGAGTTACTGCCCTCTAGTAATTTGTACTCTAAGAAAATAATTATGTGGACAGATATAAGAAGTTCAATGTTTAACAAATCCATCAATCAAATAAGCAAAGTATTTACTTTCTGTATAAGAAAACAAGGCAATCCATTTAATGGGCATAGGGAAGATGAGTGAAGAGAATCACTAGAATTCTTTTTGTAGAAGAATGGCCATTATTCCAAATTATAGTCATCAGAAGGTTTTCCTAGAAGAGGGGGATTTCAGTAGCTGTTTCAAATTCAATTCAGTATTACTTTTAAAGAAAGATTAATGTTACTTACCCATTTGGTTTTTATATAAAAAAGAGACTTAAAGTTCATGGCATTTTTTATGACCACAAGAATGTCTTTCTCTTTTGACTATTATTAGATAAATGTGTCAAAATCACAGCCCTGCAAAGGCTTTATCCCAAATTATAAAGTTTTATCTGTATCATTCAATCTGTCGATTTTGAATAATAGCTCTAAACTGTCCAACTACTGGGTTTAAACTGTCCAAATACTGGGTTCTGAAATTGACCTGGTGCCCTCTTCTCTATGATGATAAATTAATCTTAGACTAGGACCTAAGCTACCTGGATTCTAGTCCTGGCTCTGACATTATTCCCAGATGAGACCCACAATGCATATTATTTGCCCCACAAAAATTTGTCCCTAAACAATGTAATTGGACTATTGGTGGGATAGACATCACATTTGTATGGTATTTGGTAGAAATTGTTATTATGTAGCTGTAACAATTTCTGGGAGTATTTAAAAGAAGCACCATAAAGATAAAAAAAAAATGGCAAAAAGCTAATTCATAAGAGAACCATGCATTTATCTGATACATCAGGGAGAAGAAAAGACCTGCATTTTCTGGAAATGGTAGTATTGTCAGCTCTTGATTATTTATGGTTAATAGGGACAGGATTATCAGTGTAAAATCTACAGATAGCCCAAATCTTCTTTTTACTTTTTAAAAAAGTACAGTCTCTTCTACTTTAACTAGAGTTATTAACAAGAAAGTACCAAGTATAACTTAAGTTTTTCTTTTTCCTTCCCTTGCCCTCCCTCTGGTGGAGGTGCTAATGAGTGAAATGGTGGAGACTGGCATGAGGGGGTTGGGGGGGGGAATAAAAAAATCAAAAGTATAGATAAGTCCTAGATTGGATAATCAGGTCCTAGAAAATGGAGAGTAGAAGATGGTGACCACCAGATTCCATATTAAATCGACTATCTACTGGAATTCTTTCATTTCTATCTAGTTTGCTATACTCAAAACTTACCTTAGTAAAAATTCAATCATTGTTCAAAATTTTACTAATAACATGCCCAGAAAGGAAACATCTCCATTGGATTGAAGTTAAAGAAAAATTGTTTCTCTCAGAGTTGTCATTAAAAGATTAATATTAGGGGCAGCTAGATGGTGCAGGGCAAATAGCACTGGTCCTGAAGTCAAGAGGACCTGAGTTCAAATTTGACCTCAGACACTTAACACTTCCCACTGTGAAACCCAAAGCAAGTCACTTAACACCCATTGCCTCCTCCAAAAAAAAAAAAAAAGAAAACAAATGTTAAAAAAAACATTAACAAAATCTTTTTTTCCTCAATAGTATCAGGATACAGATATAGTTGAGTAAATTTATAATTTTATTTTTGGGAAATCAGATCAACTCTTGTCCTATCGATTGTTACAATAATTATACCTTGTTTTTTATAGTTCAGTAGCTGGCACATAGTAGGCCATTAATAAACTCTTGTTTACATGACTTCTAATTTTTCAAAGTGTTTTCACATCTATTACCTTATTTGATCCTCACAACAATCTAGTAAGGTAAGTGGAGCAAGGGATTATTATCCTCATTTATAGGAAAGGAAAAGGAGGACTTGAAAATTTATTTGTTCAAGATCATACCAGAGGTAGAAAGTAGAATCTAAGGGAGTGCCTTGACTCCCTTTTTCTCCTTTCTACTTGGATATATTACCTCTGGGTGGGGTTGTCTTTGAGGTTTATAATTTAACCTATGGGGTTATATGAATCTATACAACAATGAATTATCATATTGACAACTTTTAAACTTTAAGATAACAAAACCTTTGGAAAATTTCTACAAGAGATGACCCTGAAACTTCTCTTTCTTTTTTTAACAATATTTTCCCCAATACATGCACATAGTTTTCAACACTCACCTTTACAAACCTTATGTTCCAAATTTTTCTCCCTCTCTTCCCTCTTCCCTTAGACAGCAAGCAATCTGACATAGGTTAAACATAAGCACTTCTTCTAAGCATATTTCCACGTTCTTCATGCAGCATAGGAAAAATAAGACCAAAAGGGGGGAAAAAACCACAAGAAAAAAACCAAGCAAACAAACAATAATAACTATAAAGATGAAAATACTATGTTTTGTTCCACAGTTGCCAGAGTTCTCTCTCTGGATGGGGATGGCACTTTCCATCTGAAATCTTTTTAGTTATTCCAAGGGGCTTCAGCTCTAACAGACCTACTCCAACAGAGTAGTAGGGTGTAATAGTGAAAAGGACATGGAATTAGGAGATATTTGGATTCAAATCATACCTCTGACACCTTGTCTAAATCACAATCTCTCTGGGTCTGCTTCCTCATCAATAAAATGATTAATAATAATGCTATGAGAATTGGACTTATAAGGAAGGCTGAGTGCTACAACACTTTAGAATTGTGGTCCTAGATACTTCTGAGAATCCCTAGGACAACATGGAGATGATATTTGTCTATCTTTAAGGAAATTAATTCAGGCTATTCATTGGAAGTGAAACATAGAAGCTGAAGCTTATAATGAGAAAACTGCCCTTACTAGAAAAGACCTCGTTGTTGGAAAAGATCAAAGACAAAAGGGAAAGGGAACAGCAGAAGATGAGATGGATAGATGGTGTCATGGAAACAACAAACATGAGCTTGGCTGGACTTCCAGAGACAGAAGAGGATAGAAGGGCCTAGTGTGCTAAGCTCCATAGGGTCATGAAGAATCAGTAATAGTTGAACCACTAAACAACACCACCTCTTCCTACCTCCCAGGGTTCTAAGGATTACAAGAAGTAATAATATAATTATAGATAATGTATATAATAATATGATTTGAAATCCTTAACACAATCCAGTGAACATTATTAAGCACTTACTATGTGTAAGGTACTATGTGCTGGATCTGAGGAATATGAATAAAAAAGGCAAATGATCCCAGCTCTCAAGGAACTATGGGTATGTATAAGGTGGTGGGAGTGGGGCTGGAGGACACAACACATATAAAGAATGACAACATAAGGGAACTGGAGGAGGAAGATGGCACTGACAATTATGGGGAGCAGGTGAATCAGGAAAGGCTTTATGAGGGAGGTAACATCAGACCTCAGCCCTAAAGGAAAACAAGCCTTTGGAAACTGCAGAAATGACAAGATGCTCTTTTCCAAGAATGAGTCTGTGCTGTAGGAAATAAGAATGTCAAATTTGGAGAATGGTCCGAATATTCAATTTGACTACAATATAGAGTAGGTGAAAGAAAATAATAAATAAGGTTGGAATACAAAGAAGTTTGTATGTATTCTGGAGCCACAGAATTTTGGGGGAATAACATGGTCTAATGTGTGCCTTAGGAAAATAGAGGGGTAAATGACTTTTTTTTTTTTAATCATGGCATAATGTATATAGAGAGCCACCCTCTGAGTCAGAAAAACCTGGTTTCCAGTTCTCTTTCTGGCATATACCCCACCATTATTCCTCTAAGTTAACCTTTCAGTGTCCTGGGAAACTCTTAAAGATTGTAAAATGCAAAGTGCCAAAAATGCAGGTCCAGTAAAATTTATCTAAATAAATAAATATATATATATATATACACATGTGTGTAAATATGTATACACACAATATGTGTATATGCATATATATAGCTGTATCTAGAAGTCTTAATCCATTTGTGTCCTGTTTGATGCAGTTTCATGTATGCATTCTTTTCTTGGAGAGTAAACTATCTCCTACTCTCTAACATCGGAAACACTGTTCAAAACTAACCACGGAGAGTATATGTGGTAAAGCCCTTCCTTTTACCCTCTAAATTAGCATTTGTGGGTGGTTGCTATCTAAGTATACTTAATTTGCTACTCCCATATCTTCTCCAGCTTTACCAACGACCTTTCTTTTTCTTTCTATTTCTTTGCTCCATCTTGCATGGTCTTTGTAAAATATTACCTAGTATCTGTAAAATGAGGATAATAATAGCCCCTTCCACACAAGGCTGTCTCCAGCATCCAATGAAAAAAACAGATAAAGAACTGACATACTTCAAGGCACGCTACTTATTATTTTGAATATGACTTGGATTACAAAGGATGCTCGTCAACATTCCTAGGATCCTGAAACTGTGGAACGGGGAGCAGCCTTGGGAAATCATACTCTTTAAATATTAAAGTATTTTATACGTGCTGTCTGTTATTTTGAATCTGGCCCTATCACAAAGGAACCCAAGTATACCTCTTAAAAACCACACAACTGGGAGGAATCTTGGAAAATGTATTTTGTTTTTTCACAGGAGGAAACCGAGGCCCCGAAAACTCATTATTAGCCCCAGGTTATGCAGGTATTTAAGAGCAGAGACAGAATTCAAATCCAGGTCCCCCAGCCTGCATCGGTCCGGCGGCTCTCGTGGACAGAAGGTGACCGCTCTTTTGTCCGATCCAATAGCGTTGTTTGGCGTACAAGCCGAGGGGAAGCCTGAGGGCCGGGGCTGGGGACCGCAGGGGTGGGGGGAGAGCGCGTGCCCGGTTTGGGACTAATTTTATCATTATACGGACTCATCATCTCTCCCCTCCCCCGCCCCGGGGGATCTGAAATCTCCCCCAGCACCGCGACTCAGGCTTAGGGTGGGGTCCTTTTTTGTTATCGAGAAACGTGACCCCAGGCCAGCGGAGGAGGGGGATAAGGGGAAAGACCCGGAGAAGGCGGGGAGAGGAGGAAGGGGCTCCGGAGGACGGAGAGCCCTGGACTTGTGGATGGGGTTTTTACACTCCCCACCCCTCCTCCCGGGGCCGCCGAGACCGAGACACAAAAGCCAGCAGCGCCCCCGCCCCCCCCAAGCCCTCGCATCCTCTCCGGCGGAACGGTTGCTAACAATGACCCCAGCCAGCTCCGGCCCCGCGAGCCAGCCTACGGGCGAGGCCGGGCGGGGCGGAGGGGGCGGGTCCGCAGCCCCGCCGCCTCCGCCGTTGTCTGCGCTTTGGCCTCGCCCGCATCTCCCCGCGGGGAGGGGTCTCTGCGGCGGGGGCGGGGGCGGAGTGGGGAGGGGAGATAGAGAAGGGGGCGGTGGCTCTTCCTCCACCTCGGCTCCCTCGGCGAGGGGCGGGGCTCCGCCCCCCTTGCAGAAGGAGAGCGTCGCGATTGGCTCTCGTGCCCCTCATGCTTCCTCGCCATTGGCCAGTTTGCAGCGGGAGATGTTGGGAGGCGCGGCGGAGCGGAGGGACAGCCTCGGGGTCTGCTCTGAGGTAGCAGTGAGGCCGAGGGGTCGGGATAAAAGGGGACTTAGGCGTGGAAAGAGACGCTGCCTGGGCGGCTGGTATCTGGTCGGGCTGGGCTGGGCTCCTTCGGCTTCTCCCTCCAGGCCTTTCTGATTCCCCACGACTTAAATAAAATTTGAATGAACACCTTTCGGGCCGAGACCCTCAGAGGAGGGGACACACCTAGGCGGAGACACCCCCCAGCCCCCCCCCCCCCCCCCGGCTTCCCTATCGGCCCTGCCGAGGCCTGCTTTCCCTCGGGCCTGTGCTTCCCGGCTAGCTCGCCTCTCCTTAGCCCCGCGGGTCCCGGTCCTCGCCCTCGGGCTGCTCGGTTGGGCCGGGGGTGTGCCGGGCTCGGCGGGGAGGCTAGTATTATTCCAGACACACACTCACGCACGCACTGAGCGCTCACGCACAGAACCAGCCTCGAGCCTCCCTTGGGGAGGGGAGGAGAGGCGCAGAGGGGAGGGGAGGGAGGGAGGGGAGTGGGAGGAGGTGGATCCAGGGAGGAAGAAGCGAGAAATCCGCCCCCGGGAAACAATCCGCGCGGCGGAGGAGAAAGCCACTCCTGTCACTTGGTCCTCGCGGGGCGCCCGAGCGGGGCCCCCGGCCCAGCCCGCCCAGGGACCCCGGAGCCCGGCGGTAACGGCTGCCGCCCCGCCCCCCACGAGGCCCGGCCGGCCGGGGCAGGTCGTGGCAGTGCCCGGGAGGGGTCGGGGGCGGCTACTCTGCGGAGAGGAGGCAGGAGCCGGCGCCCGGTGCGTGAGGGGGTGGGTGGGGAAGTGGGCTGAGGGCGTGGGGGGGTCCTGGAGGGCGCTCCCCGGAGAACTTGGAGCGCAGCCGGGAGTGTGCATGTGCGTGTGTGCACGCGCGCTCGGGCCGGGGAGGAAGTGGCACAAAGGCCGCCGGCGGCGGCGGTAGCGGCCGCTGAGGTGTCCGGCCCGGCCCGGCCCCTGCCGGCCGCCTCATTAATATTAACCGAGCCCGCGGCCTAGCGCTCCGCCGGCTCCCGCCTTCCCGGGCGGGCCCCCGCCCGCCTCCCAAACCGGTAGCTCGGGGCCTCACTTTCCCGGGGGAAGGGGCGGAGGAGGCAGGAATAGGTGATGGGATCGGAGAGGGCCCCCCCAAAGGTGTGGGGAGTGAATGTGTGTGTTTCGGCTGGGCTAGAATGGGGAGGAGGCGCCCATTAACTAAGGTAGCACTCCCTCCCCCCAACCCCTGGACCACTGTGCCGGACCCACCCTAGTCCTGGGGTGGGTAACCCGGGGTCCTCGAACTTCATATTTTTTTTTGTACTGTCTCGATCTGAGCATTTGCATAGATCGGTTTCTCCTTGATTCCCTCTTTTATTTTCTGCCCAAGAAGGGGTCTAGTGACTTCTTCAGACTTTACGGGAGGGGTGACCCCCAAAGTTATGTCCGTCTGCTCCTGGGGGTCCCCATCAGCCTCCTTCCCCTCCGCCGAGCTCTTAACACTCTTCCACACCCATCCTCGCCCCTTGCCAGCCAAAGAAAACAGCCACCTCCGCGGAAGAGAGCAGCTAGTGTGGGGAAGGGGCGTCCGGAGAGGGAGGGGATGACGGATCGTGCGTTTTAAAGGGTGTCTCTAGTTGTGTTTTTCTTCATTGTCCGAGGGACTGGGAGCCCCGGACGCCTCGAGGCGCATCCAGCGGTCCCTCTAAACCAGAAGCTTGTTCTTATATAGTTTGTGGGGTAAGAAGGGCGGGGGTGGGGTGGGCGTGTGTGACAAACGCTATTTTAGATACTTGGGGGGAGTTCAGTTAACCACCACCAACCCCCCCCCCCCCCCCCCCCCCCGGGTCTGCGAGGAATGCAGAAGATTCTATATTCTGCCCCCAGAACTTTGTTATTGAAATGCCTTAAAAAACCCCCCACACCCTAAACAGTCAGTGCCAATCTTCAGATGGGCGGGCGGCGGGCCGAGACCGGCGGGTCCCCTCCTCCCGGGCTGCGGGAGTTTTATCCGAATCGCGGGGTGCTCTGAGAGGGCGAATTGAGCAGGACTAATGGGCCATTCGGAGGGCGAAAAGAATCTCGTTCCTGATTAGGAGAAAGGGCTACCTTGTTACGGAGAGTTTCTTCTGGTTAACTTGTTCCAGAGCAGGATCTCTTTGAGTGGGGGGAGCCCTTGCTGCCCACGCTCAGACCCCCCCCCTGGATTCTGGGCATGGGAGAAAGGAGGAGGAGGACCGCGCTGGGTTAAGAAGGGGTGAGCGGCGGAAGGGAAAGGGGACCGTACCCCGAGCCCAGACACACTCTCTTTTTTCTTCGTTCTTGACCTTTTTTTTTTTTTTTTTTTTTTTTTTTTTTTAAAGCTATTTTCCAACCGGTAGAAATGGAAGAAGATCCCGAATTCATTTGAAGACGCCAGGGATTATCTCGGCGATTTGGAGGAGGTGTTTTTGGTTAAATATCACCGTCCGGGCGGTCTTTCGCCGTCGTCCCTTCGCTCCCACCCCTCTCGCCCCCGGCTGGGGCCGGGCAGGGATCGCGCCGCCGGGGGGGTGCGCTGGGGGTTTCCTCCGATGTGGACTCCAGAGGATTTGCCCCTCCTTTGTAACTGAAATGAAATAATGGCGACCCGTTGGCTCGGCCCGCCCGCGGGAGATGGAGACGGGACCCAGTCTGGTGGAACACCTATGGAGGAGGTAAGCAGCCAGGTGCGGCCCGGGGAGCTGCCGGCGGGAGCCCCCGCGGCCGCGCGAGAAGGGGGAGCGCCCGGGGCCGCTCCGGGGTGGCTCAGGAGCCCGGGTTACTGCCCTTGTTTTCCCCCAACCCTAGTCGTGAGTCTCCAGCTGCAGGTGTCTGAGGAGATAAGGGACCAGGAACGCCCTCTTGGCTCTCCCCCCCCCCCCCCCCGGACTGACACCCTTCTCCTTCCTAGAATGCCGGGTGGGTTAAAGCCGGCAGTGTGGGTCCTGTCTGAGTCTCCCTGGCAGCAGGATGATCATTCCGGGAGCGTAGGGGGCGTTGCTGGGATTTGGATTGTTTTTTGGTTTTTAATGTTTTAATATTTAGCGTCCTGCCGGGACCAGGAGAATACTAGAGTGACTTTACTGTCTGTGGGGATCAGGGATAAACTGTTTTTCTTTTTGAGAAAACTCTAGCCTTTTCCCAATGAACTATCTCAGAGCCTTAAAATGTTTTGTGGAAATGTGTGGTGTAATCTGGTGCTGTACCTTTGGTTTTCTCTGATCCCTATTTATTTAGGTTTTCCTTGTTTAGAAGTTTTGTGAATTGGTGTCTTTAGTGAAAAATTCATGGTGTGCCTGTTGCGGCTGGCCTTTTCTGAAGGACCCATTATCAGTCTTTTCTCTACTTCTTAGGTAGGGCATTATTTGCGGTGCCCGGTCAGCCTCACAGAAGACTGGAAGGATGCTTTTTTCTTCAGAACTTTTTTTTTAGATCAGGGCTGAAACTACTCAATTATATATAACCTAACTTTGCATCTCTCTTTTTTCACATTTTGAATGTTATGATGAAAGAATTTTTGCTTATCATGATACAAAGATTAATTTGCCCACCAGAAGTACATTAAGATTATGCAAACCTTGCTTTACAAAGCATACCTATATTGTTGCCGTAAAATTACCTGTTTAATTTAACAAAAACAGCTGTAATTTAGAATTTAGTATGTTTTAATCATTCCTAAGTGCTCTGAATTCATAATCATGTACTATTAACTGTAATAAAAGTTGTGACATTAGCAAGTGTAACTACAAGAATTATGACACTTTTACAAGAAAGTTTAAAAGAAAACTTGGTGTTTCATATGTTGTATAGACAGAAAACTTTCCCCCCCCACACTGTTGACTTCATATTAGATAGAATATCTGCAGGTACATACTGATGATTGATCTAGTGGAGTACAGTAATTTATTTGCAGTTCATTTAACTTAATTTTTTGTCAGATGATATTGCTCAAAGTTTACTGTGGGTTTTACTTCTAGACAACATCTTAAGACACCTGTTTGTAGGTACAAACATGAACATGACTAAATACAGTAGTAACATAATCCTCTGATTGTTGATGTGGTGCCATAATAACTCCTTTTGGAATTAGTATAATAGTTTATGTGAAGGCCTACAACTTGATGATTGCTTTGATATATTTGTACTTACATAATATACAATGTACTCCTAACAGCAACAGCTTGTCATGTTTCTAATGGACATCTTAATTAGCATGCTATTTGCGTTATAGTTTGCAGCAGCTAATTTTAGTTGAAAAGGTTTTTTTGATTTTTTTTTTTTAATAGCTCAGCTAAATACCTTTGAAAAGATTTATAATGGACACTTCTTGTACTCTGGCCAAAAAGAAATGTTTCCAGTTACACATTTGGCTTCTATTGTCATTTACAGTATCTATTTTTTTCAAATATGTGAAATGTCTTAATTTTGATGTTCTTGGCAAGACTATATTGTAAATCTTGTCTGGGAAAAATGAAGGAAAATGTACTGTCTTTTACTTAAACCCTTGTTTAGGGTGATCTTACACACATTCATAGATAGAATACTTCATTTTTTATTAGATTTAATTGCAGTGTATTTTCCTATTCTAGATAGTCTGTTTGGATATATAATGAAAAGTAAAGCCAAATGGTTTTGTAATATGAAGAAATAGTCAAGAAGTAATAACATACTTAATGTATATGGGAAGACTAGAATTCTGTAAACCAATATGTGTTGGGAGAATCGAACTTGGACTAAAGTAGGAATCATTGTAGTTAATAGGAATCTTTGTCCATATCATTTTTAATTAGTCAATTCCACCTTCTACAAGTAAGATTTATAGCTCTATAACTTCACACCTGGACAAATTTGTGTTTCCCTTAAATCTTACACCCATGTCATAGAGAAATGCAATTGGATTTCTCACCCTCTACAAACTGAAAATGTAATAAGTAGTTTATGCACCCATGGAAAATGGCTCAGATTATGTTCTGGCAAAATTAGAATTTTTTTATTTGAAAGTATGTGCAAATGTAACCATTCAAGAGTGTTTGCAAACCTAAAAAGCAATAGTGCTTTTCTTTTGGCTCTGCAACATAATCTGGGTTATGTTATTTGTTCTTCTGTTTGTTTGAAATCCAAACACCATTGCCTTTGCTCAAGTTCATTTTGCAAAATATGTTGCTTGCTACTTTGCCTCCCTTCACTTTCTAGGTCCAGTCTCATTTCCTCTGGAAGCCTTTATTCAGGTTTCCATTACACATTATATTTTTAATGTTATTAACTGATGTTCAAGAGGTTGTGTGTAATATTGGAAAGAGGGCCAGCCTCTGACACCTCCGACGTATATGACCTTGAGCAAGTCATTTAATTGCACCTATCCTATCCAGGCAATTCTTTGAAATTTTTAAGTTAAGGAGTTGTCCATTTACATTGGTGCTGGAATTTTGTAGACCTCCTAGTGGGGAAAAAGATGCTTTCAGTCTGTATATATGATCTAATTTGATCCTTATAAGAACCTTGTGAAGTAGGTGCTATAGATAATATTATCTCTACTTTAAAGAGGAGCAAACTGACACTGAGAATAAGGGACTTGTTTATTTTAAAAATTCAAACCCTGGAATTCCCAAAATATTTGTGCTTCCTCAATCTTCTCTGACTTCTCTTGTACAATTCACATTTTATCAGATACTATTCTGTTTTAATTTTTTAAAAAATTATAAATATCTTTTATATTTTTGTACTTCTTTCATTTTCTGATGTATTGATTCCTCTTTCCTCTCAGATAATAAAAAATAAAAAAGAGGGAAAGAAAACTGTTTGGCAAAACCAGCCAACATATTCAGAGTCCAACAGTAAATGAAAGTCTTTCACTTCTCATATCATCTTCTGCCCCAAGCTTGGTCATTTGTAATTTACATAGCATTAAGTTTATTTTGTTGCTCTTTTAATTTACATTGTTGGGATCATCAAGCATATATATGTGTATATATATATGTATGTATCTGTCACTTCATACTTCTCTATATTCCTCATTTTCTTTGTTAATTATAATGTAGCAAGATTTCTTTATTTTATATATAGTAATTTCCTTAGCCATTGCCCATCAATGGGTGTCTACTTTGTTTTTGTTTTTTTGCTCTTATGAAAAGTTGTGCCATAAATAGTTTGCTGTACATGGACCCTTTTCTGTCTTGGACTTCCTTGGGGTGTATGTCTTAGCAGTGGAATCTCTGGGGCAATGGGATTTCTTCTCTAATTGTTAGAACTTTAACAATGTAATTTGACGATATCATGTGTATGTGTGTATGTAGAGCTATTAGATTATAGACATTTTGCCAGTACTTCTTGGATGTTCTATACAGTATTAAACTCAAAGTAGTTTTTCAAAAAGTATGTGGCAGTTGATTTGTGATGTAAAGATGAGTTTCATGTTTGTTAATTTACATGTAACAGGTAATTGTACCAATTATTGAGAATTTGATATATTATAAATTAAAATATAAACCTAGTGTTTGTTTATGTTGTGGGCCATAATTAAGGACCTGTTGTTTGCAAAGCAATGTGCCAGAAAATGAGGAAGAGATGTGGAATCACTATCTAATATAAGGGTTAGACATAAGTTCTATAGTATGTTATATTATGTTATCAGTGTACTAAAGTCCTAATACAATGTGATATGAATTCTGTCAGGAAAGGTCATTACTAAAGTAGGCAAAATAAAGAAAACTTTATGGAAGATCCTAGTATTTGTGATAAACTTTAAACTGTGGCTAGGAATTCAACAGGTGAAAAACTAAACGAAGATCTTTTCCTGCCTAAAAAACTGAGTGAAAGCTATGAAACCTAGAAATAGGGACCACCTTCAGAAGCAGGGAAGTTGTGGCAGACCTAGGTATTCAGACAGGGTAGGAACAGAGTATGTGGAGGGGAAGTAAACTAAAAGGAGTGTGTGAAGTTAGATGATACTTGATTTTAGAATGCCTTGAATCTCTGGCAAATTAATTCATACTTTGGCATTAGGGACCCAGTGAAGTTTGTCATCAGAGCAGTAAATGCAAAACAGAAAGACAATTTTGATTTTTATTTTCTACTACTAATGATATAATGATCCTTTCATGAATTGTTTCCCCTGTGAAAATGCTTGTGTTTATGCTTTTTATGCATTTAGTAATTTGTGGTTACCAAATTTAAATTAAATTAAATTAAAAGTATTTAAAAATATCTTTGGAAAAGTACTTCCTTAATTTCTTCATCAATATTTACATGTCCACTTATATAATTAAACTGATGAAAGAGAATCTCATAGTAAAGTCTCTAAACCAGGCATGGAAGTGACTGCTCCTGGCAGCATCTATTCTTTCTGTTGAGGATGCCAAACTGTGGGGAATAATTCAGGCCAGTCACTTGGCCAGGTCCTCAACTGTAAAATGAGGAGTTCCCTAGAAGCTTCAGAATTCTGTGATTCTTGTGTGTGAAAGGATGATGGGAAAATGGGAGGGCAGTGGCATTGACTTCACATTGAAATCTGAAGTTTCAAGAATCACGGATATGTCCTGCTCTGTTTAGTTAAATTTGGTCAACCAGCATTTATTAAGTGATTATTGTTTACCAGTTATAGGCAGCTACTAGAAGCAGCTAGGTAGTTCCTGTGGGTAGGACATTGGCCTGATGAAAGGAAGACTGGAGTTAAATCCAGCCTCGAACCCTTAATAGTTGTATGTCCCTGGGCAAGTCACTTAACTTCCGGGAGCCAGGAAGACCTGATTTTAAATGTAACCTTAGATACTTTCTCATTGTGTGACCCTGGGGAAACTTGACCTGTCTTGGCATTCATCCACTGGGAAAGGAAATAGCAGAACCTCAAGAGTCAAAATTGGTGTGACACGATCCATGAATAACTGAACAACAGTAAAGTGTACCAGACTTTGTGCTGAGTGTGCAGATGAAGGCACAACCAGTCTTTACCCTCAATGAGTTGCCTTTTGGAGCCAACCAATGTCATAGGAGATCTAGACATAGTAAATTGGAAATAACCTTAGAAGAAAAGCAAGTGGGAGGGAGTGTAGAGAAAGACAAAGGACCTCTGGCAGATGGGATGCAGAATGTGGGAAGTCTTGAAAGAAGGCAGAAAGCAGAGATGAGAAGGAAGAAGCAGTCCCATATCATGGACAATCAGTGGAGCAGCACTGAGTTGGAAGAAGGAGATGGAATGTCCTTCTCTCGGGAACAGCTGGCTTGGAGGGAAGTAAAGAGGACTGTAGGTGTCCTCTCTGATGGATCTGTATTATCTTAGAAGTCTTGGTTCTAAGGACCCCCTCCTCGCCATCCCTTCTCTGCTTCCCCAGACCAAACAAGCTCAGAGGAGGGCAGAGTCCTGACAGGAGATAACTGATAAAAGTGCAATGGGCACACAATGCTGAGTTTGGAGATTAAAGGATTTAATGCTTCTTTTCTGGTTTCTGTTGCCTCTCTGATGGATGAGCTCCTGGACCTTAGTTCTTTTATAAGGAGGAGTCGGAGTTGGACTTTCATGGAAGTGCAAAGATTGTCTGTATCTTGGTGACCTTCATTAAAAATTCACTACAATTGAAAAACTTGAAAATTATGAAGTTCTGAGTTCAAAACCTACTTGTTATTGTTAGCCTGAATCCTGGGCAAGTCAATTGACCTCTGGGTATTATGGACAACTTGCAAGGATTTCTACTAACTCATAGATTGCTTGATTTGTGCTAGGAGTTTCTAAGATCATTCCTTCTTAGTATGTATAAATAAACTGAGAGAGAACTTTAAATTCTGATACCTTGAAAAGAAATGACTTATCATCACTGTAGGAAGTAGCAACTTTGATGCTAAATGCTAGCAGTTATTTGAGATTAGGAAAAATGGATTAAGAGTGTAAGGATAAAAATCTTAATCACATCAACTAAGAGAGGATTGATTGAGAGCGCTCAAGAGGAGTATGTAGAGAATATAGAAAACTGTTAAAAGCCTTCAAGTATCACATTTCCAATCTCATGAGCCATCTGTTTTTTTTAGTAAGCTCTACACTGCTAAAAGCAGTGCTTAAACAATTTTTAGAGCATATGTTCTTGTCTTTGGAGTTCTAGAATCTGGTCTAGGTCAGGGGGATAAACATATGCACACATATATACATGTGTGTACATGTATATAAAATACACACATATATGGGTATATGTATATATACACTTGTATGTTTATAGAAAGGGAGACAAGTGGGGAGCTGAAGAGAACACATGCCTGTTTATATAGATAATGGAATCAGAAGATTGAAGTTAGAATTCCCCTCTACACTACCCTATGCTGTATGACCCATAGTAAACCATTTTAATTTTTTTTTTTGTACCTCTCTGATAAGTTTTAACAAGTGAATAATAATACTCCTTCACAGGGTTATTGGGAAGAAAAGTGCTTGGTAAATTTTAAAGCGCAATATAAACTGTGGGTTATTAGCAGTTGTTATGTACTTGGTGTTTGCTTTGGCAAAAGGTGCATGCTGTGGTTATAAGTACAGCCTACTGGTATTGAGAATAATAACAGTAGCAACATATGTATAGTATCAACATGACTGTAACTTTTTGAGTTTTAAGCATTTGAAAAGAAATCTCAAGTGGAGGGCAATAATTGCTATCACTACAAAGAGCCTTCAATGAGAATAATACTTAGCCTCCTACAATTGACTAATAATGTTACAATGCACAGTGCTCCTTTATGCTCTTCTTTTCAAGTAAAATAACAATAAAAAACTATAAGATGAAGATAGTTGTATCTTGTGAATATATCCCAGGCTTAATAACTTCTTTGTCTTTTATGAGGAGAAATGACTGAATACAAAACTGAAAAGTGAACTCTCCAAGATGTCCTGTACTTTTTCAGAGTCATTCTTTAAAATTTTATAAATTCATAAGGAAAAATGTGGATATTTAAACATTTTATTTTAGATTAGGAAGCTAGGTAATAAAATAATACAACCAAGTGTTATCTTTAAGTATTTGGCCATATGATTTTCAAATATCAGGCTTGTAAGCTAGTCTCACTTTTTTAAAATTAGAAGATTTTTAGATAATCAAAAGATCAGCATTATCCAATAGTGTATGTACAACTGATTCAGCTAATATAGTGTTAAGCTGCAGGAATAGAAGTATACCCAGATCAATGTGATTCCTGTTCTCCTGTATTCTGTAGTGATCAGAAATATTATATTTGGTATTGCACATTATGCTTTGAGGAATGTTGCTCCCATTTGAATATTACCTAGTTTATCAAACCAGATGGTAGGGCTTTTTTTTTTTTTAATTTTTTTTTTTTTAATGGTAGGGCTTTTTAAAAACTATGTAATATGAGTAATCGTCGAGGCAACTTAAGATACTTAGCTTAGAGAAGGGAAAGGTTCGTGATTTTATGAGAAATGACAATCTTTAAGTGTATGAAGGACTATCATATGGAAGAATGGTTTAAGCTCCAATAAAATAGTCTTCATCCTGTGTTGAAGAAGGGATAGGTTAAAAAATATGACTATTTGGGGTATTGAAGCTATAACAAAAGAAGCTATCCAAACAGTACAGTAGTCTATACTGAAGCATCTGAAAGAGTTCTGAAATTAAGTTCTACATATTGAATGATAGTATATGGGCTCAAAAATTTCATATCATCAACAGTTTCAGGGAACCTAGACTAGATTTGGATGGTCTATAATTTTGATATGATTGGGAAATGATTGGCCTATGATGAGGCTTCCTTGGTAATTAAAGTAGTTTTGAAGTAGGCTTCATATATCTCTGAAAAGATGAAGCTGGTTATAAAGCTAGTTACCTTGTCTCATCATACTGTGGCCTCATCCTGAACTTTGACCAGGTCTGGGTTGAAAAGAATTCTGTTTATTAGGGACTTGAACTTCTTTTATTATAACCTTGCTTAGAATTCTTTTGGCTGCCATTATTATATTGATTTATATTGAACTTGAAGAACATGAAAAAGATGAGCTGCTATCTAGCTATGTTTCTTATATCCTTTAATGTTTTTTAAAAATCTAATTGTAAGCTTCTACATTTACTTGTCAAAATTCATCTTTTTAGCTCCAGTCCAGTGTTCCCTGTCAAGATCTTTTTGAATTTTGACTCTCTTAACTATTTCGTTCAACTTTGACATCTGCAGATTTGATAAACATACCCTCTGCACCTTTAAGCCATTGATAAATGCTAAACAACATAGGGTCAAGCTGAATGTCTGAGGTAGCTGTTGTAGAACTCTTTCCAAATTTACTGCAGTTTGGGCTGGCTATTCAAACAATTACAAATTCATGTAATTGTACTATTGTGAACTCACATCTTTACATCTTTTCTACATAATATCAAGTTAAACTATATCTAAAGTTGGGGTTCTTAACCTTTTCTGTGTCATAAACTCTTTTGGTTTTTTTTGAATATATAAAATTTTATATCTACCCTTCTTCCCCCTACCCCTCAAACACACAACACAATATAAATAACAAAAGAAATTATACTGAAATAAAAAAATATTATTTTTTTCTTACCCTCACACAACCTCTGAAATCTATCTAGGGATACCTAGTTAAGAACCTCAGACTTGTTAAAAAAAAATTTTTTTTTTAATCTGTCAGTTTAATATAAAAAAGACGAAGAAAAGTTAGGTTAACATGACCTGTTGACAATGGCATGCTGACTCTTTGTGACTGTTAATTTCTTTCCAAGGTGTTCACTAATAAAAGTACTTTATCGAATTTTGTTTAGGAGTTGAAGTCTCCCAGACCTAAGGTTGGCAAACTCTAGACTAATTTCTGTTTTGAAAATCAGAATGGTGATTGCCCTTTTTCAAATCTGAATCTTATCCAGTTTTCTAGTTTGTCTTTATTCACTGAAGATGACTCAGTAATAATTTTTTGTTATTTTTTTCTGTACCCTAAGTCTAAGAGATTGCACTTTGGGGCCAGGTGAGTCATATAGAATGATTAGGGTCTGTCCTACTATCCCCTCACTTCTCTTCATATTTGTCTTTTGTCAGCCATGTTGATGTTGTTCTTTTCTATCCAAACAGTCCTTTTTCTTTGGCAGAGAAAATAGAAGCAAAATAGGAGTTGAGTGGTTCTGTATCATTTTAGTCACTATAAGCCATGGACTTCATTCTTCTTTGATCTTTCTCTTTTATCCAATTGAGTTAACTCTTTTAAAATTGTTCTTAGTTTCTTTTCTAACATAAACTAATTCTGAACTTTGGAACTTCTTGAGTTCTTCAAAGACGATGCCATGTTCTCTAATTTATTTTCTATTACTTAATTTTTTTTGTACAGGTCTTTTAAAAAGTTGAGTTGGTTGATGAGTTAGTTTGCTGTGTATTCACGGCAATCACATTAGACAAGTTCTTTTCTTCTTCATTGGAATTGTTTCCCTATGAGTTTTCAGTCTGGAAGACTTATTTATTAAAAGTTCTGAGATAAATGAATCTATTGCATATGTGACTGTTAAATATGTGTAGCATTTCTAGATAATGATAATATGGAAATCTTATGGTGGGGAAGACAGCCACTTTATAAATAAGATCTTAATGGCCAGAACTCCCTGGATAATTCCATTTTCTTGAATGGTTACCAAGGTTAGCAAGGTTACCAAAAGGCAAAATTTTCCTAATGTCATAAAATGGCAGCCGGTAGTTGCTACTGCTATTTTCCTTAGTTCTGATGCTATTTATTTTCCTTAATTCTAGAACTATATTTGATGTGAAGCTTGGTACTGCACCTTTAGAAACCTATCTGCTTTGAATTAAAAAAATAATAATGCACAATTGGAAGGTGTGTTAATCATGTTCCTACAGATTTCTTATTGTTGTTAAACTTTATTTAAGATATTTCTACTTATTTGTTGCTCTTTATGCTGGTCTGGCCTTTAAAAGGCACTTATAAATTATAAACTTTGTTAACTTTTATATTTGTATTACCTTTATTTCCAACACACCAGCTGAATATTATTATATTCAGCTTTTTTTTATGTTCTATATCCATAGTCCACCATTTCCACAAAGAAGGGTGATAAGTGCATTTTCTCTTTTCTTTTTTGAGAAGAAACTTGGTCATTATAATTATGATGTTCAGTGTGTTTTTTATTATTCTTTCTGTTGTTTTCTGGATTCTATTTCTATGCATTCCATCACTTCTTATGTCTTCCAGTGCTTCTCTAAATTCTTTAGTCATAATTACTGCATACAGACAATGCAGTGATATTTCACTGAATTCATGTAATATAATATTTTTAGCCCTCTGTCAGTCAAAAAGTACTTACTTAGTTTATAGATCTTTGCTACTACAGAAAATTTTTGTATAATCCAACCATTCTGAAGAACAATTTGTAACTGTGCCTCAGGGCGATCAAAATGTGCATACCTTTTGCTCCAATACTATCATTATTAGATCTGCATCCCAAATATATCATAAAAAGTGAAAAGATCTACATGTATAAACGTATTTATAACAGGTCTTGTTGTTGTGACAAAGAATGGGAAATTGAGGAGGATAACCAAGAAAGTTAAGATATGTGAATGGAATGGAATACTGTTGTTCTGTAAGAAAGCAGGTGGATTTCAGAAAAACCTGGAAAGACATGAACTGATGTTGAAAGAAGTGAGCAGAGTCAGGAGAATATTGTACGCAGTAATAGTAATAGTGAGCAATGATCAATTATGATTCACTTTACCCTTCTCAGTAATAACAGTGGTTCAAGCCAATTGCAAAAAGTTCATGATGAAAAATGCTATCTACTTCCAAAGAAAGAACAATGGAAGCTAAGTGTAGATAGAAGCATACTTTTCATTTTTTTTTTGTTTGTTTCTCTTCTTTCATGATATTATTAATGTGGAAATGATTACTTATATATAACCTATTAGAATGCTTGTCATCTTGCCATTAGAATGGGAGAAAGAAAAAAATTTAGAACCCAGTCTTTTTAAAAATAAATTTTGGAAACTTTTTTTACATTTAATTGGGAAAAAATGAAATAAATACTGTTTGCTAAGAAAAAAAGAAAAGTTTCGGTATATGGGACTTTTTTCCCCTTTGATCTTGGGCTATATCCATTGAAGGCATCACAGAGTAAAAAGATCTCTCACTCTCTTTTTCTCTCATCTCTCATTCATATATATAAATGTGTTGGGTATGTATACTATGTATACTTTAATCCCTGAAAAATATTTTCCATAATGGTTGAACAAATTCAAAACTCTACTAAAAACAGTATATTTAAAGTATCTGTCTTCCTACAAACCTCTTTAAAACACTATTTCCATTTTTTACCAGTTTGCTGGGTATAAGGTAATATCTAAGAGAAGGCATTTGTACTTGTGCTTCAGGCCTTTGTGATTTAGTTTGAGTATGGTGTAGGTCATAACCCTTCTCTGATTTTATGGTCTTTGAAAGTGGTAGAAATTTATTACCTCAGTACCTACATAGAAGGCAGCTAGGTGATTCACTGGATATAGTGCCAAGCTTAGAGTCAGGAAGACTTGATTTCAAACGTGGTCTCTGACACGTCCTAGCTATGTGACCCTGGATGAGTCAATTCACCTATTTGCTTCAGTTTTCTCATCTGTAAAATGAACAGGAGAAGGAAATGGCAAACCTATTCAGTGTCTTTGCCAAGAAAACCCCAAATGGGGTCATGAAGTCAGACACAACTGAAAAACGACTACAACAACAAAAGCTTCCCAAGAGTTCAGCATATGTAACTCTTGATCCTTTTTTTCTCCCTGAGCACTAGTCTCCTCATGAGACCTGATCTCATAGGGTCTTTTAGAGAATTCTTTATACTTCCTAGGATATACCAGAGCTTGAATTCTGTGGCCTAGCCTTTAGAAACTCTCCCAGTCTATTCCAGGTCCTGAAAAGATATATGAATAGAACTTTACAGGCAATTTTTAAAAACAACCTTGTTTTTGGTTTTCCTTCTATAAAAGTACAGTAAGTAAAGCTAGAGTCAAACTTCTGAAGGTTAAAGTTTTCAACTTTGTTTCTACTGTTAATGAAATAAGAATTTTCATCATCATTAAGTATTTAAGGATATAGCACTATGCCTAGCCAAATGGGAATATAAAAGGAACAAGTAACAGGTTATTATTCTTGCCCACAAGAAGATTTATTAAAATTGTTGTCCTTAAAGATTTTTGACCCTAAAAGTCTAATGTAATGAATTGTTATAAAAATGAAAATTTTTAAGAGCTGAAAAAAAATCCCAAACTTGATTTTTATCATTTATCTGGTATACCTAGGTAATAGTACATTTTTCCTTTTCATTTGAAATGACGTAATGGTCACATGAAGAACTTTTTATCTTTGGATAACCATCAGGTATCATTTGTGAAATTTCTTTTTAAATTATGATGTTAGATTATAGACTTAATTCTGAGGAGAGTCTTAGGAGCAGATTATAAGCTCAGTTTTTACAGGATGTGACTTAATATATGGTACTAGAAACTCAAACAACTAACATTTATTAAGCTTCTGTTATGTTCTAGGCATTTTGGTAAGAATTAGTGACACAAATAAAATAGTGAGTGTTTCTGCCCTCCAAGAAGTTTTTTCTAGTAGAGCTGGTTTCTTTATATTTTTTTGAGGCATAGAATCTTTTGACAGCCTATGGTTCTATTCTCAGAATAATTTTTTCAAGGTTATAAAGTAAAATACTTGGGATTCCAGAGGAAACCAATTATATTGAAAAATAGTTATCAAAATATTTTAAAAACAAGTTCATTTATTCTAGGTGAAGAACTGCTCCAATAGAATTAAAGTAGAATTATACATTGAGCTTAATGTTTTCCTTAAATGATTGAACCTTATATTAAACAGACTGCTTCCATTATCATAATAATATTGTTATGAATTCATTTATGTTGTTAGATTATAAAAAGACAAAAGGAATTATTTTAAGGAGCTTTAGCTTCCAAAAGTTAAGAAACTAAGGAATGTTTTAAGTTCACTGAGACCCAGAGAAGTTAAGTGGTTTGTCTTAGATCATAGAGCTTTGAAGGAATAGACCTGAAAATAAAATGTAGCACTTTCTTTTAAAAAGTAAGATGGAATTTCCATTATATACAGTGTACTATGATAGGCAGAACAGGTGATAGATAAAAAGATAACTAAGGCCTTTACCTTTCTTTTAGGAACTTGTAATCCAAGCATTTATGTAGCGCTTTAAGGTTCATAAAACTGGAAGACCTCTAACCTTCCTGAATTTCAAACTTATTCTAAGAGCAGGAAAGAACAGGATAATACAAGTAAATTAATATTTCAGTACTTAGATGGAACTATGATATCATTGGTATTCATCTCTTTACCAATTCAAATCATAATTCATCTGTTTTTTCTCATTATTTACAGTTTTTGTATGTGTTCTTCCATAATCCTTCATTGCAAATCTATCATTGGATAATAAGTCTTATGAGTATTTTAATATTTGGAATCTCCATATGCTATTCTCTTTTTTTTTTAATTAAATGACTGTTTCTTGTCTTCTTAACATGTCTTTGATGATGCCCTTTACACTACTTTGGTGCACAAGATGTTTTTTGTAATATGCAACACCTTACACTGCTCTATAATTATATTCCAAGGAGGGACCTTCTTCAAGAAGAAATAATTGCTTGTGTATAAATACTCATGTGTGCCCTGGATTGGACCTGGAGTAGTCTTCTTTGTATGCAGATTATAAAAGTAGGGTAGAACTCCTAAGCATGTGTTTGGCCATGAAGAGCTACTTCTTGTAGTTTTGACATTCTTTTCGCTCAAATGGTGACATTCTTTGTCACATTCTTTGAATGTGATACTCTTTGCTCAGCAATGATTGTGACCTTGATGAAGCTATTTAGAGAGACCTGGAATATTGCACTTTCTCTGTCCTTGGCCACAGGATGGGACTGTCAGCTCTGTGCTGACTATCAACCTCTCAGCCCTAAAGCAGGATATAAATGAGGATGGTGCTATGAAGGCTCACAATCCAATGTGTAGGGAAGGAGAGAAGTAGTATCGATATCAATTTTTTCCACTCTTGGTTTCTGAGAAACTTAAAAGCAGAAGGGCTGTTTTTGACTCTGGTTTAGGATTCTTTATTTTAACTATCATTGTTGGCATTAGTGGGAAGGGAGGGAAGTTACAGGGAACTCTTGGTGGTGCTGAATCCCATTGATTACCCACCCTGTTGCTTTGGACTTTATCAATGAGAGAAACAGTTTTTATATGATTAGAAGAACTGGAATAGTAGCACCTATTGAGACAATATGGCATGATGGAGAGGGCACAAAGACTTGGGTTCAGATTCTGCCACAGATGGCAAGTCAGTCCAGTGTCTCGATTTTCTCATCTATAAAATGAGGGATAACTAATACCTTTGTGCTTTAAATCTGTGATTCTGTGACCTTGAGCCTTTTGCAGTTTTGATTCTATTGATATTATTGTTTCCATGATTCATGAGGATGTAGTCCAATCACAAAAATGTCTTTTTTATTTCTTTGTTTTTATCACAGCTTTGATTTCCAGTGAGGGACTTATTCTATCAATTCAGATCATCCCTTACTTACTGTCTCTCCATGGTCCCCAATCCTTGATTAGAGGTAGATTTTATGAATGTGAGAGGATTGAAGGGTTTGAACGTCTCTCTGGCACCCTTGGACATCAGTGACTGACAGTACTGTCTCTATTGAAAACAGAGGACAAACTTAGATAAATTGAAAAAAGGAGATCTGTAAAGAGTCCAAAAGAAAATTACACCATGTCCAAGGGGGACCGCTTAATGATTTACAAAGGGAGAAAGGGAATTTTAGCAGCCAATTGCTGAGAGTTCTTTTTTGCCAAACATGCTTTCTAAGTTTGAGCCTACTTTCCCCTGGATGTACTTGTGGGATAATGGGCCCTCCATGGGTGGGGGTGGTGATGCTTTTTGTCAGCCGCTTTTGCTATACCATCTTAATAAATATTCATTTCTTTTTTTTTTCTCAGTGGAATTTATTTTTCCAAACACATGGAAAAATAGTTTTGTTTTTTTCTTTTTTTTTCTTTTCAATAATATTTTAGTTTTCCTAATACATGTAAAGATAGTTTTCAACTTTAATTTTTGTAAGACTGTTCCAAATTTTTTCTTCCTCCCCCTTTCCACCTCCCTCCCCAAGACAATAATAATATGATATAAATTGAACATGTGCAATCCTTTTAAACATATATTTCTATGTTTGCCGTTTTTAACTAGAAAAATCAGATCAAAAGGGAAAGTTCCACAAAGAAGAAAAAGCAAACAAAAATACTATGCTTCGATCTGCTAACTACTTGTTTCTAAAAGCTAATTATGTCAGACAATTAGAGGAAACTAGTAGGGACTTGGGAGTTGTAGCATTAGAAAGAATCCCCTTATCATACTCCAAGGTTTCCCTAGAACCTTGAGGAGAAAAAGGGATTACTGCTTGGGATCAAAGTCTTTCTAGTTTGCAAGAATAGCCCCAGAACATATGCTACAAATATTTCTGTTATGCAAAGAATGAAATAACTCTCATAAGCTTACTTTCTAATGGAAGAAATAGACTATTTTAAAAGATTGTCCATCTAATTAAATGCCATAATTTGCGCAATGAGTTCTAGTGGGCTTTTGGGGTTGGGTTTTTTTTTTTTTTTTTTTTTCATATTTAGATATCCAGATCACTCTTAAGTAAGGTGACTGAGGCTCAAAGTTTTCTGATGCATAAGACAGGCAGTAAGCATAGTGTTATCTGAAGATAGCGAGTATCTAAAGAACCTCTCCAGATAGAATATCTTCTCTATGTGGATATTGTACAGGGCATCCTCTGTAGCAGTGATGAACTCTCTTTGACAAACCTGTGCTTCCCTTTTTTAGTCTGTGCTTCATATTAGTAATCAGAGGGCATTTCATCAGAGTTGGTTTTGTGTTTCTGTTAAGGATTTTGTATCATCTTAGCGCATGGGAAAAACTACTAGAAAGGCATTTTTGATAAGTAGCGTTTCACTTTATCGATTGGTAAAGATCTCACACCTAGAATATCAACAGTTCTTTATAGTTGTTTTAAAAACTAGGACTCCTAATATCATTTTTTCCTTTTTTTAATCACTTTACAAAAAAATATAGAAATAAACCCTGTGTTCCTCTGCCATTTATGTGAATCCTTTCTTAATCATCCCAATTTCTTGATCATTCCCTCCCTTTCTAACTACTTTGCATTTATTCTGTATATATTTTGTTTTATCACCTTCTACCCCTAACCCCTAGTTTGTTATAGTTCTAGATTCTAGAATCTAGAAAATCAGGTCCTTAGCACCTAGGACAGTGCTTGGTACTATATTGGTGCTTACTAAAAGCTCTTTGGTGAAAAGCTGATAAATTCTTTGAACATGTTTAATTGAGTATCTGTTTTCCAGTGGCAAATTAAGCCACGATTTTAAAAGTACTTTTAGTAGTCTAGAATTTTACTATTCAGATATATAAGAACTTAAGGTTATGTGATGTGATTTAAGTTCGTAGTAAAACTGACTCTTAAATGTGAATCATAAAATATTTAGTAGAAGAATTATAATTCTTATGCAATATGGTAGTCATTTGTTTCTCTTTTGTTAATTGGGAGGAATACGGGGCTTGCCATGGATCATTACCAAAA
This sequence comes from Sarcophilus harrisii, assembly GCF_902635505.1. Taxonomy (NCBI): domain Eukaryota; kingdom Metazoa; phylum Chordata; class Mammalia; order Dasyuromorphia; family Dasyuridae; genus Sarcophilus; species Sarcophilus harrisii. The sequence goes on from NC_045430.1 coordinate 229,496,513, forward strand.
GCAGTTAATTTAACAACTGTTCCTCAGAAGGGCTGTTCCCTAGTTTTTCTGAAAAGTTCCCTCTTTCTCTTACCTGAGCTTCTTGGATACTTATTTCAGCCTCACATGAAAAAAATAAATCAACTTGAAAATGTCCCCAATGGAATCATATAGCATTTTACTTTCTTACTCTTTTTTTCTTTTGTCCCTGAGCAAAATGTGATTGCCAGCTATACCCCAGTGATAGGATTTTTGAGTTATTCAGGAAAAAAAGTGCTATTTTCCTCCTCTAGGCATTTTCATAAATTTTCTCCCTTACCTGTAGCACTCCCTTCTTTTTGGGTATCAGTGATTTTTCTCCTTCATTTAAAAATAAAAATACCTTTTGTATTTAATATTCCAAAAGTAAGTTTCACTTGAAAAATGAAGAAAAATATTCTGCAACCTTTCAGTAAGATTATTTTGTTAATGGATGTGCAAGTACTTGAAGAAAGAGAAGTGTCTTTCTGGGTTTATTGTTTGGAAGTGTTTTTATCTTGAAGAACTTAAAACATAACAGAGAGCAAATACATACAATTAAAATGTATGGTTTCTTGTAAAATCTTTTATCATGTTCATTTATGAATAGTGTTGCTCTTTTTGAAGATTGTAAAAAAAAAAAGTAAAGAATCTTTTTTGTTTGTTTGTTTTAGCCATTGGTTAACTGCAAAATTTTAGTAGTATTTGAAAATGCTTTCATGAATTCTTTAGAAGAAATAAAATAAAGATAAATGTTACTCTTTTCAATTTGCTTAGATCTTGACAGATACCAAGTTATGCCAACTTAGTCTCATACTCTCTTTTAGTAAGGTTCTTCAGATTAGTTTAGTGCCATGGATATCATAGAATCACAAATCCTGGAGTTGGAAGGCACTTTGGAGACCAACTAATGTATCTTGTTTTCAGCAATATTCCATCATTCAGTCAGCAAAAAGTTGTTAAGTACCACTAGGTGGTACTTAACATTATTAATGTGGACATCCCTGAAAAGTATACTGCCAGGGTAATTCAAAACTATTCCATTTGCTGTAACTGATGATTCCATATTTGGATGGCGTAGTGCTGGCTGATGGAGGACCTGTGTTTTCTTGGTGTTAATCGTAGGCCAAACTTAGCTCAGGCAGCAGAGAATAGATCCATACTTTGTTGCTTTTCAGCATTTCAGAGGCTGCACTGAAAGCAATCATCTACAAACAAAAAATCATGCACCAACACTCCCTCCACTTTAGTATTGGCTGGTAGCCTTTTCAAATTGAAGAATGTACCATCAGTTCAATAGCTGACTTTGATTCCATGCTTGTCCTCAAGAAGGTGTTTGACAACATAGCTGAAAACATCATGCCAAAAAAAAAAAAAAAAAAAAATGGGAGCAAACACACAGCCTCGTCTCACTCCATTGATAAGATCATGGGAGATTTAGGAGGAAAAAGTGAGTTCCATTTTGATCATGTTGAGTTTAAGGTGTCTGGACATAAATACTTCCAAAACCAAACTCACCTTTTTCCCTGAAGTCTCCCCAGTTCCTTTGTTTCCTCTCACTGTATAGGACAACACCATCCTCCCCAGTTCCTGAGACTCATAAACAAGAAGTCATCTTGAACTCTGCACTCTCACTCTCCTTCTCCTGTTTGGAAATAATGGAATTGGAAATATTTTCTGGACATTCAATTTGAGATGTCTAACAGGCAGTTGAAGATGTGAGCTTGGAGGTTCATAGAGTGTTTGGGACAGATAGGATTAAGTAGATTTGAGAATCATCAGCATGACATACCTGACACTTAGTGTCCTTCTGCCTTTGCTTAAAGGTCCGTGCTGAGGGAGAACTCATTTACTCCTTGAAGTAGACAATCCCATTCTTGGATAGCTCTTTTGGGAAATTCTTATTGCAACACAAGCACAACCAAAAGAGAGTGACTGGGCTAGAAAGGGGCCCAGAGAGCCTGCACTGTAAAGATTAGTTGAAATGCCTTGGGGGGGAACTTGAGGCATGATGGGTAAATGGTTGTATTCAAGTTTTGGATAAGACCCTTATGTAGAAGAGACTCCCAATTTCTCATTCTTTTTGTCTTTTAGCCTGGAGTAATACCAATGTCTCTAGAAAAATCTGGGGCTTATTTTCCTTGAACAAAAATATTAGGCAATATAAAAATTTTGTGTACATGCATGTGTGTATATGTGTATGCATAAGTAGTTGGCATATGTCATACTGACAGTTTGAGGACTAATCAGTCTTCTAGAACATTACTTAGTATTTAAAGAAACAAGGTAGCAAGTCAGCTTACTTCAGAGTTTTTAATTGTAAAATAAAGTAAAAAGACATTGTGTCTGGATAAGAAAAGTCCCCAAACCTAGCATCTTTTGTCTTTGTAAGATTTGTAGTGTGAGAAGTTAATTTCCTCATTAGAGGAAAGACTTTTTGTAAGATTTTTGGCAAATAAGCCTTTAAGACATAATGAATATCTTTTAATTAGGAAAACAAAAAACTTTTAATTTCCAAAGCTTGAATTCAATGACTAAGTGAGTACTCGGCCTTTCTGCCCTCCTTCCATGGGTAGTGTACTATCCATGAAAACTACCTTTGAATCTTGAAATTCAATGAATATGTAACCTAATATTTCATTTCACTACTTTGGTTTTTTTTTTCTCCTTCCTCTTTTCCTTCCCTCAGTTTGAATAAAAAAAAGTTTATTCTCTAATTATGACTTTAAAAATTATTTAGTTTCTTCCCTTCCCCATTTCTCATTCTTGCACTCATTACTGAAATTGCCAGACTTGAAAGAGTATTTAGATATGGGATTAAGGAAGGTAGTATTGAAATTTGTAGACATAATGAAAAATTGGAAGCGATATGACTTACAAAAGGCATGATATATGACTCTTGTGTTTATATGAGTGTATGTGGTACATGTAGCAAAATTCTCTATATGCTCTTGAAATATTTCGGAACTCTAGACAACTTATTTTAGATCTCCTGTACCAATAGTGGTTGGTATGCTTTGGAAGGGGGAGAAGAACTAGGACAGAGTACCCAGATATATGGTCTTTGCAGTAATTTCTGTCAGTTAATACTTGCCTTCTCCATACATTTTGGAACATTAAGCATTAGCACCAGAAACACATTGATATAAGTTTCTCAGGACTGATCAGTCTAAGTAGAAGGCAGCAGGAGCTTTTTAGGCGCTGATGTTCTTCAATGATTTTTCTACTCCACACTTTGATTTAACCATACTTTTACTTCTTGATGCTTATTAATAAATAAATTACTCTGCTCATTCAAATCTGGGATGGGTTAAGAAAGCATAGAATTAAGTAATATACTTGGTTGAACTGTGTTTTCACATGAATGAAAGCATGAGTAAAGCACATTAATTCTAGAGTATGAACTTTGTGATTTTTTTCTTTTTGGATAGTGAGAGTTGATCACTTTCTGGTTTTCAGTTATCAGTTGTTAATGCTGCCACGTAAGTGAATTCCTCTTATGTTCAGTTCATGAATAATATTATAGTTCTCCTAAGAGTAGTCTCCATTCACATAACCCAGTGAATTAGTTGCCCCATCTTGTTTGTAATTTCCTAATGAAATCTTTGTATTTAGAGACTTGGGGAAATGGTAATTTGAGATTTTTTTTTCTGTTCCCTTCTCCCTGGATAGTTTAAACCTTAAACCCAATTAATCAACAAGTATTTATTAAGCATCTACTTAGGTGTTATAAACTTATATTGAAATGGGGGTACAGGTGTATACATATTTATAGCATAAATATAAAGTAAATAAGTATAAATATATAATATACAAAATAGTTAATACAAGAGCTGATAATCCAAATATTATATCATCTTTACCTCAATTTTTTTTCCTTTTCTTTTCACTTCTGGAAAGGACTTAAAGTCTAGAAGGGAAAGCCAAACAGCATTTATTTGAATATGAAACTTGTATATTCTTCCAGTTTGGGTTTCTGCTTTTACTTGTACAAGACACCATTTCTCCTTTTGTGGTTTTTTTATATTTTCTAGACTGCTCTTTGCTGCAAAGGTTTCTAACAAGCAAGGGAAGGAAGGGTGTAGTTAGTGGTGTATTGTTCTTTAATGTTCCTGAAAGTGATTTTCTATCAAGGTTGGAGTGAGACCTATCAACAGGGAAAGGTAGAAATGACTTTATTCTCTTGGTAAAGTATTCTACTATGTCATCTGATATTTTAATATCCTTCTTAGAATGAAAATTAGCTATCTCAGGTTTCCACTAGTATCTCAGAGAGAAGGGCTTTGCTTATGATGTGTGCATTTTTAATAAAGCAGCGAGGACTATGTGTCCTTTTTTTTCTGGAAAATATATAAAACTATAAAAGTTTATTTATTCGTACCTCTTGTCCATTGTTTCAATAAGAACCCATGTTTATTTGCTTGCATCTTTTGAGGACTTTAACCTCTCTTCCATACTTTGCCCAAAGAAACTCTTTTATATAAATAGACCACAGTTTAACAAAGATACTTGATAAGGTAAATAGCATCCAGAGAAGAACAAGCATGTGGTGAAAGATCTTAAGTCCATTATCAAATAAAGATCAGTTGAAGGACCTCCTGCGACATATTGATTTAGAAAAACCACAAATAAACATTATATTTTATTAAAAGATTACCCAATTACATTTTACTACCAAATACTGGGGATACAAAGAGAAAATGTAAGATAGTTCTTTTTATCAAGGAGTTCATATTCTAATGGGGAGACAGCATGTTTGGGAAGTTTTGGCTGCAAATCAAATGAAAAGGTTTTATGATCCTTTGGTTGTAGTAGCAGTACAAATACTAATGCTTCTTTCTTGTAATTTTCACTAATAAAGTGAAAGCAGTTTCTGATGATGAACCATCAGTTGTACTCTGTGGAGTATTCCTCCAGCTATAGTAATAAATTTGCCCGATCATACTTTAGTTATTTAACCTCTCAGTACTTTTATATGATTCACACTATAGAAGTTCCAAAGGGAATGCAAGAGTTGGTTCTTTATATTAATAAATCAAAGATCCAGTCCCTATACTCAAATATGTATTCTATCTGCAATGTAAATTTAACTAATTACATCTTGATAAGATTTTCAATTGTCCTTTTTATAATGAATTTGAAAAACATGAAATTTCTTGATAGAACAGAAAAAAAGGTGACTACATATAAAATTATGAATCTACTGTGTAACACCTTTTGGGAGAAAGGACAAAAATATATGTGTGTATATATGTGTATGTTTCACATTTAACATGGTAATTCCAATACTATTTGTGTGTGCTTCCTGAAACTCCTATTTTCTTCTATTTAAAAAAAAAAAGATTTATTGTTGTATTTTTCCTTTTTGTTTGTTACAGTTACTACCTCCCATTGCCCCCAGCTCTCTCCCACCCAAAACAACACCCTTCTTTATACAAGTACATACAGTCATACAAAATAAATACACACATTGAATGTGTCAAGAGAGGGGAAGCATAATCCATTTCCAGTTTTTCTGGAGACATTATTAGTCACTGGATTGATCATAGATATCTTAATACTTTAAAGAACTTTGGTATGTCATTTGATGGAGGAATGTTAAAGCAGCTTTAATAGCATAAATAGGGAGAACCAAGGATGGGGTCATACTTTGCAGTGTATTTATGTTCTTGTTTTTATGTTCTTATGTTCTTATTAGTTTTTATGTTCTTGTTAGTTTTAACATTTATATTCCAAAAGTTAATGTGACTAAGAAAGTTTGTAAGATACTTCATACGTCCTGAACTGTTAAATCAGTGTGGATGATGTTGTTAATAATTTTTTTTTGTTTAGTTTTCTCTTCCTTGAAGGAAGACCTATTTTTTGAGAAAAATTTACTTGATACTGTCATTTAGTAGGAATAATGATACTTTACTCTGTTTCTTTGGTCTTTGTTCCAATATAGTGGATTTAATACTTTTTTTTTTCTTTTGCTGAGGCAATTGGGATTAAATGACTTGCCCAGAGTCACACAGCTAGGAAGTGTTAAGTATCTGAGATCAGATTTGAACTCAAGTCCCTCCTGACTTCAGGGCTGGTTTTCTATCCACTGCACACAACTAGCTGCCTCTTAATACTTAAATTTTATGAGACCAATTTGTGTTAGATATTGATAGTGGATTTATTGATTTATTAACCATGTAGCACTTCCTCACCCTTCATACATATAGAAAAACTGTCTATGGTTTTTTAAAGGGTATACTGAATTTGCATTGTTTCACTGTACAAAATGAGTCAAGCTGTCAATTCATACAAAAAGAAAAAAAATTACATGTTCAAAGTTAACAAATAAAGATTTTATGTGAATTTTTAAAATACAGACTTTGAATTATTTAATACTAGTCTGGTTAAATTTTATTTATCTACAAGTGACAAAACAACTATTGAACTTGGAAAGCACAAAATTGCATATTTAAATAGTAGGAAAATGTTTAAAAATACATTATTGGAGCCAATTGGCAGCTTGATTCATTTTGTACAGTACAACAATGAAAACTGTAGAAAACCTTGATGATGCAAAAAAAAAAAAAAAGTCTTAAGCTATATGATTGTTTCAGCATTTCTGCAAGCAAAATGATGTAGTTGGAATTTTGCTACTTTGATGAAACTAATTATGGCCAACCATTTCAATAGCTGATGAGCTAGAATTTCTAATCTTTGTCCAATTATTTTAAAAAGAAGGGGAAGTTTTATGTCCCTGTGGAATTCATGGTTTAAGGATGTATTAGTGAGCTCTCAAATTTCTCAGCTATGTTATGAAATTTTTACAGACAGGATTGAAGTTGTGGGGAGAGAAGGGAAGGATTTATTTAGTGTTACTTTAGTACACATATAATAAAAACTTTAAAATTTTTTGCAGTTTGGCTTCTAACCTCATTGTTCAACTGAACCTGCTCTCTCTGAAGTTACCAGTGATCTCTTAATCAGTAACTCTAATGTCATCCTTCTTGAACTTTTTTTTTAATATAATATCAACATATTTTATTTTTAATACCATAATAACTCAGACTTTTTCTCTTCTACAAAGGGAGGGCCAGAAAACTTTACATAGATTTTCCAGTTCATGGGAGTATTTTACCTTCAATGCCCTTGATGTGGAAGGAATAATGCTACATAAAGATGAACATCTTTCTCAAAACAAACTTAATGAAAATCCCAAAGTTTAAGCAAAAGCATAGTATGATTCTTAGAACTTAATTATATGCATCAAATTTATATAGCTATGACAAAAGTAGGGGAGTTTAGATTTGGGAGTTTTATAGGCACAAACAATTCTTAATTTCATTTTTTGTGGTCCCTGTTTAAGGGATAGAGATGTTTCTTGGACCTGTGATTTCATTTTTTTTTTTTTAATTATAACTTTTTATTGACAGAACATAGGCCTGGGTAATTTTTTACATTATCCCTTGTACTCACTTCTGTTCCAACTTTTCCCTTCCCTTCCCTCCCCCCCCCCCCCCCCCCCCCCAGATGGCAAGCAGTCTTATACATGTTAAATATGTTATAATATATCGTAGATACAATATACGTGTGCAGAACCAAACAGTTCTCTTGTTGCACAGGGAGAACTGGATTCAGAAGATAAAAATAACCCGGGAAGAAAAACAAAAATGCAAACAGTTTACATTCATTTCCCAGTGTTCTTTCTTTGGGTGTAGCTGCTTCTGTCCGTCATCGATCAATTGGAACTGAGTTAGATCTTCTCTTTGTCGAAGATATCCACTTCCTTCAGAATACATCCTCATACAGTATTGTTGTTGAGGTATATAATGATCTCCTGGTTCTGCTCATTTCACTTAGCATCAGTTCAGATCAGCATCATCAGAGGCTCTCCAAGCCTCTCTGTATTCATCCTGTTGGTCATTTCTTACAGAACAATAATATTCCAGAACATTCATGTACCATAACTTATTTAGCCATTCTCCAATTGATGGGGATCCATTCATTTTCCAGTTTCTAGCCACTACAAAAAGAGCTGCCACAAACATTTTGACACATATAGGTCCCTTTTCCTTCTTTATTATTTCTTTGGGATATAAGCCCAGTAGTAGCACTGCTGGATCAAAGGGTATGCACAATTTGATAACTTTTTGGGCATAATTCCAGATTGCTCTCCAGAATGGTTGGATTCGTTCACAGCTCCACCAACCATGCATCCCCTCCAGCATTCATCATTTTTTTCCTGTCATCTAGCCAATCTGGCAGGTGTGTGGTGATATTTCAGAGTTGTCTTAATTTGTATTTCTCTGATCAATAGTGATTTTTGGAACACTTTCATATGAATGGAAATAGTTTCAATTTCATCATTTGAAAATTGTTCATATCCTTTGACCATTTATCAATTGGAGAATGACTTGATTTCTTATAAATTAGAGTCAATTCTCTATATATTTTGGAAATGAGGCCTTTCTCAGAACCTTTAACTGTCAAAATGTTTTCCCAGTTTGTTGCTTCCCTTCTAATTTTGTTTACATTGGTTTTGTTTGTACAAAGGCTTTTTAATTTGATGTAATCAAAATTTTCTATTTTGTGATCAATAATGATCTGTAACTCTTCTTTGGTCACAAATTTCTTCCTCCTCCACAAGTCTGAGAGGTAAACTATCCTATGTTCCTCTAATTTATTTATGATTTCGTTCTTTATGCCTAAATCACGGATCCATTTTGATCTTATCTTGGTATATGATGTTAAGTGTGGGTCCATGCCTAATTCTTTCTTCTTGAACTTTTTCTAGCCTTTGGCAATGTCAATGATTTTCTTCCCCTTGTTAACACTCTTCTCTTTAGGTTTTCTTGACATTGATCTCTCCTAGTTTTTCTCCTGACTGCTCTTTCTTAGTCTTTCCTTGGCTGGATCTTCATCCAGCTTGAGCCTACTAATTTCAGTTATAATCACTATGCAGATGATTCTCAAATCTGTTTATCCAATTCTAACAGTTCTCCTATCCTCCAGTCTTGCATCTTGAGTTGCTTTTTTGGATATCTTGAACTGTGTATGATGGACATTCTGATTAGATTTATCTAGGTATGAGTTCCTTCATTATTACTCTGTCACTTACTTAAATCTTCCTTTAAAAACTTAGATGTTATGCTATTTGCATATAGTAATTAATTGTTTATGGTAATATCTAGCAGACAGTATTTTCCTTGTTTATTTCTTTCATTATTTCTTTCTCTTCTTGCTTTTGCTTTGGTTAAATCAATGTTTACTGCCCTGTCTTTTTTACTTAAGCTGAAGTATAATAGATTTTGTCCCATCTTCTTAACTTAATTGTGTATCTCTGTCCATTTCAAAAATTGTGTCCCAGCTCTGCTCTTTTCAAGGGTGCTTTTTGTTGAATTATGGTTTCTTATACATTCTCTTATTTTTTGTTTTATGAGTGAGTTCATCCCATTCACATTTTTAGTTATTATTGCTAATTGTATGTTTCCTTCCATCCTATTTGCTTATCCTTTTCCTTTTTGTTTTTTGTTTTTCAAATCCTACTTCAAAACTTTATTAGCTTTATCACTCTTCAGATAATCATTAAACTCGCTGAACCTTTCTTTTCTTTTTAATTGAAGTTTTTTTTTTATTTTCAAAACATATACAAGGATAATATTTCAGCATTGACCCTTAAAAAACATTGTTTCCATTTCCCCCCATTTCCCTCTTGCCCTCCCCTAGATGGCAGGTGATCCAATATATGTTAAACATGGTAAAAATATATGTTAAATCTAATGTAAGCATACATACTTATACAATTATCTTGCTGCACAAGAAAAATCAGATCAAAAAGTAAGAGAGAGAGAGAGAGAAAAAATAAATTCAAGCAAACCACAACAAAAAGAGTGAAAATACTATTTTGTGAACCACAGTTCCCACAGTCTTCTCTCTAGTTGCAGATGGCTTTCTTCATCACAAGGTCATTGAAACTGGCCTGAATCATCTCATTGTGGAAAAAGAGCTATATTCATCAGAATTGATCATCATATAAATATCATATAATCTTGTTGCCGTGTTTAATGATCTCCTGGTTCTGCTCATTTCACTTAGCATCAGTTCATGTAAGTCTCTCTAGGCCTTTCTGAAATCATCCTGCTGATCGTTTCTTATAGAATAATAATATTCTATTAACATTCATATACCATAACTTATTCAGCCATTCTTCAACTGATGGACATCCAGTTTCCAGTCTCTTCCCACTACAAAAAGGGCTGCCACAAACATTTTTTGCACATGTGGGTCTCTTTTCCTTCTTCAAGATCTCTTTGGGATATAGACCTAGTAATAATATTGCTGGATCAAAGGATATGCCCAGTTTGATAATCCTTTGGGCATAGTTCCAAATTGCTCTCCAGAATTCTGCATCTGTTCACAATTCCAACAACAATGTGTATTAGTGTCCCAGTTTTCCCACATCCCCTTCAACATTCATCATTATCTTTTCCTGCCATTTTAGCCAATCTGAGAGGTGTGTAGTGGTATCTCAGAGTTGTCTTAATTTGTATTTCTCTGATCAATAATGATTCAGAGCACCTTTTCATATGATTAGAAATGGTTTTAATTTCTTCATCTGAGAATTATATGTTCATATCCTTTGATGACTTATCAATTGGAGAATGGCTTGAATTCTTATAAATTTGAGTCAGTTTTCTATGTATTTTAAAAATGAGGCCTTTATCAGAACCTCTGAATGTAAAAATGTTTTCCCAGTTAATTGCTTCCCTTCTAATCTTGTCTGTATTAATTTTGTTTATACAAAACCTTTTTAACTTGATAAAATCAAAATTATCTACTTTGTGTTCAATAATGATATCCAGTTTTTCTTTTGTTCCAAATTCATTCCTTTTTGTTTCTTATTCTTCCCTCTCTGAGTTTGTTTTTCTTTTTACTGATCCTTCCCTTAATATGCTTTTGCTTTTAATTTCCAAATTCCTTTAACCCCATTTCCTTATGTGGCCCTGTTTGTTTCAAATATTTCCCATAGGCACAGCTAGGTGGCACATGGATAGGATACCTGTCTTAAAGCGTCAGTTTCCTTATCTGTCAATTGAGCTGGACAAGGCAATGGCAACCATTCCAGTATCTTGACTAAGAAGACCCCAAATAGGGTCCTGAAGAATGGGATGTGACTGAAATGATTGAACAACTAACAGCAGCAGTAGTGAAGATGAGCAATGAGAGCCAAGAGAACTGCTTCTTTTTATTAGATTTAGGAAAGGGAAAGGGAAATCAGATAGTTGGCTTCGAAGGAAATTTTTTTCTGTTTTTTAAATATTAGGGAGACCTGAAACTTTTTACCTTGTTCAGTTCTACAAAATCAACTTCAAGTTTGGTTTGCTTCAAGGTATATTGAAAATTAAGATTTTGTTATGGTATATGAATGTTATGAAATATTATTGTTCTATAAGAAACAATTAGCAGTAAGATTTCAGAGAGGCCTAGAGAGACTTGCATGTACTGATGCTAAGTGAAATGAGTAGAACCAAGACATATATGGTTCTTTTCAACAAGGAGGTGATTCAGACCAGTTCCAGTGATATTGTAATGAAGAGAGCCATCTGCATCTAGAGAGAGATCGATGGGGATTGAGTGTGGATCACAACACAACATAGAATTTTCACCTTTTGTTGTTCTTTACTTGCATTTTGTTTTCTTTCTCATTCCCCCCCTCCCTTTTTGATCTGATTTTTCTTGTGCAGCGTGATAATTGTGGAAATATGTATAGAATTGCATGTTTAAATATATTGGATTACTTGCCATCTAGGGGAGGAGGTGGAGGTAAGGAAAGGAAAAAAAATTGGAACACAAGGTTTAAAGGTGAATGTTGAAAAATATCTGTACATATGTTTTGAAAATAAAAAGCTTTAATTTAAAAAATTAAGACTTTGAAAACTAACCGGTACTGTTTTAAGTAGAAAAGCTGGATTATAATAATCATTGGTAAAATTTTTTGCTTTGGTATACCAATATCATTTTTGCTTTTTCAAAAAGCATAGTAGGTTACAAATTTGTAGAGTGGCCTTGTGAGCTAGTAGATATGAAAGCCTTTTTTCAGAGTCAGGAAGACCTAAGTTCAAGTTATGCTGCTTACATCTACTGGTTCTGTGACTTTAGGTCATTCATTTAGCTTTTCACTGTTTCTGCCTGCTTTCCTAAGACACTTTTAAGTTGAACAGTTGTAGGTCAGCTTTGTAAAAACAAAACAAAACAAAAAAATTATTTGATTTATTAAGGATCATTTAACTTTGCTAAGGAAAATAAAATTACTGTTAAGTTTCTGTTCTTGGAGGAAGACTGTCTCTGCAGCCAACACCTTCCCCTTTCAGTTTATCTACTCTAGAAATATCTTGTATGTTCCTGGTTATTTAAATGTTTCTGCCTTTAGATTGTGAGATCCTTAAGAGTATGAACTGTCTTTTGCCTTTTTTGGTATCCCCAGCCTGTAAAATAGAGCCTGTTACTTAGCAGGTGCTTAATAAATGCTTATAGTTTCATTTAGCCTTAGAGGCCAAATTGGAACTAATTAACAAAGGAAAACACTAGAACTAAGATAGATTTTAAAAGGCTTTATATTTTATATATATATATATATATATATATATATATTTTTTTTTTTTTTTTTTTTTTGCAAAAGGTAGATTTATTTAGGGGAATAGATTACAGACAAAATGAAGGGAATACAATAGACATCTGGAATGATAAATATGAAATAGAGTGGGAGAGCAAAGAAAGGGGTTTTCCTTTTTTTTTTTTTTAATACATGACCAAACTGTTATTTTGCTGTACAAAAAGAATCAGACTCTGAAATATTGATTGTACAATTAGCTTGTGAAGGAAATCAAAAATGCAGGTGGGCAAAATATAGGGATTGGAAATTTAATGTAATGGTTTTTAGTCATCACCCAGAGTTCTTTCTCTGGGCGTAGCTGGTTCAGTTCATTACTGCTCCATTGGAAATGATTTGATTGATCTCATTGCTGAGGATAGCCAGGTCCATCAGAATTGGTCATCATATAGTATTGTTGTTGAAGTATATAATGATCTCCTGGTCCTGCTCATTTCTCTCAGCATCAGTTCGTGTAAGTCTCTCCAGGCCTTTCTGAAATCATCCTGTTGGTCATTTCTTACAGAACAGTAATATTCCATAATATTCATATACCACAATTTATTCAGCCATTCTCCAACTGATGGGCATCCATTTCAATTTCCAGTTTCTAGTCACTACAAAGAGGGCTGTAAAAGGCTTTATATAGAGTATGTATATATTGCGGGGGAGGAGAATTGAAGTTAAGAGGTGGATTTAGAGAGAGAGAGACAGACAGACAGAGAGACAGACATGGGTGAATAGCTAGACAAAATGGCTGGAGCTTTAGTTTTGAAACAAACTAAACATTTAAAACATAGTTTTGAATATGTCTATTGGACTTCTATTTTGAGATATCTGAAAGACAGTTGGAAATGTAAGACTGGAGGTCAGGAGATAAACTAGAGAAGGGTGGAAGGATTTGAGTCTGCCAGGTATATATTTAGAACGCATTTTCCCATAGAAACTATGTTTTAGATGTTTAAGTTCCCAGGATCAGTCAGTCAGAGTTCCTCCAGTGTATTAGCCACTAGCTTTTTTTTTTTTTTTTTTTTTTTTTTGAGTTATATCAACTGACTTTATTTACAGGTCATAACTGTTAAGCAAATTATGTCTTTTTTTTTTTTCTTTAGAAGTTATATGCATGGGTAATTTTTCAGCATTGACAGTTGCAAAACCTTTTGTTCCAATTTTCTCTTCCTTTCCCCCACCCCTTCCCCTAGATGGCAGGTTGACCAATACATGTTAAATATGTTAAAGCATAAGTTAAATATGTGTACATATGGACATATATACATGTCCATATAGTTATTTTGCTGTACAAAAAGAATCGGACTTTGAAATAGTGTACAATTAACCTGTGAAGGAAATAAAAAATGCAGGCAGACAAAAATAGAAGGATTGGGAATTCTATGAAGTGGTTCATACTCATTTTCCAGAGTTCTTTCGCTGGGTGTAGCTGGTTCAATTTCTCACTGCTCTATTGGAACTGATGGGGTTCATCTCATTGTTGAAGAGGGCCACATCCATCAGAATTGATCATCATATAGTATTGTTGTTGAAGTATATAATGATCTCCTGGTCCTGCTCATTTCATTCAGCATCAGTTTATGTAAGTCTCTCCAGGCCTTTCTGAAATCATCCTGTTGGTCATTTCTTACCGAACAATAATATTCCATAATATTCATATACCACAGTTTATTCAGCCATTCTCCAATTGAGGGGCATCCACTCAGTTTCCAGTTTCTGGCCATTACAGCAAGGGCTGCCACAAACATTCTTGCACATACAGGTCCCTTTCCCTTCTTTAAGATCTCTTTGGGATATAAGCCCAGTAGTGACACTGCTGGATCAAAGGGTATGCACAGTTTGATAACTTTGAGCATAGTTCCAAATTGCTCTCCAGAATGGCTTTTCACAATTCCACCAACAATGTATCAGTGTCCCAGTTTTCCCACATCCCCTCCAACATTCCGCATTATCTTTCCCTGTCATTCTAGCCAATCTGACAGGTATCTGAGGGGTATCTCAGAATTGTCTTAATTATCTGAGTGGTATCTCAGAGTTGTTTTAATTTGCATTTCTCTGATTAATAATGACTTGGAGCATCTTTTCATATGGCTAGAAATAGTTTCAATTTCTTTGTCTGAGAATTGTCTGTTCATATCCTTTGACCATTTATCAATTGGAGAATGGCTTGATTTCTTATAAATTAGAGTTAATTCTCTATATATTTTGGAAATGAGGCCTTTAATAGAACCTTTGACTTTAAAACTGTTTTCCCAGTTTATTGCTTCCCTTCTAAAATTGTCTGCATTAGTTTTGTTTGTACAAAAACTTTTCAATTTGATATAATTAAAATTTTGTATTTTGTGATCAGTAATCATCTCTAGTTCTTCTTTGGTCACAAATTTCTTTCTCCTCCACAGGTCTGAGAGGTAAACTATCCTATGTTCTTCTAATTTATTTATAATCTCATTCTTTATGCCTAGGTCATGAGCCCATTTTGACCTTATCTCGGTGTACGGTGTTAAGTGTGGGTCAATGCCTAGTTTCTGCTGTACTAATTTCCAATTTTCCCAGCAGTTTTTGTCAAACAGTGAGTTCTTATCCCAAAAGCTGGGGTCTTTGGGTTTGTCAAACACTAGATTATTAAAGTTATTGACTTTTGTTCTTTGAACCTAACCTATTCCACTGATCAACTAGTTTATTTCTTAGCTAATACCAAATGGTTTTGGTAACTGCTGCTTTATAATATAATTTTAGATCTGGTACAGTCACTAGCTTATTTCTTAAAGAAAAGATGAAACAGTTCTCATTCTCAGAGAATTGAATGGGAGAGATATTTCCATTCACAATTTACAAAATGATTATCTGGGAGTTTTAGGAGGAGAGCACTAACTACTGGGGAAGGGAGTAGAGATTTCATAACAGAGGAAGATATGGAAATGCATTTTAGGGTTGGAAATGGTGCCAGGGATGGAAAATGGAATATGTTTATGCAGAACAGCAAGTGGACAAACCTGACTGAATTATAGAAAACTTGGAAACAAGTGTGAGAAAATTGGAAAAGTAAGAAGGGGTCAAGACAGGAAGAGCTTTAATGGCAAAACACAGGAGTTTCTCTTTGACCTTTAAAGATCATTGAAAGCCATGGTAATTGATTGAGTAGAGGTTGAGTTTTAGAACTTTTGCTAGATCCTGTATGGAATAGAATGGAGTAGGGAAAGGCTTGAGGTAGAGAGACCAAGTAGGACACTTCAGTAATAGACCCTAGTGGTGAGATCCTGAACTCAAGGGGGAACTTAGTGAATGGAGCAGGTAACCACCGAAGTCCCTGCTTAACAGAGAATGCAGCCAAACTGAAATGCTAATAGTGTCATAGAATTTAACAGCTCTTTGTAGGTGAAAATTCCTTTGGCGTTTGGGATGTCAAGAATATCTATCTTCCTATACCAAGCAGGAGCAGCAGGATAGGACTCCTAAGCTAGGTTCTTCTGGAATTAAGGAAGAGATTCTGTCTAAGGGAGGAGGTCTCCAGGAATCACCAGTAGTGTCAAGGGAGGGTCTGGGACTTTGGGGGCCAGATGAGAGAAACATATGCTGCTGTATGAAAACCATTAGTATCTAGAGGGCCTTTTCCTCGGTATTTAAAGAAAAAAAGACTAATTTTTCACAGGCTGCATGTCATAATTATCCAATTAACACTGCCATTTTCTTTGATGATTTGTTCTGTTAGGAACTGAATATATCTCATGCTCTGCTCTCCCCTACAATTGTTTCTGTTGTATTGTAATGTCCTTAAAGACAAGATTGGCATCTTATTTCGTTATTTTTATTCCCCTAGTAACTACCATAATTCTTTGCGCACAGTAGATACCAAGTGTCTCTTTCATTGAATTGTGTACTGCATCCTAGACCAACTAATCGGTTTCTAACTCTCAGTCTATTTTCTTTATCACTGATATCTGCTTATTCCCTCCTAACCTTTATATAACAAAGCATTTATATTTCTAATAACTACTGTCTCAACATCTAGAAAGTACTTAAATTGTATTTTTGCTAACAGTGCTTGTACATGGGTAATTAATTCCTTGTACCCAGAGAGAAACAAATATAGTAAATAATGTACATTTTATTTAAATATCATTAATAACCTACTAAAATCTAATAAAATTAAAATCTTTTGTATCATTAAAGACCTAAAAATAACCTAATAAAATAGGAAAAGTAGTCTTATCTTTTGGGACATAACCATTTGTTTTAGACACTGTTTAGTGCCTAAAAGTGTGATGTAGCCCTTTCAGTTAGTTATTGCTGATTTGACAAACAGGGGAGGGAAGGTCCTATTCCGGAATCTCATCACTGCATAGCTCTCTTAACAGAGTTCCATATGGACAAAAGCTGAGTCAGAGCAGAGATGCAGACTACGCTATAAGCAGTGATGGCCCAATTCAGGATTTTAGACTGCATGATCAACCATAATTGGAGTTTTTTATGTAACCTCTATTGTGCTTGGAGTGGTCAGGTTTGTCTTAAATATATTTTAATGCTTGTTTATTGTTAAATACTTAAGCAAAATGAGGAAATACTGCAGAAGAATCGAGAGCAATGTTTTAACAATTAGAAGTAATCTTTCAAAGTATTATTTTGTGTAGAAATAGCTATTTTTGAATTGCTTATTCAATATATCTGAATTTTTTCCAAAAAAAAAGAATTATGATTAGATAGAGCAACGGAAGGTTTTTTTGTAGAGCTTTAATTGATGGGGGAGGGGAGACACAATTAACTATTTTTTAAAAAACAAAATTGATAGACTAAATGAATGGTCAATAGTTTATATTCATTTCATATGATGCATATACATTAGGTAAAATTCTGAAATCAATTCTTTTTTAAACTATATTTTGAAGCTGTAGGCTTTTTTCATTCAAAAATAAAATAGAAATTTCTTTAAAATAATAACATCTTTTGAAAAAAGGCAGTTATCCCAATGTTTTTGTGAGAGTTCATTTTTTATTTTGTAACTCAGTTGCTTTTGAATTGTCTAAAAAAAAAAAATAGGCAAAAACTAGTGGGTTCTTCTATTCTTTTTTTCCTCCCCCAGTATTCTTCAGTCAGTAGTGCGTGAAGTATTTCTAATCCAAATTGCTTTTATAAATCAGAAATAATTTGAATGGTGACTCCTCTGAAAGAATTGATAGAAGTCTACCCAATTGTTTATGTTTCAAATATCCATAATTTGACCTGACTTAGTAAATAAATGACAATTTATTTATTGATTGTTGATCATTTTTTGTTTTCTTCATTATAAAATTGTGTCTTTTCAGACTTGAAGGGAAAATCAGTTTACTGTTTTGCTATCTGGTCAAAGATAATGTGTGCAACTTAGACAAGTAGTTAAAATTATCTGCTTTTTTCACTTCAGACATGACTGCTTTTTGTTGGGATAGAAAATAAATGCATCTTTTGATGGTTAGTTCATTTTTGTTCTATATTAACAGCCTCCATTTTGTGGAGAGAAGAAAGAAATATTGCTTTTGTGTGGGCTGGGCACAAAAGACTAATGAATCATAGAAATTGGAGATGAGGAAAGCTTGTTCAGTCTATCTTGCCAGTTCAAGATTGATCCATCAGTATACTTTCTGGTTCTTTCACTAATGGAGTTACATTACAGTAATAAAATATGGATTTCAAATGGCAACTTAAAAGAAAAGGACAAGATAGATGTTACCATTAACTTAAAACATAAAACTTCATAATTAGGGAAACAAAAAGAAGCAATTGCATTTTGAACTTTTCCTTTTTGGGGTTTTAATAAGTTATAGCATTATATCTCTATTTCATTTAGCCTCTAACTCATCTGTCTTAATCATCTAAAAGAGGAGTTAGTAACTTTATGAGACATAGGGTCCTTTCAGTATTCCTTGAGCTAGGCAAATCATAGAGGAAAGTTTTTGTTTGAAATAAATTTAAAAAGTTGATAAATGACTCAATAAGCTAGGGATCACTTATGAAGTTAGATGAGTCTTGTTACTTTGTTAGAATGACTGTATCACCTTACTTGATGACTTAATCTAACCATAGGTCACTTAATTCCAACTCATATAATAACTGGGAAGTAGAAGAGGAGGGGGACTGAAGTGTGGTAGTGGTTACTCAATTCTTGTTTCACAGGTGAGGTTCTCTGCCAATTCCATTTTTTGATAGCTATCTTCAGTGTTTTTCTTTGCAATCAGCTGTCAACTTTCTTTTTTTTAATCTTCATCCATTTACTCATAGATATATCCATTGGAATCAAGCAACAAGCCTGGTTTTATTTTTTAAATGAGAGCCTTTCAGATCAGTTATCTCTCTCTAATTTTTCCCCTCCTTCTTCCCCAGCCAATTACTAAGCTGTTTAATCCAGCACGTGGATGCTCTCCATGAGCCTGAATTTCATCTTCTTATGAAACGGGAGATGTTTCATAGAATCTATTTCAGCAGATTGGAAGAAAGCAATGGAGAAGGAGGAGTACTGTCTAGCCTAAACAGGCATAGCCTTTTATGGGCTCACCGTTTCTAGTTAAACCATCTTTACTATATAAACTTCCTGGTCCTGATCTCCTTTTCACTAAATTCCTATTTCCTGTTTAAATGTTTGAAGAATGCTTCCAGGTCCTTTGTATCTGAATCTTTCATTTCTCCTCTGAAGTATAGACAGAGTTGTGCTGGATTAACTGAAGTCAAAAGTTCTGTGGGTTAGAGGACATGAGAAAACTGGCTGCTATTATCCTGAATTAGTCTGTTTGGAAAAATGAAAGTTTCAAATGTTGCTGTCTAGGTTAAAACAGGGTTTGTAACAACACTATGGGAAAAATGTAAAGAAAGTGAGCTAGCAGAATCACATGATAATGCTAGAGGATAATAGATCTTAAGGAACTGTTCAGAATACAATTTGAACCTGAATTTAACTTCCTTGTTCTTCAGACTGTACTAAAGTAGAATGGAAATGGATTGTTTGATGACATTCCCTATCTGTATGGTCCATTAAATGGATGCTAGATGGTCATTTGAAGAGATGTTGTAGAGAACATTTTTGCTCAAGTACAGTAGGTACAAGTCTTTTTAAAATTAGATTCTGAGATTCATAATTTGCAAATTTCCCTCCTCTTAGAGTAGATGAGAAAATCTGTCAAATTGGGGGGGGGGGGGATTTGTGTCAAAATCCTACTCTTGTGACCGTTATTACAGATTCAAAAAAGATACAGAGAAGAAACCAATAACTTAATTAGATTGTTCTCATTTGTGGGATTGGTTCAATTCAATTCAATAGGTATCTATTAGATATATAATATAGTAAAGTAGTGAGAACACAAAAAGGACTTCTAGTAAGCTGGATAACATTTTTAAATGATGAGTGCTACTGGCAGGCATAAGACTTTGGAAATAGAGGGGAAGAAAGGACCTAATTAAGAGAGGAGAAAAGAGAAGGAAGAAAAGCAAAGAAAAGATTAAAGAAAACTTAAAACGTTCATTTTAGCATCTTCTGTGCTTGTAGCCCTTCCAATGTTTCTGCTAAAATAGATTTATCCCTGTTTCTGTACCAGTCTGTTGCATGATATGCATTTAACAGCACTGGTACATCTGTGAGAGAAATCATGAGGTCATAGATTTAGATCAGCCCCATCATTTTTATAATTGAACAGAATAAGACCCAAAGAGTGTTCATAGTCATACAACGAATAGGTAGGATTTAAGCTAGGGTTTTGATAACAAATGAAACGGTTTTCTCAGGTACCATACTGCCTCCTCTGATGCCTTGCTCTTCCTGGTTATGGTGGAGATGAATAAAATGTGTCATTAACTACCTTAAATATCATTTGTTCAGTGGTGCCAAGACAATAGAGTGCTTTTCTGTGGATTAGGATCCAGATAACAGGACTTATTAAATATTTTTGCTGTGAATATAAACAAATGGATATAGTTATACATTCTTGGTTTTAATGATTTTATGATGTTGTAGCAGAACAGAAAGCAGGAATAGGATTCCATAGGCTTTTTTTTCCCCTTTATAACATTTTCCTACCAGTTGTGAAAATTATAGGAAGGTGACTGTTACTGGATTTTGTGTTGGAGTGATTGTTCAGTTTTTACGTTTTGTAGATTCTGTTGCTTCATTTTCTAGGAATGTCAAAAAGATCTAGGGGTAGGGAACCACTGATGTGACGAATAGATTTTAAGTATAATAGTAATAAGGAGTTTATATTATGGTGTCATGGAATTACTGACATTATTTCTTATATGTTGATAGAATGGAAAAATGAGGCATTAAGATTTTATAGATGTGACATTGTGCATATGCATGTGTGTGTGTGTGTGTCTGTGTATGGTCATGCTATTAATATAGGTAACATATAATGCTTTCTAGGCACCAAGCACTGTGCTAAGCACCTTAAAAAGATGACCTCACCCCAACAACACTGGGAGGTGGGAGCTCTTGTTATTTCCTTTTTGTAGTGAGGAACTGAGACAAATAAAAATTAAGTGACTTGGTGAAGATCCATACAACCAGTTTGGATTTTAATCTAGGTCTTTCTAATTTCAGGCCTACTACCCCAGATACCTCCCTGAAACGAATTCAGATTTGTGTCATCGCTTCCCATCACTGGTAAAGCTTAATCTTGGTAAAATATGGTCATCAAAGGTGTATGAGCTAATTAAATAGTAAACCCTTTAGCTTCACATGAAAGAAAGACTGTTATTATCTATGGGTATTACCTACTAATGAGCACCATTGGGCTGAGCTACACATGTCTTTAGTTTGGATCCCTAAAGGGATCTCAGTTGTATAGGAATGTGAGGATGGTTCAGCCTAAGCTCATCACTACTGCTGGAAAACACTTGAATGGTTAAGTTAATGTATGAAATAGATCAAATCATGATAATTCATTAGTGTTATAAATGTACTAAAAAATTACTTATCAATGACTCATTAATTTGAACCTCCCCCCCAAAAAAATTTTTGCGATAATTCATACATAGCCCGAGTTAGACATTACATTTGAAATATATATATATTAACAAATATATATTTAATAAAATAGGTAAATAGGTAGCAAATTAAAGACAGTGCTGGATCTGGAGTCGGGGAGATAAGTTTAAATCTAGTCTCCGACTGTTACTACCTGTGTGATTTATGTTTGCCTCAGTTTCCTTATCTATTAAAATGGGAATAATAATAACACTTCCTTCCCAGGATCATTGTGAGGATTTTGTGAGGTAGTATTTGTAAAGTGCTATATAAATGCTATTTCCTCCCCACCCCCACCCCGCCCCATGCCATTGTATAATGCCTGATGATAGATAAAAGTTTTTGGAGACATTGCTCTCTCTAGTGACCTCCTGCACAATAGACCTCTTGGGCCTTCTTCACGCTCCCTGGAGTTTAGATGTCCACTTACATGACCCACAGTTCCAGCTCCACATTACTAGGCCAGACATTTTCTTTGGACACTTCCAATGAATCTCCTAGAAAGATCTCAAAAGTCAGCGTGTTTACAACGGGATTCTTTATTTCCTCCCACCTTGTCTTCCATTTCCCTCTTTAAAACTTGTTTATTTGTGTATCAGGTACCACCCTGGTCTGGTTACTCAAGTGTCCTTGACTCTTCACTCCCCAATCCCACCTTCCCAGGATCCAGTCAGTTTCCCAATCTTGTTAGTCTTGTGGATTTTATCTTTACAATCTCTCAAGTCCTTCCCCTCTGTCCTCATATAATCACACCCTATTGTAGGCTTTTCTGCAGTTCTGCCCCAGAGTATTACAGTAGAATCTTAAATAGGCTCCCTGTTTCAGTTCCCTTCTTTCTCCAACCTATCTTCCTTCCACACAGCTGCAAAAGTATTACCCGGAGCAGAAATATGACCTTGAGTCAATAAGCTCTAGTGGTTCCCAGTTGCCTCCAGAGTCAGGTACAAATTCTGTTTTACATTTAAAACCTTCCCAACTTGGCTTCAGTCAGTCAGTCAATAAGCATTATTCAGTGCCAGGCAGTAGGAAAAACAGAAAATGAAACTGTCTATATTTGCAAAAAATTTATATTCTAATGGATGTCATAGGAAGTACACATCAGTATATGCAGAATAAATGCATATACATATAAAGTAGTTAATTATAATTACTTTGGCAAGGAGGGTACTTGCAGAAATATAGGGACTCAAGAAAAACTTCATGTAGAAGGTGGTACTTGAGCTGCATGTTAAAGGGGGCTTAATGAGGAGGGATGAGTTAATTCTAAGTATATAAAATGCTTGTGCAGAGTGGCTGAGACAAAAAGAAATCAAGAGAAGATTTGTGAATAATGGAAGACGACCACTTTGGCTGAATTGATGAGGGAATAATGTCAAGTGTGACTTAGGACTAGATTGAGAAGGACAGTAAAAACGAAATAGAGGAGTTTATATTTTAACTTAGAGAGAGGCAACAGGGAACTACTAGAATGGGTTGAGTTGGGGAATGACAGAGTCAGATCAATGCTTAATGAAAATTATTGTCAGAAGTTCGTAGGGAAGACTAAAGTTGGAAGGACTTGAGGCAGAGAAACTAATTTGGACATTGTTGACATTAATCTAGCAAAGAGAGACTTCACTAAGACTGTAGATGGATAAATAGAGAGGAGTTGGATGCAAAGTATGTTGTGGTAGAGACAGCAAGATGTCCCCATTGTTTGATATGTGAGAGTAAGGAGTCCGGAATTGTGCTGAGGCTGCAAACTTAGGATATGGGAATGATGGTGGTCCCTTCATCAGAAATAGGTAAATTTGGAAGAAGGGAGAATTTAGAAGGAAAGGAATGAGTTTAGATTTGGACATGCTGAGTTTGAGATGTCTTTAGGACATCCATATTGAAATGTCCAGTAGACAACTGGTGATAAAAGACTAACTGCAGGAGAGAAGGGTGAGATAAATAGGTTTTTTGAGTGATCAACTTAAAAACTTGTGGTTTTCCAGGGAAGAGAATATAGAGGGAAAGAAGTAGAGGGGCTAGGACAGAACCTAGTGAATACTTGGTTAAGGAGCCTAATATGGATGAGAAAGAAGATAGCCAGGAGATGGAGAAAGAGCAGTCAGATAGGTAAGAGAGTATTGTCATCAAAAGCTGGAGGAGATAATATCCCAGAAGAGTATGCTTAACGTTGTCAACTGAATGTATCAGAGGTCAAGAATGACAAGGATTAAGGAAAGGTTATCATATTTGACAATTAAAAGGTCTTTGGTAACTTTGGGGGGAAAAAGTTTCAGTTGAGTAATGAGGTCAGAAGCCAAATGGAAAGGGTTGAGAAGTGAGTGAGAGGAGAGGAAGTTAAAGCAGCAAAAGTAGATGGCTTTGTGTAGGAATTTAAGAAAGAAGAGTTTGATAGCTTTGTGGGAGTGGGAGTTGTGGGGGGAGGGGACTGGGAGCTAGTGAAGGTTTTGTTTTTCTTTTTAGGGCGGGCAAGTCCTGGGCCAACTTGAAGGCAATGGGAAAGGAATCCTGTCTAGGAAGAAGTAAAAGATGGGGGTGGGAATGGGGTGTCTCCTGATTGAGGTTGCAAATGTAAAAAATGGGAGGGGTAGGGATTAACCAGAATGGCCCCTTTGTTACATCCATTCTCATTTTCACTGGAATCCTGAGTTGTCTAGGATAATTAATCTACCATTTAGAGCCTTGCTACAGTTGTTGAGTAATTATTATACAAGTTTTCTGGTGCCCAAATCACTTTTAAAAGAAGGAATGAGGAACAGCTACAGGTGGTGGCACAGTGAATAGAACATTGTCCCTGGAGTCAGGAGGATCTGAGTTCAAATGTGACCTCAGATAATTAACACTTACTAGCTATGTGACCCTGGGCAAGCCCACTTAAAGCAGTTACCTTGATTTTAAAAAAGGGTGGGGTTGAGAGGATTGAGAAGGGGTCCTCTCCTTTTTAGTGGGATTGAAGCAAACTTACCTTTATAAGTATTAATTTTTCAAAATTTTATTTCATGATTATGAATTTGACAAATATCAACTATATCTTCAAAGAAAAAAATTGTATGACATTGAATATTTTATGTAGTGTGTGTGTGTGTGTGTGTGTGTGTGTGTGTATGTGTACAGTGAGAGAGAGAGACAGACTGTTCTAGTACTACTATAGTTAAACAGTAATTTAAAGTAGAGTTAATTGAAAAAGTTACCTAATTTCCCTCTTTGTATTTCTTTGAACTTTGTTCTAAAGTATTTTTTAAAAAAATACATGCAATAGGTTCTGTCAATAAAGTTATTTAATTTAAAAAAATAAATAAATTGCTATTTTGGAAAAAAAAATTATTTGAAAAAATATATAAAACAGAATTGAGTTTGGATGTGATTATGCCATGTGTTGAATGTGCTGAATGTCCTGAACTAGAATCTACCTCAAAGATCATCTAGTCTACTTTCTTTTTACAGCAGGAATAGTTTCTACATCATTGACAAATAACCCATTAAACTTTATTTTAAAGTAAAAAAAAAAATAAAAAAAATCAAATACATGCGAATATTAGTGATTTTGTGCTTCATTAAATTTCTTTTATTACAAGTTATGCTCCATTGTAAAAACAGTACACGTAATTGTGTCACATAACATGTCTATATTTGCTTTATTAATCTGCTTCTTGGCAGTGAGGATGGGGAGTGAATTTATGGCTGAATTAGCTCATGAAATTGTAAGCTAAAGCACTACCCATTATAGCATCTTAGAGTATTGGAAGTGGGAGATACTTAAATGTCATTTAGTCCATCTCTCTTGTTTTATAGATGAGAAAGATTGTTCAGAGAAGTTGTGACTTGACCAAGATCACACAGTTCCTTAGTGATGGGATGAGACCTAGATAGATGAGACAATAGATTGTGCTATCTCAATTGTAGGCATTGTGTCTAAGATAAATTTACCAGAATTATGGGACTAGGCTTCTAAAATGGCCACAACCATCATAGGTAGTTTCTGGCTTAGCACATGATTTTAACAATGCAGTAAATGATTATCTCAAGTTTAATCATTTAGGAGCTGTTGTTTGTATGTGTGTATATGTATGCACATACATGTTGGTTAGTTGGTTGTTATCCTTTGCTCTCAAAAGGACCAAAATGACATAACTATGGTAGAGTCGAGTTAACAGTGTTTCTGACTGGTTGATCAGACCTACATGAGCTTGGAATACACTGCCACAGTCGAACACAAATAGTCCCCTTGAACATTTTTTTGGGGGGGATTCTCTATATTTGTGTATCTCGTGTTTTTTTTTTTTTTTGGGGGGGGGGGGCTAATTCACTTCTGCTTTGCTCACAAAACACAGCACCTTCTTTGCTGAAACCACGCCATGCTAGGTGATCCTGGGCCAGTGTCTCCCATGTCATTCAGTCAGTTATATAGTTCTTAAGAGAGACCTTGAGAGTGTCCTTGTATCACTTTTTCTGGCCATCACATGAGCTCTTGCCCTGCGTGAGTTCTCCATAAAATAATGTTTTTAGCAAGCATATATTTGGCTTTTGGACAATGTGGCCAGCCCAGTGATGTTGTGCTCTCTGCAGTAGAGTTGGAATGCTTGGCAGTTTAGTTCGAGAAAGGACCCCAGTGTCTCCCATCCTGTCCTGCCAGATAATCTTCAGAAGCTTCCTAAGAAAATTCAGATTGAAGCAATTCAGTTTCTTGATGTGGTGCTGGTATGTTGTCCAGGTTTTTACCTGCATACAGCAATGAGGTCAGCACAGTGGCTCTGTAGATCTTCAGTTAGATAGTCTAATATTCTTCTCTTCTTCCACACTTTCCTTCAGTGTCTCCCAAACTGAGCTAGCTGTGTGGAAAGTATACTGTCAAGGTAAGCAAACTGTCCACAGCAATCATAACTTCTCCATTTGCTGTAACTGATGGCTCCACACATGGATGGCGTAGTGCTGGCTGGTTTCTTGTTATTAATTGTTAGGCCAAACTTAGCCCAAGCAGCAGAGAATTGATCCATACTTTGTTGTTGCATCTCAGCTTTAGAGGCTGCACCGAGCATACAACCATCTACAAACAAAAAATCACGTTCCAACGCTCCCTCCACTTTAGTATTGGATGGTAGTCTTTTCACTGTGAAGAATGTACCATCAGTTCAATGGCTGATTTTGATTCCATGATTGTCCTCAAGAAGATGTTTGACAACATGGCTGAAACCATCATGCAAAAATAAAAGCACGGGAGCAAACACACAGCCTCATCTCTCTGCGTCGGTGACTGGGAAAGATAGAGAGCATTGCCCATTGTCCAGAATCCAGGCAAGCATGCCCTCATGAAACTGACTTAACTAGACTGATGAACTTCTCTGAGCACCCGAATTTGGATCACTACATTTTGTTGTTATCTTGAGAAATTACAGGTCAGGTACAGGTTGGAAATGGAAAAAGAGCAAATGTGTTTTCTGTGCAGATATTTTTGCAACAGTATGGAAAAGAACAGTATATTTTTGGTTTTGGGTTTTTTTTTTTTTTTTTTTTTTTAAGAATGAATGGATGTATCTGTGATACATAAATTCACTGTACTTAAGTCCTCTCAGTTTCACCTTTTCTGACCACCACATGAGCACTTTCCCTGTGAGAGTTCTTCATAAAATAATTTTTTAAGCAAGCATACATTTGGCTTTTGAGCCAAAGCACCTTTTATATTCCTAAATTCTTTTTATTACATGAAATATACATTGATTTTAGGATTGATGTTCTACAAATAATGTGTGAGTTATATTTTTTAACATCAAAGTTAATCATAGTTTAAGCTACTGTATTATAACTTAAAACATCTAATTCAGGGGTGAGCAACTTTTCTTAAGCTATTAGCCATGGGGAAAAATTAACTAAAGGCCAAATATAAAAATCAATTTAGTTTAATTCAGTCTCTCAAAACAAAATAAAGTTTCATGCTTCTGATTTTCATCTTCACAAACATATAGGAGCTCAAAGCATTAGCAAGTTTAAATGAACTTGATCAAAGTACAGATACTAACAAATGCATTAGCCACATTTTTAAGGGGATATTTACCTTTGAGAATTACTTGCACCAAAGAATCTAGTAGGGAAAATGTAATTAAGCACATATTTTACTGCTTGCTAGCAGTGGAAAGAGGTTGATATGAGGGTATAGATAAAATGAAGAAAAAAATGAAATTTTAAATTTTTGTTTCCACTTTAAGATTTTTTAATTTATTCCCTGTTATTAATGCTTATAACTAGTGGGAAAATAATAATAATAGATGTTTGATTGTTGATTGTTTCTTTTAGAATTGTCAGTAGAGTACTGATCTGTAGTCAAGAAAGATGCATATTCCTGAATTCAAATCTGGCTTCAGAACTTAATAGCTGTGGTCCCTGGGCAAGTCCCTTCATCCTATTTGCTTTAGTTGTCTTGTTTATAAAATGAGCTAGAAAAGGGACTGTCAGATCACTTCAATATCTTTGCCATGAAAACCCCAAATGGGATCATAGTGCATCAGACATTACTGAAAAATGACAACAATCTTTTTCTAGATACTATCTTCCTTTACCCTTTTCTGCTATACCTACTCTGTAACCTCTATTATCTATTTTCTTTGTTTTCATCCCCAAGTTACTGAAAAGTGTTGAATTGGATCCACTGCAAATTACTTTTAATCCAATTTCAATTGGACTATTATTGTTACATAGAAATCCTCTTAAATTCTCAGATTTATACTCTGTCATCATTCTTGTAGCAGATATTAAAACCTTTCTCCTTTCTTCCTCAATTCAATTCAGTTGAATTTATATTATATTAAACATATAATATATATATAAGGTAATATGCTAAGAGTCAGCATTACAAAGACAAAAATTAAACAGTCTGCCCACAGGCCACTCATTCTATTGGAGGAGGACAGGATATGAATTTGCAGAGTAAGAGTTAACTGCTTCCTAGAGAAGGTGAATATAACTTGTGAGCTGAGTCTTAAAGAAAAGAGAGAAGGAGGATTGAGTAGAGAAAGCATTCCATCAAGGGGGAATATAGCTTGTGTAAGCTTGCCCTGAGATTTGAAATAGATATTGCCATGTCCTTACCTCTTTCTACTTTTTGCCCTGAATGGGGCAATTGATGATACCATCGGAGTTATGAATCTTCTTGGGATGTAGGACTGTCTCCTTTTCAAACAACGGTGCCTCAAGTAGTAGTTTTGGGCCTGGAAACCTGTGCTATGAACTTTCTTGGGAGAGTCTTGGGATTAACAGCACTGTCTGGATTACTTTAGTCTACCTCTGGTAGCCTCTTCAATAGTTATCTCCCAGAATCAATATGTACATTTTTCATCTTAGACTCACAAAGTACATAACTGATCTGTCATCAATTTGCAGAACAAGAAAGGGAATCCAGACTGAGATGCCCTCTTCCAGAGAATCTGGCCCATGATTCCCATCTAATAGCCAGTTATGCTCATCCTTGAGAGGAAATGGAAAATAGGCAGAGGCAGCAGATGGAGAGTGTTGTAATATTCATTTCTTCTCTCCTTTGCATTTGTTCAAGTTGATCTTCAGTCCTTCACTAATACAATACACTCTCTACTCATCCTTTCAGGAATCTAAGCTTTCACTGGGATTGTGACCCATAGTCTTTCCACATGGGGAACATTTTCTTAAAAATCTACAATTTTTTTTTTAGTTCTACTCTCTTCTAACTGCCAAAATTAGAAACCATTATTCATAATTAAGGTTCTTCCTTTCTTCTTCATGATACTCATTCAATATCTAAGAATGTCTCTAAGATTTTTCATTTTTTTCTTCTCTGGGCTAAATATACTTCAACCATAATATAGTATGATATGGTTTCTAGTCTTTGCCCTGTTTTGGGTGTTCTCTCTGATGTACATTCTTACTCATCTGTGTCGTTCTCCAAATGGTGGTTCCCAGAACCAATCAAAAGCTCTCTGTAGTGGGACCTTTTTTTTTTTTTTTTTTTTTTTAAACCTCTCTAGTCCAGGACATAAGGCCTCTTGCAGATGAGGCAGTGTAGTGCTAGCTTTTGGCCACCAACCTTATCAATGTTGACTTATTGATAGAGTTTGAAGTTCTCCAAACCCATAGTCCTTTTTGTCAGATAAACCACAGTTGAGCTATGGCTCTCTCCTCTTGTACTTTGTATATAGGAACTCAATTAGAAGACATTCCATTTGTTCTTTTAAAATTTC
The DNA here is from genome assembly GCF_902635505.1 of Sarcophilus harrisii. NCBI lineage: Eukaryota > Metazoa > Chordata > Mammalia > Dasyuromorphia > Dasyuridae > Sarcophilus > Sarcophilus harrisii. The sequence continues at coordinate 229,526,325 of NC_045430.1, forward strand.
AACTTAATTGATTTGGCCTAACTTTATAGCCTAAAATCTTTTTGAATCACAGGATTGTAGAAAATAGAACTGGAAAAAAACTTAAGAGATCATCCTTACTTTGTCATCTAATAGGTTAGCAGCAAATTTATTAAGTATGCCATGCTATTTTTATCTTTTTCCAAAGTACTGATAAAAATGACATGTCCGAGGCCACACCAGATAGGAAATACAGAGCTAAGAATTTACATTCTGGTTCTCTGAATTAATATCTAACATTTTTTGAACAGATCCTCAAAGAGAAGATCTCTTAAAAAACGCATATCTCGTGTAAATAGTTAAGATTTCCTAAATAGATGTATTGAGAAAACATGAATATAAGATAGAAACAAGAAATAGGATTCACCAAGTGTGCTTGTGAGAGGAAAAGCAATAGGAATCAAATCGTTGGGTACTAAAATTGTCTTTTCTGCCAACCATGGAAGATTCCATAACAAGGTCATTTAGTTATGTAAAATATCAAGTTTGAAAGATACTATAATAAAAGATAAAAGCTGATTTTTAAAAAATGTACATACAAATATGTATGTTATATACATAGTTATTACACTTGTGTGTATGCATACATAGATCTCTGTATAGTTTTTATTTCTACCTACTTTTCGGTCTTAAACTACTCCTTTTCAAATGTCCTGTACCTCCAGCACATTTTCCCTTTTACTAAGATTACAACTCCTACCTGTTCTTCTCTCCTCCTCCTCTTCCTCCCGACCCCATACCAAAAATTCATTCATTCTTTAATGTTGCCTCTTAGAATGATTATCTTTCTTCTTGAATCAGATACCACATCCTCCATGAAACCTGAGATTCCTTCTTATGATCTTGAGCAAGTTAGTTAAGTGCTCTATCTACCTCAGTTTTCTTACTCATCAAATCGGAATGATAGTAACAGTCCAGGGGTGTATTGAAGCTCAAAAGAGGCAATAGTTGTAAAGTGTTCTGCAGCGCACAGCACTTGGGTAGTACTCAACGAATGCTTCTTCTTTTCCTTTTCTTTCATTCCCTGCTTTTCCCCTCTTGGTTTTTTATTATTGTATACTAAAAATCAACAACAAACCTTTTGATTTTTGTAGGTTTATCGTATAGTTTGAAACTGCACTAGAACTCGTATCCAAATTAGTTTATTTGTTGATTCTCCAGAATTTTCTTAGTAAACTATCATATCATCAGCAAATAGACAAAGTGGAACAAAACTATTCCTCTCTATATATCTATAGTTTCCTTTATCTTACTGCTATTGCTACTATTTTTGGAACTATTATCAACTAGTGAGTAATGTGCTTATTGTACATATTTGCTGATCACAACATCCCTTTCTTAGAAACATTCTGTGGGCCCCATTGCTTGCTAACAACAGAAAGACTTCTTTATCTGTCCTTCAAAGATGACCACCCCAGAAGTTTTCCAGCACTCATGTCCTTCAAGTCAAAGCCTGCCTTCTTAGACTTTACTTCATGCACTGTGTGCTTCAGCCTCTCTGGATTACAAACTGCTGCTTGCTTTCCTGTTCTTTGTATATTTGCACATGGTAAGCCCTGGGTCTGTGACAACCTTCTGGTGTGTCTGCTTCACATTTTATGTTTTAAAGGTAACATTTTGTGTTTGTGGCAGCCCTGTTTGTAGTGGCTAGAAACTGGAAAGTGAATGGATGCCCATCAATTGGAGAATGGTTGGGTAAATTGTGGTATATGAATGTTATGGAATATTATTGTTCTGTAAGAAATGACCAGCAGGTTGAATACAGAGAGGCCTGGAGAGACTTACATGAAATGATGCTGAGTGAAATGAGCAGAACCAGGAGATCATTATATACTTCAACAACGATACTGTATGAGGATGTATTCTGATGGAAGTGGATTTCTTTGACAAAGAGAAGATCTAACTCAGTTTCAATTGATCAATGATGAACAGAAGCAGCTACACCCAGAGAAAGAACACTGGGAAATTAATGTAAACTGTTTGCATTTTGGTTTTTCTTCCCGGGTTATTTTTACTTTCTGAATCCAATTCTCCCTGTGCAACAAGAGAGCTGTTTGGTTCTGCACACGTATATTGTATCTAGGATATACTGTGACATATTTAACATGTATAGGACTGCTTGACATCTGGGGGAGGGGGTGGAGGGAAGGAGGGGAAAAGTTGGAACAGAAGTAAGTGCAAAGGATAATGTTATAAAAAATTACCCAGGCATGGGTTCTGTCAATAAAAAGTTATAATTATTTAAAATATATATATATATATATATATTTTAAATATATATTAAATTATTTATATAATATATATTTATATAATTTTAATATAATTTATATAATATAATAAAATTTATATAATTTATATAACATAATAATAAATTAAATTAAAATATAAATATTATATATATATATATACAGAAAAAAAATAAAGGTAACATTTTGTTAATCTCTTCTTCGAATCTCACCTCATGTGCTGCCTTCTCAGATGTACCCAATTAGAAGGGAACCTTGCTTTGTTATGAGAGGCTGGCTTTGTTCTTGGCATCTCTGTTCTAATTTGTATTTCTTTAATACAACAAGAAATTATTGGCTACCTGTGAATGTTCAAGGCACTCCACTAAGTGTGGAGCTTCTTTGATGAATGTATAAATCTTATCCTTAAAACTCATTCATGCCTTTTCATTCCAATGTGCCTTCTTTGCAGGCCTTCTAGGAGGTACTTTGTGAGGGCCAGTCCAGAGTGCTGATGGTCTTCCTCTTAACTTTGTAGATAGAAGACACACACACACACTCCTACTGTCATTAGTAAGATGTATTTAGCACTCCCTCCGCCCCCAAGACAGCCATCAATCCAATATAGGTTATACATGTATTATACATATATTTCTATATTAGGTATGTTATTGAAAGAAAATCAGAACAAAAGGGAGAAAGCAAGCAAACAACAACAACAACAACAAAAAGATGAAAATAGTATGCTTTGATTCATGTTAACTTTCCGTAGTTCTCTCTCTGACTGCAGCTGGCATTTTCCATCCCAAGTCTATTGGAATTGTCAATAATACATTAGTAATATATTAGTATTAATATATTAGTAATATATTGCTGAGATCTGTCATAGTTGATCATCACATAGTCTTGCTCTTACTGTGTTCAATATCTCCTGGTTCTGTTCACTTCACTCAGCATCAGTTCATGTGAGTCTCTCCAGGCTTTTCTGAAATCAGCCTGCTCATCATTTCTTATAGAAAAATAGTACTCCATTACATTCATATTCCGTAATTAATTCAGACAATTGATGGGCATCGGTTCAATTTCCAATTTCCTGCTATCACAAAAGAGCATGTGGATCCTTCCCCCATCAGCCCCAGTAGGGATATTATTGGATCAAAGTATGCAAGTTTTATATAGTCTTTAGTCATAGTTCCAAATTGATCTCCAAAATAGTTGGATCAATTCACTATTCCAAAAACAGAATTTCAGTTTTCCCACATTCCCTCTAACATTTATCATTTTCTTTTCCTGTCATCTTAGCCTATTTGAGAAATGTGAGGTAGTGCCTCTTAGTTGTTTTAATTTGCATTTCTCTAATAAATAGTGACTTGGAACATTTTTTTCATATTACTATAAATCGCTTTAATTTCTGCATCTTAAGAAATCGTTTGACCATTTATCAATTGGAGAATGACTTGCATTGCTATAAATTTGACTCACTTCTCTATTTTAGAAATGAGGCCTTTATCAGAAATGCTGACTTTAAAAAGTTTCCTTCGGCGTTAGTTTTGTTTGGGCAAAACCTTTTTAATTTAATGTAATCACAATTATCCATTTTGCATTTCATAACCTTCTCTAGTTCCTCTTTAGCCATAAATTCCTCCCTTCTCCAAAGATCTGACAGGTAAACCATTCCTTGCTTTTCTGATTTGTTTATAATCACCTTTAATATCTAACCATGAATCAGTTTTGACCTTATCCTCGATCTATAGTGTGAAATGACTAGAAAGAAGACTCTTGTTTACATGATTTGTGTCCAAGGAAATTTTGCTGAAAGAATAGTTACCAAAAAAAAATAAGTCTTTTCTTAAAAGAAGAAAGTTGGGTCATTAAAATGTAGTATTTCAAATACAATTGCATGATTTCTCAAATGGACTGCTTTCTTATTTTCTGTCGTAAGCCCCATTTGCTATCGATAGGTAAATCTTAATCCAAGGTGCATATATTAATATTAATGTTCTTTTATATATCATAAACTGGACAATTCCGTGTGTGTGTGTGTGTGTGTGTGTGAGAGAGAGAGAGAGAGAGAGAACACGTGAGCAAGAGGGAGAGAGAATGAGAATATATGGTTCAACCAAACACTTTTGAGTCATTTTGGTCTTATTTGGGAGACTCTGTGGTGGGGTCCAAAAAGTCACTGCAGTGTCTTCTTCAAATAAGAACATCTGGAAGACATATCCTATTCAAGTCTTTTCTTCCTTATGAATTCTGCTGAACATCCTCTGATAGCCAGTAAGGTCATAGAATAGGTTATAGGTTATTTCTATTAAATCTTTAAAAGAATCATGATTACGATGTATTTATGGGGAATTTCATATTGGAGGAGAACCTAAGGTACTATTTTGTGTCCTCTTTAAGCAAATTTTTCTGTAGGTAACAAACAGTAAACAACAGTGAGATGTTTTATTTCCTGTACCCTTTGGCCAATTGTATGATCATTTACAAAAGCTTTCTAATCATTGAGTATACTTTAGTTTTGGTAGTCAAAACATTAATGTTGTTTAATTTCCTTAAAGTGAGATGCTGGGAATATTCTCAGAATTTTTTAGGGTTATTGTTTTTATTTTTATTTTTTTTTGATGTCACGTGATGAATTTGACCAATGCCAATTTTTTTCATAATTCTTTTTTAAAAATTCCATTGCAATAGCTCCATCATGTAATACTTTTAATTTTGGTATAATATTAAGTACTTAACTCTTTAAAAAATTATTTTTCTTCAAAATGTTCTGAGAACGATCTATTTGTGTCAGTATACTGGGAATCTCCATGTGTAATGATTAATTTATAGAAATCAGCTTCTCTTTTGGAAGGGTTATTTTTATTTAAGTCATTTAATTTGCTCTTTTAAATGTGGATACTAATAATAATGTGGATCCTGGAAATAGGTTTAAAAAAAGTTTTTTTTTTTTTTCAGAATTTTGAAAAAAAAGTAAATTTATATTCAGGATTTTGAAGATATATAAGATTTTTTAAAATGGGAATAGAAAATCTGTTGTTAGTGAGGTACTCACGTAGTTAGCTCCTGTTTAAAACCATAGGTTGGACAGAGGAAGAACTTTTTTCTTTTGTAGTTCTTAGGGCTTTATATTATATGGCTATTATAATTTGGGTGAATTTTCTCTTTTATAGGCGGATCGTGTACTAATGACTAAATTGTGTCATTGCTTGAATTTTTTTTTTTTTTTTTTTTTGGTCTTAGCAAAAGAGTGGGGTGGGAGTTAATTTTGAAAGTTGTGTACTTTGTTAAAATTTATCTGTAATGAATGTATAGGTATTTATCTCTTAACATCTCAAGTACAATATTGTTTTTACACCTTAATCAGAGTCATTGGAGATTTAGTGATACAGATCTTTGTACTAGAAGAATTTGTAGAAATTGTTTTATGGTAGTATTTCAGTGAATTGCTTTGTGTTTGCTTATTTTTAGATGAAAAGGACTGGATATCACAAAGTTGTGATTTTTTTTTTTAAGTGTATCAAAATTGTATTGTAAAACAAACTTTTTCTTTATTTTCATTCATTTTAGGTAGCCAAAAATAAAGATGGGAAAGAACAAAGTGAAACAGTATCACCATCTGAAGATGAAACATTTTCTTGGCCGGGTCCAAAAACGGTTATGTTGAAGAGAACATCTCAAGGCTTTGGTTTTACTTTAAGGCATTTTATTGTTTATCCACCAGAGTCTGCTATTCATATTTCCTGTAAGGTAAGAGAGAAATAACTAGAATTGGGTGTATACAGGGGGAAAAAGTAACTTTACTTTTCTATATCTATTGTTTTCTGTCTACTTTCTCTCATTTGTTTTTACTTTTTTTATGATCTCTACATTTTGAATTTTATTTATATGTGAATTTTATATTGGTAACAAACCTCTTGTACTACTAAAAATGTTATATAGAGTTGAGAGTTATAATACCAACTGTAAAGCATATGTAATGAAATGTAAATAAGTGGATGTAGGCTCTGTTCCTAAGTGTACTTTTATCCTTCTATTAAGAATTTTATTGGATTTTCCAAAACTTTTCTTCTTAGGGACCTCTTGTACCTTGATTTTTCTTTTCTAGTATTTAATTTCCAATAATGCTAAGCAGGTAGAAGTTGGTTGGAAAATATTTAAGTGGCTGTATTGTAAAACATTTGAATCGGAAATTAGTAATAGTAATGCTGTGGCCAAAGTGCATTTCACATGGTGGCCAAACCTAATGATGAGCATTTCTTTACTTAGCTAACCTGATGCCCAGCCAGAAAACATATGTGGTCATTGGAGCCATAATGGAATTCATTTTCCAGACTGTTTCAATACCTGCTCAGGGTTTACCTCTCTATTATTATGATCTTCAAAGATCTGAAGTCACCTCTGTATCATCCAGAAGCACTGGAGTAACATGTTAAATCCTAAAAGATAGTTCCTCACTAAAGTGGATTATAGCCATTGGTGTGCCTTGCACCCTGTTTTACGAATACTGACTTAAAAATAGTGTGAAACCTGATTTTAGAAAATATGGAGCTATCTTTGTTTTTTTTTTTTTTTTTTTTTGTACAATTTTTAAAAATTTATGCTTCTGTTGAGTTCTTAAGGAATATGAATTGGGTATTAAAGCATTTTGGAAAAGTCTTAAGAAGTGACTACAGTTGTACTTTTTCTTTTCTAAAGAGTTAGTTGTAGGATGATAGCTGCTTCTAAAATTACTGGGTCATCTAGGATCAACTTTTAAAGTATCTTTGATTGAGATTGGAATTTAGAAGTGTTGACTTCCATTTTGTACTTGCATCTTCTAGACACTTTTTAAAAACATAGTAAGCAGATGAAATTATTTAATATTTTACTGAATCTTTATTGTATATACGTATGTGTATGTAGATAGACACATACATAGATACATAGATAGATATGTATGGATAATATGTTTAAAAATGTCACCAAAATGAAAAGAGAAGAAGAGAGAGGGAAACATCATTACTCTCGGAAATTGTTGTATTGACGTTTCAGCCTAATGTTCATTCATTGCAGATACTCTATCCAAACAAGTTTTACAATAGTAAGGTTAATATTTAGTTCATTGTTTATTGTGTCTGTCTCATAGAATACTGTGCTAGGGTGGGTGGAGGAATGCAGAATTTAGATAAGATAAAGCCCTGCCCTGAAGAATTTAGAGCATAGGATAGTAAGGGGGTGGTGGGGTGTGTGACACATAGAAATAGTTAGAATTGATTAATTAACATCAGGTAACTACATCAGAAGCATGAGCCAAGAGCCATGAAGTCCAAATGGGAAAATATTATCATTGACTTGGAATCAGGGAAGCTTTCCTGGAAGATGAGAGATTTGATTGAGATTTTAAGTAATTTTAAGCTAAGTAAAGACTCTACATGTTATTAAGGGAAGGAGCATTTCACATAGGAAAAAGCAGTTGCAGAGGCAGGAAAGTTCTGGTTGTGTAGAAGAAAGAGAAAGCAAGTAAGCCATGCATTGAATGCATGGAAGAGAAATTTAAGTTATGTTTTTAGTTCATGAAATTGTGTTTGTTTCTAAGCCTTTTTGTTGTTGTTGTTTGTTTTAGATTTTTTTTTTTTTTTTTTTTTTTGATTTGATGTTAGAAAACAAGACTTCTTGAGCCCACTTATCAGACAACTTACAATGTGAACATTTGGCTCAACTTAGCCATTGTATCTCAGTTCCATTACGCTCTCCTTTTAATAATTTGTGCTACTGCCGCCTGAATGTTACAGCTTAGCTCTCTTGTTAGCAAGCCAGGACAAAGCTTCTTAGTAGATTGGACTAGACACAAGACTAAAGCTTCACTTAGATAACTTGCCTCTTAGCTCTTCAACAAAAAAGCCCTCATTTAGCCCAAGACCAGAGACTCGGGTATTAATACCTCTTGTTTCTAGGACATTGTCTGTAGGAAAGGCTGGTAATATCTGACCCAGTCCTTAAAAGGACTGACAACTATCTTTGCCATCAGAATGATTCTTCAGGCTGGCAGCATCAGTCAGAAGGTACTACATTCCCATTCTACAGATACCAAACCCTTACTGCTCACCCTCCTAATTCTAAAAATACATAATCATTCCTGCTTTCTATTTGAACCACTGTAATATCTACTTCCATAGTATTCCCTTGGAATTCATACTCTTTTGTCAGTAAACTTTATCTTAGACTTCTTTTCCCATTCTCTTTTCTGGCTCTTACAAAGATCTGACTTACTCCCAAAAGACATTGTATCCTTGGCTGTCCTTTCCAGTACAATGGTCTGAGAGGGAAGAGTACTCATGGATTAGATTAAAACAGCTAGCTGCTGTAGTAGATAGAATTCTGGACCTCCAGTTAGTTAGATCTGAATTCAAATATGGTCTCAGACACTCAGTAGCTATAAGGTCCTAGGCAAATTACATAGCCACTATCTAATTCAGTTTCCTTATGTGTAAAATGGGGAGAATAATAACTACCCCTCCCAGGTGTTAAGGATAAAGTGAGCTAATGTTTGTAAAACATTAAAACAAACTTTAAAGTGCTACATAAAATGCTAGTGATTGTTGTTGTTTTAACATACTTTGTCCTCCTCTGCCATTTCCATATTCTCTTTTTATTGTCAGCATTCAATTTATTCTCTTTTGAAGTTCACTCTATCAAAATATTACCAAATATTATTTTCATATATTATCTCTCTGCCTATCTTCATTTTAACTTTTTTTTGTGTGTGTGCCAGTTTTCTCTGGGTCCCATTTAATTCTTCTTTCTCAAATTCAGCCTTTCTATTGCAATCCTTGCTCTTAGATGCTTTTTAAAAATTTAAGTAAAATTAATTTACTTAAATGACATAACTCTAAGTAGTTCAGACTGGTCAAAATCTATATAATTTTGCAGTACATTTTAGTAAAAACTTTTTTAGCTCAGTATTCAGATCCTTTAGAAATGATTAAAGATATTCAGGAACTGTTATTATTTTAAATGTTTTGAGAGAACATGACTTCAATTCAGGAAGATTTGAGACCCATTCCCATCTTAGATATTTAACTATTTATATGCCTTTGGTCACACTACTTACCCTTTCTGAGCCTCAGTTTCCTCATCTATAAAAGAAGGGGTTTGAACCCAATGGCCTCTAGCCTTCCAGCTCTATAAAAGAAGGGGTTTGAACTCAATGGCCTCTAAAGTGCCTTCCAGTCTGTATTTGTTGGAAAAAATTTTTGCCTTATTTTAAAAATAATCTACGTTAGTTAGAAATGACATGTAACTATTTAAATTTCATGGTTTTATAATGTCATTTTAACTTCACTTTTGATCAATTCTTAGGAAGGATTCAGAAAGAGAAGCAAATCTGATAGAAACATTTGAAAAATTTGGGGTTTTGGTTATGTTTTCTCATATACTTATAAACTCAGCCTCTTATTTTGGCATTCCTTCAAATAGTCCACGTTTATAATTCTTTTCTTGCTCATTCCTTCCACTCTTCCTCAGCCTTTACAGAAACAATTATACCCTTTATAATGACCTCTACACATTCCACATCAATGGCCAAAAATTATGAAGTCCTTTTTCTATCCTCCTTTCTCTCCTTCCTAGAGATGTTATTTATTTGTCCTTACTCTAGTGTGCAGTCCTTCTCCTTCTAAGATCTCTCTCTAATTATCACCTCTGTTCTGACTTTCCTTTCTTCCTTATTTTGAATTACTTCACCATTATACCGTCTTCTACTTTGAAATCCTTTAGTCCTTTCTTGTCCCCTGTCATATTCACAGGCTTCTTAGGCATTCGGAAGAAGTCATACAACTATGTTGTTTAAACTATCTGATCTCATCTGGTTCTTCACTGCTCTAAGACATTCCTTTTACTCTTCCATTTTTGACTATCAGTGTCCAGAGAAGCTTTCCAAAGCTCACTCTTCTCAAGCCTCCCATCACCTCTTCATCAGAAACTAAAGTAGAGGAGGAGAGCATGGAAGTTCTTTTACTCTTCCATTTTTGTCCATCAGTACCCAGAGAAGCTTTCCAAAATTTGCTCTTTTCAAGCCTGTACCATCACCTCTTCATCCAAAACTTAAATAGAGGAGGAGAAAATGGGAATCAGTGTCCTGGGTTTCATATGGGAGAAGAAAAAAACTTGTGACAAATAGATACTTTTTGCTTAGTGTAAAGTAAATATAAAGCAAGTTTCTTGCTTAAGGAACTCACATTCTAAGGTGCACAAAGAACTCATCCTTTTTTCCCCGTCAACAGTTTTTCTAGATGATCTCTTCATGTCAATAAGTTCAATTACTATTGCAATATAAGTTCAATTACTATTGCAATGTGGAAGATTTCTTAGATCTGTATCCTCAGCCTTACTCTTCTCCGAGTCTTCTCTTGTATCACCACTTGCCTTTTAGATATTTCCAACTCCACATCTATTAGGCTTCTTAAACTCAACATGTCCAGAATAACTATTTTCTTGTCCTCAGAACCAATCTCCCTTTCTTCATAATTTAACTTTTTGTACACGATAACCATCATCCTTCTAGTCAACGTATCTATCAAAGCCGAAAGAACAGGTGGTTATTTATGGTCAGATGAAGAAATTTCAGAATAATAGATTGTCAAGATAGAAGTCTAGTGAGTATGATAGCAAGAGCTCTGTTGTGCCTGAGGTGGCCTCTGCAGTTGTAGTTGGAAGAGGTTAATGAACTAGAAAACAAAAGTATTTGAGGAGACAGCAAGTATATACAAGTCCCCAGATATAAGGGCAGTAGTTGAAATGGCATAGCTCTAGGTCCTGAACACCTTCAGAAAGGAGAAAGAGATTGACCAACTTCTGCGTGGGTGGGTTAACAAGCACCAGGAACTTGGATAGAACAGGACATCAAGAGGGAGTGAACTTGAACAGTGGAAAAGTTTGCTGATTGGAGGTGACCAGGGGAGTGCTGGAAGTGACAGTGAGGAAGAGGTGGCAGTTTCTCACCTGATCCAGCGTACATATGGGATGTCAGGACAAGAAGATTTTTATTCCTTGCTGACTTTATTTCCTCATTAGATGGTTTCCACTAGACTCTAAATTGATGAAGCTAATGGTACTTAAAAAAATCAGAACAGTGAATGTGTGAGCTGTTCAGTATAAACAATTTAATAATTGTTTTAAGTTGATCTACAAATGGGATACTATAAAAATTATTGTTGGTCTTTTATTTTTCTAATATCTTTATAGTAACAAATTCAATTTGGTTTGGTAACAAATTGATGTATCAGTTCAAATTGAATGAATATATTACTTTTAGTGACTTTTTTTTTTTTTAAGATATGTCAGTCCACAAAGTTTTATAAGTACTTGTTTTTCAGTTAATGCAAAAAAAAAAAAAAAAAGGCACTTAAGGAGAGAGCTGCTGGTTTAAAGTAAACTGAAATTTTCAATTTAATTTTCAGTGGTACAATCAGACTTTATTTCTATTTGCTTTTTCTTTCATAGGATGAAGAGAATGGAAACAGAGGAGGTATGTTTATGAATTTTAATTTTCTATAGATGTTTCTATGGCTAATGCCTTTTTTTCTCCTTTAGGTGATATTAAAAGAGATGCTAACTGTAGAGTTTAAAGATATGAAAATGGTCATTATGAGAATGGTTAAACTCATTATGTACTATAGGTTATAATTGTTCTATATTGCTTAATGTACTACATTACCCTTAAATTAGAAGCATAATTTGATTATTAATAGTATGCCAGTAGAACTTAGGTTTGGCATTATGCGTTGTTATACAGTGGCACAAATACAAGATACAATAACATTGGTCATTTTGTAGAACATAATTTGAACTTTCTGAATGATTTATATTCTTTCTAAATGTGCTGACTGGCTTGATTAATTAAGAAAGATTTTCATGATTCTGATAGCTTTGGTTCTGGTTATTCTATGGGAATTAGTCCTATTTTAATTGTTAAGCTTTTCCTTTGAATGACAAAGTAACCACTGAGAAGTAGGAGTAGACCATCCTATGCTTAGAAATCCTAGGGGAACATTCTGGGGAGTATACAGTTTTCCAAAATAGGGAGGGTAATAAGGATGATTCTTAATTGGATGTAATTACTTGGTTGCTACCTTGAACTAATTATAAAATGCTACTTCCTGTCCCATTAACCTTATTATTTTGGAATATAAAATGGCAGTTTGACATCTGTAGAAGCAGTAAACTTAGTTAAATATGTGATATACTTAAAATCTATTTCTGAAATGAACTGTTATTTGAGATCAGTAAAAACAAAATAGAATTATTGCAAGTCTATTAATTTATTGTATGGATTAAATGAATCATGTGTGGATAGAAGAGTCTCAAGTCCCAAAGTCCTTTTCCTTCCTAAAGCTTTTTCTCTTCCCAATTTGTAATTTATTTACCAATCCAGAACACTTGGGAAAGAACTGCTCTAGCTAGACAAAGGATTCTTAATCTTTTTTTTCCCCTCTCATGGATCCCTTTGGCAATGGCCTTATGAAATCTGTGGAATCCTTCTCAAAATAATGTTTTTAAAGGCATACAATAAAGGACATAGAATTACAAAGGAAATCAATTTTATGAAATGACATCATTAAAATTTTTTAAAAGTTCACAGAGCCCAGGTTAAGAATCCTTGTTCTGAAGAGTTACCTTGCATACAAATGTAGAAAAGTACCTTCCTTTAGGCATATGTAGAATACTGATACATAGGAGTAGCAGACTCTTTTCTGTTCATCCTATCTATACTCTTGAGAGAGTAAAATGTGTTCTGTACATCCTAGATCAGATTCTGAGTACATTTTCCTACAAATCAATAATTCTTAGGTGTAGTTAAAAGTAGTGCAATTTAATAAAATGTTTCAGGTACGTTACAGTTTCAGTGAGCTTTTGCTAATAGGCCTTGGACAGTGCCTACCACTCTGAATGAAATAGACTTTTAGATATAGCAAATACATGGATCTGTTCTGTGTGACTAAACTATATTTTATAAAGAGGGTGTTTTTTATATTTTGGAGAAGGGGTGGTATTAATAGTGTTTCCAAAAAGAAAGAAAAAACATTAATATAAACATTTTTAAATGCACAGGAGAGAAAATGGTTGGAGGGAAAAGAGACTAGAGGGGGCAGCTAGGTGGCACAGTGTGAGCACCAGTCCTGAAGTCAGGAGGACCTGAGTTCAAATATGGTCTCAGATACTTAATAATTCCTAGCTGTGTAATCCTGGGCAAGTCACTTAATCCCAATTAAGCAAAAAATAAAATAAAATAAAATCTGAGAGAGTGTGACTAGAGGGACAACTATTGGAATTAATGAGTTTAATTTTAATATGCACTTTAGTTTATAGATTATAGTTTCTTGGTTTTTAAATGAAAATCATGGTTCTTTTGCTGTACTCTTTCTATGTTCTTTGTAAATGCAAATTTACAAAGTTCATTTTTTTTGGTGTTTGAAAATCAGCATAATAGAGTTTTTCAGTTTAAAAAAGAAACTCCACAATATATAAAATTATTTGAATGAGGAAATGTGTTAATAGGTTTCAAACAGCTAATTTAGGAATGGAGTTTTATAATATATCCTAGATAAGAATTTGAGGCTGCTTGTATGTAATTTATAAATGTAATACCACTTTTTAATCTCCTTGTACTTTGTATCTATTTTTTTTTTCTTGATAATATATTCCAAGTTTTTCAGGTTATAAACATTGTTTTAAAAAAATAACACGGAATCCTAGCTTTTAGTGGAAAGTTTAGATATCTGATTTTCTTTCAGAACCTTTGGAGAGCCTAGAAATTCATAATTCTATAAAACTGACAAAAAACTTTTTTTCCCCTCTTTTTCATTGTTTAGTTTCTTTTAGAAGCATATTTATTTTATAATACATTCAGGTTCTTTTTTCATTTTGATATTTTATCTTTTTACCTTGTGTTTTTCTATTCCTTCTCTACTTTTTCCTTTCGTGAAATGTGTATACGTATGTTTAAAAAGTAATAATCTTTATAAGAAAAAACAATCTGATTTAAACAGAAAACTTTTTAGGGAATAATCAAGGGTACATGTGTAATACTGATATCTTAAAGGCAGTATAATTCAGACCACTAATCTCTCCAAGGAGAATCCTGTTAACAGTAACAAAACATAATGAAGGTTTGTTTTGTTTTGTTTTTTAAGTCCACTAAGTTGCTATCATCTTTTTCCAACTGTTATTTGAGCAGAAATTGTTCCAATTTTTTTGAAAGGATACCCCTTCTCTCCTCTTCCTGCCGAGGTTATGAACATTCATCTTGTCTTTTAAGTAGCAGTATAGTACATTCTTAGAGAAACAAATCAGCCCTTCTCCTATCTAAAAGTTTTAGTTGTTTGTAGACTTGATTTATGAGGGCTAAGAAAATTCTTCTCTGAAACACTTATAGGTTAGGCAGCAATTATTAATCACTTCCTCGGTATTAAGCATTGTTGTAAGAACAGAGAACACACAAAGAAATGCAGAAATAATCCATATTCTCAAAGAACTCCCATTCCAAAGAAGGAGAGAACGTGTAAACATATCTGTACATACCAGATACATGTAGTATAAACAAAAGCTCTAATCATGGAGAGGAGGCAGTGGAATGCAATAAAGGAAAGCCTCTTTGAGGAAAAGGAGAGTGATAGTTGAGGCAAGGGCGAGTCAGTCCCAGGAGCATGGACTACTCTTCTTATAGTCTTGATAGGGCTACTAGACTAGGACATGTAATGACTACCTTATTTTCATGCCCTACCTAGTCTCCTTATGTATTACAGTTCTCAGGGCATGAAAATAGAAGTTGCCTTTCTGATTTCTGACCCAGGTTCACAACTTACTTTCTTCAATTCCTCAATGCATGTATCCATTTAGTTGCTAAATCTTATATTTTCCTTAACATCATCTTAGATTTGTTTCCTTTTCTCAATCACACTCTCATCCAGACTCTTCATTATTGCTTACCAACATTGCAGTAGTCTTCTTATTGGCCTTCCTGCCTCAGGTCTCTCCCCTCTGTAGTTTTCAACAAAGCTGTCAGAATGACTGTCCTGAAGTACCAGTCTGACTACATCTAGTGTTTTCCTTTTAACTGTAGGATCAAATGTTGTTTCATCTTTATCCCTTTTTTAATTTTAATTTTTATTTGTTTCGTAATATATGCAATTGTACAGTAGAAGTTTGTGTAATTTGTAAATATATGCACACATAATGAGATTGTGCTTTTTTTTTCTTTTTCTTTTTTTGGTAAAACATTTTTATTAAAGATTTTTAATTTTCAGAAGACATTCATGGATAATTTTTCAACATTAACCCTTGCAAAACCTAGTGTCCAATTTTTCCCCTTCTTCCCTCCAGTCCCTTTCCTGGATATTAAGTAATCCAATATATGTTAAACATGGTAAAAGTATATATTAAATCCAATATATGCATATATATTTATACAATTATCTTGCTGCACAAGAAAAATCAAATCAAAAAGGGAAAAAATGAGAAAGAAAATAAAATGCAAGCAAACAACAACAAAAATAATGAGAATGCTGTGTTGTGAACCACACTCAGTTCCCACACTCCTCTCTCTGGTTGTAGATGGCTCTCTTCATCACAAGATCATTGGAAGTGGTCTAAATCATCTCATTGTCAAAAAGTGTGCTCAAATATTTTTACCGATAGGAGTACACAATCAAAAATGTTTGGAAACTACTTATCTAAAGTAGAGGTGTCACAGTCCCAAAGTTCCAGAGTAAACCCAGGAGATGGATTAAAATGTCCTTGGAAGAAGTTTAACAAATAAAAATACAATACAACATAATATTAATTTGTAGTTTTCTAAGACACTATGTAGCCATTCTAGAACTGTGATGTTTGTTTGTTTTAAGCAAGTTTGACTTCACTAGCCTAAGAATTAGAGAATTCAGAATCAACAAAACTAATAGAATATATTGGCATTAGTTAGTGTTGATACTAGCTCTGCAAGGTGAAGACATGTAAGAAGTTTCATTTACTGTTCCCAAAGCAGATTCCTGCTACTCTTACAACTCTGAAATTGGGAGGAATGTGAGTCCTAGAGAGGAGCTTCACAGATAGAAACCTTAAAGGTCCATCTAGTCCAACCCCTCAGGACTTTTTTTTAATATGAGGCCCTGTCTCACTCCTAACAGTTTTTCAGATCTTTGAGTTTGTCATATACTAGACAACTTGTAGATTTGTTCCATATATTATGTACCTAGTCTGTTTAATTAATCAACCTATCCTTTTACCCAGGAATGAAATTTTGTCTGTTATAGCTTTGTCCTATAGTTTAAGATTTGGCACTGCTAGGCATCCTTTCTTCCCATTTAAAAATTTATTTTATTTTATTTTATTTTTTGTAGCTTTTTATTTACAAGATATATGCATGGGTAATTTTTCACCATTGACAATTGCAAAACCTTTTGTGACCATTTTTCCCCTCCTTCCTCCTCACCCCCTCCCCCAAATGGCAGGTTGACCAATACATGTTGTATATGTTAAATAACAATATATATATATATGCATGTCCATACAATTAAAAAAATGATTTTCTTTATATTCTTGCTCTTTTGTTTCTCTAGATGAATTTTATTATTTTTTTTCTAGCTCTATAAAATAGTCCTTTGGATGGTTTGGCATGGAACTGGATAAGTAAATTAATTTTGTTAGTATTTACATTTTTATTACATTGTCTCAACCCATCCATGAGCAATTAATGTTTCTCTAATTATTTAGATCTGTGTATGTAAGAAGAATGTTTTAAATTATGTTCACATAATTCATTTATATGGTTCTCAGCCAAGATATTCCAAAATATTTTATACTATAATTTTACTTTAAATGGAATTTCTTTTCCTTTTGCAATTTTGTCAATAATATACAAAAAACTTTATTGAAGTTGTTTCGATTAGTTTTTTATAACATTTTCTAAGTAAAGAATCATATCATCTGTGAAAAGTAATGTTACCTTTTTTTGTTTTTTAACAGCAAGAGAGTGTTATATTTTGTCAAAAATCTTTTCTGAATCTCTTGAAACATAAGATTTTGTGTTAGTTTTGTTAATATGGTCAGTTATGCTTGTATTTTTCCTAATGTTGAATCAGTCTTTCTTCCTTGGTATAAAGTACAGCCTGATTGTAATGTTTGATCTTTGTGATGTATTGCTGCAATCTCTTGATAATATCATTTATTAATTAGAGAGATTGATCTGTAGTTTTCATTTTCTGTTTTGACTTTTCCTGGTTTAGGTATCAAGACTGTATTTGTATTATGGGCTGAATTTGAAAGGAGCCTTTATTTTTTTCCATTTTATGTAATATTGGAATGGTTTGTTCTTTAAATGTTTGATAGAATTAGTTTATAAATCCATTTGGTCTAGTTATTGTTTTTTCCCTTTGTGAGTTCATTTGTGATTTGACTTGCTCAGTTTCTTTTTCTATATTAGGTCTGTTTAAGTATTCTAGGCAATTTATGTTTCTGTGATTATTCATCCACTTTATTTAGATTATTTTATATAGTTGGGTAAAATAGCTCCTAATTATTTTATTTCTTCATTAGTTCTGAATTCATTTGAAAAAATTTCGATAACTGGTCATTTTCTTTTTTTAGTTTAATATCTTATGTTTCGTGGGTGGGGCTATGTGACACAGTAAGAGCAATTAATAAATTCAGTGAATTTTTTACTTTAAATTTTGTTAATCCCTCTTGATTTTTCTTTTTGTAGTATTTCTATTTTGGTGTTTAATTAGGAGGTTTTAATTTCTTAGTTTTCTGTTGATGTGTTTGTTTTTTACTTGCATGCCAAATTCATTGCTCTTTTATTTCTGAAAGCATTTAGAGATATGAATTTCCTTCTGCTTTGGCTGTATCCTACAAATTTTGTTATATTGTCTTATTGTTATTATCTTTAATGAAACTTTTTATGATTTGTTTTTCGACTCGCCTATACTTTAGGATTATGTTAGATTACAACTTTTAAATCTTTGCTTCGGAGGCCCTTTACTGAATATGATTTCAGTAACTCAATTATCAGTGCATTATGCTTGAGAAAAGTTGCATTTAATATTTCTGCTTTTCTTCATTTGTCTGTGATTTTTTTGAGCCTTAGTACATGATCATTTTTTGTGATTGTGTCTTATCTACACAGTTGAGAAATTGATACACTTCCTTTCTATTTCTATTCAGTATTCTCTAGAAATCTAGCAAATGAAACTTTTCTAAAATTCTATTTAATTACTTAACTTTCCTATTTATTTTATGGTTAGATTTTTCTACATCCAAGAGATATAAATTGAGATATCCCAATGTTATAGATTTTTTTGTCTTTTTTCACCCTAAGAATTTCAATAAATTCTTAATTTATTCTTTAAAAATTTTTATGCTATGCCATTTAATTGATATATGTTTTGTATTGATATTAACTTACTGTCTTTGTTGTTATGTGTCACTAATGCCAGACTTTGTGACCATTTGGGCATTTCTTGGCCAAGATTCTGGAGTGTTTGCCATTTTCTTCTCCAGCATATTTTACAAATGAGGATATTCACATTCAAATAGTAAATTTTTGAGGTTGGATTTGAATTCAGCTCTTCCAACGCCAAGCTTGTCATTCAATTTACTCTGTGTTCTAGCTGTCCCATAGATTCCCCCCTTTGTGATCGCTTTTAATTAAGTTTATTTTGGTTTCTATTTAGTCTAAGATCGTGATGATTACCTCTGCCTTTTTTATTAGCTGGAACATAATAGATTCTGCTCCAGTCCCTTATTTTATCTTGTGTCTATTTTTATGCTTCAGATGTGTTTCTTGTAAATAGTGTTGTTGGATTCTGATTTCTAATCCATTCTGCTTTCTTCTTTCTTTTTATGAGTGAGTTCATTCCATTCACATTTGGTATTATGATTACTGACTATGTATTTCTCCAGCCTAAAACCATTTTATTCTCATGTACTTTTCCTTCTTTTCCCATTTTTTAAAATATGTTTTGCTTCTGACTACTATCTCCCTTAATTCTCCCTTTTATGTCTCTTCTTTCCCTTTACCGCTCTTTCTTTTTAATTCCCTGTTAAATAAGGTTAGTTTTTCTATCCCCCTCTTTGTTTATGTGTAATCTCCATTAACCACTTGAGATGAGAGTGTGGTTCAAGTGTTTCCTATTCATATACACCACTATCTCCATTGCATAAAATCGACCTTGAGAACCCTGTTTATATGAGATAATTTTTTTTTCTTCTTTTCCCTACTTTCCTACATGCATTTCTCTTCCCCATCCTTCCATTCTTTTTTTTTTTTTTAATAATTAAACAAAAGAATTTCAGGTGTTTAGCAAATATTGGATTGCTATCTTGGAGAGAGTAAAAAAAAATTGGAACACAAGATTTTGCAGAGGTGAATGTTGAAAACTTGTTTACATGGATTTGGAAAATAAAATACTATTAAAGATTTAAATAGGGAAAAAAAAGAAATAATCTCAATATAATAGAATTGCAATCTAAATTCTCTAATTAGACTTCTTCTAAAACCCTTAGTAATTAGTCCTGATGGATCAGGCCATCCTCAGCAACAAGATCAACCAAATCATTTCTAATGGAGCAGTAATGAACTGAACTAACTATACCCAGAAAAAGAACTCTGGGAGATGACTAAAAACCATTACATTGAATTCCCAGTCCCTATATTTATGCACACCTGCATCTTTGATTTCCTTCACAAGCTAATTGTACAATAATTCAGAGTCTGATTCTTTTTGTACAGCAAAATAATGTTTTGGTCATGTATACTTATTGTGTATCTAAGTTATATTTTAATATATTTAACATCTACTGGTCATCCTGCCATCTAGGGGAGGGGGTGGGGGGGGGTAAGAGGTGAAAAATTGGAACAAGAGGTTTGGCAATTGTTAATGCTGTAAAGTTACCCATGTATATATCCTGTAAATTAAAGGCTATTAAATTTTAAAAAAAAAAAAACCCTTAGTAATGATAAAGTTGGAGGAGAGGATTATATGCTTTTCTCCCCATATAATAAGATAAACATTTTAACCTTATTTATTCCCTTATGACTTCTCCCCAAAGCCTCTTGGAAATCTTATATTTGTAGGCACATTTTCTATTCAACTCTTTATTTGAGCATTATCAGGAATGCTTGGAAGTACCCTATTTCATTAAGAATCCATTCCATAGTAATCATTAAAAAAAAAATTTAACTTTAACTCTTCTGGGAATTTTTTTGCTGGATTAAGATATTTTCAAGTTTTTCTCTTTTGTATTTGTTTTGAACTTCTCTGTTAACATAATTGTCCTTTAGAATTTTTTTTTCCTTCTTGACTTTAATAAATGCCTGGGCACTGTGTACTTCTGAAGAGGGAAGGCTTCTAGTTTGAGCTTCTGTCCTTTTATATTGTCCTGTCATTTTTACAGCTCAGTCTGGGGGCCTGCATATTTTCAGTGCTCCCAAGTGGTATGATCTCAAGAGAAGTCTGTTCATTGCCCAGGTTTGATCTCTTGGCTTATGTGTATTTGGGCGTTTTAGTAGACTACGACTTGACTGTCATTCTTACTTCATGGGGATGGGGGTGGGGTGGGGTTAAGAAGCACAACTACTAGGTCCCCTTTGGTCTGGGACTCCTGTCCTAGTTATTGCACTGCAGATTTAAGTGCCCCGTCCCTCCTGCTCACCTGGAAGGAGAATCGCCCAGCTTCATTTCTGCAACTTGCACAGGTAGGGCACATGTTCATTTGTGACTCTTCCTCTCTGATCTGGATCTGACCTGGTAACTGAGTTGCCCCAGGGTTTTAAATTGTTAAAATTAGTAGAATAAAAATATCAATTACTACTTTATTGTCATTTTAGGCTTACTTTAAGGGAGTATAAGGGAAAAGGTAGATTTTGTTTTAGAGTGAAAATATATCTCAGGAGTAGTTTTTATTTTCTAAGACTGAATTTAACCTTATTTCTCTCATTTAAAAGTATGTTAGTTAGGTGTCAAGTTGTAATTATATTGTTTAATCCTGAAGTATTTATTGTGGATTTAATTGTACCTTAAGAGCTATTTCAATTTGTGTCTTTAAAGATTGTGAGGTAAAATTATAATATAGACAGTCAGCTTGATATAGAGTCAAGTAATAGGTACAGCCTGACTGCATGATGTCGAGAAGCAGCTTTGTAGTCAGACGAGACAACTAGAACTTAAGCTGGCAGGTCCCATGCTAAGTACTAGCTATATAAATACATGGAAAAAGAAAAACGATTCCTGCCTCCTATGAGCTTGCTCTCTAACTGCAGAAGTCCACATATAAAAGTTAGCTCAAAAGAGGGAGGGCTCTGAGACAACTAGGAGGTGATGAAGGCTCTGAGGAACTTATGTGAGCAAGGGACTGGCATGGGAGGAAGGATATTTTCTGGGGAGAAGGCTTCAGGAACACTTCCTGGGTTTGAATCCCCCAACAGATGTTTAATAGCTATGTAATCTTAGGCAAATAATTTAACATGTCTGTTTCCTTACCTGTAAAATGTAGATAATCACACCTATCTTACAAGGTAGCTGTAGGAAACACATGAAATAATGTAAGTAAAGTGCTTTGTAAACTTTAAAGTACTATATAATTGTAAAATACTGTTATTAATATTTTTTGATCTAGTAGGAGTAATTGGCATGATGTGGCTACTACAAAAAGAAATTAAAAGGGGTGAGTTTTTGGGGTGACAGAAACAGAAAAGGGGTGAGGTTTGTTTTGTTCTGGACCTGTCACTTCATTAGTGTGGGGAATTGCATGATGGAGAAGAAGCCTCTTCAACAAATGAATGAGTAACTGATATGTAATTTAGGAAATCCTAGGGCATTAAATAATTTGCCTGTGGTTACATGGCCAGAATGTGTCAAAGGCAGGGTTTTAGAGCAAGTTTTCCTGACTCAGAATCTGGCCCTCTATTTGTTCTATTGTACTGCCTATATCAATTCACCTTTGAACTTCATTAATGGTAGTGTTCAAAAAATAGGAGACATTTCATGACAGAGCATGTTCATAGTATTTTGTCCATTTCTGGGCATGCCAGGGATCAACAAACTTAAATGTGTTCAGGAGGGGTCAACTAAGGTATTGTGAAGAAATTGGAAACTTTTTTTAAAAAAGGGATGGAGAAAATTAGTGAAATTTAGCATGCAGAAGAAAAGCTTTTAAGAAGAGGTAGGAAAGCCATCTTCAAATATTTGAGTCACATTTAAAAGGGACACTTCCTTGGAATACATGGCTAGTAGTGGGATCTCTAGGTGAAAGGGTCGGTCTGTGTATGGGCTGGGTTGAAGATTATGAAAGTAACTGTCAATTCTTTGCTACAACTATGGGGATCAAAGTTCAACCACATTGGTAACAAGAAACTACAGTGGGGGTGGGGCTAATCCTAGAGGAAGTACTTATTCTTTAAAAGAAGAAAAGGAGGAAAGATAGAGATTATGCCTTGGATAGGATTTAGTTTGAGTTTTGGATAATTATCAAACCATAAAATCTTGGATTTGAAAGGGCTCTCAATTATTCTGGTATAACCTGTCCTGGAAAAATGAACCTTTTCTACAGCATTCATCCATTGCCTCAAGACCTGTAATATGGAGAACATATGGTCCTCCAAAATATCTAGTTTAATTCTGTGTAGTTCTAATTGTTAGGGAAATTTTCCTTGTAATAAATTTAAGCCTTCTGTGGCATTTCTGCTCAATGAAAATGGTTTTGTCCTCTGACAGAAAAAGAGCAGAGTCAGTCTGTTGCTTCTTTCCTATGACTTTCACCTTTTTTTCCCCTCCAAACTAGATAGATCTCTTACCGGCCTGCAGGTGCAGCATCTATTTATGGACCCCAACCATAGTACTGATCATTTAAGGAATCTTGAATAAGCTTTGCTTTTCTGATGAGCTGATTTATCTTTTCTTGGGCTATTTAGTCCTCTGGTCCAGGAGTAGGAAGAGAAGAGAGAAGCTAAAGCTGAAGATATCTGATTCAGGGGCATGGCAGAGAAAGTCCTTGGAGAAGACGGAAATAATGGCTCCTTACCTTGGAATTTTGTGAGGGGCTATTCACTCATGGGGAGACAAAGGGGGCCAAGAATATTTCCAGTGTGTGAATTCTAGAACTGGAGTAAGCTCCATGATAAAGACGTTTCAGGGGTTGGTAGAAAAAAGTCTGGAGTACAACCTAGAGAATAATAAAGAGGGCTTCTTACTATGTTGGTTCTGGACGTGGTGCAGACACGCAATCTGCTTTAATCCTACTGTAATACAAGGGATCAACTTTAGCCTTCTTCAGAAATACCTAGCCAATCATTTCTTCCCAGCAAGTTGTCCCTTCTATCACTCCTTCTGTTCTTCCAAACTTCAATCTCTTTATACTGACTTTATCCAAGTCTCTCTCATCCTTAAAAATCCTTGAGTAGGTCTTACTGCCCTATCAAGCTATTGTACTATTTAGCTTCTCCCTTTCACTTATTGCCTCTGATTCCTCTCTTTTCATTCCTCAACCCTCTGCAGCCTGACTTCCTGAATGGAAACTCTTCTCTCCAAAACTCCCTTGGTGAGCTTATCAGTTCCCATGAGTTTAATTATCTCCATGCAGGTGGCTCCCAATGAAGTTTCCGTCCCTGTTTTCAGTTGTATATCATGAGCATTGGATATTTCAAAATGAATGTTCCAGGGATTTTTCAAACTCAGAGCATCCAAAACAGAAAGTCATTATCATTTTCTCTTAAGTCCTCCCTCTACCAAAATGCTAACTTTACATTGAGAGCCGCAGAATCTTTCAAGCTTCCAGGTTTGTAATCTCAGCATTATCCTCACTTTTTCACTTTGCCTCCTCCCACTTACCTGGAAATTTCCACCTCCCCAGCATCTCTTCATGTCTCCCTTATCTCTACACATATATCCTTAGTTCAAGCATTTACTCCTTTGCAGAATTTTTGCAGCCTCATATTTGGTATCTTTGTGTCAGGACTTGCCCTCAGATCTATTTGGTATATTTAACCCTATTTAATTTTAACAAATTTCTTATTAGATAGTATAGATCCTCCCTGCCTTTTGAGATTTTTTTGGATCCCATTTCTGCCTTCTAATATGAACTATTTATTTCCCTAACTGGGTTAGATGTGATAAGCACATTAGCTCTCTCATCGTGTCACTCCTCTGCTCAAGTTGACTTTATATTCCTCTGTGATAGAATAGAAATTTTTTAGTTTAATACTGAAATCCTTCATACTGTGACTGTAGTCCAGTAACTTATTCCATGTCATTTCCCTTAGTGCATTCTGTATTTCAGTCAAAATGATGTCCTGCTGTTGCAAGAGAAGGAATTAATCTTCCCACTGAACTGGATGTACTACTCCCCACAGCCAGGAAAATGTAGGTGCACCAATTGAGGAGGAAGAACTAGGGCCACAGTTTCATTGGAGTCATCTGGTACCAAGGGTCTGCCAGCAAACTCTGCACCTTTGATGGGGCAAGGAGTGTTTTCTCAAAACAGATGTCCGAGGGACAGGCAGGCGGGGACTTGGATCCAGGCCTGGGCCATAGCATCTACCTAGGCTTGCACCTGACTCCTATCACCTGTACAATGACAGGAAGTTACAGAGATGTCCTAGAAAAGAATATCTTTGAGTCAGAAGACCTTTGGCTATCTGTATGATCTTTCTGTGTTTTGTTTAATGCCTTGGTCAGCTAACAGAGTTAGAGTCAAGTCATCGAGCATTTATTAAGGTCCTGCTTTGGGCTAGGTCCCCTGCTAAGTGCCAGAGGCAGGTGGAAGGAGTCTCTGTCCTCAAAGGAACTTGCAGGAGCTAATGGAGCTAATTGGACCAAGTGATGGCCAAGGTTCCTCTCAGTCTGAATGTGCTGAATTACTGAAGCAGGGGCATAGTGTCGTTTACATGACCCTATGGACTGGGGTTCAAAGTTTTAATCTGTGACCTCAAACAAGTTACTTTCACCTTTGGAGCTTGCTTTCCTCATATGTGAAAATATGTGTTCCACCAGATGATTTCTCAGCTCTCTCCTAGCTGAAGAAATATTGCCTGATTCAATTTCAGCCTAAACATTCATTGCCTACCTATGCTAATCTGATTAAAATGCTGATAAGATGGTTACTACTAGTACTAACAGACTGAAATAATTCTCAATAAGTAACTTTTTGATTTAAGGTCAAATTGGCATGGGATAAACACGTATGTGTGGTCTTCTTGTCTGTTATTCCTACTTTGAATGTTTAGAAATTTGACAAAATAAAAGCTGCCCGAAAATCATCTTTCTGTGGTGGTTTGAAAGACTTTGAAGTGCCTGGGCCTGCCGTGCTTATAGGAGTTGTTGGGAATGACCCCTTGGACGCCTCCAGACGCTAGCGTGCCATAGAGCTTGGCTGTCGCACATCTCCAAGACTAAGCCTGACACCTAGTGGTGGCAATAGTGAACAATGGTGGTTTTGTCACAGCCTTTTAAAAGTTTTCAGGATTCCTCAGTAGCATCAGCAGGGTTTCTGTGCCAAGCCATATGCTAAGACGTTCTAGAACGGGAAAGGAAAGGAGAGTACACATTTATGGGGTGCTTAACTGTGTGCCAGGTACTGTGCTAAACACTTTTTACAACAACCCCGTGACGGGTGCTATTCTTATCTTCATTTTACATGGAGGAAACTGAGACAAATAGAATATGTATAACTTAACCAGGGTAAGAGCTAGTAACAGGCTAAATCTGAACTCAGATCTTCCTGACTTCAGGACTAGAATTCTCTCTACTGCACCACCTTTTACCTCTTAAGAAATTAATTGGATGTGAAAGGGTAGGTGTATATGTGTCAAAGAGATTGAAGAATTGAGGATGAATCCAAGCTTGTGATCTGTTGTTTTAGAAGGATGATGATAGCCTTTGCAGAAATAGGGAAGGGAAGCTTGAAGGGCTTTTAAATGTAAGAGAAAAGATGAGTTCTGTTTGGGACATTTGAGTTTAAAGGATGTCCAGGTAGAAATTGCTGGCTAATAGAAATGATCATCAACAATTGACGATGTGGGGACTGATGCCCAAGAGGTAGCTGTGAGTTGGATATAAAGATTTGGGGATCATCTCTGCATTGAAATAAATTAACTCATGAGAACTGATGAAATCACCAACCCAATCAAATAAGCATTTATTAAGCATCTACTATATGGAATGCAAGATGTAAAAACTCAATGAAAACCAGTCATTGCCCTCAAGAAGCTAACCTAGGACAGGTCTTTGGGGACAACCCATGGTTAGCAGCAGGGAATAGGGTAATGATCCATATAGGAAGATTGAGAACTATGACAGAGCATTCAGGGCAAAGGAGAAGAAATTAAGCTGAAGAAAAAACAAATCAGTTAAGATTACTGGTACAATTACATTTGACTTAATATGGCCAGAAGCCAGACTGCAAAGGGTAAGAAGAATAAGGAACTGGCAATTACAAGTACAGCTTATTCTGAGAGTTTGGCAGAAGTAGCTAGAGTGGTAAACAGAGTCAAGAGATTTTTGTTTAAAGGATGGTATAGTCTCAAAGATAGCTCTGCAAAAATGGCATATAATTTTTCACATCCTGATTTTTTTCTATTGGATATTTCTTAATCTGTTTGAGTTTCCTCTTAAAATATGGTACTTAGAACTAGACATAAAACTCCAAATATAGTTTCTGCAGAGCATAGTACAACCTACTACCTCCCTTGATTTGAATAATATGTATTTCTAAACATGCAATTAAATTTTTTTATCATATATAATACTAAATTTAAGAAAACTTCACATTTTTAAAAATAAATTGCTATCAAACTGTATATTTTCCTACCCCAAACTTAGAACTAAAAAAATCAAAGAAATTCAAATGCATAACTTTACATTGATTACTGCATTTTTCTTTTGTTGATTTCAGCTTCTTGTAATTTTTTAAAATCTAGTTTCTGCTTCTGACATTAGTTTTTCTTCCTCAAATTATGTCATTTGTATGTCATGAAGGAAGAACACCAACCTTGGAGTTGCATTCAGTCCCTAAAACTCATAACCTGTAATCCATAAAATGGGGACAATACCCTTGCACTATCTATCTAGATCATAGGACTTAGATGAGAAAAGTGCTTTATAAACTTTAAAGTACTACTTTATGGATTTTTAATGCCATAAAAATCTGGACAGATTATAAAATTTAGTACTTCCTTCATTTGTTTAAAAAACATTATTCTGAGAAGCAATCCTCAGATTTCAGCAGAAAATTTATGGGCTAAAGGATTATGAATTT
This sequence comes from Sarcophilus harrisii, assembly GCF_902635505.1. Lineage (NCBI taxonomy): Eukaryota > Metazoa > Chordata > Mammalia > Dasyuromorphia > Dasyuridae > Sarcophilus > Sarcophilus harrisii. The sequence continues at coordinate 229,553,858 of NC_045430.1, forward strand.
TTCCATCTTAGAATTTTCTAGATGATTTTCTGTCAAGACAAAGATTCCATGTTTAAAAGAGTACTGGCAAAGAAAATCACAACACTTACATCCTTGTCAGTAAACTTTTACTATGTGCTAAGCACTAAGGATACAAAGAAAGGTAAATTCAGCTCCTGCTCTCAAGAAGTGCACAGTCTTAACAATGGAGATAGTTATGTGCCAGTAAGCCAGGAGATTGGGGAAAACTTCCTTAAGGTGGGATTAGTTAGAATTTGAAGGAAACCAGGGCAGTCAGGAGGCAGAGTTGTAGGAAGAGAGGCATTCTAGACATGGTGGAAATCCTGGGAAAATGCCTACAATTCTAGAGATGAAGGGTCTTGTCGGAGGATCAGCAAGAAGGCCAGTGTCAGTGGGTCACAGTGTGTGTAAGGATGTAAGGTAAAAGTTTGGAGAAGTGATGAAAGGCCCGGGAGAGCCCAGCAGTGCTAGGAAGCCCCTGGAGTTGTAGCAGTGGGGCAATTAAGTGCCTTTTCTGTATACTGCTCACTGAATACGATTAAGGTAATAATAAGGGATTTAAAGGCATGTAATCATTTTCATTAATGACAGGGCTTGAGATTTGGAAGGAACTTCAGCTGCTATCTAGTCCAAATCTTACTCCAGAGTAAGAAACTATAATATACTAAATAAGTGGTTGTTCAGCTTATCCTTGAATATCTCCAAGGAAGGGGAACCCACCATCTTTTGAGGTAGCCATCAGCAATCCATTCCTTTTCTAGACAACTCTACTCTTCTTTTTTTTAAAGTTTTTTATTTACAAGACATATGCATGGGTAATTTTTCATCATTGACCCTTGTAAAACCTTCTGTTCCAACTCTTCCCCTCCTTCCCCCCACCCTCTCCCCTAGATGGCAGGTAGTCCAATACATGTTAAATATGTTAAAGTATATGTTGAATACAATATATGTATACATATTTATAAAGTTATCTTGCTGCTCAAGAAAGATCAAATCTTTTAGAAAGGTAAAAAAAAAACCTGAGAAGGAAAACAAAAATACAAGCAAACAATAACAGAAAGAGTGGAAATGCTATATTGTGGTCCACACTTATTTCCCATAGTTCTCTTTCTGGGTGTAGCTGATTGTTTTCATTACTGAACAATTGGAACTGGATTGAATCATCTCAATGTTCAAGAGAACCACTTCCATCAGAATTGATCGTCATATAGTGTTGTTGTTGAAGTATATAATGATTTTCTGGTTCTACTCATTTCACTCAGCATCAGTTCGTGTAAGTCTCTCTAGGCCTCTCTGAAATCATCCTGCTGGTCGTTTCTTCAGAACAATAATATTCCATACCATTCATATATCATAATTTATTCAGATATTCTCCAATTGATGGGCATCCATTCAATTTCCAGTTTCTGGCCACTACAAACAGGGCTGCCACAAACATTTTTGCACATACTGGTCCCTTTTCTTTTTTTAAGATCTCTTTGAGGTATAAGCCCAGTAGTAACACTGCTGGATCAAAGGGTATGCACAGTTTCATGACTTTTTGAGCATAGTTACAAATTGCTCTCCAGGAGAGATAATTTTAAAATTACTGATATATCTGAAAGTCATCATCAAAAAAACCTGGACATCATCTTTCAAAAAATTATCAAAGAATACTGTTCTGATATTCTAGAACCAGAGGGTAAAATAGAAATAGAAAAAATTCACCAATTACTTCCTGAAAGAGATCCCAACATAAATTCTCCCAGGAATATTATAGCCAAATTCTGGTCAAGGAGAAAAGCATCCAGAAAGAAACAATTCAAGTACAGTGGAGCCATAGTCAAGATAAAACAAGATTTAGTAGCATTGGCTTGGAATATGATATTCTGGAGAGTAATGGATCTAGGACTGCAACCAAGAATCATCTACCCCAGTAAAAGGGAATATAATACTTGAGAGGAAAAGGTTCAATGAAACAGAGGATTTTCAAGCATTCATGATAAAAAGACTAGAGCTGTATAGAAAATATGATTTTCAAATACAGGACTCTGGAGAAGCTTGAGGGGAGGTAATCAGTGATAAGGTTTATTGTTTATATTCATACATGGGAGAATGATACTTATAACTCATTAGACTGTTTATTATGGCAGGAGTATATATAGACAGAGGACACAGGTATGAGTTTAATATGAATGGATAATATCTTAAATGATGAAATTAAGGGTTGAGAGAGGAATGTACTGGGAGAAACGAAAAGGGAGAAGTGGAATGATGCAAATTATGTGCCCCCCCCCCCCAAAAAAAAAAAAAAAGGAGGCAAGAAAAAGCTTTTACAGTGGAGGGGGAAAAGGGGAAAAGAAGGGGAAGGGAGTGAATGTTACTCTCATCAGAATTGGCCTAAGAGGAAATAACATAATACTCGATGCATTTAAATAAGGGGGGAGGGTGATAAAAGAGAGTGCATATCAAAACAGGAAGTAGTAGCAAAACACTTGAGTAAGAACTGGGTGAAAGGAGAGAGAATAAATGGGGGAAAATAGAATTAGCAATAATAATTTTAAAAAGATTTTTCGAAGCAAGTTTTTCTGATGTAATATTATTGTTCTCTGAGAAATGATGAGGAGGATGCTCTCAGGAAAAAACCAAGCAAACCTGGAAAATCGTCCATGGACAAAGTGAAATATACATTATACAAAGTAATAGCAGTGTTCTGAGATGACCAGCTATAAATGATTTTGTTATTGGTAGTATAATCATTCACACCCACTCTGTGAAGGACTTATGATGAAAAATCCTTTCCATACCTAGAGAAGGAATTGATCGAGTCTGCATACAAATCTAAGCATTCTCTATTTCTTTGTTTCTCTATCTTTAACTTAATTTTTCTTGAGGGTTTTTGTTTTCTTTAGGTTGGGAGATATATGTTTTCTTTCACCAAGTTGACTTTTATGGAAATGTTTTACATAAGTTCACATGTAGTTTCTTAATTTTGAGTGAAGATAAGGGGGAGAACCTAGAACTCAAAAATCTTAAAAACAAATGAAAAAAAATTGTTTTGAATGTAAATTGGGAAATATTAAATTAAAAGGTTTTATGATTTTTAAAATAAATTTAGGGAACGTAAAAAAAAATTAGCAACTTTTGATGGAAACCTTAAAGAATATAGTATACATTTTCTTGCCTTTTTCAAAACAGTATTCCATACATGATTGGACTTTTTTTATTTCAGTATCAACATTTTGAACCTCAGTTATTCTAACTATTATACAGTGAATACAGAACAATTTCTCCCTTTACCTGAATTGTTATATCTTTTAGTTAGTTTCTTTTCATAGTTTTTTGTTCTTTCCTTTGCTATTCTTAATTTAAGTGCCTACTGTGCATTTAGTGTTCTCACTATTAGGGAAGAACAAAAACCTAGAGTCCCAGCCCTCATGGGAGTAGGAAGCATATCTTCCCCTCTTCCCTTAAAGGTAATTATAATTTAAAAATAATTTGAAGAGGGAATAGAGCAGTACCAATTAAAGTAACCAGAGAAGATTTGGCAGAGTATTTATGAAATATAAAGACTATGAGAAGTAAAATCAAGGAGGGAATACTTTCTAGGCATTTAGTTTTATTAGCAGGTGCATGGTTAACAGGAAATAGCATATGAAGTTGAAAAATGGATTAGTGAAGGGAAGTTATCAGAAATTCCATTGAAAAAATGAATTAGAGCCAGATTTTGAGCTGCCTTAAATGTCAGGCTGAAGAATTTGTGTTTGTTGTTGTGTCTGCTTCTAGTTTCCCTATCTTAATAATTTGATATTTCCAATGTTGTGGTTTGGCAGCATAGGATAGTGGAAATATCATTGTAGTTGAAAGTCAAAATACTTCTATTTAGGTCTTGGTTGTGCTGCTTTGTAGAGATGTGCTGCTGAACAAGTTGTCCTTCTCTAGAGATGAGGCGTCCTCATCTGTGAAATGAAAGGATTTGGCCAGTTTTGCACTTTGGTCCCTTCTAATACTTAAGGAATTAGCATATTTTTTACAGGATGTTTAACATTTTACTATGTTTTGCGTGTCTTTACTTTGTCATTTCAAGTCTGTTTTGCTCCTTTAGACTTTATAGACGTATTTGGTCTTAGGGCCAGAAAGATGTCTTCTCCTTCCCTTTTGCCACATATATTTGAACGTGTAATTGCTGGTCATTGATTCTCTTAGCAGTGTGCTAAGCCTACTCTGCCAACCTAGGAGCTTCCTCCTCGGAGAATTTTCTGTATTGGAAAATCTTAGGCCCAGTTCAGAGCCCCAGTACTATCTCCAGCAGTATTTATGAGGCTGGCATCATGAAAGAGAAACAACTATTCTTCACTATTACATTTTAAACTTTTTTGAATGCAACATGAGAAGGAAGAAAAAAGTCAAGTCGATCATTTTTACTATTTTGCTTTTTTTAGAAATATTTTGGAGTGTTTCTTCTTTAGTTCACATTTTTCCATGTGTTGATGAGTTTGTTTTTCCATACTTACCAAAAAAGAAATCTTCTGATTTCTTTTTTTTTTTTTTTCTCCTGGATTACCTTGAAACATTATCGTGATAGTATAGTTGTAATGCTTCAGGTGCTAGACTTGGTTTTGAATCTTGCCTCTTAATATCAGTTCAGTGTGTAATCACAAATGAGTTACTTAGTCCTTGAGCTTCAGTTCTCTCATCTAGAAAATGAAGATAAAGCTTGTAGTTGTAGCTACCTCACACTGTTGTTGTAAAGCCTCGAATAATAGATAGATAGATAGATAGATAGATAGATATGGATAGGAAGAAAGAAAGAACATTTGCAAACTCTGAAGTGCTGCAGCCACACCCGCCATCTAATGGGGGATGAGTTCATTCTATATGTTGAAGACTATGTTTATATCTTAGTATGAGAAACGATCTTTTTAAAAAATCCATTTTGGTTTTCTTATGTGGATTCTTAGACTAGTCTCTTGAATGATAGGGGACTCTAGCTTTAGTAGATGCATCATCATGCCTTCCACTTATAGGATTAGCTGGAGAACATCGTCATGGGGACTTTCTGCTTTATGAACTTTGTACAGGCATCTTCTAAAAATGTAGCTTTGTGACATCCTATTATCATTATTAATGTGTCTGTTTTACTGTTTTTTTTTGTTTTTTTTTTAGAAAGCAGTTGGGTGATACACCTCAATAGTTAGAGAATACAGGGGAACAGTTAAAATATTCAGTATCATTTGAGATATATTTGAGGATGTAAAATTTCTTGGAGAATATGCATGATCAGAAGGCATAAAATAAACAAAATAACTATTCTACGTGTGACTATTTATTTCACTTTCAAGGTTTATTAGGCATATAAACACAAAAACATCCTAGCTCAAAGGTCGTACATGGGACTTTTTCTAATGGAGTAGATAAGATAGATAGGAATAGTGGACCTGTGACTAGACCTGTGATTTTACTGCTATCAAGAATTCTCAGGTGGGGAACTTCCTCCTAACAATGCTTAGATTGATAGTCTTGGATCATTTTCTGAAGTGACATCCTTAGGGTCCCACAGAGGTCTTCCTGCTTTCAAACCAAATCTGTCCAATTAAGCCATAATGCATCTTTCTGACAGAAACTTAGAGAAAAATTAGCCATGGATATAAATGATTTGCTAATTAATATTTGACATATCATATCATAATATGAACTTACTTTGCTATTGAAGGTAAATTTAAATTTAGATGGGCGTACATCTTGTCTCTCTGAGTAGATTCAAGTTCCTCATGACCCAAGGTCATGCTTTTACTTGACTAACATAGTATGTGGAATGGATACTCATAATGATTAAATGCTTTAATGAACATAGAAATGTATAACTTTTTTTAGGAAATTGGTAATCTTAGGAATAAATACAAGGGAATGAAATGGAAGGAAGATAGGGAAGGCACTAGCAGCTAGGGGTTCAAGAAAGGTAATATGGAGGTGTTGGTGCTGTGGACTTTGTGAAGCTGACATGAGGAGAAAGTGTTCTCCAGGCACAGGTGACATCTCCCTGCAGAGGCGCAGAGCCTGGTCATCATGTGTGAGAAAAAGACAGGGCAGGGTGGATGGACTTGATAGAAATGAGTTGAGGCCAAGTTGTGAGGCATTTTACTCTAGCTAAGCAGATGTTGATTTTTGATCAGGAGGGGAGGGCTGACAGAGTCAAAACTGGTAGTGGGAAGAATGGGCTGGAGGCAGGGAGACCACCTAGCAGCCATTGGAGCTCTCAGTCTTTGCAGAGGAGAGGCCCAAGCCCAAAGGAGAGAGGGGGCAGCAAGATAGAAATGGTAAGATTTGTCTCCCGATTGGATATGTTGGATGAAGGAGAGGGAGAAGTTGAGGATAATGCCGTGTTTGCAGATCACAGAGATGGGATAAAGGTATTTTCAACAAAAATTGGACAGTTCAGTTTGGTATTTTAGGGGCATGATGGGTTGGATATATAGATATAGATATAGATATAGATATAGATATAGATCTGCATAGACATGGTAATTTAGCTAAAGAGAGAAGAAGAGGGCCCAGGGAAAAGTCTTGGGGTACACCCCAAATGAGGATATATGAATGAAACGAATGATAATTCAACAAAAAAGATTGAGTAATATCTATATGGGAAAGAGGTGAATTAACAGGGAACAGTGTCATAAAAAATGAAAGCAGAGAAGGTTTAGGAATAAAGGTTTTTCAACAGTGCAAGATGCATCAGAGATGTCAAGAATACAATCTTTTTAAAAGGCCATTGGATTTGGCAATTTTGAGATCATTGGTAATTTTGGCAAGAGCAGAATGGTGAGCAAGAAAAGCCTGATTGCAAAGGGTAGACATAAGAACAGTGTGGTTGGAATTTACAGCAGAGAAAGTGAAGATAGGAGTGTCGATAACTTTTTTTTCTAAGATTTTGGCTGAAGAAATACAAGACATTCCTTTAAGTCGGGAATTCTTACACTTATGGTATTGTGTACCCTTTGACAATCTGGTAAAGCCTTGAGCTTCTTCTAAGAATAAGGTCCTTAACCAATTAAAGGAAATGTTAATTTTCAGTTAGAGATGAGTGAAAGTAAAGATGTATGTTTTTCCTATCCAAATTCACAGATCTGAAATCCTGGCTCAAAAGGATGGCAGTTTTCATGAAGAGTTTTTGTTTTTTAAGGGATAAGGGAGATTTGGGTATGTTATAAGGCAGATAGAAAATAGCCATTAAAATAGGGAGAGAATAAAGATTTTTTAAAAAATTTCTGGTGATTAGTTAATAATTTTCTAATTGACAATAACTTTCACGTAAGTTTTTATCATTAAAACCTCTGTATTTTTCTGCAGGAAAGCAAAGAAACCGACTGGAGCCCATGGACACCATATTTGTTAAGCAAGTTAAAGAAGGAGGACCTGCTTTTGAAGCTGGATTATGCACAGGTGCTCCTCTTCTGTTTTATATTACACTACCTGAGAACTTCCTATTCTGCTTGCTTTATCTACTTTGTTTCCCCAAAATTCCCATTTCATCTTCCATATTGATATCCTTTTTCTGGTTCTTCTTTATACATTATCAGAATGAGGAGTATCAGAGAACCATCTGTCTACTTCACCTACTGCTAGAACAAGAATCCTTTTAACAGCATACCTAACAATCTGGCCTTTGCTTAGAATACTCTTATGAAGGCAAACCATCTGACCTTTGGGATTATCCTAATATATAGGATATCCCAAAAGTTTTAGTAAAGTTTTAAATTATTAAAGCTTGACAGAGAGAGAGAGTGAGTGAGAGCCTCCAGTTTTCTTCTGGATATAGTAGTAGCATTTGCCTTAGGGAGTTGTTCTAAAGATTAAAATTAGATAAATATCCAGAAACTTCCCACAGTTTTTTAATGCCTTTTGAGTAAAGAATTTTGTAGCATTTTAATCGCTTTAGTATTCAAACAAGAGCTATATTGAATTGTATTTAAGAAGATTGTCTCTTTCAAACTTCTAAAGTCTTTTTTCCTAGCAAAGTTTATGAATCCACTGAAATTTTTCCACAGACTCCTTGGGAGGTCAAGAACACAAAACCAGATTTCTAATGTCTGTTCATACAGAATATATAATTTTTCAAATTACTAGAGGTTAAGAGGATGAAATGGAACATTGACTAGAACACGTTTAGAAAACACAACATTTTCTTCATTCTTTTGATTTTATCCATAATCTAGATATGCTGTTTCCCATCAAGGCATCTCTACTCTCTTAACACAAGACCTACCTAATCAAGTGCCATCAGTCTTTTTTTGTCAAAAAATTTAATATTTGTTTGTTTAAAGACAGGCACACTTGTCTTTAAACACAGACACCTAGGCTCTGAAAGCAGCTTTGGGCATTTACCAGGCAGGACCTTTAGGGAGAAGCAGCATGGCACAGGGTTAGTGTGCTGACTTGGAAACTGGAGTTTACATTTCTTTACCAGCACTCACCAGCTTTGGGGTTGTGGATGTCCTTGGCCTTCAGTTTTCTTCATCTGTAAAAAATATGAATGAAGATAATAACTACCTCATTGGACTTTTGTCAGGATCAAGTTAAATTATGTAGGTACAAGCCTTAAATCATATATGAATGTGAGTTATGTAGAGAGACTGTGGAGTGAGTCAGGATAAAGACAAAATGGATTAAGTAAACCCAGATGAGCCATTAAAAGAGAAGGGGGGCAAATGAACAGTTTGTTTATACTTCCTATATAATTCTGTGTTTTACAATAGTTGTAATGCAATAAATTGGAGGAAATTGAATGGTTCACTCATTTACTTCTGCTTTTCCCCCCCTCTCATGGCTACAAGATTTTGGTGAAAGATGACTGCCCTTCAAAGCCAACAACAATTGCAATGTGATTTCATTTGAAAACTGCTGCATTTCTGATGTAAACAAATGTCCTTTCAGTAAAAGATAATGATTTTTTTTAAAATTAGATTTTTAAAACCAAAATCTCTTTGCCTCATATTTGCCCTCCTCAGGTTTTTATTTCTCCTTTCATTGTGTTGGTGTAAATGATTTCATATAATAAAGAAATTACCATATAAATTCAGATACTCCTTAGTGCCTAACTTTCCAAGTATGCCAAAACACATTTTGTCTTAGCCATTTTTCATACTTTTTTTTCACCTCTCCTTGTAGGTGATCGTATTATAAAAGTCAATGGAGAAAGTGTTATTGGAAAGACGTATTCCCAAGTAATTGCTTTAATTCAGAACAGGTAAGATACTTGAATAATGTTGATTTGGGCCACAAGTAGGTTTCTGTTTCACAGTTCAGTTCAGCAGAGTGATCTTAATAAAGAACTCTCTAACTTTTGGGAAATGATGTGATGGAGATTTGAGCTTTTGTGGGTTAAAGCATTTGTGAATTCTTGAAATCAAGTTTACTTGGACATGATTTAGACTGGTAGCTTTATCAGCATCATCATTAAAGCCACTTATCTATACTTGTGGAGCACTAATTTTCAGGTTTTCTGAATGTTTTCTCCCTTTTTTGTAATACAAATACAGCATTGTAAGTATTGATTTAATGAATCTGTATTGAAAACTCTCATTAATTTGAATTTAGTTATGTCAGCTGAGATAAGTTTACTGCTATTGAAGAGAGAACTTTGAACATTTTCTGGGCGATATGCCTATTTCTGTTTTCTATTACTTTTCAACTTTTCCCTCCCTCCATTTATTATAAATACGTTGACCTAATTAGGTCATAAAAGAAGATGCTCACTAGTGTGTAAATCTAAACAGCTATATCACAGTTAACTCTGGATTCTAGATCAGTGGGTTGGTTATACACTTTGTAGATTATCTCTGATGACCTTGGCTTGTCCTGCCTGCCTATCTCCTCCCCACCACAGACCCCCAGACAGAAAGTAAGGCCCCAATCAACTAGCCCCAAGGTAGTAGTAGACAAAGGCACAATTCAGTTAAGTGAAAGTATGTGTGCGAAGGAGTTTTTTACCAGGTCATAAGTGGGAAGGGGACACTCTTTCCCCATAGTTTTACAGATCATGCTCAGAAAAGTCACTAATTGCCTAAAGTTACATGGCTAATTACTGGTAGAGTCAGCTCTAAAGCCCTAAGTTTTCTGGGTGTAAATCCATTGTTCTTTCCCTTATGCTACACTGCCTCTCAGACTCAGTCATTCTTAGATTATGTTATCTTAGCCCTAACATTGTTCCTTATTATTAATATAGATGGTTGTATTATAAGTAAAATTAATTACTCTAATTGTTCAAGTTGTTTTTATTAAGAACCACCTTTTGACAATGAAGTCTAAGTAAATTTAAGAAAAATTTGGTGTTTCTTTGTGTGTACCTGCATACTCACACACATTCAGGTATTGTAAATACGATGGGCTAAGTGTTTAATTTTTAGGAATGTTGAGCAAAGTACACACAACAATAGTGTATAAACTGTGTAGTTAAGATCCAAGTCTATTTGTTTTTTTAATGACAGCAAAATTTTAAAAATCTTTAAAATTGGTATGATGAAGGACAGATTGGTACTCAAGAACATATACTCTAATGTCCTTAGTTAAGTAGTTAGTGGATGAAATTCTGTGATAATACATACCATGTTATGTGTGTAACATATTGATTCTAGATATTCCTATTAGTGGTACCAATTTGAACATAATGTCTTGAGAGGTTGAGTCGAGAAACTTCTGAAGCTTCTTTTCTCTAAGATAATTAGAATGTTGTTAATGTGTTTTATTTGCTTGTGTTTTTATGCCTATAAATGTAAATAAATTGCTAAAACATCGGTAAAAATTCACTTCTAAATATGTGTCATTCTTATATGGTTTGTTTTCTTTGAAATACACATTAATTTGTTCTCACATTGATGTTTAATTTTGGGGAGTACTTTAATTGTTCAGAATTACAATATTCATTTTTAAACAAAACTTAGAAAATAGAGAAATATTATTTAAGTTTTCTCATCCTATTTTTTTTCTTTAAAAAAATTGTGTTCCTTTTGTCTGCAGTTGGTAGCAAATGGATAATGGAGCATAATGCCATTGAGATTCTGCAGTCTATTAATGTAAAAATGTATCCTTGCAGAAGAATTTATCTCATCAGTATGTATTATCTACTGACACTAAGCTACTAAAATAACCCCCTCCCCACCTAGTTTTATCCTTGTTCAAATCAATGGCTCTACCTAGACTGCCATTCTTTTTGCCTTTATAGCTTGGACAAAAAGCAATGCCAGTAAACTAAAGGGATTTTAAGTTCTAAATATCTTGATTGAATTACAGAAATTGTACTTAATGCCTCTGGGTTAGTTTTAGAAATACTGGCTGTGCTCTTTCTACATGTTGATTCATCCCTCCTGAGCTATTTTTTGAAGATAAGGAAAATGTTCACTTACTGCAATATAGCTTTATATCATCAAGATGAAGTAAAATTTTATTAAGCTTTAAAACATTAACAAGAGTTTTTTGTTTGGTTTTGCCAGTTGTTAAAATAACAATAATGACAGCAGATAAGGTTTCTTTCACAAGTGAAATTTTCAGTTATCATGATAAATAATCTTTGAAACTTTTAATTTCAATACAGAAAGGAGCACTTCTTAATATTGATAGTTTAAAAACTACCCTGCTTCTCCCTGTCCTTCTATCTGATATTCAACTTTTTAAAAATCTTATATCATCTCTGATTTGAAATGAAATAAATCATTCTGTTTGCTATGAATAATGGTTCCTTTTTTTTTAAGTTTAACATTTCTGATGTTTCAGTTAAGAAACTTTTAAAGTATACTTGGAGTATGCATATTTTAAAAAGAGTTGTTTGAGGTAATAGAACAAAAACTTAGGCAGCTAGTCTTATTTAAGTTAAAAGTTATTTTTCATACTCTAAATAATTTGGACTTGAAAAGTAATGATTAACAGTGTAAGCCTTAAGCAATTTTATGTACATTTCTGAATTGACTGATCTCTGGCCTCTCCCATACATTTGCATCTTTCCTAAAAATAAAAATAAAATGTATTTCTGTTTTATTTCAGTGACACTACATTGGAACTTAGTGTTATGCCAAAAGATGAAGACATCCTTCAAGTGGTAAGTTGTGTTTACTCACACTAGCAAAACGGTTAGTTTTTTACTAAATTTTTTTTTTTTTTTGATAGACACCAACTTTTCCTGACCAAAGTGGATTAAGTCTGGGTAGGAAGTTTAAGTTAAATATTTTCTAAGTATCTGTGCCTCTGACAGCCTTGGTTGGTTGAAGAAAACAAGAACCCTCAAGTGCAGTTGAAAGAAAATAGTATTCATCATGGTTCTGTCTGCAGTTTGTTCTCAGTAATTCAATTCTGTAGCATTGATTAAGCACCTGCTGCATGTCAGGCACTGTGCAAGGAACTGAAGACAAAACCAAAAATGACAGTTCCTGTCTTCTCATGGATATAAGGACTAGAATTGCACATTGTGTTTCTGTAATGCCTGCCAATAAATATTGTCTCCACCATAATTTATTGATCCTTAGGCCTTGATTGATTTGAGACAACACTCATCTTTTTTATAGTATTTTATTTTTTCAAATACATGCAAAGATAGTTTTCAACATTCACCTTTGTGAAACCTTATATTCCAAATTTTTCTCTTTTCATCTATTCTTCCTTCCCAAGATAGCAAGTAATCTGAAATAGGTTCTGTTTCCATATTGAGTCAACACTCATTTTTAAAATGTAAAAACTTATGTGCAAATATGTTTTATGTCGAGTCTGGGGATGACGTTGCATTAATATCAGGAAATTCTCAGACTGTGGTTATCACAAATTGTCTGCTTATCAAAATAGAGAAAATAAAAATTAAATGAAACATTTCATTTTTTTTTCTTACTTCAGTATTACTAAAGGGAGGTGATGAAAAATTAGTGTCCCAAAAGTTTTCTTATTTTTTGAATTTGTAGTTTAGTTAAAAATAAATGTATGCAATAATGGATTAAAAGAAACAGATCAAAATCATGCAGTTGGGTATAAGAAACATCATATTTAGTAAAATATTTTCTTTGTTTACAGCAAAACAAAAAAAGTTGACAATATTGTTACTGAAAACAAGAAAAATGTCTTAGAAAACACAAAAGAAACAAAATATTTATATTAATGAAAGTCATAAATTGGATAATTTTCTTAAGTACAGTATAGCAGTTAATAATTAATTGGACATTTCCATCAGAGTGTTATGTTAGAGACAGTGGTAATGGAAGGTATCATTGATACTGCACTCCAAGAAATTTCAGAGATCATCTAGTCCACCTTCTTAATCTTATAGTTGAGGAAATTGAAGTTCAGGGAAGTCACAAAATGATAGTGGTTTTTTTTTTTTGTTTTTTTTTTAAACTAATTAACCACTGTAGCATTAGAGGGGTAAGAGAATCCAGGTCCTTTGATTCTAGGCACAGTTCATTTCCCATCATACTAGGAATGAATTAGTAAAATTGTGTAAGTGTTGCTTTGTACATCATTAGTTGAAACATAACTTAGAGAAATGAATGTCACAAAATAATCACTATAACCAATTTATTTAATTGTGAACTTAATTCTGTTACTGAAAATAGGACCTGGTTAAAACCTTGTGGATCCCTTCCTCTCCTCCTAATTTAAGAACTCACTTAAAACCTGATGGAAATCCTTCCTCTGCTATTAGGTGCATGGTTCCATTTGAAAACTCAAATAGATTCCAGCTGTCTACATCATGTAACATTTTCATAGACACAGACATATGGCACCTTTCCAGGTGCAAAGCTTTAACCCATCTTTATGGTCTTCAAGAGCAGCAAAAAAAAAAAACAGTTCAGTCAAGCCCTATGAAAGAAAGAATATGTCAGAGGGGAGGAAATCCCTTTTGGAGCCCTGCTTACTGTCTGAACTCCTATGAGTGTAAAGGGATGTCACAGACTAAAATCTCTTCTTGTTTTTAGAGGCAATCATTTCTAGGTCAGGATACAGGTTAAAAACCTAAAAAGAGTAACAGACTTCAGGGTATTTTGAAATGAAAGAAAACAAGTAAAAATTTGCTAACATTCTGGTTGACAAAGAGCAGAAAGCATTTTAGTGCAACATAAGGTGTAATTTAATTACTAATGATGTGATTTAAGTGGGGGGAGGGAATTCATTTGTACTCAAAATACTGGAAGGGAAAAAAAACAATGAAAAAGAAAAGTATCGATTAGTTAAATTACTTGAATCTAAATTAGTGAATGCCATTTCTTCCTCACAAATATATATGATTTATATTATTATATCAAATAATATAATTTAGACATAATTTCTTTTGTACTTTTAGAGTGTCACAATTCAGAATTGTGAAAGCAAAATACTCACTGTTTTGAATATTATCTGTAGTAATGTCAAATAGAAGTAATTTTTGTTTTATAGTACTTTTTGGTTTTGCAAAAATGGTGTTGAGTTATTTCTAATAAACTACAGAATACTATCTATCAAAGACATCTGTATAAAAATGCTAAAAGAAAACTCCATCTTTAAATTTGGTCCCCATTCACAGCTGAATCCTAGCTTTGATGAAGAGATCTGAGCAGCCTTAGAAAAAACATGCAATTCATTTTTTGTGTAAACTGTTTAGAACTGGATGTGTGTAGAAATGAGGCATTCTTCAACTATTAAATGAAAATTTTTATATATTCTTTAATAAATAAATATATGTACATATATATACACACACATATAAATATAATATTTTGCTTTCAGGGAGGTATCCTGGTATAATGAGAAGCTTTCCTCAGACTCAGAAAGACCCTGGGGACTGATGCAACTTCTCATTTTCCTCATTTGTCTCCTTAATATATTAGAATTAGACACTTAAGTCTAATTGCATTGGCAAAAAGATTGTCTTCATCTGGAGTTCCATTGCCAGTGAAATCAAAACTCTGAACTGCTCATATCCTCAACCCTCTTCTCTCTTAAATTGCTTTTGAGCAGCAGTTTGTTTTTTTTTTTTTTTTCCTCTAAGTTTGAATCATTAATCCACTAGTCTTTTGGGATCTTCCAAGTGATTCTGACACTATTTTAAAATATCTTATGCAAAAACGTTTTTAATTTTCGTTTAACTTTAGCTTTGTTTTTAAACTGGGGTTTGAGTCATCATTTAAAAACATTGGCAACTTAATATTCATAATAAAGTTTGTTAACTGAAGGAAATATTTCATAAGAATTTAGGAGTGGGATGGGTATGAAGAGTGAGTTATGCATATGTTGGTTCTATAACCTGAAAACTTTGGAAGAGACATATAGAGGAGGCCAGCCTATAAAGAATAGAATAAAATTTAATTATGTTAAAAATAATCAATCAATCAGTCAATAAAAATATCAATCAAAAAGATACTGTAGATAAAAAAAAAAAGAAACAATCTTGTTCTCAAAGAATTGTGGCTCCACACAGTATGATGGCATGCCCCCACAGTACTGTACCAGCAAGAATTTCTCCACAGAAATTCCAGTGTGATTACTGTATATCTGAAGAAAATTTCTCATGTAAGATTGGACACGTCATCTTTTTTTAAAGACTAAACATAGAGCAAATTCCCTTTACCAATTTGAACAATATTGTAAAGGGATCCTATTCATTGCTATTTTAATTATTTGATACCTCTTTGTATATGACCATTGAACTAAATAATGAACAATAACTGATTCTGTGAACTATTACAGTTTTACTCAAACTGGAATTATAATAACAGGGAATAGAAAATAGAATCTTCTGAATCTCAGGGAATTGCTCCAACAGTTAGTTTTTAAGCTTCATCCTGATAAGCAAGAGCTACAGATTTTGACTGAATTAACATTAAGCTGCAGGGACTAAAACTTAAATTTTCAGTTAAATTTATTGGTTGTGTTTAGAGAAGGGAGTTCTGAATAGTCATTGGAAGCTCAGAGAGAAGCTTTGTTACAAGAAATACAGTTTCTGTAGTTATTTGAACTAAAGAACAGTTAAGTATTAATTTTATTGAACTATGTATTGGTTTGTTTTGCGCTGTATGATTAATTATAAAAAAATTATAAAATTTACTATGTAAGATCATTACTCATATATACCACTTTTTAATTTAAGAAAATGTGTAAGACTTATCAATACTTTTTACTTCTATGTATCTTAGTAGTGAATTAAATTCTGTTATATGTTTGAAATACTTTTCCATGTCCTTTAAAATAAATTATTTCTCAGTTGCCTTAAGCAGTTTTTATGTTAAATGCTTAGTGATTTTAAGTTTTTTTTTAAATCATTATTATTATGAAATCTTCTTGTGCTAAAATTATACAGAACACATAAAAATATATGATTGTGTCTGGCTTACTGTTTAGATGAATTCATTGACTAACAAAGCTAAAGCTATCGTTAACGATTTCAATATACATTGTATTTACTTTCAAAACACTGATGTGTACACTATTTCAATTGAGAAACACAAGTTGAACTTAAGTTTTCATTTGTTTGTAAGGCACATTTTCTTGCAGTTTTTGGCTAATCATTTGAAATGTAGCAAAATTACCTAAAAAGGTCATGGAAATTAAGTGTAGGCTTTATTCATTTTGTCATTGCTTGTGAAGGACCTATTATGTGTACGTTCGTTACCTGATTGAATGAGTTAAAAAATAAAATGGGTTCCTAGCCTAACTGGACAATTGAGACTGATAGCTTACAAAATGGAACATGGATCAGTAACTAAGAGAAGTTTACTATACACTAAAAAAATCCCTCTGAGGGATCAGATTAAGCAAAAATTGGTTTAGAAAGTTTTATGGAACAGTCTTACCTAGAAAAGGAGAGACTGGAGGTGAGGATTGTGAAAATTTCTTAATTATCTTGTAAATCAGTTGCTTGATGTTTGCTTAAGAGTTTTAATTAAGATATTTATAATGTAAAAGCTGTGATGAGTACAATGACTATTCATTCTAGAAGATTATTACAGAGAGGTAATGGATTTAGGGTGTGGAATGTGACATACATAGATGTATCTTTGTGTATATGTTTGTGTAGCACTACTGGGAGAATTTGAATTTTGCTTGATTCTGCATATTTATCAAAAAAAATTTTTTTTGTCTGTCCCATCCTCTCTCTTTCCCCCCCAATTTTGGGTGGAGAGTAGGAGAAAGAAGAAAAAATTTCTTTTATCTGGACCATTTCCTGTCTGTTTTAATAAGAAATATTACATGAACTTTCAGATGAGGTCACTGCATTAATTTTACTTGACTATTTTACTTTTTTGTAAGAGATGGGGAGAACTTTTTGAAGTAGAAGGCTAATTAGGGTTTGGGGGGGGGGGGGTTTCTCCCCCACCAACTTTACATATAATTACAGTCGAGACCAGTTATTTTGCTTTAAAAAGTTATTTACAAGGAAATAAAGCAATTTTATTTGATGAATAATTTTAGTCAGTTACTGTTAATCATTGTCCAAATTTAATATTTTATTCAATTAGCCAATTTTTCACAATTATATTTCTAGATGAGGATTTCAGTTGACAACCTTTCCTTTTTTATACTGGTATTTCCCCCCATATTAAACCCTTACCAACGGGATTTAAGTAAGGGATGATTATTATTATATTTTCATTAGTTAAGGCTTTATTTTTAAAACATAGGCCTTTCACACTTAATGAATTTATGATGATGAAGAAAATTTTAGGGAGAGGAAGTAGAAATAGGGTAAAAAATGCTCAATTTGAAAAGTGTATTTTAACTACCATACTTTTGGTTCAATATTCCAATAGTTAATGATTTTGTTCTATAAAAGGCTATCTGAAACATCACTTTTGTGATTGTAAATGAACAGTTCACTCAAAGCAGTTTCAGACAAAGCCAAGATAATTTATGATGTTACGTTATTCCAGTTCAGTTATCTTTTGGTACTCTTTACTTAGTATCCAAATAATAATGAGTTTTCTCTGGTAGAATCTTAAATATTCTATTTTGCTGGTCCAAGCTACAGATATGGACAGTTTTGGTAGTTCTGCTATTAACATGCCCAGATAATACATTTAGGGTTACCTAAAGAAGTGACATACAGTGGCTCATCCAGATGTTTTTCTCCAGTAGGTTCATCTTAGGCCCTGATGACAGGGCCTTAAAACTTGACAGATATTTGGCACCTAAATTTTAAGTTTTAAGTGATTTTAATGAACATCTCTTTTCTGAATATATCAGCTTTAATGTTTTCTCCTGTTTGGAAAAAAATTGTGATTTAAATAGTACATAAATAGTACATAAATAAATTTATTATAAATAAATGTATCATAGGAATTAATTTTAAAAAGCTTAATGTGGGTGTAGACAAAGGCAAGTTTGCTTGCTTTTTTAAACCATAAAACTTTAAAATAAATTTTGTTGCTTGGCCAGAGTTTGTTTTTAAACACGTTATTTGACTTTCTTACTGCTTCTTGAATGAACTATTTTCTTTTTTAGAGTTTTCACTTCATCAAATTTGATTTAGAAAAGAACCATTTAAATATTTATTTTAGTTCTTTTCCTAGTCCTTCATGGAAGGAGGGCTATTCTATTGAAATGCACTGCAGTGATAGTTTATGCTTCTATTTCCTGAATGAAATATATTTAATGAAACCATAAGCAAAGGTTATATCTTCAGGATTATCATCTCTCCCTACTTTAGAAATATAGTACGAGCGCAGCCGTGGTCAGCTGATAGCTCCTGCTTATGTTCAGATTTAGTGGGAGGAGGGTTGCACTGTTTTAAATGCATAATAGAGCATTCGTTTCGTCATGTGGAAGCAGAGCTCGGTAGAAGCTCCAGGGAGATGAGAGACAGCAATGTTGCCCTAGTGGAAGGGAAGCTTTGTAGCACATTTACCAAAGCACCGTGTCTATGGAAGAAAAATGTGTATCAAGGAATCGTGGCAAAGATGTACTTTGCTTCTACAATGGTAGGGAAATCAAGCAAGAAGCCAAAAGAAGCCTGAGATACAGGTGTTTAAAGGATCGCTGAAGGGTTTTGTGCTTTACTGCCCCTTTGCCTCATTTGGAACCTTCCAGAGAAAATCAGTCTACATATATTTTTAGCTTGCTGTTTCTAGCACCAATATGACAACATAATTCTGTCTTTGTATCAGTAAGCAGCTTTTACTATGTTTTCCTATTTTCTGCCAGCTACAGTTTACAAAGGATGTCACAGCACTGGTAAGAAATGCACAGTAGCCATTTGCTTTATTTATAAGTCATGTTTTTTGTAGATTTGTCATAAAATACAGTCTATTAAACCTGCAAGTTACTGAACTAGATGTTCACAGAAATCCCTCCTTACTGTTAACCTTGCTAATGTGCAATATGTGCTTGTGATGTTTATTTGCTGGGGGGTGGGAGGAAGAGAGTTGTTTTCTTTTATATCTTAAATAAATTTAACTAGTGATGAATGTAGTATTTAGTACATCTGTTTTTGAGTGCCTCGCCCTCCTTTTAGCTCTCAGTACTGGGCTCTTAGGTTGATGACTGCACTTCTGCTTTACAGCATGCTTAAGTGCCAAGCTAAGACTCATTGGTTCTGAATTAAGATATGTTTAAAATAAGAAATAGTACATTTAATTGTCAAATATTGAGTAAATAAAAACTAAAGCTTTTATTGCATTGTCCAACTTTGTGTTGTGGGGTCTCTGTTTCCATTTTAATTATCATAAAAGTTTTTTTAAGCATCTCTAAATGATGTCTTAAATTATTGAAAAAAAATTGAAATGCATGACTTACTAATAGGGACACCTTTATAAGATAAGGAGATCAATGAAATTTACAAAATGTTTATAATCAGGTTTTCTTTTTATGCATTATTAGCTCAACATAAGGTAAGAAGGGAAATAATTTACTAACTTGAATTATTCTGAACTTGGGGATTGTATATGTTTTCACTATATGTTTTTAATAATAAAAATGTTAATTTTTTCCTTTTTATGTAAAATTATTAGCCCATTGGTTAAACTTTACTTATAGCATTATTTGAGAAATTAAGTAATAGCAAATACTAGATATAATTTCAAAAAGTTTTTTTTACTGAAAATATTCTATTTATATAACTAGAATTTTTAATATTTTCATTTTCTTTTATCTGACAGGGATAAAAGAATCCTTTGACTTTTGGGATTTATTATGAAGCTATTTAACCTGTCAGAATCCCAACAGCACTAAGAAGATTAAGTAGGGGAATTTTAGAAGCAGTTGGTAACAAATAAGGGAAAAGATTTTGATGTACCAAAATGTTGTAAAAGGGAATCTTTAGTATTCTTGCAAATTTTACAGTTCACTTGGTTTCTGAACTGTTTTTTCCTCTAAATTGAATCATTAACTAATGTGGTCTTATGTCTGTTGAAGTAAACATGAGAAGTAGAAATTATTGCTATTTTTAGGAATTTTAGATAACACCCTATTTTCATTTGTTCACAGGCATATTCTCAAGATGCCTACTTGAAAGGCAATGAAGCTTATAGTGGCAATGCCCACAATATTCCTGAGCCGCCACCTATTTGCTATCCCTGGCTATCACCGTCTACTTCAGGAAAAGCACAGCCCGTGGAAGTAGCTCCTTCTGACTCTTCGCTGAGCAAACAGCCCGTCAGCCCTCCAGCACTGGCCCAGCCTGGCAGGGCCTACAGAATGGAAGTCCAAGTGCCTCCATCACCTCCAGATGTTGCAAAGTCCAACACAGCTGTGTGTGTTTGCAATGAAACTGTAAGAACTGTCATTGTGCCTTCTGAGAAGGCTGTAGATTTGTCATCTGGTAGAAATAACCTTACAGGCCCATCCCACAGAACGGAAGAGGTCAGGTACGGCATCAGTGAACAGACTTCTTTAAAAACAGTGTCCAGGACTCTGTCACCATCCTCTTCAGTTCCCACTACCCATTTAATTCATCCGACTCCAGTGTCAAGATCAGGAGAGCCTTCTGGAGTTTCTGTTAAATCTGGAAATTATGGGGGACATTCAGAAGGAATCTCAAGCAGTAGGCCTCAAGCAGTGGATACTCCCTCTGTTTCCACTAATCATTATTCTCCAAATTCTCATCAACATATAGACTGGAAAAACTATAAAACCTACAAAGAGTATATAGATAACAGACGATTACACATGGGGTGTAGGACAATTCAAGAAAGACTAGATAGTTTGCGAGCAGCTTCTCAGAACACAACCGACTATAGTCAGGTGGTCTCCAATCGCACTCCGTGGCAGACACGCCGGAGGAGCACTTCTCATGATAGAGCGCCTCAGCCTGTTCAGATCCGACAGCGTAGCGTGTCCCAGGAACGACTGGAGGATCCTGTGCTGATGAAGTACTGGCCAAGAAGTGCGTCTCAAGGGGCACTCACCTCCCCATCTGTTAGTTTTAGGAGCCACAGAACACGCTCATGGGATTATCTCGGCGGGCAAGGCGACACGTCAGAAAAGGCAAATTCGGAGAGCCTTGTGTCTGATTCAAATGGAGATAGAAAACAGACTTATAAATGGACTGGGTTTACAGAACAGGATGATCGACGAGGTATCTATGAAAGATCCAGGCAGCAAGACTTTCATAAGTCTCTTCGAAATTCAAATTTTACTGTGGCTCCCAGTGTTTTAAATTCAGATAGTAGACGAGTGAGTGGTAGAGGAGTGGGATCTGGGTCCCAGTTTCAGAAAGCTTCACCAGATTTAAAAGTATTGCAATCAAATAGAAACTTTCAAAGTACTTATGGAACATCATTGCCTCGAGGTATTTCACAAGACAGGTCACCTCTGGTAAAAGTCAGAAGTAACTCTTTGAAATCTCCTTCTGCATATGTGGCAAAACCATCATTTAATCAGAACTCATTTGTTGCTATCAGAGACCAAAGAGCAGTAAATCACTTATGTTCAAGCAATCTATTAAATCAGCAGTCAAGATTACGTGCTGAAAGTGCACCAGACCATATTGTTGATGCTGGGAAGTCTCCCACTTCATCTTCTTCCAAGCTTGGACTTCAGATGAATGAAAGCTGTTCACCCTCAGATGATTTGGAACCATCTATCAAACAAAATTCACAAGAAGCTGAAATTCCACCTTCAAGCTCTCTAGAGAATAAAGAAACAGTGGTTCTGAGGGAAAAACCTCCATCTGGACGCCAAACACCACAGCCTTTGAGGCACCAGTCTTACATCTTGGCAGTAAATGACCAAGAGACTTCATCAGACACTACCTGCTGGTTACCTAATGATGCACGTCGAGAGGTCCACATCAAGAGAATCGAGGAAAGAAAAGCATCAAGTTCCAGCCCACCTGGTGATTCCCTGGCGTCCATTCCATTTATAGGTGAGCTCCCTGGTTTAAATACATTCTACCAAAATTAATGATTCTCATAGTGTCATTTGGCTGATAACCCAAGCATTTTGTTATTCTGGGAAGACATTTTCAAGGTAAGAAATGGGATCATGTAGATGTCTTCTTTGTAATTCTGTCAGTAGATAACAAGAACATACAGTTCATTACTTCTGATCCATAGATTGCAGAGTTTTCTACTTCTATGTGGATATATTCTCAAAATTTCCAGAAATTTCTCCCAATTCTTTCTGTGCGCCATATTCTTGCCCTTTAAAATTATGTTAGCATCAAGGTTTTCAGCTTAACAATGCAGACTTTCACATTGTGAAAAATTTTATTCTATGCTAAAGAAGGAAAGAAGGAATAGCATTTTTTTAGTTGCTTACTATGATGTGCAAAAAGCTCTGGGGACACAAATAAAATGGTAAGACAAACAAGTCTTTGTGAGTCTTAGGAGCTAATTTTCTAATGGGGGAGACAATGAGTATAAGATTTCAATTGAACACCAAGTGGAAAGGTAACGTTCTCTGGGATGCGGTGGCAAAGCACATGGTGATAATGTGTCGTCTTTAATGTGTTTCTACTGATGAAAATTCTGTTTGGTATCAAACATTTGAAAGCATCAAGGACTTTGGTAAAAATAACTTTTCTGAGCTTTAATAGCTGTAGTTGTAAGGTATATAAAATTAATACAGTGACTCTACAAACTAAATTCTTTTCAAATGTTGATTTAATCTCATATCATCATGGCGATAGCTTAAATTTTTTTTCAAAGCTCCTTCATATTATATTCATTTTGATTATATTGCTGTAACTTTTAAATATTTTACTTATTTTCTTTTGATAGAACAATGTGTTCACAGTGGCAAAAATATGAACTGGTTTCTTCCCTCGTGGAGTTCCTAATTTCTGAGAAAAGATGCTTCCTAAGACTGCGCTAGATATACCATGAAAATGTTAGCCACATTCCATAAGGAAGATTTTTTGTTTTTGTTTTTTTGAATTTTAACAAATCTTTGGAAAAATTAAAATTTTTTGACTTAAAGGAAGTACATTAAATAATTAGCATATTTATTGAGTTTATAATGTGTATAAGGTGCTCTGCTAGGCCATGTGAAGAAAGCCAAAGCAGATAAAATTCTTATTTATGGAACTTAGAGTTTAATTGGGTAAACCCAGTTTAATTTAGAAAAATTAAATGACAAATGTAAGATAAATAGCAATAAAAATAACATAAAATCTATTACTACATATTATGTGTTGATGATTTCACATAGGAATTAATCAATAAGCATTTATGAAGTGCCTACTGTATTCCAGGAAGTATGATAGGTATTGGAGATAAAACACGAGAAGTGATACAGCTGTTCACAGGGGATTTAGTAAGGTGGCACTTGGGTACTCTGGGTTCCATATTATTATTGAGATAGTTCTAGCAAAGTGGACAGAGGACCGGGCCTAAAGTGAGGAAGACTCATTTTTTTGAGTGTAAATTTAGCCTCAAACACTTATTGGCTAAATGACCTTGAGCAAGTCACTTTATCCTGTTTGCCTCAGTTTCCTTATCCGTAGAATACGCTGGGAAAGATCTGGCAATGATAATAGAAGAAAAGGAGGGGGGAACATTTTAGATGTGAAGGAAAATCTGTTCAAAGATAGCAAAATGGAAGATAGGATGTTGCGTACATCAGCACAGAGCACCTGAGAAAGAACATTGAAAAATTAGGCTGGAGCCAGATGGTGAAGGACTTTAGATATATTTCACCCTATAGACTCCAGTCCATGAGCCACCAGAGTTTCTTGATATGCTATAGCATATCATGCCACTAGCTTTGTGGAAGATGGAGCAGAGAGACTAAATGCCAAGAAACATGTTCTTCAAATAAGGAGCTTATAAGAACAGAAGCACCTTGAGTGTGGAAGAACTAGTTTGGTTCTTGTGTGAGCACATTATACTTGAGAATTCCTTGTTGGTTAACTGACAGAGGTGATAGTTAAATGAATGCATATTGTACATAAATGCTCAGTAAATATTTGTTTAATGAATAAATTTAAATAATAGGATGAATCTATTCTCAAAGGGTGAAATTATGGAAAAAAAGAGGCAGTGATCTGATGAATTAACTTATAACTATCATTTCTTCTGTGAAAATTTATTTAAATATAATAAGTGTAGTTCTTTGTAGATTGAGATGATTATTTTATAAATAAAATAATGAAGTATGATATTTAGTATTATTACTTTCCTTTGGCACAATTACTGGCTGGTGGCTAAATAAAATCAGTGTTGAAGTAGAAGGAATACACAGATTTAAATATTTTTAGTCACTTTCTCACTAGTACGCAGTGCTGTGGTACATTTTGTTAATAACTTGTGTCCCTTTAATGTGTAGAATGTAGGTAACTTGGTAGTACTATATAGTATATGGGAGAAAATAATATTTTGTAAACAGACTAAGGAAAATTTGATTTAGGGTCTTTAAAAGTTATCCATATATAGTCTTAAAATTAGCTGAACTTTTCTTTAATTCAGATTCTTTTTATTTTTTCCCCATAAATATGCAAAAATCTCAAACTATGATGGGCTTGTAATTGCTCTATACTATTATGACTTGTTGAACATGAGATCTATATGTTTATTTCTACTTAAAAAAGATAAAAATTAAAAGCATTTTCAATCAACAATTACATTAACTAATGTCTAGGCAGTGAGACTTTTATTATGTACTTTAAATAGAGATATAAATTTTATATACCAGTATTTGTATTAATTGGATACATAAAAATGGAAGCAATTGTTTTTGATAGGGGTGTTAAAAGAAAAAAAAGAGAGAGAGAGAAATGTCATCCATTATCTCCTGTTTCTGGCCATTTTGCCATGGAACCATTTGGATCTTGAAATGTGTTAAGAGATATATACTCTTGGAATAAATGTAAGATTGGAGAAAACTTGGACTTTCAATTAAAGAAATTGTGTCCTCTGTTCACATGGAAAAATATTATTTGGGTAAATTTATATATGTAATTTAACAATTTAGAGAGGACATAATTCTGGAATTATTTTTCTCATGGAACTTATTCATATATGCAAAATATAAAGACTTGTAAATATCATTTGGGAAGAGCGTGTCTATCTCAATTATCTTGTTTTTACAGAAGAAGCCATTTGTTTTACTACTATAAAACAATATGTATAACCTTCAGTGATGTCCTTTTGGAGATCAGTGAGACCTCATTAAAATGTACCAGAAATGGCTTGGTAATAGGTTAGTTACAGAAGAGAAACAGTCATGTCTTGGGTTTTCACTCCCAAATATCAAGAACCACCAGAAGGTACCAGAGAACATTTGGTTAGGAGGGAGTGAAAGCAGCTCTTGGAGATGTTATAAAGTCAAAGGTTACCAAAGATTGCCTTGTTTTCTGTTTGTAGTTAACCTATCCGGACTACATTGAAGCTTGAGATCAGGAAAAACTCGTCCACAAATGGAGGTGCTGCCCCGAAATTGGGGCACTTGGCAGCACTTTTGGTTGTAGTTTTGTGGAGACTATGGTCACTAGGGCTGCTTCCAGCTCTTCAATTCTGTGATTTTGGGAAAGTTCCAATGGAAATAATAATTGCCTTAATCGTAGTTCTCAGTACTTTGAAAACTCCTCTGCTTAGTATGAGTTGACATCATTATATTCCCCGGCTTTTGAATGTGTCGCCTTGTACTCTACCATTGTACATGATGGTGACATTAGTTAGTCATCTATGCTTCGTTCTAGGATAAACTGGACTTGGGTACTCTGCTGAGTAGCATAGAAATGGAAAACGAGATTAGAATTCATACAAGAATCAATACTTTTGGGATTTACCATATTTTCTTAGTAATGTTGATTATACAGATAATTGAATACCATATAAGAATGTATTTTGACAAAAGTAAAGTAAGCTTCGCCAATTTTTGCATGTTTCTTAAGTGGTTTTTAGCATATACTGAAGAGAGTTAATGATTTTTAGACATTCCTAAAGCCTTTTGCTTAAAAGGTTTTGATTCCTTTCTTTGTATCCCCAGTACTTAGCTCAGTGCTTGGCACATAGACATTTTGCAAATATTTGTTGACTTTTATGATTAAAATATTCTTTCCTAGACTTTTTATCCATTTCAAATTGTTGTACTTATACTTTAAAAGATAAAAACCTAAATTTTTATTAGTTTTTATTACACATATTTATAGTGTACTCTTTTTGACTTAAATTCATACCTCATGTGAAATGAATCATTATTTTCTTCAGTTAAAAAAACTTCTTTTAAATAATTTAAAAGTAAATATCAAGTATAGAATATAAATATAGAATAAATCTAATATACCACTATCAAATTAATGTTTATGAATCACAGAAATGCTTCTGTTTTTTACATCAACAAGTTTTAATTATTTTATTGTTCAGATCTTAAATATTTCTTTAACATGTTACTCTTTCAAACTACTATAATTTTGCATTAGATGTACATGCAGTAGAACAGATGATACTAATTTTAAGATAGAATAAAACAATAAATGATCTTGTGTGATACCTTAGACAAACAATTCAGGTTTTTCCATTTTATCCTACCATATTCTGTGTCATTTACTATTAAATTTTTTGCTTTTTAATTTTCTTTTGAAAATAGCATATTCATATACCAAAACAGAATGAGAAATCAAAATACCATCATACTTTTCTCTTTAATACCTACTTTATGTCCTCTACCAAATTACCTGATTAACTAATTAAAACACATTAAATCATCAAAGCAGTTTGACACAGTACAATTATATTATTTCAGAAAACCATTTTTCTGCAATATATTTTATACATTTAAAAAACTTGTATTCTTGATTGATCATGTGTAATGTTCCTGTTCGTCTCCCCTTCCTCCCTCCCTCCCCCCCCGCCATTTAGTAGTATTTTTTTCAGTTACATGAAAAATAGTTTTCAATATTCAGTTTTGGTTTTAACTTCCAAATTTTTTTCTCCCTCCTTCCCCAAAACAGCAAGCAATCTGATATAGGTTATATATGTACATTCATGTTAAAATATATTTGCATATTAGTCATGTTATAAAATAAAAGTCGCAAGAAAGAAAAAGCAAGAAAAAAGTGAAAATAATATGCTTTGACCTACATTCAGTTTCCACAGTTCTTTCTCTGGATCATTGTATTGTTGAGAAGAGCTAAATTACAATTTACAATTTAATTGTCATGAATAATCTAAAAACTCTTAATAGCTTTCTTTCCTATGTATTCATCTTTATGAGCTATGTACATTAATTATTCATTAAAATGCATTTTGTAGGGGCAACTAGGTGGTGCAGTGGATAGAGCACTAGTCCTGAAGTCAGGGGGACCTGAGTTCAAATCTGGTCTCAGACATTTAACACTTCCTGGCTGTGTGACCCTGGGCAAGTCACTACACCCCAGTTGCCTTAGCCAAAAAAAAAAAGTACTTTGTAAAATCACCTAATTGAAATGTACAATGTTTCCTAAGTATGTATCTCAATATTTATAAGTGAATAAATGAGTGAAAAAAAGATTACTTTTATCTATTTTAATAGGTAACTTCAAGTTTTACAATTTACCTAACAACCCTGTTACTATTACTAATCTGACATTAAAGTAAAACACAGTAAAACAGTTTTATTTTTTTATTTATTTATTTTTTTATTTAATAGCCTTTTATTTACAGGATATATACATGGGTAACTTTACAGCATTAACAATTGCCAAACCTCTTGTTCCAATTTTTCACCTCTTACCCCCGCCCCCCCCCTCCCCTAGATGGCAAGATGACCAGTAGATGGGTAAAACAGTTTTAGATTGTTTTAAGAAAGATGAGGGGCAGCTAGATGGCACAGTGGATAGAGCACCAGCCCTGAAGTCAGGGGGACCCTAGTTCAAATATGGCCTCAGACACTTAACACTTCCTAGCTGTGTGACCCTGGGCAAGTCACTTAACTCCACTTACCTCAGCAAAAAAAAGAAAGATGATCTAATTTTTTATTATCCATGATCATGCTTTCATTTTTAGGTTAGTTTCTATTTGTCAAAGTGCTTTTTACTAATCTTTTCTTTCTTGGACTTTTTAATTATATTTTTAGGGGGGAAACCTGTAAACCAGATCTTGGGAAAATTTTAGCCTAAAGTTAATAGGCTAACAGTATGTCAAATGGAAAGCCTAATGTAAAAATATCATGTTTTCCTTTTTAAAAAATTTTTATTAAAGCTTTTTACTTTTCAAAACATGCATGGACAGTTCTTCAACATTAACCATTGTAAAACCTTGTGTTCCAATTTCCCCACACCTTCCCCTAGATGACAAGTAGTCCAATATATGTTAAATCAAATATATGCATACATATTTATACAATTATTGCTGCAGAAGAAAAATCAAATCAAACCAATTAAAAAAAAAAAGCAAAATAAAATGCAAGAAAACAACAACAGAGAGTGAAAGTGCTATGTTGTGATTCACAGTCAGTTCCACGGCTCTCTCTTCTGGGTGTAGATGGCTCTCTTCATCACTAAATAACTAGAACTGGTTTGAATCATCTCATTGTTGAAAAGAGCCATGTCTGTCAGAATTGATCTGTCATATAATCCTGTTGTTGCTATGTACAATGATCTCCTGGTTCTGCTCAAAATGTCATGTTTTCCAAAGCCAAATAGTGATTTTAGGTAGTGTCTGTCATACTGCTCCTGCTTAACTAGTGGAAAAAAAAAAAAGTCAAAACTAGTCAAAAAAAGAAAGTTGGCAAATATTTTTCCCTTGAATATACCTTAACATGGTTTAACTTCTAAATTGCTCATACAGTTAATTGTCCAAATTTGCTCTTATACACAAGCTAACTAATTGATTGGTGCTCATTATTTCAAGCTTTGGTTAACTCCATACTCTTTATCAAAAGACACTACAGGCATCTTGCAGCAGTTGCACAAAATTATTTTGTGCTGTGTTCATTTGTAAGTTATGTAGAGACAGGAGGTGATTTCCACATGACCTGTTTTCTATTGTTAATGAGCGCTGTGATTTGCAGCAGTTTACCAAAAAGTATTGGTATGGGGAAGTAAGCTATCTGATGACAGTTGCTATCAAGTACCATGCTTCTCTTTATAAAATTTTAAAGAGCAGTTCACAAATAGCTATTTTTATTTTCATTTAAAAATACATATGTATATATATTTAAATCATTGACTCCCTAAATCCTTAGATCTTTTCAGTTAAATTCTGACTACTTGATATGTAAAAAATGGAAATGTCTTGTTTTATTCAAGAGGTTTCTGAAAAGTTGCATATCAGATGACTAAATTCAATTTAAAAAGTTAGTCAGAGGAGTGATATATTACAGTAATAAAGTATACACTTCTCTTTATTAAATATATAACTATGCCCCAGTATATCTTCTTAGTTATAAATACACATTTTTATATCTAAAATCTGAGAAAAGGCTGTTCCATCTGTACCTATACTAATAGTAGCTTTAGAGATTTAGATTGGCCATGATTTTTACAAAAGGCTGCTTGTGTTGTTTAATGAAACTCTTGGACTAATTTGTAAGCTGATTCAGTTTTTGTCTTTGTTATGTATTAATTAATTAATTTTGTTGTGTTATCCTGGCAAGCTACCTCTCTAAGTCTCAGTTTATTAATCTGTAAAATGGAGCTAGCATACCATGAATTGTAGAGAACAAATGAGATATATGTATGTAAAAGTTTTTTTGTAACTTCTCAAGTTCTACATAAATGTAATTAGCCTCTGTAATTGTTTTTAAGTATCTCTAGCCATTAAAAAATAAGTTTTTTGAAGGCAAAGACTATTTTTGCTTTTCTGTGTATCTCCCAAGTATGTAGCATAGCACAGTTCTTAACAGTAATGAGAGGCTAATAAATTCTTGTCGATCAGTTAATTTGGTTAAAATGTGAATTTTCTCCTTTTTTTCTGTTTTATATTATACTTCTAAAAATAACTGACCCTTAAATTTTAAATTGGTCTGTAAAATTCATAGCCATATAATTTATGATTAAGTAGCTCGTCTTAATAAATTACAGCATTTGTTTCAAATTTGTGAAAAGCAAATTATTTGCCATATTTTTTCTGATATTAGTTTATTTTTCCTTCATTCATTAAACTTTGTTACAAAATCACTGAGTTTTTGAATTTTCATCTAAAATGTATTAAGTTTTGCAAAATGCAATCTGTCTTTGTAAAAAACAGGCACTAATCTTTAAATTATCCTAGTGTTAAGAATAATCCTATAAAGAGGTTTATACCTTTAAAACCTTAGAGTAAGTCCTTGGTAACAACTTCAAAGTCTTCCTATTATGTTAGCTAAACTGAGTCAGTATGTTCATCTTTCAGTATAGCAAATATAAATTAGTAATTTTATAGACATGTCAGTGAAGGCTTTTTATCTAGATGGTAGAATTCTTAATATTAAAGTTTTGTTGATGGTCAAATTAGGTCCATTATTTGTTGTAGAAACCTTTTCAGTGACGTTTTCTGATCTAATCCATTGACAAAATAATCAAATATTTACCTAAATGGGTTTTGACAATTTGTCCAGTGGCCAAACTTTCACTTTCCATTTTTAAAAATAGAATATTTTCTTTGCTAATTTGTTGCATATTACCTTACAGATGAGCTGACTAGCCCTAGCATTGACCATGATATCGCACATAGTCCTGCTTGTGCTCTCATTTCTACATCCGCCTCTCAAGTGCCCACTCTAACAGTTCCTCCCAGCCTCACAACTCCACTCCCTTTAGTTTGGCGGCAACTACCATGTGATCATGCTAAAAAAAATTACTCCCTCCCAGCCCCATTTTTAGGATTAAATGTAAAAAAAAAGATCAAATCTTTGCTTGTTAAAACAACTAAATCACACATACAAATGCTGAATTGAAATGTATTTTTTAAAGTAAAATTGAAAAAAAAATAATTTCGATGGGTGAAATGATATTAAGAGAGAGAGAAATAGAAATGAATTTTGACAATTTATAAACAGGTTATCCCACAAGCTGTGTCATCACTTGATAATTTTTATGGAGAGTTAGTAGATATCATTACTTCAGGAGTAGTGAAAATGTATATTGATGCTGTCTGAAAACTTGGGAGTTCCAAAGGTCCCATATTAGGAGTTCAGGCCAGCTTTTCATTGTCATTTTCCACATGTTCTGATGAAGTAAGCTGATATGTAATTTTCTAAAATTTATGTAAATTTAAAAACTGCCCTAATAGGTTTCATTTATATAAAGGCTATGAGCACCACAAAACCAATGACTGTATTATTCTTTGGATTCCATATAGCACTTATCATGAAGGATCAATATGCATTTAATCAGCAAATTAAAGGAACAGATTTTAAAAATTAAATCAGCTAATTAAATGAATATGTAATATCTTCATAATATTTATAGTTTTTTATTTGGTGGATTTTTTTTAGTATTTTTATGGTATTTAAAGGCTTTGATTTTAACTCAGTTGGCAAAAAGCTATCAGTATTTAAAATATTCTTGGATTGTGTTACTCTGTTTGGAACATTAGAACCAATTAACACATGATCATTGATTTAGAGCCAGAAGGACTTGAAAGGTTGAGTTCAGACCTCTTATTTGTAAAATAAGGAAAGTGATGTTCCAGAATGACTTAGTGGGATCATGTAGCTCTGAGTGTTGGAGCTAGAATTCAGACATCAAAGCTCTAAAGTTTTTTTTTTTAATTAACATTTCACTTATATTAATGATTACATATTCTAGTAAATTTCAATGAATGTGGTGCTCATTATTCTTCCTTTTATACTTTTCCTCTCGAGGTTGGGGAGGGAGGACCAGGAAAGGACTCAAAAACTTGTTCAAATTTCAAAAGAAATAAATTTAGCTCTAGTTTCTAGAAATTCACTGTTTCCCTTAATCTATGTTTAGTATATTTTTGATATTGTTGGAAAAGCAAGTATTAATGTTAACTTGTTACATATTATTCAAAAATATGAATTGGGGGATGGGATAAGGGAGGAAAAGAAACACTATGAATGTGAAAAGGAAAATAAATAGCAAAAATGAGTCAAAGAACAGATTGTTCTACTAGATTATTGTGAAAATTGATTTGCTGGATTGGATGAATTCATTCTTGATTTAAATTATAAATTAAAGTTCCTCAAAGATAATACACATTAATTATGTGCTTTTCTTATGCCATAATTATATCAACCATGAAAAGAATTTCTTTAGACTCTGTTTCTCATATTCATAGTTATCTTTCTATGTTTTTGTTCCACTCAATTCCATTGGGCATAGGAGATACCAAATCATAGAATTTCAAGGCTAGCCCCTACTACATAGTTATGGTAAGAGTTTGGGTGACCTACATTAAGGTGCTAGTAATTTAGCTGTCTCTAAAGACCCCAAGGTCTTTGAACTCCATCTCTTTTGTGGTATACTATTCTGCTATCTCCACATTCTCTCTTTGAAAAATAATCTATTATTTTAAAAAAGAAAATTAGAGTGGGATTTGTAGGTAAAGTGAATACACCATACTCCCAGGTTCCCAACTTGGTATATCTAAAAATGTCAGTATTAGTTTTGTCTAAAAAGATTCCACCTATATCTGTATCTAAATTTTATAGCATCATTAGATTTGGTTTGGTAGTTATTCCATATATACACCTATACATCAAGGAAGCTTTTAAAAAACTAGAGACATATTACTAGCCTTTCTTCTCCTTCCAAAAGATTGTAGGGCAAGTAATGGGGAGGAGCATAAGAAAATGAAGAACATGGACCAACAAGCTGAGAAATAGTGTGGCAGGAGAGTAGACAAAATCACTAGAAACCCAAAGTGTAAGATACTCTTAGGACATTCTCTAGGTGTGTGGAATAGGTGAAGTGGCTGTTTGTTGCTGTTTTCTTTTGGCCATCTGACATTTTAACACTAACCTGTTTAAATGTTGCTTTAGAGATAAATATTAGAGTCTTTACTTATTGGAAAGTCATCCATTGAATTTACCTGAGTACCTCATTCATAGACTCGGGGAATCAGAAAATCATTCAGCATATATTTGATTGAGTTGAGCCCCAACTGTACACTGAACAATATGCCCGCTGCTGGGAGAGAAGCGAGAGTTGTGAGCTAGAGTCTGTGATCTTGGATGGCTTTCCAGTGAAGATATAAAATGGAGAACAATTCTGTCTAATCCATGATATTTCACTTTCTTTATTCTCCTACTTCCCTAAATAAGCCTCAGCTGCTTAGTCTTCATCCTCTTCCGCCTAACTCTGAATAACCCTATCCTACCAAATGTCTATTCCTTATCAATTTCATTGGTATATTGAAGCTGGAGAGGCCTCTGCAGATTATCTAGGCCTATATTTCTCATTTTACGTACAAGAAAACGATCCACAGAGGGTCTTAAGTCACAAAGCAAGTCACTGGAAGAACTGGAGCTTGAACCCAGGGCAAATTCCACTGTACCCCACCCAGTCTTCTTTTCTACATTCTCTTGGTAAACTTAAATCTTTTTTTTTTTTTTTTTTTTTTTACTCCAAATCTAGATTGCATCCCCCAACTAATATTTCCCTTTAACTCAAACCCTCATTTTCTAAATCCAGTTAAATAAGCATATTAAGTGTTTTCTCAGTGTAAAATGCTGAGGATAAAAAAGCGAAGTAATATGAAGAGGAAAAATACATTAATAGTTGAGGGAATCGGGAAGTAGCATCAGTTAAGGATGACTAAAGAACACTATTTGGAAGCTTCACATTTAGTTCAACTCAATGTGTACAAAATCAAACTAGATGTCTTTTATACCTATTCCCCCTTTCTCCCATATCCCTTTAAATTGTTTCCTTCTCTCAGTAATCTTAGTAATTTTATTTCATTTACTTCGTATCATATATCTGGTTTGTCACCAATTGGTAAATTTTTTCTTTTGTGCTTTCATATTCATTCTTACTGCCATTAACTACATTATTCTTATCTAGATAATATTAACAACATCCTCCTATTTGCCATCGGTTCTGACTTTGAAGAATCATAGGGATTTGGTCCATATTCATTTTTTATAATCAAATTGTCTATTACTTTGCTATGCAGAACTTGAACTTAGTTGAATAAATCAACTAACGACCCCCTATGTAGAATTTTAAACTGGAAGAGTCATCTAGTCTAGTCCTTATATTCTAATACTCATTCTGGCATTTGTGCCTCATGCATTTAATTTTATTTTCACCTTGACAGCATCTCTTCATCTAACCCACAAAAACCTCAGCTTTTGCTAAAATGTAGCTCTATCTATAGCATTCCTCTTATCTATTAGTTTATTAACCCTGTCCAAAAAAGGAAATAATGAAAATAGGCGATTGTGCTAAAAGCTATTTTTGGCAAAACCATCCTGGCTCTTTAGAATCATTACTTGTTTGCTGACCATCTCTTTCACAATTCTTTAATTTTCCTAAGAATCAAAATCTAGCTCACTGGCACTGACTTCACTTGGCCTTGTTTGCAACTTCTCTATTTTCTTCCCTTTTTTGAAAATGCAAATGTTGACTCTCTCCAAACTTAGAAATAACTCTTTTGTTCATCAGTTTTTCTAATCTCTCTGAGAGTGGCTTGGTAATCTCGTTGACCATTTTTTTGGTACCTGAAATGTTCATCTGGACCAGGTGATTATATCTCATTAAAGCATCTAGATGCTCTCTTACTGTCTTAAGATAAAGCTATATGAGAATTACTTGAAGAAATACATTTATATTATTAAATCAACTAGATTTTTGTTTGCCAAAAGATAGTTCATCCTACTTTATTTTTGGCATGATTTTTTTTATTATTAGGAGTTACAAGCATCATCTATATAGGAAGATAAACAGTTTAATTTTATTAAATCTCTTGTAGTTTCTCTTTCTGTTTTACTATTTTATTTTTCTCTTGAGTCTTATATTTAAAAGTCAGATTTTTTATTCATCCCTGTTCTTTTCATCAGGAATGCTTGGGAGTTCTCTGTTTCAATGAATGACCATTTTCTCTCTGAAGGGCTATACTTACTTTTGCTTGGTAGATGATTTTTTATTGTCATCCTCGCTCCTTTGCCCTCTGAAATATCATAGTCTAAGCCCCCTGATCTTTTAATATAGCAGCTGCTGCTAAATCTTATGTTATCCTAAATAGGGCTCTATAATATTTGAATTTTTCTCTGTGAATGCTTGCAATATTTTCTCCTGGAAAGGTCTGGAATTTGCTACACTATTTGTACAATATTTTCATTTTGGGATCTCTTTCAAGAGGTGACTAATGTATTTTTTTAGTTTCTGTTTTACCCTCAAGTTCTTGAATATCAAAGCAGTTTTCCTTGATAATTTCTTGATCATGGTTTGCAGGTGGCCCAGAGTTCTTAAAAGTTTTCTTCTTGATCTATTTTCTAGGTCAGTTATTTTTCAGTGAGATGTTTCACATTTTATTCCTTTTTTTTTTTTTTTTTTTTTTATTTTGCTTTATCCTTGATGTCTCATGGTGTTAACTTTCATTCGCCCAATCCTAATTTTAAAAGAATTATTGTACCTCGTTTTCCATTTGCCCTATTCTGCTTTTTAAGGAATTCTTTTCTCCAGGGAACTTTTGTATATTATTTTCCATTTTGCCAGTTCTGTTTTTTTTAAGGAGTTCCTCTCTGCAAAAGAGTTTTTGGGCCTCTTTTTACCATTTGCCTCTTAAAAATATATAGTGTTATTTTCTGCATTTTTTGTGTGTCTCCTTGACCAAGCTGTTGATTCTTTTTTCATGATTTTTTTTTTTTTTTTTTTGTGTGTGTGTGTGTGTGTGTGTCACTGTCATTTCTTTTCTAAATTTTTCTTCTCTTGATTTTTAAAATCCTTATTGAGCTCTTCCAGGTAATTTTTTTTCTGGGCCCAGAGATCAATTCACAGTTTTCTTTGAGGCTTAGCAGGTAGCAGTTTTGTCTTTGTTGTCTTCTTCAGAGTTTCTGTTTTGATTTTCCCTGTCATCATAGTAACTTTCTAGGGTCAGCTTCTGTCGATTTGTTTGCTCATTTTTCCACCCTATTAATGTTGAGCTCTGCTCCCAGGGTGAAGGGGATATTGTCCCAAGCTTTGGGGTTTTGGAGCAGCTGTTTTCAGAGGTAGGTCTCTGTAAGTTTGCAGTTCTTCCAAGGTGGTACGATTTACTGCTCTCCTCACTTGTGCTTTGTCTGACCACCCTGGAGCTGTGCCTGGACATCCACTCACCTCAGAATACAGACTGGTCTTTGTTCTTGGGCCTTCTCACTCTGGAACCAAGACTGGATCTGACCCTTCTCCCTCCCCCCATGCTATCTCGGGACTCAGCACTTAAGCACCTGCTGCTCATTTAGTTGTCCCTCCACAATCACTCAGTGCCCCCAGCCTTTCCTGTCAGCCTCAGTTGTGTTGTGCTGGAAGTGTCCATCCCACCTTTTGTGGGGGATGTTTTGAGGGGACCTTGGAGAACTCAGGCAAGCCTTCTTCCCCATCCTGACTCTGTCCCACCCTGTGGTCTCCTTTTTCTTAAATGACTCTCATAGCCCACTCCACAGTGCCTACCCAGACCTGCTCATCTCTTCTCGAGCTTCCCATAGCCCTTGTTCCAATCCCGACGTACTTAGCTGAGGCTTCTCTTCATATTTCCCCCAGTAGTTGCTGCTTTTCCCTCATTCTTATCTTCTGTCATTCAGACCTCTTACTCGGTTCTTCCCTGGTTCCCTCTCCAGTCTCCTCTCCAAGAACAACTCTTTTACATAGGATTGGGCCTGCCCTCCCTTCTCCAGTAGATCTCCCCAGCCTTCTGACCATTCTCTCCTTTTCTCTCCTTCCCTCCCCACTGGCTGCTTTCCTGCCATTTACCATCATGTCCACTTCTGCCCCAAGCTTTTTTGATGCCGCCCTCCCTGCTAGCTGTCACCCTGTAGACATTTCTCCTCCCCTTTGTGGTAAAACTCTTTGAAAAAGCTCTTTCTGCAGCATTTCCACTTCCTTTCCTCCCTCCCAGAGAGTCTGCAGGCTTCCAGCCTCCTTGTTCACTGAAACTGCTCTCTGCAGATTCACCAGTAACTTCTTAATGGCTCCATCGAATGGCTTTTTTCTGACTCCCAGTCTTTCTTGGTGTCTGCAGCACGCCACACTTGGATATTCATTCCTTTCTGAGGTTTCATGACCCTACCCTTTCCTATCCTTCAATATGCTTGAATACTCCTCAGTTCTGTTAGTCTCAGTCTCTATTCGTTTTTTCTTCTGTTCCATACCCATTAGTTACTGTTGCAACTTTTAAGACTCTGTCCTGGGCCCTTTTCCTTCTCTCTCTATTATTTCCCTTAGTGATTTTCTTAGCTAGTATAGGTTCAGTTATAATATCTATGCAGGTGATTTCCAAAGTTAAATATCCAGCCCTGATCTATCCCAAGTTCCATCCCAATTGCCTTTTGGACATCTTATATTAGCTTTCCCATAGAACCCTCAAATTCTGCATATTCAACATGGAACTCATTCCCTGAATTTTCCTATTAGTAGCTACTTTTAGCACACTTATCTGAGCCACTGTCACTTGTCACTTCAGATCCCTCCTGACAGCTTTCATATACATTTCTCTCCATGTGGAGTGGAGACCTATCGCCTAGACTGCTGGAATAGCTTACCTGCTAAATGGCCTTTCTGCCTCAAGGCTCTCCCTTCTCAGATGGATCTAATACTAACTCCAGGAGCCTCCCTATCAATAGTCATATTTATCATTTAAAGTTCAACAAAAATTCAGCTCTTCCTTCTCTCTTCATTGTCTTACGCTTTACTGCACGCCTTAGTGCAGTCACACTAGCCTGCTTGTTCTTTCACTGTCTGTCTTCCATGGCTGGGATGCTCTCCCGTTTCACTTCTGCCGCTTGGTTTTGGGCCCCATAATTGCTAGTACCCCTGTTTTCTGCGATTATCTTACATCTCCTCATCTGTATATCCTGTATATACCTAGTTATTTATATACTTTTTCACCGTTAGAATGTCAGCTTTTTGAACATCAACAAATTGCCCAGTATACATAGTAAGTATTTAATATTTGCTTGCTATCTGACTCACTAGGATATTTAGTCCAGAGAAAAGAAGACTTGAGGAGAGAGCAGTAATTATCCTTGAAGTATTTATTTGAAAGATTTTCGTGTCCAAGAGGAATGAGGTTTTTTCTGTGGGCTTTAAGGGACAGCTGTCCAAAAATAGAAAGGACTTTCTCCTGAAATCCTGAGTTTCCCCTCATTTGAGCTTAAAGTAAAAACTAAATGATCTGTTGATAGTTTTAACTGGATTCTTGGCCAATTATGATTTGAATTGAATGGACCTTGAGATTTTGTTAATTTGAGATTCCAATTTTCTGTTTAAAAAATATATATATAATCTTGAGACCCCCCTGCTATCTGTACCTTTACTACTAACATTCACTATTATGTTTTTAAACATTTCTTATTGCTAATGTGTTAGGTCAAATTTATCATATGATTTAGCTGTATTTTTGTGTACTTTCTACCTGTCTTACAGGACCTAATATAATTTTATTATTGTGACTTAGTATAGAACTTTGCTTATTGCAGCTTTGTTTTATGTCATGTCTGCCAATATCACTTGGTCAATTTTTTTTCATGATTTCTTAAGTAAGAAATATGTATTGTTTTCAAATACAGTACCAACATTTGGGTTATTGGGGCAATTCAGTTTCACATAAAAGAAACTTGTTAGCTAGTTTCTATTTATTCTTTGATCTTTCTCTAGCAAAACAGATGTAAATTCTTTAGTTATATTGCAGGTAAGAGGTCTCTTTTGCCCTCACAGTTTCTTTGCTTTGCCTCTACTTCATAGCAAATTAGAAAAGGGGAAAAAAACATAAATAATAAGCTTATTACACATTTTCACTTGAAGAATGTTTTTTTTTCCTGCTGCATACTTCCCTCTTCCATCCAGTTCTTTTGCTGATAATCAATTACATTAAAAGTACTTGACAAGTAATAAAAAGACATTGTAAGGGTTCATGGTTTTTATTTATTTTATTTTTTTTTTGGTAGTTATTTTATTTTTCCAGTTATGTATGTACAATGTTGGGAGAGAAAAAACAAAAGGGAAAAATCACGAGATTTTTAAAAAAACCATAGCATATGTTGATCTACATTCAATCTCCATAGTTTTCTTTCTGGATGCATCTGGTGTTTTCTATACAAAGTTTATTGGGATTGCCTTGAATCACTGAATTGTAAGAACCACCAATTCTTTCATGTTTGATCATCACACAATCTTGCTGTTA
Organism: Sarcophilus harrisii; assembly: GCF_902635505.1. Lineage (NCBI taxonomy): Eukaryota > Metazoa > Chordata > Mammalia > Dasyuromorphia > Dasyuridae > Sarcophilus > Sarcophilus harrisii. Next base: position 229,593,466 of record NC_045430.1, read on the forward strand.
CTGTGTACAATGTATTCCTGGTTCTGCTTGTTTCGTTCAGCATCAAGTTCGTGTAAATCTTCCCAGGTCTTTCAAAAAACAGCTTATTTGTAATTTTTTATAGAACAATAATATTCCATTACCTTCATGTAATTTATTCAGCTGATGGACATTTGCTCATTTTCCAGTGTTTTGCTACCACAAAAGAGCTACTATAAATGTTTTTGTCTGTGTGAGTCCTTTTTCTTTCTTTATGATTTCCTTGGGATACAGACCCAATAATGACATTGCTGGATCAAAGGATATGCAGTTTTATAGCTCTTTGGGCATAGTTCCAAATTGTTCTCTAGAATGGTTGAATCAGTTCACAATTCCACAAACAATGCACTAGTGTCCCAGTTTTCCCACACTCCCTCCAACATTTATCATTATCTTTCCCTGTCATCTTAGCCAAACTGAGAAGTGAAAAAAGGTACCTCAGTGTTGTATTAATTTACATTTCTCTAAGTGACTTAGATCATTTTTTCATATGACTATAGATGGTTTTAATTTCATCATCTTAAAATTGTTCATATCCTTTGACCATTTATCAATTGGAGAATGTCTTGTATTCTTACAAATTTGACAGTTTTTTATATATTTTAGAGATGAGGCTTTTTTCAGAAACATTGCTTAAATTTTTCCCACAGCTTTATACTTCCCTTTTAATTTTGTTTGTTGGTTTTGTTTGTGCAAAACCTTTTTAATTTAATGATCAAAACTATATGTTTTGCATAATGTTTTCTAGGGTTTTTTTTTTTTTTAGTCATAAATTCCTCTCTTCTCCAAAGATCTGATAGATAAACTATCCCTTGCTCTATTAATTTGCTTATGGTATCATCCTTTATGCCCAAATCACATCCCCATTTTGATCTTGTTTTTGTATAGGATGTGAGATGTAGGTCTGTGCCAAGTTTCTGACATATTATTTTTCAGTTTTCCCAGAATTCTTTGTGAAATAGGGAGTTCTTATCCCAGAAACTGGAGTTTGGGTTTTAGTTTTTGTTTTTTCCCCCAAATATTAGGTTACTATAGTCATATATTATTGTGTCATGTTTATCTAACGTATTCCACTGATTCACAGCTGCTTTATAGAGTTTTAGGTTTGACACTGCTAGGCTACCATCCTTTGTATTTTTTTCATTAATTCTTTTGATATTGTTGTCCTTTTGTTCTTCTAGATGATTGTTACTTTTTTTTTTTTTTAGCTCTATGAAATAGTTTTTTTGGCAGTTTGATTACTATAGCATTGAACAAGTAGATCAATTTAGATAGAATTGTCATTTTTATTATATTAGCTCAGCCTACTTATGAGCAATTGATATTTTCCAGTTATTTAGATAGACTTAATTTGTGTGAGAAGTATTTTATTAATGCATTCATATTGAAGGAGTAATATTCCCTTTTTAAAATAATTCAGACTGATGAAGGGAAAGGCATTTTTAGGTTAATGGAACTTCTTAATTATAAAATATTTACAAAATCAGGTAGAAGTTTAAAAATCTTGACAAATGAGAAACAATTATTCAAAAACAGTGAAATTCAGTAGCAAAAAATCATACCTACCATTTAAATAGCACTTTGAAGTTTGTAAAATACACTGTCTCATTTGAGGCTCACAAGAAGCCCTGTTGAAGTACTGCAAATAAAATAAAAATATTTCCCCATTTTTCAGATAAGGAAACTCATACTCAAACTGGATAGCACACTATCCAGAATATGCTATTCTGTCTTCTGTTTAGAAGGCATTATATAGAAACAAAACAACATGAAAAAAACAGGAATAAAATGAAATGTACTATATATGATAGCTACCATTTATGTAGCCCTTTAAAGTTTGCAAAGCATTTTATAGATATTATTTAGTGAGCTAAGAAGGGCTATTACTCAAATCCTATAATTAAGCACTAATTAAGAGGGGTCAAGTCTCAGACCTTTTTAGTTATGTGACCCATGGCATATCATTCGACCTTTAAAAGGCTCAGTTCTGTTGTAACTACATGAAAACAATTGTTCAGAAAGATCTCCATATGTTTACACGAGCTGCTCTTATAAAGCCCACTGAATCTATTAGAGTAATTAATGGTACTGACATTTTGTTCTGAAGAAAAAAGCTCTGTCTGATGTACAACTTGAGAAACTTTTTGGAGAATATTTTGTAGATAAAATTAAACAATACAAAAGGGGAAATAATTTGCAGGCCATAAGAACTCACCCATTTGGAATAAGGGAGCATAACAGTGCAGGCAAAATACTATCTGTGGATTGATCAGGATTAACTGAAGGAAAATTCTGTCTAGATTAGCAGTGCTTGAAGTGTATACCCCACTTGCACAAAGTCATCTACAAAAGGGCACACTAGAGATTTTTCAATGCTTTCAGTGGCTACAGGATCATTTGTTTCTTGAGATTGATGATAGAAGAGAAATTTTCTCTGGCTTTTATAAAAGTAAAGGTTGGACCATTGCAGGTTTTGCTGCAGTTAAAATCGATTTTATCAGAACATATTTGTGGGTCTTGTTTCTTCACACCAGGAATCTTGTTTTGTCTCAGACAACCAGGAGTTGGACTGGAGCTCCCCTGACCCCTGTGACCCTGCCCTCCCACCAAAGCCACGAGTGTCTTGCTCCCCTGAGGCCTGAAGGCCATGGAACCTTGGGGCCGCCCCCAACTGCCAAGCCTTTGAGAAGTTAGACCAGTTGGCTGCCCTTACCTGCAGAAGCTCTCCTCCGAGAGGTGGGGGATGGTGCTGGGGAAGATGGGAACCACCGAGTTCTTCGCAATGCCTGAGCAGAGAGGCTGGGGCTGGTTGATCATGGACCCCGAGAGCCCCTGTTGCCAGCTCTGCTCTCTTCTCACCGGTAGGACTGACTCACAGGCAGGGGGCTTAGAGGAGGGTCTTGTCCCACAGTAGAACCTCATGCAGAGAGGTCTGGCCCATCATCCCTTTAGCCACCTGAGCATGGTCAGGAGCCAAAGTGGGCCTGGTTCTCTCCCTCTTCCTCTATCTCTTCCCCCCAGCTGGTTCTTGTTTCGTGCGAGTCTGTGGGTCAGGATGTGGGCTCTGTGCCTGTGCAATCCTTTAGCCTTTCAGGGGAGATGGGCTTAACGAAGAAAGAGTTAAGGGAGATTTCAACATGGGCCAGAAGCAGACTTGAGAGGCTCTTGCCTCAAGCCAGAGTTGTCAATATTTGGCAAGGGACCTGCCCACCTGCCTCCTTGATCACGAGTGACCTAGAAGCATGCTGGCATCCATGAGACCTCCCCCCCCACCCCCTTGCTTCTCTGCAGCCAAAGCCACTGGAACGTGTAATCTGGTTAGGCTCTCGTCACCTCCAGAACAGGCCTTCCTGGCAGCACAGGGTCCTGAGGTGGGCTGGGATGCTGGCAGGGGACTGGGCAGCGGGCTTTGTGGATGAGCTTTGCTGTGGGCTGCATGGGAAGCCTGGAATACTTGAGACTGAACTTGGCTCTCAGCACATTTCCAGCAGACCAACTTTCTGACTTAGATGTATTTAAAGCAGTTTGCCAAAATATATAGCCATATAGAGAACGAGAGACAAAACAGCAAAAATATGACCTTGAACATCCCACAAGATACATGTGATGGATAGAGCGGCAACGAGGAGAAAATCATGACTGAGCCAGAGGGTGCCGGGCCAGGGGTGTCCTTCCCAAGATCCAGATCTCCAAAGGGCCAGGGGAACCAGGATCAAATGTATCTGAGGAAAGTTTCACACCTGGAGTCAGAAGGATTGGAGTTCAGATGGCCTCTGAGACTGGACTCCAAGCTATGTGACCCTGGGTAGGTCACTTAACCCTAATTGCTGAGCCCTCCCCCCAAAAAAAGGTATAACACAACCTAAATAATGTTGCGTGGTTTTCTAAGGATTTATTTTGATTTGACTTTAACACTGTATAACTCTCTCCCTTCACCTCCTCCCCACACATTGCTGTGTTTGATTTTTGAAGCAGTACATTGTGCTTACTTAAGTCCAGACAGTTTGCTGCTTGGTCAAGGACACAAAACAGGCACTCTTCTCGTTTTGGGAAACGAGATGCAACGTGATGGGAAATAATGCATCTTTTGATATGGGGCAGCCATACTGCCTTCAAATGTTGGATAACATTATGTAGGAGACCTGAATGGTTTATTCTCAAGTTGTACCAAGAACCAGAAGCCACAAAAAGTTAGGTTCCGCCCAACATTATTAATAAAGTGAATTTTCAGTGGTTTAGCTCAAAAGTGCTGCAGAGGGAAGTCTGAACTTGGTGAAGATGGCGTTGGAAAATGAGTAAACACATCACTTCTGTTTGGCACCCTTTAAGACCTTTGCCCAAGGCAGGTAGAAGTCATCAATGTTGTTATTTAACTTCTGATGCTTGTAACTTCACAATCTCCACCTCATAGTGATGTGCATCAAGCTCATGTTCCTTGGTTTTCTTCTTCCTCTTGTTACTGTTCCAGTTTCCACTCTGCTCCTTCTGTGCCTCTAGCTACAACATGTGACCATCGTTAGGAGCCCTTCTTACCATAACGGAATTTGATTAAAAAAATAAAATTCCCAGTTAAATTTTCATAATAGCAAATTTTTCACTGGCTTTTCTCACATGAGTTTTTTTTAAAAAAAAATTCAGTTATTCAAAGAATTTTTACATTGTCTCTGATTAAAAACAACATTACAATTTAGGAAATTTCCAAAATCAGAGGTTCTTGATTCTACTTTTATTCACCATTAGGTAGGAGTGTCTTTAAATAACTACCAAAAAAATTGCTGCAGAAAACACATTTCAATAAATACAATAGAATTATTTGAGATTACTTGTTTTAGTTTTTAATGTTTCTGTACATTTGAAATTATATAGTGTTCTTTTCTGTGGTATGAAGTATAGGTGAAATTTTTCTGAAACATCTGTTGTTTTTTAGAATTTATATTAAATAATCTTTTTTGAATATATGTATACCAGTCAGAGGAAGTCCCATGCAGTATATATGTGTTTATATTTTTTATATGTGTGCTTAATTTTGCAACTATTTGGAACCAATTTATTACAGGTACTATGATTTAAAAATCAGCTGGGTGAAGTTTAAGAGGATGTTATGGCTAATTCCTGACTTGGTGGTTATTACGTCTTTTCTTTCTAATGAGATCTACAATTCATCACTTAATTTAAATTTCTACCAACTGTTTTAACAAATAACAATTCCACTCATTTCTAATTTTAAATATAAAAATACATCCTATTTGTTGTAGTTGTAATATTAGTCCTATTTCCTTGAGAAAAATATCCCCACCACTAACTAGAACTCTTTACTTTAGGAACTTTTGGGTTTTTTTAGACTTTGTGAATTGTTTCATCTGCTAACATCCCCTTTTTTTGGGGGGGGGGGAAGCAGAATATTACACCCATTAGCAAGACTTTATTTATTTTGAATTGTTAGCTCAAAAATATTTTTCTGTCATTTCCATAACTACCAAAGCAAAGGAAATAACTTCATGACATAATAATCTTCTGACATTCTAATATAAAACAATTCGTGATTTTTCTTTTGTGCACTTATGTTTTTATATAGTGAATACATAATCACATCTTCATTTGAATTTTTATTTCATTTCAAAAGAATAATTACCTTTGCCTTTTTACATGATTAATAGGTTTTTTGAAATCTCTTTACTGAATCAAAGTATCTATTATGTGTTTATTGTAGTAATATATCAATACTTCCCCAAATTGAAGACTTCTTAGTATTTAAATTTTAATTTTGTCTCTGAGGAAAAGTGTTTATTTACCTAATATTTGTTTTATTTGTGTGTATGCATATATTTATTTATTTGACATACATACACATGCACATTCATATACATGTCTTCACAGTCTCTACAGTGGCCTCTAAAATCTTGAATGGTTTCAGGAAATTAGAATGTGAAGAGATAGTCAGTGAAGTTTTGACAGATTAAATTGTATGTTTTGGTACTTTTTGAAAAGAGAATTCAATTTTAATCAAGTTTTCTACTCTTAACCTCATTGAATAATATAAAACATGTTAGAAGTACCCCTGAAATGGAGGGGGTAGTATTATTTAAAGTATACTTCATTTTCTTGTATAATCAGTTAATGAAAAAAATGAATTTAGTATATGGAAATACTAACTTTATGGTAATTTTGATATTTTTTTTCTCATTGTTTTATAATTTTCTCTTGAATGTCACTTTATACTGAGTTGGACTTGAAATTGAACTATTAAAGTGAAGATTCAAAACTAATTACTTTGATAGTTATTTGTTTTTTTGTGCAGAGAATATGTTTAATCCAATTTAATGTTTTGAATTACTGTATTTTATAATGGTGATAATCAGTTTTAAATTTCATTGGTTCCTCTCTTTACTAAAATAGTACTAGAGAATAAGATCACATCTGCCCCACCTTCAGGTTGGGTTATGACTAATTAATCTAATTTTAGTCTCTGCCAAATTATTCTCTAGTTTCTGGTTTGTTAATGACACCATTTAATAGGTTAATATATTGTATTTTACTTCATAGATGAGCCAACCAGTCCAAGCATCGATCATGATATTGCACATATTCCTGCGTCTGCTGTCATTTCAGCATCCACCTCTCATGTGCCCACTATAGCGACGATTCCTCCAAGTCTTACAACTTCAGCCCCTTTAATTCGACGTCAGCTATCACATGACCATGGTAAGTATAAATTAATGCCCAGTTCTGACTTCACTTTGTTTTTTATCTAAGAGGTCATGATATTTTATAATTTTCATTGTCAGTGCAACAACTCAGAACCCCAACTGTATACATCTTAAATGTTCAATTTGTTCATTTATCTAGGATCTGTTGGACCCATCCTAGATGGCCAACGCAACTCAAAGACTGAGAGATCAAAATCATATGATGAAGGACTGGATGATTATAGAGAAGAGGCAAAAGGGTGAGTCCTGAGTGTTTGCATACAACTTCTCTGGGTAGAGATTTTGAGATATTCCATTTTAGATTTTTTCATATACAACATTTAAAAGTACAAAAAACTAAGTCACCCCTAATAAACAAATACATTTTATCAGATGTTGTACAGAATGAAAAAACTAACTTTAATATGGTCCTATAAGTGCACCTAAAGATTAGGTCCCTTTGGGACTGTCAAAGCAGATGAGGTACTTATGAGGCAAAAATAGAGTAAGGTATATAGAATCCTGGTTGCCACAGCCAGATAATTGTAATTAATAGGGATCTTTAATTACTACTTCAATCAGGAAAGAAAAGTTTATAAAAGTGAGAGGTTATTTAATTATGTTTTCGCTCACCCTTTAAAAAATCCTTTTAGAATAATACTGAATCAACTTTTTATTAAATGTTAGTTCTCCCATATGACCCAGGAAGAATATCCGTATGTGTTATAAGCAGGTATTATTTATTTCCCCAACAGGTCTTTTAAGCATGTATCTAGCTTGAAAGGAATCAAGGTAAGTTTTTATTCAAGCATATTATAGTTGATTTTGCTTTTTTTTTTTTTTTTTTTTTTACTAAAACTCACTCATTTTGATCATGAATTTGAGTGCAAGAAATCAACCTATACCAATTCTTTGATAATTTGAATTTTTTTTCAGGGAGCTCTCAGTATGGTGGAAAGTACTTAATCTAAGCTCATCTCTTCATCCAATTGTTATAAAATACATATTTGTCAAGTATGCTACCTCATTCTTCCAAATATTCCTAAATTATTTAAGCTAAATGTGGCGGGGAGGATGGAGAAATCAATGTAAAATACTGATGGAAATTCATTTTTGTTTCTTTTCTGTTATTCTGTCAAAAGCTTTGCTAACCAAGTGTATATGCTTTTATTAAGATATTTTTTAAGGACTTCCATGCAAAAATAAATTGCATTCTGACAGGCAACAGAATGCAGAGGATGTTTCAACCTACATAGGTAGAGGGAGTTTCCTCACATAGGGGATCTCTCTACTAATCAAATCACAGAGCTCGTAAGAATTGGTGAAGGAAAGGTAGGTACAGCTTCCAGGTGATTCAGAGTTGCTAAAGAAGTTGTAAAGAAGTATTCATTAGATTCTAAACAAGTTAGTTTAAATCATTCTTGAGGAATTTGAAAGTTGAATACATAAGATCTCATAGGACTAGTCTATATTCCTAGATTCCTTCTTCATACAAATTATTTTAAAGGGGAAATAGATGACAAGTTATTGTGTTTTTGTGTTTTTCTGTAGGTGTTAGACAGCCAAAAATCTTCAGAAGACTCTGGGTCCAGAAAAGATTCCTCTTCAGAAGTATTTAGTGATGCTGCCAAAGAAGGATGGCTCCATTTTCGACAACTTGTCCCTGATAAGGGAAAGGTATTAAAATTTAAAGCTATTGTTACATATCCAAGAGAGTTAAGCACATAGCAAATTAAATCTTTAAGTAAAATCTGTAGCTACCCAAGGTGAAAACTCCACAAAAATTCAATCATTCATTTGACTATTTTGAAACATTGACTGATTTTGAATTTTGTACTTTTGTCCAGAGACTAAAGCAGTATAGCTGCAAAGGTCCTAGAAAGGAAGGAATGTTCTTTGCTTTGATCAATATATATTAATTCACATATCAGGCATTTTTTGAAAATCCATTTTTATTTTGTTATAAATTAAATGTATTCAAGTTTTATCTAGATATTATAAACTTCAAGAGAAATCTTAGTGTAAAAAAATTTCCAAGTGTCTACTGGCCAAAGTAATCATAATTAAAGTTCCTTTCAGCCATTAAGCTCTTCATAATAAATTTATTGTCTATTTGGATATTATCATTTGGCATAAAATTATTGAATACTTCTTTCAATTATATTCGGTTTTTTGTTCATGATATATTTTGGATCCTCTTGGCCAAGCTACACCTCATTCTGATAGTCTTTTTATCTTGTTTTCTCCACATTGTGTATATAATTTGCAGGTTATTTATGCTTTACTATATAGTTTTTTCATTTATATTTCCTCATCTAAATTCCTCCTAAGTAGGGGTATCTCCTGTTTATATAGCACATTAGTGTCCTTATCATAAAACTTATAATACTACATAAAAGTGAGCCCTTTTTATTAATCCAAAGGGGAATACCTTTTTGAGTTGATTTTTATATATATATATATATATATATATATATATATATATATATATAATTATGAACAGCTTTGCACAAATACTCAAGACAGTATCCTCTATGCACTGATTCTGTTTTGTAGAGAGTTGGTGGAAGCATTCGACCATGGAAACAGATGTATGTCGTCCTTCGAGGCCATTCACTTTACCTGCACAAAGATAAAAGAGAACAGACAACTCCATCAGAGGAAGAGCAACCTATTAGTGTAAATGCTTGCTTAATAGATATTTCCTATAGTGAAACCAAGAGGAAAAATGTATTCAGGCTTACCACTTCAGATTGTGAATATTTATTTCAAGCTGAAGACAGAGATGACATGTTAGCCTGGATCAAGACCATCCAAGAAAGCAGCAACCTCAGTGAAGAGGTACGTTTTTCTGAGGGGGTCCCAAGATTTGTCTGGAAATCCTTTATTTTATATGCCACTTGCTATAAAGCTGTTAATAGAAGAAAGTGAATGTATCTCTATTGTAACTTTACTTGACAGAAATTCACCATTATGAAACAGGAAGATCGGGGGATGAATTTGCTGTACTTTCCTGGACAGCCCCAACTGACTTTGCCGTTGTAACTTAGCCTCTCTGTATTTTTTCTTTCTAATGGGAAGATTATGATTTTACAGGATTTTTTTGAGGAACAAGGGAGTTTAACCTTAGAGTTAGTTCTCATGTAGTTCCTCTCTGAGGGTAGAAATTCCTACCATGATGTCACTGACGTGGAATCCATTTCCTTCCCATGGAGTACATTTCTCTATTCTTGGGAGGCTTCTCCCTCCATAGAACGTAACTATCGGTTGTTCTGCGGCTCCTTGTTCATGTGATAACCCTTCAAATGATTTATGATACATAATCAAGATAATGTACAGTAGGCACAGTAAAAATACTCCATTGTGTTACTGTGGTGATGATCATTAATAAATTGAATTCTTGTCAGCAGACAGAGGCTCTTGGGAAACCTCACACTAAGCTATATCTAGGCCTTTTCACATTTTTTTTCTGCACATCTGTTGATTGTCACTTATGAGAGAAGCTTGCTGCTGGAAGCAGATGGTTCTGATCTCCCCATAGGGACTGTTTCAGTCTTGCCTAAGGTTCCTTTCTCCCACTCAATTTCAGGGAAACTCCTATTTTTTATCCACTGTCATGCTGGGAAAAATTTCCAGAATTCTGATTCATCCACATCTTCTCATTACGCTGCTTTGCACATTCTAAATGGCTCAAAAGCCATGGTATTAAACAAGATGTGAATAAGGTTTCTGTGAGATGGTGTGTATAGTAGCGATACTTCTGTGGCAAATTCTCCTTCTGAAAATACGCTTAGTTTTCTCCACTATTTTGGTTATTCTGTAACCTCGGGCCTCTCTAACTAGCATTTTGTAGGTTCTGTCAATTTGTGTCAAATCAAAAAGTATTTTAGAGAGAAAATGTAAAGCTTCACTTGTTAATTATATGAGTTTTAAAAGTTGGGCACTTTGATAAAGTTGATTTTTCAATCCTGGCCTTTATTTGTTTTATAGGATACTGGCGTCACTAGCAGAGACCTAATTAGCCGAAGGATAAAGGAATATAGTAGTCTGATGAGGTGAGATGTTCTGCCATCTGTTAAGGGTTTTGTTGTTGATTTGGGGGGATGTGGGGAAGTGAAGAGAGAGGCAGTAAATGCTAACTGTTTACTTTCTTCCTTCAGCAAAGCAGACCAGTTGCCAAAAACACCTCGCCAAAGTCTCAGTATCAGGCAGACTCTCCTTGGTACTAAATCGGAACCAAAATTCCAGAGTCCACACTCTCCCAAAGAAGAGTCAGAAAGAAAACTCCTCAGTAAAGGTTCATGCTTTTATTGGATAGATTAAATAAATTCAGTGAATAGTACTTAGAACTTATAGAATTATTAAGTTCTAAAAATGTTTTAACTTTAAAAATTTTTTCCTTAACATTGTTTCTACAAACTGTGGGTTTATGTGGCTTCTAAAGGCCATAAACCTGGGAGAACTTTTTCAGATGTAACTTTATGATTTAAGTTAAAAGTTTAAAAAAAGAGAGAGAGAGAAATCAGTTTTAGCTCCTATTGTTTTATGTAGAAATTAAACTTGGCCAGTTTTAGGAAACAGGTATGTCACACACATAGTCTTGACATATTTAGATGGGTGATAGGACTTCAAGAGGCCCACTTTGGAATAGCATCATTTCAGATTCCATCTTTTCTTAACAAGACTCACTACTATCAGCACTAATAATGTAAATATTTCTTTAATAAACTGTCATCAGTAACAGATCTGAAAACCTCCAGCCATATTATTCAGCCCTTTATTTTTCTGTTTAAAGAGGCAGCATGGAATTGTAGATAAGACAGCAGGTCTCAGAAAAGACCTGGTTCAAGTCTCACCTCTGGCCCATATTGTGTAACCCTGCACAAGCCTCTAAGTGTTAGAGGCCACTCTTTGACCCTCTGCAGAGCAGGAATTTATACTTCTAGAATGAGCTCCACCCACTGATATCACACATCTGGCAGACTCTCAACATGTGTACTCACACATTTTGTGACTGTGTATATATGTGTGTGTGTAAATAGAACAACTAGAAGAGCATTAGAAACTTAAAATCGATATGTTGGAATATACAATTATGAGTCTACATTTTTAAAGAAATCTTCCCTAGCTTAGTTATCATAGTTATAAAAGATAACGAATATTACACATTGTAAAGGGAAAAATAACTGTTAGTGCCCTTTAAAATATATGGAAGTGTTTTCATTTTTTTTTTTTCATTTGATAATGAAAGATAGAAGACAAGATGGATTAGGATGAACTGTAACATTATTAAATATTTTGGTACATCTTTTTTTCTTCTTAATAATAAAGAGATCTTATTTAAGCTCACATAATCCATGTACTTGATTAGTGATTCAAACATTTTTGTTTCCTTTCCCCCCTAATATATCACTTCCTCATTTTCAACAATAACCAAAGATGACACCAGTCCTCCAAAAGACAAAGGCACATGGAGAAAAGGCATCCCAAACATCATGAGGAAAACGTTTGAAAAAAAGCCAACTGCTGTAGGAACCTTTGGTGTCAGACTGGATGATTGTCCCCCAGCTCATACCAATCGGGTAGGAGACAAAAGCTTTGTTTGTACCATATTAGTCCAGGGCAACTGCAATCTCATCAGTGTGAATGTTCCCCTCCAGTGATACACAGAATAATTGGAGACCGACCATCTTCCACATCTTTCCATACATTTGTCCCTGACAGGCCTGGGCCTCCTGCTGGGGCCCTTTCATTCCCTTGATAGGAGACCCTAGCCCTTATTCAATAACTGATTCTTTCTTTTTTTGGGGGGGGGGGCTTAGGGGTGTCATTTTCTCCCATGACATTCTTAATTTCTGCATCATTTTTTTTGGGGGGAGGGGATAATGTGTTATTATCTACTTTGTCCAGCAAGCACTCCTCTGTTGACCTTTTAAGTGTTTTTTTAACTTCAAAGATTTGTTGTGATGTGTGAATTGCAGCCATATATTGTTAGTCTCTCAGCACACATTTAAATGCCTGCTATGTGTCGGGTACTGTGATCACCTCTGGGGGATACCAAGGCAAAGAGAAGACAGAATTAAGTTCTCTAAGGGTGAGGAGTAATGGGGAGAACAACATGCTTGTGGAAGCAGTGTATATAAAATAGATACAGAAGGACCAGGAGAGCCTTCATGATGAAGTGAGCACTTGAGGTGAATCTTGAAGCAAAGAATATTCAGTTACATTTTTATCTCCTCATTTGGGGGGTTCCCTCCATGATATACTTTGCAAGCCATTTGTGCCTCCTAGTCTGTGTGCCTGTATCTTTCCCAAAGTTCTCCACACAAAATGGGAGACCTTTCTCACTTTGTCCCAGCAACACAAGAATACTAAGACAGAGCTCCAACCATCCCCCATCTTTCCTCTGTCTCGTTCCCAGAATTAGCCTATCTTCTCTTTCTGTCTGATTTTTGGATTACCACCTTATTGGAGTATTTTGTTGATTTTATGTTGTGGCCTACCCACACCAATCATGTCCCCTTTCACTGCTTTCCACAAGAGTTTTTTCTATGCCCAGTGAAAGAACTCCGGGAGATGACTAAAAACCATTACATTGAATTCCCAGTCCCTATATTTTTGCCCACCTGCATTTTGGATTTCCTTCACAGGCTAATTTTACAATATTTCAGAGTCCGATTCTTTTTGTACAGCAATATAACGGTTTGGTCATGTATACTTATTGTGTATCTAATTTATATTTTAATATATTTAACATCTGCTGGTCATCCTGCCATCTGGGGGAGGGGGTGGGGGGTAAGAGGTGAAAAATTGGAACAAGAGATTTGGCAATTGTTAATGCTGTAAAGTTACCCATACATATAACCTGTAAATAAAATGCTATTAAGTTAAAAAAGGGGGGGGGGGGGGTTTTTTCTATAGATTTTCAAAGGGAGTGGTAAACAGACGGGGTCTTCGTTGTTAGAAAAACTTGGAATTATTTTTTAGAAAGGCTTTGCAGTTTTCCAAAAGCAATCAAGATTACTCTCAGCTCCTTTTTCATTGCTGGACCCAGATATAGATAATATTGGACAAATTCAACAGGTGCCCATTCAGACATATGTTGGAATCCTGAGTATCCATTTGGTCTTCATTGTGTGGATGGTCAGGCCAGACTCCTTTGAGTGAGTGCAGATCTCTTCCAGGAGGCTCTCTGCAGTGTCTTATGGTTTGATACAATGAGCAGGAAATCATCTACAAACAAGAAATCTGGAGAACTTCACCATCCACCGGGGATCCCTCTTTGCCTTAATATTGGACTTCCTCAGCATACTGGCAAATGTCATACTTTCACATCTCTTCACTGGATGCATATTATCAGAGTGTCATTAAACAAAACTATTTACATCCCATTAAGTGTCTTCCAAGAAGCAATTTATGATATCTAGGTGGGAAGCACCTCAAAATAACATTTTGCTTTAATGAGTCAAATGTTTTTTCATAATTAATAAGTAGTATTATTGTTTAATAATATCATTTTTTGAAAAACCCCTTGTTCCCTACCAATACCTTTTATCATAGTGAGATTTTTTTCATACCTTCAATATTTTCCCATGCTTTAAATACCTTATAAATCAATCACTACTCAACATCTTTTTATATACGTTTATATCACCTCCATGAATATCCACAATTAATTACAAAGTTGTCCCAGTGGGACTGCTTTTCCTTTTCTTTTTTCTCATTAATGGCATTTCTTATTCTTTAACTTTAACTTAGAGGTCCAAATGGGGTAAACCCAGTGTCCTTGATGGATAAATTTGTTTGTTGTATTAATTTTTTGCAGAGTATTTCCATTTTTTATTTGTATTCTTTCAATTTTCTTTGGGATGATGTTGACATCTTTCTTTATACAGATTTTACTTTCTGTTGATTCTTGCTTTATGAGACAAAATAATCATCTGACATTTTTTTTTTTTTTTAAGATTTTACTAATCTTTAACCTTAACAAACTAAAGTTTATGTAATTTGGTGTGGCCTTTAGCAGCCATCTCTCAAAATTTGGCTATTAAGGCAGATGTTTGTTAAGACACTTTCTGGGCTCTTTATATTTATTTAATTTCTGCATGAAATGATTATATATTGTGGTGAGATTTTTTTTCAGGGAAAACCTGAGATTATTAAAATCTGCCCAGTTTTCCAAAAATAATCTAGCCTGCTCTTAAGTTCTGTGATCAGCTCATTGGCATTTTATAGAATCTGTCTAAATGTACTCTTAGATAAGTACTGCATCTTTATTGTAGACATTCTTTTCCTTTGATTTACTTTTTCCTATGTGGAGAATTAGGCTCACTTTTTTTTAAGAGAGTAGAGATCTCACTTAGGTTCTGCATAAAGATATCTACTCAGCTCCATGTCATCTCTGGACAGCCACATCTGGGGAACCTCCTCCGCATACCACCAGAGTCTCCCTTCCTTGACAGTGCTGACCTGCTATAGCAAGTGCACAGCTGTCTGTTTTGTGCTTCCTTTGATATCACTAATCAAAGGTTGGACAAAGTTATCACTGTTAAATCTTTCAAGGAATCCTGTATGATTTTTATACAGATAGGGGAAACAGCATTAGAAAAGATAGTTTATTAAATGTGTTTTATTGTTGTCCATCTTTCATACTTTGAAGTCCGGTGACATCACCGTGTTGGAGTCAAGGTACAGTATATTTGACTGTGGCTCATCAGTCCAGGATGGGCTTGGAGGGGAACCAAGCGTGCGTTCTGAGGTGCACATCTCACCTTTCCCTCCTGCTCAGGGTGCAGTGCCTTCTGTGTTGTGGGCACACCTTGCTGGGCAGTCCTGGGCCAATCGAGACTAAACTTCTTGGCAGAGACCTTGAGTGTGTCGCTGTACTGCTTGTTCTGTGTGAGCACTGACATAAGCCCCACCTGGTGGAGTTTGAATTTGAATGCTTGGGAGAGGACCTCAGTGTCTGCTATCTTGTCTGCCAGGGTACTTCAAAAGGAAATGGTTTTTTATAGTCAGTAAGCATCGGAATATTGTATTTACTATCCTTTTCAGTACCTTTAGTTACTAAAAAAGATAGGCTTATGAAAGTTTTAAGAAATAACAGGCAAGCTTCCACAAATGATGACTTTTCTTAAAACTTTGATTAGGGCTGTCCTCTCTGAGGATTTGTCATTAAATTGTGGCTTGACATACTTGACACTCCAACAGCCACGACTCTTGTTCAGGCACTTAGTCCTCGTCCACTCTCATCTGGACTAAACTCCTCGTTGTCCTCCTGCCCAAGGAGGCTCTCCCTTACTGAGGACACTTGAGGCTTACTTCTCGAACCTGATACGAACCTCTTTGGCCTTTTAGTCTGCATGATCTGGCCCTGCCTATTTTTCCAGTTTTCATCTCAGCCTTGGAGCTCTTCTCTTTCCTCTTTGCCAGCCCCTGGGATCCCTGGTTTCCTTCCAACCTCAGTTCAGACTCCACTGTTTCCCTGAGACATCTCTGGAGCTGCCAAGGTTACCTTGTGTGCACTTTTTTATTGATCTCTGTGTGTGCTTATTGTCTTAGTTATTGATCTGTGTGTGTGCTCATTGTCTCAGTCTGCTTTTTGCTGTTGTCTTAGTATCCTTATTGCCTTCTGCCTTGCCCGGCATACAGGAGGTGCTAAATAAGTGTTGGTAGACTGATTGAATGACATGACCCCCATAGTTAGGATCATTGTCATTGCCTTTGACGGATTCAACCCCTTAAACCCAACAATATTTTATCATCACAAATATGGATCTCCTCTCTTTATATTTGACCTGGTTCAGCTGCCTTTTCCCTTTGTGTTTTCTTCTCTCCCAAAAACACTGCAGGACCTTAATCCTTCCACTTCTCTGAAGCAGCTCAGCTGTTTTTGTGGTATTGCCCTAAAGATGACTTGCAGAGTCAATCCTTTATCAAATCAGTCTCTCTTTAATCTTTTCTTTCCCTGCTTCTCACTGTTTTCTAAGGTGATAATGCGTATGATATTCCTGTTTGTCCCTCTGCTGACTTCTTATTCCCTCCCTTTGGTGAGACCATCAAATCTTTGTGGGCTGATACAGGAAGAGTTTTATTTTTATCTTTTTATGTCCACTGTAAAATCCTGTACCTTGATAGGCACACTAGGCAATTGTGGATTTGAATTTAATACACCTCAGACCAATAGAGTTTTTAAATCGCAGTTTGTGCATCTTTTAAAACAAAAGCCTAATGAAGAAAGTATGTATTGAATTTGCTTGATTAATATAAGCGTTTGGGAGATGTGTGTAAAAAGCAACTTGTATTTCCCATAGTCTGCTTACGAACTAAATGCCTGACTTCTTCTAGTGTTTCTTACCCAGCCAATAATTAGTAGTAATAATAAACATATATTTGAAACTTTTAAGATTTACAAATCATTAAATTTTACAACTATGCTGTGAAAAAGAAGCTGCAATTGGTCTTGCCCTTAGTTTTTCAGACTCCCACATCCACTATTGTATTAGATAACTTTTTTTTTTTAACCTTATATCCTCATTCAGTTTGGATTATTATTTCCCTGATAATCATTTCCATTCCAGTATTCCAAATATATTTAATGCAGTTACAATTGAGCTCACAGTTTTCTTGATTCTTCACATGACCTAAGCAGCAGATTTTATGTAGAGATAAATAGTTTAATAATAGAGTTAAATAATAGCTTAATAATGACCATTTAAGGCCTGTAAACATTAAAATTGTCTCTTTTTATTTTGTAGTATATTCCACTAATAGTTGACATATGCTGCAAATTAGTTGAAGAAAGAGGACTTGAATATACAGGTATTTACAGAGTTCCTGGAAATAATGCTGCTATCTCAAGTATGCAAGAAGAACTCAACAAGGGAATGGCTGATATTGATATACAGGATGATGTAAGTTGATTAATTTTCATTTATCAGAATGTTGTGGTGACTAAGTAAAAATACATACTTATTTCCATTTTGAATACCTAGAAATGGCGAGACTTGAATGTGATAAGCAGTTTGCTGAAATCATTCTTCAGAAAACTCCCTGAACCTCTCTTCACAAATGGTAATTTATTTTCTGTAAAAACCACTTCAACCCTCCTAGTCCTAAGTTTTAATTTTAAAGAAAATTAAATTGGAAGAAAAAATAACTCTTGGTATAGGAAAAAGAAGACTTTGGTTACCATTGGGTTAAAAGTAGAGTTACATGGTACTAAACTGGGTTTTTTTTGTTCTTTTTTGGTAAATTTCACCAAATGCATGAAAACAAATTTATATACAAATATCTACATTGAACAAAAACTACATTGTTGTATCCCCCTTTGTTTCTGACACTCAGAATGACATTTCTTCCAAGAAAAAATTTTAAATATATAAATATACATTACTTAGATACACATGTTTTTAATAAATCATATCCTTGCTGAATGTCTCATGTATGTGAATGTCTATACATACACACATATATAGAAGATCTTGTGATTGGTGTTGGGGGCAGGAAAAAGTATATAATACTTTTTTTTCTTGCTTTCATGGAAATTTTGCACTCTATCCAAATTACTTTCACATAGTTCTCATTAAAATTAATGTCATTTTGGAGGCCTAAACTTTAAACCTATTTAAGACCCATTCTTTTTCTCTGCTTTTTTAAAAATATTTGTTAACTATAATTAAGTACACTCTACCTAATTAGTTGAGAAAAAAAATGTCTTTCTGTTGCCAGATAAATATGCAGACTTTATTGAAGCAAATCGAAAAGAAGATCCCCTAGAGCGTCTAAAAACGTTAAAAAGACTAGTGAGTATTATTAGTCAGTTTGGGGATTACAACAAAAAGCTTTACAAGTTTTAAATTCATCACTAAAATGATGTTTTACAGATTCATGATTTGCCTGAACATCATTATGAAACCCTTAAATTTCTCTCTGCTCATTTGAAAACAGTAGCAGAAAATTCAGAAAAAAACAAGGTAAGTAAATAAAAAGATTTTAATCAAAACTTTCTGATTTATATAACAAAATCAAAAAGTAGTCCTGGAATTAAAAGGAACCAGTGCAGATTTGTCCACCTGCCTTGCTTACTGAGCAGGTCCCCAGAAACAGTAGAAGGAAGAGCACAGATGGAAACAAGTTCTGATGGTCCAGTTCTCAAGTCATCAGACTGAGCACTTGCCACTCCTTAAGACGTGCTGGTGTCTCTCATCTCCTTGCCTTCACACAGGTTTAAGCTGCATGGTCACCATAGTAGGAGTGGGAAAGACTGAGGGTGATGGGTTACTTTGAATCTTTAAAATCATAGTAATTTTAAAAGAGTATAATACAAGATGTGCTTGGATGTGTAGTAAGTTCTCTTTTATGGGAGCTTTCACAATTTTGTTTTCTTTCTGCCTTTGGTAGCTCCAAGAAATTTAAAAAAATAAAAAAGCCTTGGATTCTCTTATAACTCCTTTCCCTATTTTTCTTGGCTGGCCTATCCTGAATAAGTTTTTTTTCCTTCATTTAGTAGTATACAGTGCAGTAGTTTACATCAAACCAGACAATAGTAGCATGATCCCTCTTAAATTGAACAGTATAATTAAGTTAAAAACTTAGGTAACTCTTTGAGTCCTGTCGTCTTTCTTCCTTTTTCTTTCAAAAGCCAGTTCTCCCCTGTTAATGTCTCTTGTCTCCAATGTATTTCATTCTCCTCTCTCTTTCCCCCAACATCCCTCAAAAGCTTTTGGGTATTTTATCTTTTCTCCCTTCAGTCTTCATTGTTTCTTCAAGTCTCAACTAAAATCCCACCTCCTACAAAAATCCTCTCCTTTATAAATTTAAGATCTTCCCTCATCCTACCCCCATTTTATTGTGAGCTCTTTATCTTGTACGCACAGGGCTCGACTCATAGAAGGCATTTGGGAGATGCTTTTGCTTGATCTTTGCCATATTTGAAACTGTTTACCATCCTTTGCTCCTGGATATTCTCTTCTAGTTTTCCTCCTCATCTTCCATGATTTTAATAACCAAATATCTGTGTAGATGACTCCCACATCTATAAATATAAATATACAGCTCCAGGTCCCCCATCATCAACTGCCTATTGAACATTTGAGACCATATTTGTCCGATAGAGATCTTCACCTTAATGTATCCATCAAATCTTCCAAATATCCCTATTTTTTTTTAAGGGAATCACTATTTACTATTCAAGATTCACAATCTTGAACATGATGAGTTCAACTTGTGCTATGTCCAATTAGCTCCCAAATATTTGCCTTCACAACATCTCATCCATCTTCTTATTTCATTTTCCTCATTTGAAACTCATCTTCCACACAGCTCTCAAACGGATTTTCCCAAAGTACAAGTAAAATCATGTTACTCTTCTGCTTAGAAAGCTGTAGTAGTTTGTCTTGGGGGGGGGGAGGGGGGGGAACAAGCAGTAACCTTTTTTTTTTGTATTTAAGCCCTTCACAATCTTTCCAATACATGGTCTTTTTTTAAGCCCTGTTATGCCCAATAGAATGTTAGCTCCTTGAGGAAAGACTTCTCCAGAACCTAGCATAATGCATAAATTGATCTCTTGGTTTCAAGAGTTGCTTTTTCCAAGGTACTGTTGTTCTTTGAACAATAGATGAGGTAGAATTCAATAGCCATCAAATGCTCACAAAAGTCCCTATCCTTGAGACCCTTATAATCAAATTTGGAGATACCTGACCCACATACAGATACTTAGAAATATTTACAAAATATTATTTAAATTAGTGTAATTAACAGAGTTAAAAGACTATTCATATTATGATTGATTGTACATGTATAACCTATATCAGAATGCTTTGTTGTATTGGGAAGGGGGAGAAGAAACTATATATGGAATTTAATATCTTATAAAAGTGATTGTTAAAACTAACTAATTGAAAAAAAATGAAATACTATTCATATTAATACCTCGGCTTCCTGAAAGGTGTTATTTTGAACTACATTTTAAAGAAGGTAAAGTATATGAAATGGATAAGAATTGACATTGAAGGTTGAGGGAAATTACAAAGTGAGAAGACACAAGTATGGGTGTATGTGCCAGTATGGATGTACATGCCAGTAAGGTAAGACAAATGGACAAATTGAATTTGACATTTTTTGAGAACCTTTCAGATAGAAACTGTAGGTTTGCTTTTGGAAATTTAAACCTCTTTTGAATATTAGTTGTATCACTTTTGTGCTTCTATTTTAATAATATCCCATATCTTTTTCCTCTCTTCACCCTTTCCCTTTTCACCCCACTCTGTACACAACCCCATTCTTTTTTACAGATGGAACCAAGAAATCTAGCAATTGTTTTTGGTCCAACCCTTGTGCGAACATCAGAAGATAACATGACACATATGGTGACTCACATGCCTGATCAGTACAAAATTGTAGAAACCCTTATTCAACATGTAAGTTGGGGGGTTACTCTTTTAGAAAAGACCCTGAACGAAAGTTTGGATTTAAATTCTCTCTCTTTTGCCAACAGAGCTCTTTCCTCTCTGTCCTGTCCTCCTTACTAGTGACAGTTTGGAGGGTTTTCTCATTTTTTTATTTTTTTTTATTTTAAATTTTTAGCATGACTGGTTTTTCACAGAAGAAGGTGCAGAAGAGCCTCTTGTAAGTTCCTTTAGTTCCTTTTTTCTTTTGTATTTGTGGTCAGTTGTTTTGATTTGAGATACATAGTCTTGAATTTTCAACAGTGTAGCTAGCCATAGTCCACCATTAGTTCTTCATTTCAGAAGTTGATTTCTTGCTTCTGAATTTGTTGTAATGAAAATACCAGAAGTTAACTAACTCTGTAGTTGTTAGTTTTAGTATGTGGGAAAACAAGGTTCTTGGGTCATTGCCAATAAAATTTCTAAATGTTGTTAAAAGCACAATGAAATAATTTTGAATAAGTGTTGAAGGGATCTTTGTTTGTTAACTATAGACAACAGTTCAGGAGGAAAACACAGTAGAATCTCAACCAGTGCCAAACATAGATCATTTACTGACCAACATTGGAAGGACGGGCGTGTCTCCTGGAGATGTATCAGGTAACTTTGCCTGGGCAGTGTTTCATCTGTAGGCTAGAAAAACCTACTGGATTGTATTATAATGAAAGAACAAATAAATCATAAGTAATGATTCACACTGATTTTTCTTTTTCTCATTTTTTCCTTTCTACTAATAAACTGATTCTCTTTTCTGATTTGATTTTGAGTATCTTACAGTGAATATAATGACATTGGCAGTGCATGGAGTTGGAATGCTTGTTGACAAGTCTGTCAGATTTGGAAATATGAGGGGAAATGAGCATGCATAGCCCTGTTTTCTTTATTCACAGTTATCCATATAATTGTCATCACAAGGTAAAACAGATAAATGCTACTGAATATGTGGTTGCTGTGATGGCAGAAAGTGTGAACTTCTACCTGGTAAAAATCACCCAAGGTTAGCTATGGAGTTTAAAAGCACAAAGTTAAATAATTAGAACTACTAGATATTATATATATATATATATATATATATATATATATATATATATATATATATATATGTATATGTATATGTATGTAAATATCTCTAGTTAAAAATCAGTCTCTTCCAAATTCATTTTCTTCTGTAGCTCAGTGGCTTCCCTCCTTTCTTGGTGAAGCTCGAGACTCTTTGGTGAACAATTTCCCTGCTGTACTGTTGCACTAACCGGGCGCGTTGTCTCCTAGTCTTCTCCCTTTTTCTCTAGTTCTTGTTCTAGTACTAAAGGGGGTCTTCAGCACTTTCTGACACAGGCAAATCTATACTGATGTTGCACAACAGGCGAAACGGGAGGCGTCTATCCCGCGGTCATGTCACTAGTGGACGCTGTGGTGTCCCTGATGGACAGCTGGACCTGTAGGAAGAAGGAGGACTGTTGCCCACACTGTAGCTGCCTTGTCTGCAGAAATCCCCCATTCTTGTAAATGCCAAAATAGTTGATCTGTGCTGTAAATTTTCTTTTAAAAGTATTTTAAACAGATCAATGCTACTTTCTTAAAAGTTTTTCTGCTGTTTCTTGTTATTTCTGAAAGCAGACCCTGAGGAGAAATAGCATGGTATGATCTACCAGTTTTTTAAGTCATGAAGCATTTAGCCATGTGTCAAAAAAGAGGTGTGGCATGGGGCTCAGCTCCTTAATTTTGAAAATTAAATCTCCCCAAAGTTGAAAAGTGAAATCTCAAAATCAGCATTATCTTTGAATGGTGCTAGCCCCTTCCTACCCTCTTTATAATTGTACAGTATGAGTTTTTGCCAGACAGTAAAATGATGGTCTCCATTTTTCCATTTCATGATAGCGCTTGTTCTATAGATAACTGGTAGCTAGTCAAAAGGAACCCTGGAAACATTAATGTGAAGCATAAAACTGGGGTCAAAACACAATATTCAACATTATCCAATATGTAAAGCCATGTGACCTGAAGTCAAGGTTATCCTAAGAACTTCTGCTTCCTTAATTATACCATGTATAATGCTACAATATTGAAAGGAGTAAAGTTTAACGGTCTGACAAAAATAACCCCAAATATACTGAGTGTCTCAGTCTTGTAGCTAGGACGAACCCATAGTCCTAATGTCCTACATTGTGTATCAGTTCAAACACAAGATATGGTACACAGTACAATTCTTAAGAGGTCTTAAAGCTTGGAGAAGTTAATAAACAGTAGTCTTTCTGTTTTTATTTAGAACAGGGCTCCTTTGCCATTCCTATCATTGAGCTGGTTCTGCCTACAATTCACAGCATCCTTTCATGGCGGTGGCTTTCTGTGGTGCAGCTTGCATCTTTGTGAGCTCTGACTCTCCACTGTGTTCTGTGGTTTTGTTTGGGTTTTGCTTTCACATCTTGTTCTGTGCCTGTCTCTTCCATAAATTTTGCATTGTTTGTAAAAAGAACTTCAAATTATAGCCAAAACTGACCAAATTTTCTTTAACTTCATACAGATTCAGCTACTAGTGACTCAGCAAAATCTAAGGTAAATTTGGTTTGGGACTGGTTGATAAATGTGCAAAGATTCAGTTCCCCAGCCCAGTTAGGGAACACCTACCTACTTATTTAAGTATAAATCCCTTTTGTAGTATTTTTGTCTATACCTAATTGAAATAAGTACAGAATGCTTATCTAGTATTTGGCACATTTTCACAAGAACATGAGAGGCAGTAGTATCAGAGCGTGGCTCTGACATTTGACTATTGTAAACCACAGTTTTCAAACAGGTTCAAACTCATCCTTTCACAAAATTTTCCTCAAGCACTTTTGGCCAATTTGGCCAATACCATATTATTTCCCCAGTGCTGCAAAATTCATTCCAAAATTTTATGGTTCTTAGTCCTTTTGTGTCATGTATATAATAACATTGAAACCAATTTTGTTAGAGCCTAGAGCCAGCAACACATTTTTTAAAATAATACAAATTCATTGGCTACTTACAAATGCTTCTTAGTCCCTATGATTTGGTTTCTACCCCTACTAATCTACTCTGGTAACTATCTTGCATATGTTTGCATATATTTTGAAAATAACAAGCTATTAAAAATTTTTTTTAAAAGACTAATTCAGGAATTCATTATCTCCCACTCCAAGATGCCAGGTTTACCTCCTGCCTCTATAAAGAGCTTTGCTTAAATGAATAGCCTCCCATCTCCTTTATCCATCCATCACTAAAGGAAATCCTAACTACTTAATCCTCCAGAATCTAACCTTGCACAAAGTAGGTGAGGCAATGAATAATATAGCGCAGTTCAACCAACCAACCAACCAATTTTTAAAAAAGGACCTACTCTGAGGGCCTTAAAAAATGGGTAAGGCATTCCTTGTCTTTGAGGAACCTATAGTCTAAAAAAAGTCTAAAATGACCAAATTAGAAAGTGTAGAAGCTGAAACAAGCTATTTCATTCAGGATTGACTTTCAAACATGGACTAAAATAAGAGTATTAATAAACACATTAAATGCTAAGAAGATCATTGTCAGTCTCATCTTTTGGGGAAGTTATGTTTCAAGGAGGAGTTGATTCAAGGATTTCCCAGTCTTAAAATCTCTTGTACCAGGAAACGTAGAAAGAATGAGCAGTAATCTTTAAAATAGGTTAGGAAGGTTTTAAGTCCATGGCAACTCAAAATTTTTTAAGGTTATCATGTGTACCTTCTCACAACATTTTAGTGTAATGGACTTAATAGTGGGAAACTGGGTTCTAGTCTTACTTCAGCTATAAAGTAGCAGTGTGACTATGGGCAAAAGTGTCTATCTTCAGTTAAAACTATCACTACATTGCTACCCACAGTAAATTCTGAAACTAACCCCTAGTGTTGGTGCATTTGACTTTTAGGTTTTTAATTATAACTTTTAAAATTAGTATACATAATTGGCTAAATTCATACAAATCCTTTGATTTGGAAGAAGTAATAAGTGGAAGGTCCTAATGGGAGATTAGTCATTCATGAAAGTATTTGAATTCACTGTATCTTGTCTAATGAAATAGTAATTGTCTCTAAGTTTAAGTCAAGATTTTAGGGCTGAGTAGTATTCTTTAACAATTAATTATAAGACTTGTATAAAATGTCTTGGTTTCGGATATGGTAAAGAATTTGGAAAAAACCTTGGGAGGTGGAGGAGATAGCTACATTCAGTTTCTCTTGAGGTTTTGTTAAATTTCAGTCTAAGTTTCCCTTTTATCTTATGTTTCTTTCCCAGGGTTCTTGGGGATCCGGAAAGGATCAGTATAGCAGAGAATTGCTTGTATCCTCCCTCTTTGCAGCAGCTAGTCGCAAGAGGAAAAAAACAAAAGAGAAAGCACAGCCGAGCAGCTCAGAGGATGAGCTGGATAATGTATTTTTCAAGAAAGAAATTGCAGAACAGCCTCAGAGTGATAATAATAGTAAAGAGGATGGCAGCGGAGAGTTGAAAAGAGAGAATGATCCAGTAAGAAAGCAAAGGACTAGTATTTCTAAAGATAATACTAGCAAAAAAGATTTGCACGTGATGAAAGAGGAAAAGCTGGCGCCAAGGAAAGAGAACGTGGTATCTGGAGAGCCTTTACTACCTCCCAACTCAAAATCCACCAAGTCCCCTACTCTTGGCTACCGTTTCACCGTACTCAAAGAAGGCCCCCAGACACCCTCTCCTGGCCCTGGTGCTCTGCTCAGCACTGCCTCCCCACTCTCCCTGGAGAGGTTGCCTGGTAAAAAGTCCCTCAGTCTGGAAACTAAGTGCAGCGAGTTTCTGGCTAATGCCGATTCCACCTCAGGCTACTCGACCACTTCCTCTGCTGCCTACCTGACCACCCTCGACTCCAGCAGGCTCAGTCCAGAAGTGCGGTCAGTTGCTGAGAGCAAGGGAGAAGAGGCAGATGATGAACAGAGCGAATTGGTCAGTGAAGGTCGGCCTGTGGAAACGGACAGTGAGAATGATTTCCCAGTTTTTGCCACAGGTTTTCTTTCTGAGAAATTCTTTAGGGGGAAAATCCAAGAAATGGTAAAGACAAGTCGGAGAAACTCAGAAGGAAGCGAATTAAGTTGTACTGAGGGAAGTTTAACACCAAGTTTAGACAGCCGGAGACAACTGTTCAGTTCACATAAGCTTATTGAACGTGATACGCTCTCCAGAAAAAAGTCAGCTCGATTCAAGTCAGAGAGTGACGGGACAGGCGATACCAAAAATGAGAGAGAGTCGTCATCTGTAACTAAAGTATTTGATATGAAGAAGAAGGGAAAGTCAACAGGTAATTTGCTGACACCAAGTAGAAGTGACTCAGAGAAACACGAACCCACTTGGAGAATTAAAATAACCGACCGGCTAAAACTGAGGCTCAAAGCATCTGCGGATGACATGTTTGGGGTGGGAAATCAGAAAAACAGCTCTGCAGAGAATGCTAAAAGGAAAAACATCAGGAGACGACACACCCTTGGAGGGCAAAGGGATTTTGCGGAAATTAGCGTTTTAAATGCTTGGAAAGTTCCAGAACAGAGTGGCGAAAGAGAGTCTGAACTTTCTGCTGTGACTCGATTAAAACCGAAATGCCCAGCCCAAGACCTCTCCATTTCAGACTGGCTCGCACGAGAACGCTTACGTACTAGCACGTCTGACCTGAACACAGGAGAACCTGGAGAATATAGACTAGAGAACACTAGTATAACAGAAACATATAAATCAGATGGAGGCAGCTCCCCTAGCACCTTAACTTTGACAAACAGACCCCTTCTTTCCATATCACCGCAATCACCTGAACAAATAAATGGTGAAAGCTTCCAGAATGTCAACCAAAATGATAGGCCTCTACCTGTTGCCAATCCTCAAAAACCATCCCTAGCCCCAGGCACTAAATCACAATTTCATCAGTGTCTCTAAACTGGCAGGGAGGATGCATCCACTACAGCAACTCAAAAGCTACTGTTACATGTTCCAATAACTCTGTAAATATTTTTCTGTACTAGAATTGTTATTATGCAGCCTTCATTTTAGGCTGGTTTCATCAATGTGCACTGTGGAATGTCTTCACTGTGCATTTCTATGGCCAGAAGAACATTAAGAAAAAATATATATTTTAAAAATATATTGGATGGTTGCATACAAATAAGCAGGGTATTTGTTGCAACATGCTATGTTGTCTATACAAGGTTTATGATCAGAAATTGATGAGTAAAACAGCTGACATTAGTCTGCAGCAAATTTGTTCTTTTGGTTTAGTCACTAACAAAAGTGCCTCATCATAACAATTCATTGGGTTTGTTAGGGTGCCATATTGTTAACTGTTAAATTAGAAAACTTTAAATGATCAGATGAAAGCATTTTATTGGTAATGTTACATCTTACAGATTTTAACACAGGTGGATACAGAGCTTCCATTCATAGGCATTCCAGTTGGATCTCCGAGTTTTATATTCAAACTTTTAATACAGTTTTTGAGTTTTGTGTGACTTGAATTTTTAATCTTTCTGTAAAATAAGTAACTTAAATGAACATATTATATGTGTATCTTTTCTTCAGATACCAGATTTGTTATAAATGTTGTAACATAGGTGTGTAGATAGTGGATCCTGGATGGAACTGGCTTCTTTTATGAAGAATATAATTCTGCATGAAGACTTAATGAATCCAAACCTGTGTCATGCCTGTGTGCATACCCAATTAAACACTGGAAATAAAATTGTTTTGGTGAACTTTTTGCATGGCTCAATGTCATTCTAATGAGTCATTTTAAAATGTCACTTAAGTCAGTATCCACCTATGGTGAATGGTAGCTAACCCTGACTTGGAGAAAATAAAAACCAGAATGAATATTTTTATAATATAGAAGGAAATTACTTTTACTCTAGATTTTCAAAGCTTTATTGTTGTCTGGTCTTTCTTCATCTAATAGATTGAGACACATTCTTCAGATTCTCAGACACCTTCTTCCACACACCATTGTTCCCACTCCCTATGCAAAAGATGACCATGAGGTATTCTTTTTCTCTGTAGAATAGCTCTATTTAGAGCAATTTGTTAAAAGCTTGAATTTTGTTTCGTCTTGATAATCATATGAATGCTCCTAATAAATTCACCTTCTTTTGTTTCTGTGTAGATATTCCAGGTAGTGTTATATTTTGCAAGTCTGACCTTAAAGTTTCCTCATCCGTGAAAGGACAGGGATGACTAAATAGATCTGGGAATTTTAAAAATATATGTTGTTTTAATAATTATTATAATACAACTGGTTTCCTTCATGGTCCTATGTATTTTAATTTTACATATTTAAAAATATTTTCTCAAAGAAAGGATCCATAGAAGACCTCAGCAGATTGCTGCCATGTTCTAAATCTAGTATCATACCTCTGACTCGAACCCAGTGGGAGAAAAGAGCCATCAAGAAATATTTGTTTACCTACAACTAAGATGTGGAAAAGTGAACAAATACAGACTTTATTATTCTTTCGAAGGCATTGTGCTAAGCACCTTCAAATATTACTTCATTTGTTCCTCACAACTCTCCAAGACAAGTGCTATTATTATCCCTAATTTACAGATGAGGAGACTGAGGTGGAAGCCCAAGGTCACCTCACTAGAAGTTCCTGAGTACAGTTTTGAACTCGGGTGTTCCTGACCCCAGGGTCAGCCCTCTGAGCCACCAATCTGCTTAATATAAGAATTTATGGTACAATACAAATAGAAATGGGCGTGACTATGAATAGAAAATAAAAGCTCTAAGTGAAGGCCAACTGGGGTGAATAATTTGACTCCATGGAATAAAGTTGGATAAAGTAGAAAAAAATGTCCTCACATTTTTAGAGAGAGAATTGGACTTGATCTGTACTGTTGCCATTACAGGCCCTAAAAGGGTGTTTGGTCAGTGTAACTTTATGATGCTGATTTGTTTTTGTGGAACTTGTAGATTAGCAAAAAGTAGACAAGACAGCAGCCATGGAGCACAAGTAAAGTTTGGTAGCCTTTGGAATAAGTTAGTATCTTTGTCAAATGGAACTAGCTGGTTGTAGCTCACCCAGGAAGAACTGAGAGGTCATTGACTCTTCCCTTATTAAAATCAACGCCTTTATTATTTGACTACAGAGAGCTAGATTTAAAGCCAGTAAGAACAGAGTTCAAATTCTGTCCTTCACTGATTCTTTGTGACCCTGAAAAAGTCACTCAATCTCATCATCTGTAAAAGGAGGGAGTGGACTCAGTTAACTTTAAGATTCCTCCTCTAGATCTGTGATCCATGAGCTGTAATAAGACCTAGGGACAAATAGTCCTATCCTGAAGGAGCTTTACTACACTTGGATGAAAGGGCATGGAGGGGGACGGGAATGTCATAAATACAGACAAGTTAACTTAGGGGAAAGAAGAACAAAATTTAAGGAAATCAGAAAAGTCCTAAAAGGCCGAGTAGCAAGTCAAATCGCAGTTTCTGCCATGGGAGATAAGTAGAAAATGAGCAGAAATAGCTCAGTTTGGAGGAAGGAATATTTGTAAAGGACTTCAAATGACAAGTGGTGCTTTTTTTATCCTCGAGGCAATGAGCTTCTTAACTTTAAGGATTCCCACTCCGGATCTTGGTGGTGGGAGCAATATCCTTACCCCTTCATCTACCTAAGTTCGTGATGAACTCAAATGGCTAACGTGGACTGGCAGAAAGACTACTTTTGGTTGCTTGAGTACAACACAGCCATATGTAGTTTTAATTGGTTTCTAGCTAATGGAAAACAGAATAGGAGCAACTTAGTCAATTCAATTTCCCTCAATTGAATCAAGTAAATGCCTTCAAATGCTTGTTGGATATTCTCTGGTTATAACTAAGTAAATGTTTTTATTAATTGAATGACTTAGGAATGTCTTATTTTGTTCTAATATCAAACTTTAATTTTCAGGGGCTTGGGTCAGTCAGGCTCATCACAGAATATTTGTTAATCCCATTTGTCATTTGTTCATGTTTTGATACAAATTTTTAAAATTTTCAAAAGGAAAATCTGAAAATGCTTGTGATAAAATTTTGTCTTAAGGAAAGAAAATCTGTTCTTGATGTAACTCAAGTTCCAGTGTTTCTGTTTTGTTTAGGATCTTTGAAGTTTTAATGCAAGTATTAAAAAGCTCAATCTGCTTCTCCGCGTCAGCAACAAATGCAGGAGCAGAGAAACTTGTGCAACCACTGTAGAACAAATAGTAAGGATCCTGCTGCCTGGTGCAGGATTCTCAGCTTGACTGCCCAAGAAAGGGAGCAACCTGCAGAGAGATACCTTCTGAGCAAAGAAAATGAGGCATATTCACCTCAGAGCTTTCCTACCATCAGAGCTCCCACGTGAACACAACTGTCCATGGATTTGCTACAAAGTACAAGATAAAGCAAGCCTGACCAACCATGCATTGGAGACATGATGAAGAGAAAATTTAGGGCAGCCTTTCTAAGGAAGCATCCCCACTAACCATGAATGTGTTTGGGTTATTTTGATGGCTAAAATCAGCTGATGCAAAATCCCAGAATGTTCAAGGTGGTTGTATTCCAAATCATTGAGTTATCGGAAAATTATATTGGAAAGGTACAGGAACATGTTTCCAATCTGGATCATTTAGATAACTTAAAATATAGCAATCAAAATTAGCAGAGAACAGCCAAGATAGTGGAGAAATAGGAAGTAATATACTTGGGGTCTTCCCTCTTAACTTAACAAATAGAAATCTAGAAAGCATAACAGACTGAATCCTGGTTCAGAAATCCAAGGGAAAAAAATTTTTTTTTTCTTCCCAAGCCCAGGTCAGCTTTGGGAGAGATAGGTCTGTGGACACAGGAGACTGAGGATAGCCAGGAGGGACTGTACTGAGTTATCTAAGCACAATGACTGGGGGGAAAAAATCTGCTTGTGATAGTGCACCAGGACAAAAAGATTTCCTTATTAACTGGCAGCTTTGTCTCACTAGCCAGTGTTGGATGAGAGTTTTGGGCTGCACTAAGGAGGCAACACATGTCTAGGCAGAGTGGTCTAGGATGAAGAATGATCAGAAGACCCTAGGCTAGCCTTTCAAAAAGAGCGAGTTCAAAATCAAGTAGGGGCTGTATGGCTCTGACTTGGAACTGGAGTAGAAATCTCTGTGCCAGCAACCCCAGCCAATCCGAAGTCTCTAGTGCAATTATCACAGCAGGGATCTGAGACCAAAAAAGGCACCTACAGTTCTGTCACACAACTTGAAGAGATTTCTAGCTTGTGGATAGTGACTGCACCAGCCTTAGTCTACTGGAACTCCAGCCAGGAGAAAGCTTACAGTTGTGTTGCTCAGACCCAAACCCATTTCAGAAACTTGCAGAGATCTGACAAGGATGACAATTGGACTTTGCCTTGGATCAGACTGTTAGGAACAATAGAAGCTTGCAGGTTTCCCAGTCTGAGTTATCCCTGAGATCCTGAAATTACCCCAAGAAGTAGGAACAGCCCAGACATACCCTTCAGAAATGAGCAGAATCCAGTCCTTGCATCAAGTTATCGAGTAGGCTGGAGGTAGGCTGAAACAATGAGCAACCCCCCCCCCCCATAAATTCCCATAACATTCATCATCGCTAATATTTATATAATGTTCACTGTGTACCAGGTGCTATGCTAAATGCTTGACTATTACTCATTTGGTCCTCACAACAACCTGGGAGACAAGCATAGAAGTTAAATGACTTGCCTATGGTCACAGCTAATTAAGCGTCTAAGGCCAGATTGGAGGTTGGATCAAGAATACTTGACACTTGAACACAAATCCAGAAAAAAGAATGACTCCCTATCAATAAACAAAGCCTCAAAGAAAAACACCACTGGATTAAAATTCAGCTAAAGGATCTAACAAAAATAAATAAATAAGAGGACTGGGAGGGGTATTAAAATGATTTTATTAATGAAATGAGAACTTCAGTAGAAGAAATGTGGAAAACAAATGACAGATGAGGGGAAAGAAAGAATAACTTGGTTTAAAAAAAAAAAAAAAAAAAAACCTTTACCCAATAAGCAGATTCTCCCTGAAAATTGGAGTGGACCAAATAGAAAATTAATGACTCTGAAACAATAAAAAAATATCAACACTAAGTTGAAAAACTTGGAGGGAGGGAAAATAAAAAAGATAAAAACAATTGAGCTGATGAGAGATTGAGCAAAGAATTTAACAATAACTGGATTACCTAAAATCATGACAACCTTCCCTCTTCCCTCCCCCCAAAATTGGAACTTGGACATTATTTCAAGAAATTTCTGAAACATGATATGCAAAATTTAGAACTTCCAGTAAAAAATACTATAGACAACAGGAAATAATTTTAAGTGCTAAGGAGTCACAGATCTTGTAAGATTATGCAGCAAGCTTGGATTAAGATATTTCAGAAGATAAAAGACTTACAACCAAGAATATAACAACCAGCAAAATTGAGTATAGTTTTAGGAGGAAATAAAATGGATCTTTAATAAGAGGATTTCCATGTATTCCTGATGAAAATGCCAATCTGAGTAGAAAATTTAACATACAGACAGAAGAAGCAAATGGGAATGAGCAATCAGAAGGGACTAAAACAAAAGGTAAACTGTTTACAGCTAGATGGCACAATGGAGAGAGAACTAGGTCTGCAGTCAGTAGGATGAAGTTTGAATTAGACCTCAGACATGCACTAGCTGTGTGACTGGACAAGCACTTAACCTTGATGTCTGCCTCAGTTTCCTCAACCGTAAAATGGGGATAATATCACCTTCTTGGGTGGCTGTGAAGTGCCAAGCATGTTGTGGATTTTAAACAACTGGTAGCCATTTTTTTTTAAACTATTATTATTGTCGGTGTTGTTTTACTATTAAGACAAAGTATCTGCACGATCTTAAAAAAATAGAAAGGAAGGGGGAGGAGGAAGAGGAAGAAGGGACTAATACGTTGCAAACAAGTAGTTTCAAACTGGGAAAGGGAGAGGGAAAGGGATAGCTAGCCTGAACCTCACTTATATATTAAATGGTCAGAGAAGGAAAGATAAACAGAAGGATGCAGAGGTACAGCAATACATTTCAGCAGAAGAAAAGGAAGTGGGGTGTGTGTGTGTTTATATTATTTATTCATTTATTTATTTCATATGTATTTATTGCTTTTTGGCTGAGGCAGTTGGGGTTAAGTGACTTGCCCAGGGTTACACAGCTGGGAAGTGTTAAATGTCTTTGAGGCCAGGTTTGAACTCAGGTCCTCCTGACTCCAGGGCTGGTGCTCTATCCACTGCGCCACCTGTCCCAAGGAAGTGATATGTTAAAAGAGAATTAGTCTTATGAAAAATAAGATCAGCTAAGGACACCAAATGATAAGAGTTAAAAAGAAACCTGTGGTTGAAGTCTAAATGAGAAGACTGAGGGAGCAGGAGAGATTGCAGCAAACTTCAAGTATTATTCCTCTCTATCTTTATAAAGAGGGAAGAGGTAGTGAGAAAATAAAAAAAACAGAATGGAGGTAATAATAACTGGATGGAATGAACACCATAAAAATTTTTTTTAAGTAGAAGGAAACTAGAAAGCTAAACCTAAATTTAAAATTATTTTTTAAAAAGAAACAGTGGGGGGAAGGGGAGATTGTGAGCCAAAATGGCAGAGAGAGGCCAGGATATTGCCTGCGCTCTCCCCCAGTTCTCTCAGAATCAATGCTAGATCAAGCCTCTGAATAAGTTTTAGAATGATGGAACTGACAAACCTTCAGAGTGTAATAAACTTCCAGTTTACGATATTTGGAAAGACTTCAGGAGAAACGAGTCGATGGATGGGAGAAAATGTGGCCCAGTGCAGGTGTAGCACCCGTACCAGCAGGGAGGTTGGATTTCGGGAGGTCCAGCACAGGGAATCTTGCAGAAGCTCTTCTTAGCCAAAGTATAGCAGCATTGGCCAGGGGATCAGCAGGCCTGCTAAGAAACCCCCACCACAAAAGTGGCAAAAGGTGAGCCCCCAAACCTGACATAACAGGTGGGACTTTGCAAGTCAACCCGGCACAGTGGGAAAGCCCCAGCTCGGTTGAAGGTCCATGAGAGGTCCCTGCCTCCCTACCAAAAAAATGCTTTGGAAAATCTTCCCTGTATTTAGGAACAGAGCTGAGCTTATAAATGAGCCAGAGAACAAAAAGAGCCCTCGCTATAGAAAGCTACTGTGGAGGCAGAGAAGACCAAATTTTACCAAATTCCCTTTATAATACAAATACCATATTGATATCTAAAGCAAGGTGAGACAAAACAGGAAGAAAATGAATAACCCATTACTAGCTGTGTGACCCTGAGCAAGTCACTTAACCCCAATTGCCTCAGCAAAAAAAAAATAATAATAATAACCAATATCACTAATAAAAATACAAAGATTTTTAAATATTAGCAAGGAACATTAGCAACATATCAGAAAGATTATATACTATGACTAGGATATTTATGCCAGGAATATAGGATAAGAAAAATTTTAAGGAAATATGTCATTCCATGTTAACATTCTTATAGGAAGTACAAACATAATTGACTGTACTAATGAGAATCATCCCCCCAAAAATGCTTTTGACAGCATTCGACACCCATTCTTATGGAAAATACTAAAAAGTACAGAAGTACATATAACGAAGATGAAAGAACAAAAATATCATTTCACAATAATAGGAGGAGGATGCTTGTGCTTAACAAGGTAGGAATCATGGAAAAGACTGTTGTTGTGAGAGCTGAAAAGTTGTAATGCTTTAGGCTTGGTCTGTTCCAAAGTTTCATAAATTGTAGAGAGCAACCCCATAAGGGTTACATAACTAAATATGGGATTTACAAAACTATAATTTATTATTGGTAAATGTTTGGTTTTTATATGTATTTTATATACCTAAGATCATGTGAAAATTACTCGGGCAAAAAAAAAAAATTTACAAGTGCAAAAAATTTAAGAAGCCCTATCCACACTGCACAAACAAGCCAGGTTTTTCTTTACCTTGATCTGTCTGATATACCACCAAAGCAAAATTATTTCCATGTTTAATACTATCCCATTTAAGTACTATGAGAATATGAAACAGAATAAATCTACTCCCTCTTCTGTTGTCTCTAGTTGGTTTTTTTTGTTTGTTTGTTTGTTTGTTTTGGGTTTTTTGGTGGAGTTGTCAAGGCTACAAAAGAAAAAAAAAAAAGGATAGATTTTACCAAGAGCCTCAATAATATAAAAGAACTGCTTAATTGAAGCTGCCCTCAAATGGTAGGATCATTATTTTAGAAATAAAAGGGACCTTAGAAGCCATCAAATGAACTAAACTTTGCAAAGCTTAAATCACTTAGCTATTAGTAATCCTTTGATACCCTCTTCCCCCACTTTTTTTTTAAACAGATGAAGAAACTGGATATGCAGAGAATTGAAGTAACTTCTTCACAGTTCTACAGATACCAAGTAGCAGAGCTGGGAAATCATTCACTCCACTCTATCATTAACAGGCAACCTTGAAAAATAATGAGAGCTCATTCTCTCAAAGTGTTCAGATCCATACTCCTTTTCTTCTCCCTTCCCCAGCCCCAACTTTCACAGAGAAAATTCCTGCACTGGATGAAATTAAGGACTATGGCTAGTCATCTGCAGTGCAGAATAGCCTTGGCTATTAGATTTTTCTGGGTCTAAGCTTCTATTCCTGCTTCAAGTTTCTAAATTCAAACATTCTAAAATGGTGAAGATGACAATATCTGTCAATTCTCAGCTAAATGATTAAGAGAAAAAAAAAAAAAAACTATCTCCAGATTCCCAGAAACCAAAACTTAGGGGAAAAAATAATTAAAAGTTAAAAAAACACTGAAGTAAAGATGCTTCTCTATCCCTAAAAGGGGTTGTTAAATCATTTCCCAGCTTAAGGTACATACTAACCCATGACTTGCGAAGTAGCCACTTGCTAATATCACTTCCCTTCTGTGCCTCACACCTATTTTTCTGCCAATGAAGTGTGATGGGGACAGAGGGATGGATAGTGTGATATAATTTCTCACATGGAAATTAGAGCAATGTATAATGAGAGTTCCCTGCAGTCTGCACTCCCTAGTTGGAGCACTAGCAGATATTCTGTAGCTGATTCCCATCTGTGACCACATAGTGAGATGGACAATTGATTGACTGTATAGCCAAAATTGGGAGGTATACACAAAAGGAACTGGTCAGCCAGGACCTGGCCCCCATTTTGATGATTTCTTTCCTTTTTAGCTGCAGTGAGACTGACAATGATCTAAGGGGAAAAGCCTTGGGCCTTCCCTATTCAAGGATGACCCCATAGCCCATGAACACAAGTCTCTGTTCTTGGCTCCTTTGCATTTATTCTTTTTTAGGTGAATTAGATTTGAAAAGAGCTATGACCTTGTGAGCTTCAAAAGACCAGAATTGGAGAACTAGAGTCCATGCCAGAATTTGGTGGAAGTCAGACATTTGAGGAGTAAAGTCCCATGCAACTTGATAAATTTAGACTAGAAATAGTGGAGAAGCAAACTCATCTATCCATCAGTCATGCTATATTTAGAAATAAACTTAGTGGGGCAAATGTCACCTAAAAATCATTATGTTTAGACCCACTTTCCTAAGGAGAAAGGCGCTTTAGTAGAGTGCACAATAGGTGTAGAAAATAATCAGTTTTGTCTGTCTTTGTGTCTTCCAAGCAAATTATTGCTTTGTAAAATCTAATTGAAGCTAATTGGTTAATTAGAACTGGGCCACTAATGAATGGCAAATAACATCATAATGGGAAGGTGAAACCGATGACAGAGAAAGAGACCACCAAATGAATTATCAAGAATACAGAAGGGGAGAGAAAATCGACCTTGCCCTAGGAGAGTGAAACCCTGGAATGTCACAGCAAGGAAGCTTCATGTGTCCAACAGACACATTTACAGGAATATATTTTGGGACACATGCCCTCTTCCCATTCTCCTCTTCAGGGTATTTTTCATCATTATCTTTCCGATATGGAAACCCCATTTTGTGTATCTCTCCAGAATCCTATTTTCCTTTCTTCATCTTCCCTATGTCCAATTTTTAAAATGTAGATACACTACTGGGTATTAGAATAAGTACTTTTTGATCAGAATCTATGGATTTGGAACCCAGCTCCTGTGACTAAGCAAATCACTAAACCTCACACTCCCTTATAGGAAAATATTTAAAAATCTACAGTACTTTATAAGCAAGAGCTATTTTTATCCTTTGACATTCCTGCCTTGTCCTTCCAGAATGTGGCAAACTGTCTTTCAATTACTTAAATGAATTCCCTTTTTATTTAATCCTAATTATTTAAATTAGTTCCCTAGTGATACTAAGCATCTAGATTACTTTATTTTATATTTTTCCAAACTGTGTTATTAATGCCAAGAATCAGAAGAATATATATATATTTAAAATATCTTAAAAAAAAAAAAGGCAAATGTGACCCCAAGTCTAGTGGCCTAACACTAGGGAGGTCAGATTTCAGGTTGCTTCATTGTGAATGGCTTTGATTTACCACTAAGAACATGAAGTATCTTAATATAACACACCTTTTCTGGCAACTGGACTTGAAGGGCATCAATCGGAGAGGAAGCAGGGGCTGGCAACTCCAGCAGGTTCCTTTCCTTGCAGATCCTCAGGAGCTCGACTTCAACTGTTGGCTGCTACCATGGCAACCAGTCGAAGAACCCTGGAGGAAAAAAAAAAAAAAGGATTGGATGGCTGAAAAATAGCCCGAGCCTTCAATGGTGCTTTTCCACAGGAAAGATACAGGACCTCCTGGCATCTTTGAAATGATCCCACCTGGAGATATCGGGGATATTTTCCCCCAACTATGTTCCACTCTCCCCACTTCAGGTTGGGGCAGCCAGAATTTGGACAAAGACAAACTTTGTTTCAGTGATCAATGCCAGGGAGTGAAGGTCACTTTTCCAGGTGACTTTCTAGACTGAGATTCAGACTCTGCCTATAAACTGCTACATTGTTTGCAAGCTAATGGGAGAGTTGATGATTTAGAACCAACTGGGAAGAAGAAAAAGGCAAATAGAGAATGGAAGGATATACACTGGGCTGACACTTAAGAGAAATTGAATTCAACCTGACCACATTAATTAATGTCAGTGCAACCTGGGACAACTTCCTTTCTCTGGATCTCAATTTCTCCAAATGAAAAAATGAAGGACTTGGATTTAATTTTAACTAAGATCCCATCCAACTCAAAATCTTTTTCTAAGACTTTATTCACAGAAATGGGCAATTCTTTACATATCTTCTTTTTCTTTTTTGCTGAGGAAATTAGGGTGAGGTCAAATTTTAACTCGGGTCCTCCTGACTTCAGAGCTGATGTTTTATTCACTGCATTATCTAGCTTCCCCTCCTATATATCTTTAAAATTCAGAATATTTGCTCTCCTTCTAAATAAGTCATTATGACAAGGAAAGATTAATTCCTTATTTATTAGGACTTATTTTTGCACTCCTCTCACCATAATTTCATAATTGTATCATTTTATCATGAAAGCAATTCAAGAAGTACAGTGTCCTAAAAGTCTTATTGCAGCAGTTTTTTAAGTCATTAAAAGTTTTAAGCTGCATTA
The DNA here is from genome assembly GCF_902635505.1 of Sarcophilus harrisii. Classification (NCBI taxonomy): domain Eukaryota; kingdom Metazoa; phylum Chordata; class Mammalia; order Dasyuromorphia; family Dasyuridae; genus Sarcophilus; species Sarcophilus harrisii. Next base: position 229,632,212 of record NC_045430.1, read on the forward strand.
AGACTTTTGGAACACTTTTTATGTATTTAATACCTACTATGCGGGGAGTATTCTACTAGCCTGAAAATGCAAAGATAAAATAAACCACAGTTCCTATCTTCAAGTTTATAATTTATAGATACTGGGGGGGAGGGGGAAGAAAATACTTCTATGCAAATAACAACTCATAAAAATTAAAACATGATAATTGGAGGTGATCTGGGAGGACCTTGTATGAAAAATAATAATAGCTAGCATTTATATAATGTTTTAAAGCTGGTAAATATCATCACAACAACTCTGTTATTATCTTATTTTCCAGGTGAGGAAATTGAGGCTGAGAAAGTATATTATGGGGCAGGCATAGAACTTGAATTTGGGTCTTCTGGACTCCAAACCTAGCACTCTATACTCTGTTCTACCTAACTGCCAGACTTCATGGAAAACACAAGTCCTGAGTGAAACCTTAAGAAAAAGCAAAGGTTTCATGTGGCAGAGACAGGGAACAGAAAGGAATCCATTCTAAGGCCAGGATCAATCTGAAAGCAGAGTGATGGAGAGGGTGTGATATGAAAAGGAATTTGACTGACATTCACAATTCCTGAAGGGGTATAAATTGAAATTGAGTTGGAAAAAAAATAGATTCAAATCCCAGGTGAAAGAATTGAGATTTTATGAAGTGAGCAGAACCAAAATATTTCAAACAGTCATCCAATATTTTACAATGATCAATGGCAGATAACTTAGCTCTTCTCATCAATACAATGATCCAAGACAATCTCAAATGACTCAATGAAAAAACATTATCCACTCAAAAAGGAAAACTGATGGAGTCAGAAAGCAGATCAAAACATATTTTTTACCTCATTTTTATGCATTGGTTAGTGTTTTTGTTTGGGGGAGCTTTTTTGGTCTATCTTTTCTTTCACAGTAGGACTAATGTAGAAATATGTTTTATATGACTGCATGTGTATAATGTATTTCAGATTATCTGCCATTTTAAGAAAGGTTTGGGAGGAAGGAAAGGAGAGATTTTTGAGGTCAAAATTTAAAAAAAACACAATGTTAAAATTTTCCTTTACATGGCATTGAAAAAAAAGAATATAACAGTAAACAAAAATTAGATTTTATTCAATAAGCAATAGGATGCAATGATAGCCTTTTGAGCAAAGGTATAATAGCAAAATGTGTATATCCCTGAACATACTTCATAGATGTGAAGGGTGGGTTAGTGAAAGGTAAGGCTGAAAACAAGAATAGCAGGTAGGAGGCCGTTTCAATAGTCAATTCAACAAACATTAACCTAAGAACATACACTACATGAAAGGCTCTGAGCCAGGTCCTGGGACTGTAGCTAGGTAGTATAATAGCAGAATGCCAAACCTGGAATCAAAAAGACCTGAGTTCAAATATTGCCTCAGAAACTTACTTGCTGTGTGACTCTGGAAAGATCATGATTTCTATTTGCCACTGTCTCCCCATCTGTGAAACAGGGATAATAATGGCACCTATTTTTTTTTTAGCATTGTTTTGATAATTATATTAGACAATAATTACAAATTGTCTGGTCTAGAAGAGCATCATATAAATGTTAGTTATCATGTTATTATTGTTATTGTAGCAAAAACAGAGGTAAAAATGTCCCTCTTGATGAGCATAGTCCACTTAGGAGGATATAATTCAGGAGGTGGGGTACAATATATATTATTATTATTATATTATATATGTACATATATATATATATATATATATATATATATATATATATACACACAGATAAAGAAATGCAAAGTAATTTCAAAAAGAAGAGAGTCCTAATCACTGGAGGGTTCAGAAAATGACTCTGGAAGGTCGTACCCGTGCTGATCTTCAATTCAAACTCAACATTCTATCAGGTGAAGGTGAAGCGAATCTGGACTAGGGAGAAATGCCAGGCCCTGGGCTAAATGCTGAGGACACAGAGAGACCCTGTCTTCAAGGGATTTACAATCTAAGGGAGACACAGTTACCCTCCAGAGACTCAAACATGCAGAGTAACTCCTTTCAGAAACTCTTTCTGCACAAAATGATCAAACACCAGGGGTTTGCCACACAAGTAGGCACATCCTATTCATTGTAGCACTTGCGTGGTAGCAAAAAACTGGAAACAAAGTAAGTGTTCACTATTTGGAGAATGGCTAAGCAAATTGTGGTATGTGAATATATTAGAATGTTGTTATGCTTTAGAAAGTGATGGAGACACTTGGGGAGCAAGGAAAGACAAACTGATGCAAAGTGAAAAGAATATGCAAAACGACTGCAACAATGTTGAAAGAACAACATGAGCAAATTAAAGTCAAATGCTGTGAAGTTATAATGAAGGAAAAAGATCTATGAGATGATAACTTTCCCAATTCTTTGCAGAGGTGGGAAATTACAGACATGGAAGAACACTGCATATTTGTCAGACTTTTTTTTTTATATGTTGGTTACTTTTTAGTCCTTGCACTAAGATGTTTTCTCTAGAAGGGGCATCCTCTCCTCTGAATGGAAATCTGTATCCTCTTATTCTATCTTGGGAATCGGTGGTACCATAGTGACTAACATGCTGGGTCTAGAGTCAGGAAGACTCATCTACCTGAATTCAAATCCTTCCTGACAATTACTAGCTAATTTAAAGTTAGGTCAGAATAGGATTTAGGTGACCACAAAACAAAGATTTTATTTTATCCTAAAGGTTCCAAGAGGCACTAGAGATCCACTGATTTCTTGAAGATGGAGAGAACAATTTAAATTGATATTTTAGGAATATTCTTTTGACAACGATGTGAAAGAGGGGAGAGAAGGAATGCAAGAGGACCAATTAGGAGATTATTGTATATATTTGGAAGAATTGCACATGTTTAACCTAAATTGGATTACTTACTATCTGGAGGAGAGGATTGGAGAGAAGGGAGGGAAATAATTTTGGAACACAAGGTTTTGCAGGGATGAATGTTGAAAGATGAGTGCATGTATTTTGAAAATATAAAGCTGTTGTTAAATAAAATAAAATAATTATTAAATTAAATTAGGAAATTACCATAATAATCAAAGTAAGAGGGGGTCTGAACCAGAATAGTTTTTATATAAGTAGGATGTAAAGGGCAGATGAAAAAGATGTTGAGGAGTTATAATGTATAAGTCTTTGTAATGGATTAGACATAAGGTGGGTGTGAGTTTTATAAAAAAAATTATAAGAATAATTTTGGGTTACAAACCTAGGTGGGGCTAGAAGATTGGTGATATCTTTGGCAGAATTAAGGTCAGAAATGGAATGTGGCTAGAACGTGGCATCAAACTCAAATAGAAAAGGATCTCTTTTAACTGCATACTTAGAAAACCATAAATTAACATTATCTATGTTTTGTTCTTATTATTTTATTAAATATTTCACGGTGACATTTTAATCTGGTTCTGCTGGACTGCAAATCTGATACATCTGGCTTAGAGGGAAAAATAAATTCTGTTTTGTACAAATTGAATTTGAGATGCCTGTGGGACATCCAGGTAAAGATGTTCAACAGGTACTTGAAGATGCAAGACTAACTCAGATGAAACATGAGGCTGGATGTGGTGGTCATGTGCAGTGGGATGACACTTGTATTCACCAAAGGTAGAGAAGACAGAGAGAAGACATAGGCTCTGGAGCACAACCATAGTGGACAAGATGTGGATGACAATACAGCACAGAAAAATGAAAAGATGAGAAGGATTAGCCCAAGAATTAGGAAAAGAAGAGCAATAATAATCCAAGAAAGCTTCCATTATGGACCAGTTCTGTTGACCAAGGACCAGAACAGTTAAATCAGAGAAGATCATTACCAGAAACCTTGAGTTTTCTCTACTAGCTACTACTAACTACTAGCATTATTTTGGCCCCAGAACTAATCAGGATGATCAATAAGCTCTGAAAAGATCACAATCTGTATTGTCACAGAATTCTAACAGTAACCAAATCCAAGTAAATTGGGTATCCTGATCTTTGCCATGACAACAGGAATGCGGCAGCAGTTGTTACCTTTGCCCTTTCTATTTCCAGTGATTCTAATGCTTTTTTGAGACTTCTCAGACCTTGGGCATTTCCTGTCATCTGCTCCAACTCACCAAGAATTATAATGGAAGTTGGAAAGATGATTAGGAAGGAACATGTATGTTTTTTTTTTTCTAGTCCCCTAAGAGGGACTTTGCCTGTTGAAACAACAGCCTTCCTTTATAAAAAGCTAACACAAGGAGGGTATCTAGATGGCACTATGGATGGAGCACTAGCCTGAAATCAGGAAGACCTGAGTTCAAATCCAGTTTCAGAAACTTAACACTTCCTAGCTGTGTGGCCCTGGACAAGTCACATAAGCCTAATTGCCTCATAGAAAAAAAAAACTAACACAAAAGACAGTTTTTATATTAATCCTTGATCCCTTGGAAGGTGACCACCTTCCCCCTCAGACTCATGTAGCACTTTTTGCAAATTCTCTAAGGTGCTTATCCTGAAATATATATTTATCTAGATTGTATCTTGTGGTGATGATCTAAAGTCAGCTGTAACTCTTAAAAGTTGATGGTTAAATTTTCAGTGTGAGCTTTTTCCATAAATAAATCAGCAAAGCTACAATCAGTGCTTGGTTTTTTTGTTGAATGGGTAAATTTAGGAAATTGGTGAAGAAAACATTAATAATGAAGATTAAACTTAAAAGCCAGTTGCATATACATTTTTTTAATAGAACCATTTGTTCCCCAGCTCTCATCAGTATGCACATATGCCTTGTAGTCAGAGACCTTTTACTTTTAAACTTTGTATCATACTCATTGCCTGGACAAGTACTCTATATACAGTAGGCCCTTAATGAAGTTTGCTGCATGTTAAGCCAATTGATTTGAAAAATATTGTTGAGTCATTTTGATTGTGTCCAATTATTTGTGACTCCATTGGGGACTTCCTTTGCAAAGATACTAGAATGTTTTCCCATTTCCTTCTCCAGCTCATTTTGCAGATGAGAAAATTGAGGAAGAGTTAAGTGAATTGCTTAGGGCCACATTGCTAATAAGTATCTGAGGCTAGATTTGAATGCAGAAAGATGAATCTTCCTGACTTCTGGCCCCACACTGATTTGAAAATGCGATACTGCAAATCAGCTGTCTAAGAAACTGGAATTCCCCTGATCAATTAGAAAGTTAATTCTAATTTTATCACCTTGTCTTATCATAGTCAAATTAGACTGGTTTAAAAAAAAACACAACTTTCTTTTGAATGGAAATATTTACTAATTATAAATTGCATCTCTTAGTGTTTTAAGGCCCCATCCTACATTTCTACTCTTATTATCTATTACTTTCTCTGGGCTCTTTCCTTCTCCCACTGTCCAAAGCTCAGGCCATCTATTTTTGACTGCTCTCCAGACTCCATTCCTCATTTTAGCCTTTGCTAACTACTGCTCCAGCAACCTTCTCACCCGGGGATGACTTCAGCCCTTCAGCTTCTTCTGAGCTGAGGCAAGGGAATATATCTTTATTACAGGACCTAATGTGCCAAGCACTATGTTAAGCACTTCTCAAATAATATCTCATTTGATTCTTTCAGCAACTCTATGAGGTAAGTGCTATTATTGCCCCCATTGTAAGATGAGAAAATTGAGGCAGAGATTAAATGTCTTGCTTAAGATCACACAGTCCAAGGTCTGATTTGAATTCAGGTCTTCATGATTCCATACCTTTTGCTCTACCCACTGCACCACCTAACTATTAATTGGCAAATCCCTTCCTGGGATTTTCATTTCAGGAAGTTCCCTCACCATCCTTTCTCCTCTGTCTTCTGGCTATCCTGATTCGTCCATTGACCCCATATGGGTTGCATCATCTCACTTTTGCAGCTCCCTTTTTTGTGTTTTCCCTTATCAGAATGTAAGTTCCTTGAGAGCAAGGGCTTTTTTATTTTTGTATGTGTATAACTAGCACTTAGTTGATAGTTTGTTATCCTTTGTTCTTAAAGAGAACCAAAATGGCATCCCTGTGTTAAAATGAGTTACAGTGTGTCCGACTGTGACTGATCAGAACAATATGAGCTCAGAATGCTCTGTCACAGGTCGGACACAAATTGACCCCATGAACATCTTCACAATTCTCCCAGCTGCTAATGATATTTCTTCTGTGTGACCTTGAATCTAGGCAGCCAGATGGAACAGTGGATTTTGCACTAAGTCTGGAGTCAGCAAGAACTGAGTTAAAATCTGGCCTTAAACATTCACTAGCAGTGTGACCCCGGGCAAGTCACATCACCCTGTTTGCCTCAGTTTCCTCCTCTGTAAAATGAGCTGGAGAAGGAAATGGTAAACCATTGCAGTATCTTTACCAAGAAAACCCTAAACGAGGTCATGAATAGTTGGGCATAACTGAACAACCACAATAACAAAGACTCTAAATCTGGTTTTTTATATCTGTTTGTATGTATGTATATGTATATACACATACACACATATATATTCATAGACATACACACACATAAGTACACACAGACATATTCTTACATTTGTGGGTGCTTTCCCTTCATTAAAAAGTAATCCTTGAGGGCAGGATTATTTTCACCTTTGTCTTTGTCACCAGCACCCAGCCTCATTCCTGGCATGCTGTAGGGGCTCAGTAAATTGTCTTATTAACACAGGATGATGTTGAGATACTCTCCCCAAATGCCATATCCTACCTTACATTCAGTGTCAAAGAGAAGCTTATGAAGACAGATTGCATAAGTAGCTAAGACATGTAACAAAGACTCACAGCTGTCTCAGCTAATTTTCCCTAGCTGCAAATTCTGTACTTCCTGACCATATTTCATCTTCTTAGAACCCAGTCAGTGAATGGGGCCAGCCTAATGGTAGCTTTGCATTCTCCAGCTGCAGCTGACATTTTGGATTTATGATGATGAAGGGAAGCAGGAATAACAGACAAGAGGATTAGGGGGGAGGAGAAGGAAAAATCCGCACTTATGCCTTCTAAATTCTAGCCTCTGATTTTTCTTAGCTCCTCACAGCCTTTAGGGTGGGTGCTTGAGGGTTGGGGTGTGTCTCCAGAAAATCATTAAACCTTCATCACAAGTAGAAAAAAATATTTATTTTTTGGGTGAATTTAGATCCTGTCATTGTGACTCAGCAAATGGGCTAAAAGAACTAGAGAAGAAAATTGTTCAGAAGTGTCCTCTCCATGTTTTCTTCTTACTTGGCTTCCATGACGATGCACTTTTGGCTCTCATCCTAGCCATTTGACCATTATTAGGCCTCATTTTCTGTTTTATTTTCCCTTTTTATTCTTCTAAGTGTAGATGCCCACTCAAGGTTCCATCCTTTGTTTTCTTCTATTTCTCTGACTTGTGGTAATTCCAAGCCTTAGTAGTTACCTCGATAAGACTTACAAGGTAAACATACAATTATATTTCTCCTCTGAGCTCCAGTCCCACATTTCTAATGGTCAATTGTACATTTTCACTTAGATCTGTTACTCACAATGCAAACTTTTAGTGTGTGATCAAAAATTTAATTCTTTTCTCCTCTAAAACCCACTTCTCCCCCCTACTTTACTTCTATTGATAGAATCATTCTTTGAGTCTCCCAAACTCGAAGCCTCTTCTTCCTATACATTGACCCAGTATCTATGCCTTGTCAATTCTACCTCAACAATCCTTTCATCTTCCGCCTCCTTTCCACTCCCGCTACTATCTCAAACCTGCAATAATTTGGTGACTGTTCACCAAACCTCTTGTCCAATGCACTGGATTTTTCAATCTTCATGCTTCAGTCTGAGCATTTTCCTTCTCTGCTCAAAAAAATAAATAAATCAACAGCTCCCAATTGTGTCTAGTATAGAATGCAAATTTACATCCCTATCTTTTCATAAATATAGAGTTTCATAACTTTTTGAAACTTCAACTTCCTGTTCACCAAAAGAAGTTTGACTCCAGGCTCTATGTGATTTAGGATTACAAACCCCTTGTAACTTCTCCTTAATGTCTAATTACTAAACTGTCCCATTCAACAATGTCTCAGCATGTTGAAGGATTGTGCCTAATTACAACTGTAAAACAAGCCAGAAAGTTTGACTTTCACATCTTTATAATCGATTTTCTTCCATCAGAAACTTGTGAAAAGCAAACTACAACAATATAACACAGCATAAGCATTAAGGAACCTAGTCCAATGCCTGGCTATAATATAAACATTAGCTAGTTGAATTAATGTGAAATTTCAAATTAGACTTCAAATATGTGACTTTAAAGTGATCATCCACTTCACACGCAAGGTGGAATCATCTCTATCTCCCTAAACAGGGAGAGCCACGAGTTATCCCAGTGATTTATCTGTAATATCTAAGGCTCCAATAAAGGGGTTGCTTCTTGACCCTTGAGTTCAATCAAACCCTCAAGCACCCAATCAATACTCTATCTTTGTCACTACAAAGATTTAAGGGCAGTATAATGGAAAGAGTACTGAGGTTAGAAAACCTAGACTCACATTCCAGTTCTCCACCTGGCTGATGTTGGGCAGGCTACTTTACCCCTTAGGACTCTATGTCCTTAGGAATGAAAATGAAGAGAATTGGACCAGATAAAGCCCTTCCAGTTCTATAAGATCCTAGCCTAGAAATTTCAAAACAGTGTGATCATCTTCTCTCACATGTCAAAATGGGATTACTCAGTGGTCCAGCCACATATATCTAAGATGCTGTCACTTCCACAAAACATTGCTCCACAGCACAAAATTGGAGTTTGTATGTATGTATGTATGTATGTATATATATAGCACTACAAAGTTTGCAGAACACTTTGTACAGATCTCATTTGATGCCAACAATCACCCTAGATTGTGATTACATATCCCCACTTGATAGAAATTGAAACTGAGGCAGAAACTGGTTGAATGATTTGCCCAGGATCATACAGTTAGTAAGTATCTATGGCTGCACCTGAATTTGGGTCTTCCTGCCTCCAGATCTAGTACTCTATCCGTGTGCCAACAAGTTATACATCCCTTCAGTCATCTAGATTCAGAACTTCATTATCTCTCTATTGATTCCTCATTCTCACTGTCTCCATTTATCCATCTAATTATAGCTCTCCTACTTCCACAATATTTCTTGATCCTCTTTTTCTACAATCCTTGTTTGGGCCTTCTTCTCTTTGCCCCAGATCTCTCCCTACTCTACCTACATCATTCTCCATACAGTCACCAAAGTGATTTTCTATAATGCACATTTAATCTTGTCTCTGTTTTACTCAATAAACTCCAATGGCTCCCAATTACTTCTAAGTATAATTCAGGCAACTAGGTGGCAAGTGGACAGAGAATTGGGTCTGGGATCAGGAAGTCTTGAATTAAAATTCAGCCTCAGATATAGAACACACTAGCTGTGTGATCCTAGGCAAGTCACTTAACCCTATCTGCCTCAGTTTCCTCATCTGTAAAATGAGAAGGAAATAGAAAACCATGCCAGTATTTCTGCCAAAAAAATCCCAAATAGGGTCAAAAAAAGTGAGACATGAAGCAATAACCCCTCACCTCTAACACAAATAAGAAGTCAAAATTTAGGGGATATAGGGATAGCTGGATGTCAACATTGTGTAGTAGAAAGATGACTCCAACCCAAATCCATCTGGAATCGGGGAATCCTGTTTTTTTCTACTGATTACCTTGAATCTTGGGGCAAATTACTAACTCTGGGTCTGTTTCTCTGAAATGTAACCAGGAGGGCTAGACCCTTCTGATTAGGATTTTGTAATCTCTACTTTTCTTTCAAGGGACATTCCTGGTGATTGGCTGGGTTGGTAACTTCTAGGGAGTGAAAAGGTTTAGTGTGGAGTTCTCCACATTTATTTATCTTATTTTCTCAGACACCTCAAGGAAAGTTCAAACTTGGAACTAATGGGATTCTGGGCATTTACATGGATTGCAAGTGCCAGGAGGAATAGGAGCTGTTTTATTTTCGGTCATAGTATCCTATATACCATATTGGTATAATCCTTTGTACATTTTTGTTTGGTTATAGATTTCTGTTTTCCATTGCTCAGTGAAACTTTTATTGGGTAGCTACGTCCTGCAATTTATTATCTTAGTCTCTGGGGGAACCAAGAGCTAAGTTCACTTGCCTACACTTGATCATAAACACAATAGTTGTTGGAGGCAGAATTTGAACCCAGATCTTCCTGACTCCAAGCTGGTAACTCGTACAATAAATACCTTGCCCTCATAGTATATCCTAGAAGGGCAGTTAATAGACACTTAACAGATGATATTTGAATAGAATTGCTTGTATATTTGGAGTTAATAGTTGAATTATTTATTCAAGAATTTTTGTTTGGTTTTCCCTTTTAGTCAAACTTTATTCCAAAATACATTAAACTATGTGCTTGCCATTGAGGAACTGGTCTAGATATAATGGGGATCTTAATATACTAAATGTATATCTTGTTTTGGGTTTCCTAGATGGGGACTACAAGTCAAGAGAGGAGAAAATTTCTCCTGAGACCTTTGTATCCAATAAAAACTCCAGCATAAGGTTGGTACAAACAAAAGTTTATGGTGAAGTCAAAGTTGCCAGTGACAACACAATTTGCTAATGTGGGCTTTCTTCTTTCATTCCCATCATTGATGGATTTAAGCTATGGAATTTAATATGACATTTTTTTAAAAATAAGATTTTTCTCATATAAGTAGATTCATTAGGCATAAATATTAATAAAATTCAGGAGACAGATTCCATCTACCTATGAGACCTGAGTTGTTTGTTTGTTTTCCAGGATTTCTTTTAATACTTCTCATAAAATGTTTTTATCTTTTAAAAGTATCTGCTTTTGATTTATATGGTTTAGAAAGCTTCATCAGAAATCATCTGACAGATCCTTAGGGTTAATGCATGCATTTCAAATAATGCTTTCAAGAATGCTAGGAAATAAGAATCTACTCAATGAAAAACAATCTGTTTTCTTAGTCTTATTCATATTCCTTGTATTCTCCCTCCTCATAAGAGATCTTCTCCTTATTCCAGTCAAGGAGTGTTCTCTAGCATAAGCATCCTCATGAATTGGATTGGTGAGTCGATTAAATAATGCACAAATAAAACAATCTAGTTTCATATTTAAAATATGAATAATATTTTTGCAAGTAGAATTTGTCTTCCTGCAAAGATCAGATAGTGTGAGACTTGATAATGATAATAGCTAGCATTTTTTATATAACTTTTTTCTTTTTTTTCAAAGAGCTTTATATATGTTATTTCTTTTCATCAAAATAGTCCTATAAGGTAGGTTCTATTATTATCAGCCTCATTTTACAGCTAAGAGAAATTGAAATTAAGAAACATGGACGTGTCCAGAGTTACCCAACCAATGTCTAAACTGTCTTTCTAACTCCAAGTCTGGCACTCTAGGAAAGATTTTTATTTATTGACAGATTTCTCTCATTGTTCTCTCATGCTTGATTTCCAAGAGGTTGGTTTGTTTGTTTGTTTTTGGAGAGCAACTCCTGTCACCCTTTGGGGCTTTATCTGGAGACATTTTGCCTTTAGTGTCCTCAGGGCTTGAGACCTTTTTCTTCCCTGCTTCTATAACAACTATTTATGGTCAGAAATCTTGTTGCTTTTTTGCTCATTTGTAAATATTGAAGTCTGCTCTTAGGATAAAGGGAAGATCACCCCAAGTTTCTTCTAGAGGGTGACAGGGGCTGGTGCTGCCTGCTTCCTTTCCATGCTGGATGGGTATGGCCAAGTCCCACTTGTTATGCTGGAGTTCAAGGACTCACTATTTACCTTTTGAAGTTGTGTTGGTTGCCTCACAGCTAGTCTGCTGATCCACTAGTTTCTGATCAGGACAGAGTAGTTTATTCTGGCTAAGAGCTTCCCAGCTGTAAAGAGCAGAAACTCTGAATAGGTGCACTGGAATCAGACAACCAAGCACTTAAGGCTAATGACCTATTGGACAATACTCTATTAGCATATCTTGGAAAATGGCCCTTCCCACTATTCTGTGCTGGCTCGATCTTTTGATGTATACAGATAATTGTAGGAGGAATTAGGGGATGGAGTAAGACAAGCCAGGGTCACTTTTGTGGTGGATGAAGAGAAGGGAGGTTGTGGAGAGCTTGTGTCCATTCCCTTCACTTCTCCCCCTAAAGATCAAGATAAAGACCAAGGACTTTTGCTTATCCTGACTCTGGCTGATTCTAAGGCATCCAGGGTGCTAACTCGGTCTTCACACCCAGCGGATTCCCCCAGTCCTTGGAGGTGTCTTCATCTTGGGCCTCCCTGTGTGGTACCTGCACTGGGCTGGGTTCCCCCTTGCTCAATTGAGATGGACCTTTCCTGAAGTTCTTCCAAAATATTTTCTGCTGAAAATTTGTTACATTCCAAATATTTGTGGGTTCTATCACTCAAAATCCCACTCAGAGGTTTGATCTAGTGTTGATTCTGAGAGAAGCCAGGAAGAGCTCAAGCAAATACCTGTCTATTCTCGCCATTTTAGCTCCACCCTTTTGTTTCTTTGTTTTTTCTTATTTATACCATCTTAATTTTATGATGATGAAGATTCTTCAGTATCTGAAGGTAGAGTGTCAGAGAGCTAAGGACACTGATTTGGGTTCAAATTTCAGGATCGCCATCTGTGTGATTTTAGGTAATTCACTTGATTTCCCAGTGCCCCAGTTTCCTAATACAAAAGATGAAGGAATTATACCAAGTGACCTCTGAATTTCTTCCCAGCTCTGAATCTATCACCCTGATTCAATGAGTAGAGAAGGGCTTCCTCATCTCTGGGGTGTCATGGCCCATTTTGAGAGCTTGGTGAAGCCTATGGATCCCTTCTGAGAATAGTGAATTTTTAAATTGTTACCAATTGAAGGAAGTATTAAATTTTAGTTAGTAAAATTTTCCTATCCAAGTTCATAGACCTCCCTGTAACCTATCCATGGGTTCAAGGGTTTTATAGACCCAAGTTAAGAACTGGGATAAAGTGAGGAAGGCAATTTCAACAGACTTGAGATGGAAAGTGCCATCTGCATCTACAGAGAGAGAACTATGGAGACTGAATGTGGATCAAAGCATAGTATTTTCATCTTTTTGTTGCTGTTGTTTGCTTGTTTTGGTTTTGTTTTTCTTTCTCATGGTTTCTTCCTTTTGGTCTGATTTTTCTTGCACAACAAGACAAATATGGAAATATGTTTAAAAGGACTGCACATATTTAACCTATATCAGATTGCTTACAGTCTTGCAGGGTAGGGAGAGGTAAGAGACAGACAACACAAACTTTTACAGGGATGAATGTTGAAAATTATTTTTACATGTATTTGGAAATATATAAAATACTATTGGGAAAAAAAAGGACACCTGGGCTAGAGTATCCCTAATGTTTCCTCTAGATCTAAATCAACAATAGTAAATCTAAATCGATTTCCAAAGATCATCTCTTTAATGTGAACATGATATTCACCTTCCTAAAACCTCATTTCCTTCTTTGATCCAGACATCTGTACCATAACCCCTCATCACTACCTAAGTTTCCCCCCCTAAGCTCAACTTATCCATTATGTTTCCTCTTCCATCTCCAAACAAGCCCGAGCTGCTAATATGGGCTTCTCAAGGGAACAGGGTCAAGAAAAGCCCAACAGACTGTGAAGTCACATTTGCATGTTTCTCAAACAAGCCTTGGCTCCCTCAGCCTTTAGGAAAAACACTGCTTCTTTCTTCCCTCCCCTTTGGGCCTGCTGTCTGTAATGGGGTGGGTTAAGGGCATCCTTAACTCTCTGAGCTTCTAAATCATTACCTTGGGGCTAGAACTGATGTTAAAACATGTGAACATATTGGCTTGAAGGTTTCTCAGGTCTCATATCTGCAGGGAAATCAAATTTCCTCCCGGAGAAAGCTGGCTCTTTTCACCTCAGGAATTAAAGGAAGGTTTTCATCTGAGAAAAATATTTTCTTTTAATTCAGCTAGAAAGGCCAATCTTGGCACTAACAACAGCTGACATTTCAAGAGGCTAACTTGTGATCACTGTAACAGCCTGAGGTGATAAGTTATAAGGTTATTATCCTAACCATGTATAGAATAGGAATCCAAAGACTCACAGAGGTTCCAATCTTGTGTACAATTTAAAAGCTAAAAACGTCAGACACTGGATCCCAGTTCTTTCTGTATTCTAAATCCAGAACTGTTTTATACTACACATTTCCCTATTTCTTATAATAATAATAAAAGTAGTAGTGATCATTTACATAGAGCTTTCAGATGTACAAAGTGCTTTATAAATGTGATCTTATTTTATCCTCAGAACAATCTTGGGAAGTAGATGCTATTATTATCCCCATCTTATAGATGAGAAAATTAAAATAGACAATGGTTGATTAAGTGGCTTGCTGAATATCATATTAAGTGCCTGAGACTATATATGAATTCATCTCTTCCTGACTTCAGGTCCAGAATTCTGTTCACTAGGACAATATAAAATGTGCAACTGCAAAAAGGGGGGTGGTGGTGTAAAATAAAGGGATAATATCAACACTGCAGATATCTAAGGAGAATAATCATTATTACTGATAACTTATTTCCATAGAAGGTCTTCTATTTCTAGAACCTTTTACAACCGTTCTATCATATTAGGAAATTGAGATTCAGAGAATTGCTCTTAATTTTGGACAATTTATGTAGACATTTTTGTTTCAAGACCAATATCACCATAACCTACAATGGAGGAGGTAGCCCTTGATTTAGCTCACCTTCACAGGAGAGTTGTCATAGCAACCCTTCTGTACTAGAGACAGGCTCAATTCAGTTCAATAAATGATCATGGGATCATTAGGATTTCATAGAATCAGAAATTTCGAGCTGGAAGAGATCCCAGAAGTCATTTACTCTAACACTTAAATCCACTTGTGACTCCTTTTTGCTGGAGGAATTTTTACATGACCCCATGTATATAGGTATATAAAACAGGTATGCAAATCAAGCATTTACTGATAATAAACCATACTCTTATGATCCCCATATTTAGTTATAAGAGCCCATAAAGGGTCACAACCATAGTGTAAGCAGCTTTGATCTATCTAATCCCCTCATTTTACAGACAAGGAAACATTCTCAGGGAGGTTCAAAGATTTCTCTATATTTGCATGGAAAGGAAGTGAAAAGCATGGGATTTGAATCCAGATACTAAAATTCTAAAACCAATGTTCATCCCCTGGTGAAATATTGCCTCCCGAGTATGTTACCGGAGCCCAAGAGGGAGACACAAATATGAGTAAAAACAAGATCTCTGCCTTTAAGGCGCTTCCAATCCAAATACTATGCTGGAAGCGTATGTATAATTATAATGCAAATCAGAATATAAGTAGCACCCACCCTTAGAGAGGTTTAATCAAAGCCTTTAGGTTGAGGGGATATTCAGAGTATTGGAAGGTCAAGGAAAGTTTCATAAAGGAGGTTGCATTTAGTATGGATATGTAAAGATGGTTAGAATTTGGGTGGGGGAGATGCAAGAGGTTAATTCCCGGAGATACCTGGATACAATGATTCCATGATAATGACATAAGAAAAGGTTCAGGGCTGGGAAAGTTTGGGGTCTGTTCCCAGTTAAGCTAGCAATGTAGTTTGAGTGACACATGGGTACCTATAAGGGAGGTCGGAGAAAATAAAGCTGGGAAGGTAAAAGAGCCTGGAATTTCAGACTCAGAGGGCTCAGTAAATTCTCGGTGAAGTCTTATCTATTTTAGGCTGTTTTGACTGGGCATGAGAAACAGTCCTTCTCGATTGCCTTTTCAACGTAGAAGCAATGAGTTTAAATTTTTCAAGTTAAATTTCCAGTGTAAAAAAAAAAAGCTACCAAAGTCACTTTATTAGCCTTCAGATGCAACTATCACCTGATGTTGTCATGGCAACAGAATGGGGAAAGCATACTTATATGTGATTCTGTAAGTGATGGGAATGGAATCAGAGCATCTTTCCCTATTCTAAGGAAAGCAGGATGTTTCAGTTTTGCTGGAGAAATCTGGGAGGAAATGGTCTTTAATGGAAAGTATATTAGGTAGATAAACTATCTGGGGCTTTATATCTTGAATAATTATCAAATATATCCTGTTTTCATAAAGGCATAATACAGATGTGCACATATATATACATACGTGTGTTTGAATACATTTGTGGGGCAACTAGATGATGCAGTGGATAAAACACTGGGCTTGGAATCAGGTAGATTAATCTTTCCGAGTTCAAACCTGACCTCAGATACTTACGTGGTGTGATCCTGGGCAAGTTACTTAATTATTACGCAATTACTTAATATTTAACAGTAATAATTAATTAATAGTACTTAATTAATATTACTTAATATTTAATATTAAGTATTTATTTAATAATACTTAATTACTTAATTCTGTTTGCCTCAGTTTTTTCATCTGTATATAAGCTGGAGAAGGAAATGACCAAACACTTCAATGTCTTTGTCAAGAAAATCCCCAAAAGAAGTCAGAGTCAGACTTTGGCTGAAAAAAAAAAAAATGACTGAACAACAACATCTATCCAGATAAATGTATCAATGCTACTCAAACAAGCACCCTTCCAGCATCACATGAGCTATACATTTCTGGTGCTATTGTAGCCCCGTCTTGGTAGAATAATTTAGATAATATATTTTTATAATAACCTTGTGTATATATATTACACATACTGGATTATACTTCTGTAGAAATTGCATAGGTCACGCATTACATTGCATCGACACATAACATGTTGTTACATATGCTACATTCCATTATTTCGTATGTCACAATAATCACAAATGTGACATTGTCTATATAACTCATGGCTTATGACCTCTACCCCAAGTCTTTGCAATGAGCACAAACCAGGTTTGATCCTAAAGATGATACCCCCAAACAATAAGTTTTTTTCTTTGGGGACTATTTCCCCTGCCTAGAATAATTCTGGAAAAATCAATAATTACAACTGACATTTTATTTACATAAAGATTTCCCCAAATGTGTGTGGCAGGGGATTAGCTCCTAATTTACATACCAATACCTCTGGGGACCTCAACCTTGATTAAGCTCCACAGATAATGCAGAGGATGCAAAGGATTCACATGAGCCCACAAATAACAAAGGAGCATGAGACTCAGAGAGTGACTAAGCTCTTTGAGAAAAACTGAATCCGAGATACCATCTGAACATCTACATTGTGTATCTGCAATCGATATTCTTTGATGGCTGCCTGTCCCTGTCCATCTGTCTTTCTCCTCTGCCTATCCCTTCTGTCTCTCCCTGTCTCTGTCCCCCACCCTCATCTCCAACACACTTGGTACCATTTATTTGTTAATTTATTTTACATTTTGCTGCTATCTCTTGGTTTAGAAAAGTTCATTTTTCAGGATTTTTCTTTTCAGGTGAATTGCAAGCACTCGCACTTCCCATGTGTCAATCTCAAAACAGTCATTTTCAGTTCTTACAGGAAGGTCATGCAAATATACAGTCCTTGTCCCACTCCTACCTTTTCAGCTTCTCCCCAAATCCCTTTTTAAAATAATAAGAGTGCTCCATCTTATTTTCTTTCTTTTGGATTAAGTAAAAAGGCCACTTTAATCACTGACTGGCTGGTCTCTTCATTCAAACTAAAACCTGTTAAAGATTTCCCACTGCCTCCAGAACCATCTCCATTGGTCCTGATCTATAACTAGCCACTGGACTCAGATGGCCCCAGAGGAGAAAGTGGAGCTGGTGACTTTGCTCAGCCCTGCCTCACTTAAATCCAATTCTTATATATGTCATGGCATCAATTCTCTGACTTCAAGGTCACCTTTGAGAATGAAGAACAAGCAAGGGAAACAGGAAGTCCAAGAAATAAGCCATTCTCTCAGCTTGTTTTTATAAACCATAATGAGAGGAAGATCCTCAAACATATCTCTCTTCTCTCCTAAATTCAAACCAATTAAAGAGGCCACTGAAAAATCAGTGAACTCTTATGAGGTACCATTGAGCATGTCCATGTTCTCCAAGGAACAAGTCCCTTTGATGCCCCAGGACGTGTCCAGTTAATCTTTGTCAGTTGATTGAGAATACCCCAATACCCCTTTACACTTTATATTTATTACACATAACATTCCTCTCTAGGCTGCCCTGACGTTCTCCAATGACCGCCAAAGTTCTTCTCTCTTGAAGCTCATTCTATCCCTAGTTCTCACACACTGGAAGAATAGATATTCTGGTTCCTCCCTCTGAGTGGCTGCTTCCTCCCAAAATTTCCATTTTAAGGAAGGAATCTGAGCCAGCCACATCTTCCTTCCTTTTCAGCATACACTCCTGACTCTCCTGGGCTTTCTCTACAATGATTCTTAGAGGAGAATCTTCAGCTCCTTTCAGCTCCTTTCCCCTATTAAAAAGCTCCTTAAGGATAAGAACTATCTTTCTTTATGCTTGTATTTGTAATGTTATTTTTTTAGTTACGTGTTTGAGATTTTCCATGATTCCATTTGGAGTTCTCTTGGTCAAGATAATAGAGTTGTTTGCTGTTTCCTTCTTCTGCTCATTTTTCAGATGAGGAAACTGAGGCGAACAAGGTGAGGCAATTTGCCCAGGGTCTCACAGCTAGGAAGTGGGCTGGTTTTGAATTCAGGAAAATCAGTCTCCCTGACTCTGGGTCCAACACTATGCACTATGGCACACCTAGCTGTCCCTTGTATTTATATACTAGTCCTTAGTATAATGTTTAATGAATAGTAAATGCTTAATAAATGCTTGTTGACTTGACATAATCTTTTTGATCTTGGACATATCAGGTGACCTCTCTGGGTCTCAGTTTCCTCACCTTTAAAATTAATGTGAGGGGCTGAATGACCTTTAAAGCCCCCTTCTAGCTTTAACATTTTATATGACTTATTAACTAGCTTCTTCCTCATCCTCTAGACCTTGGACCCAATTAACATTTCCTCCTGTACAGCCTCTAACCTCCCACTAGAAAGACTAACTAAAGACTTGGAGAAACAGAAGACAAATTTTGAGGTAGCCCTTTTATATGTAGGTCAGCATCTTTTCAGACCTGTGCTGGAACGAATGGGATGCTGCAATGCCCTCTGGTGGACTTTACAGAGTTGTACAGTAGGCATTATTGTGTATTTTTGTTTAGTGGATTCAGTTGGGTCCGGTTCTTCATGGTCTCACACTATCCGTGTGTTTTCTTGCCAAGAATACCGACTGGTTTGCCATTTCCTTCTCTAGTGGGATGAGGAAAACAGAGGCTAAGGACATACAACTAGTACATGTCCAGGCTCAGGGCTGTATCCACTGGGCCATCCAGCTGCCACTTACTGAGTACAGAGGATTTATGATCTCAGCCTTCATTCTGCAGCTTCATGTTCCAATGTGCTAGAGACTCTCCACCTTTACTACTCCCTACCTCTCTGGGCAAATCACCCTGCGTGTAATCTTGGAGTAGCCTTTAAGAGTCCGGGGTCACCTCGGCACTAGTCCAAGAAGCAGTACTTCATGAAAGTTTAGATAAGTAAAGTCAGGTTAGACTGAATGCTAAGGAAGTCTTAAAGGGCTAAACATTGTGACCAGTAAAAAAATGAATTCGGTTTTAGAGAATCTAAGTTTAAATTCTGGCTTTGATGCTTGCCAGCTGAATAAATATAGGCAAGTTGTTTCTCTTAGTGGGAATATTAGTTAACATTTACATAGCACTTTATAACTACTATTTCATTTGATCCTCACAACAACCCTGGGAAATAAGAACTGTTATTATTTCCAATTTTATAGATGAAGAAACTGAAGCAGAGATTAAGTAACTTATCCAGGATCATACAGTTAGTGTCTGAGCCTGGATTTGAACTCAGGTTTTCTGGACTCCAGGCTCAGCACTCTATTCACTCTACCCAATGAGAGAATTGGATTAGATTGTTCCTAAGGCTCTTTCTAACTCTTATTTTCTGTGATCAGAGTTTACAAAAAATGAAAAATAAATAGCCTTGGGATTGTGAAAGAAATAACTTTGACTTACTGAAAGAAAGGGACCCTTGGTGCTAACCATGGTGCTGGATTTTTTTTCTTCCTTATCACTGTCCCTTAATGCTAGTTGCATGAGGCAGCTAGGTGGCTGGGTTCAAATCCAGCTTCAGGCTCTTATTTACTGTGTGACCCTAACCCTTTGTCTGCCTTAATCCACTGCAGAAAGAAATGGCAAACTACTATGATGTCTGCCAAGAAAACCTCACAGACACTACAGTCCACAGGGTCATGAAGAACTGGTCCCAACTGGACAACAATGACAGATCGCACTGGGTTGGGGAGGCATCCAAAGTGAGACACAAGAAAGATACCCATTTGTTGTGATTTGGAGTGACTTGACATCCTGGGTTATATCAATCAGTGTAGGACAGTGAACAATGGAGTCCTGTACTTGCAGTCAGAAGGACATAGATTCTTAAATACACACAGTAGTTGTATGCCCATGGGAGAATGAATTAACCTCTGCAAGGCTCATTCGCTTTAAGATGCATAATAATGCATCTTAATAAGATGAAATTTAATAGGGGGGAAAACCCTGTAAAATGTTATAATTCAATGGAAAGAAATCAGTTGCAAAAAAGTACATGTGGGAGGCTTGTGTCTGGGTTGTCCAGGTCTTGGAAAAAACTTAGCATGAGTGGCCATGATGACATGGTAGTCCTTCTATTCCACCAAAGGCTGGTGTGATCTTAAGTCACATCAGTAGAGTCACAATATTTAGCATAAGAAAAAGTCTATTTCAGTTAGTCCACATTTGGAACACCAAGTTGTTCGCACCACATTTGTACAGATCATTGATCATCTAGAATTCGTTCAGAGGTTGGTGACCAAGATGGCAAGGGGTCAAGAGGCTGTGCCATATGAGAATCCACGAAGGAACTTGGGTTGTTAATTCTAGAGAAGAGAAGGAGAGGGGGTCACGATGTGATGGCTATCTTCAAGTACATAAAAAAATTAGAGTTCTTTTTGGTTCTGAAGACGATAAAATTAGAAGCAATGGTGGCAGAGAAGAGGCTCCTGGGAAGGAATAATTTCCTAATGAATAAACAAAGGTAGATGTAGAAAGATGTGGGAGGGAAGGATGGGTTAGGGTGGGAAAAGGTGGTAAGAATAGTAGTTCTGTATTCATAATGAGTTGCATGATAGGAACAATGAAAGTGAGTCAGAACTCCAGCTAGATATGATGGGCTCCACCAAGAGGGACAGAATAGTTATAAAATTGAACTTCCGGTAGCAGTGTGGACATGGCAAGAACATGTGGGAAAGAGAATGAAGACAAATCAATTTGCTACATGTTGTATTCCCTCAGTAGAATGTAAGCTCTTTGAGGACAGGGGTTATTTTTCATTTCATGTTTGTATCTCAAGCACTTAGCAGAAAACCTTGCAAATTGTAATAGCAAATGTTCATTAGATTATATTGAATAAAAGACTAAAGATAGATTTAACTAAGATTTCTTGCCATACAGGATATTAAAAGCTCAGCATCCAAAATCAAAGAGAATCACAGGAGTCATCACTGGCTTCAGTACTAAAAATGGAGAGAGCATGTAGTAAAGGATGAGTCCAGGAAGTACTATAGTCAATGTGAAGCTTAAAAAAGACCAATGCCAAGGCTTTTATTAAATTTGTCTGAAATTCAACTGATGCCTTCATAGTATCCTGTTCTTAACAAATGTTGGAATTCATCAAAAGTGGATGGAAGGTAAGAAAAAGAGAAAATCCTAAGTTTTTGATTCCCTAAGGTATAAAAGACTCATTCTGCTCTAGAAAATTATTGACATGACAAGAGGGTAGTTTTCATTAATACATAGCTGGTCCAAAATAGGTTCATTTTAAGATAAAGATAATCTATCTTAAAATGAACCTATTTTGGACCAGCTATATATTAATGTCAGATTTCTTCCCTGGGAGTGACATGTTGCCCAGAAGGCTCTGTGTGTAGGAATCCAAAATTAATCATTGATGATATTAATTACTGATCAAAAATGAATAAAAAAAAGTTCTATACCTCTTGAGACTAACTTTAAAAACATTACATTGTTTTACTGATGATGATCTCCGGGCTAACTGAAGGGTACTGTTACAGAGAAATGGCTAAGTCAGTCTAGCCCTTATGAACATGGACTACATGCTTGGCTGATGAATTTCTCATGTGGAAGAGACGGGGGTAGCCTCCTTCCAGAAACACATGAAAATTTGCAAGGAAAGGGCCCCATTCCACAATTTGAAGCACAGACTGATACTGTCCCCAGGCTGCTTACCATGTAAACGAGGGGAGCATTTGATTGAATGCTGAGTCATAACTGAAAATGCTAACGGAATTCACAGAGTTTGAGCCCCTGCTGGGTTTGATTAAGTAGTGCTGTAAGCCTCTAGGTGGGGAGAATAGCTTCAGACCTTTATCTTTCTGCCAGGTTGCATGGTCTTGATTGCATGGCCCCGAAGGGGTTTCTGTATTCTGAACTCTCCTACTTTTAAATAAAGTGGTTTGGTTTCAGACTAGACTTTGGGAGATGGAGCAGCCAGAGAACCAGGAATGTTGTAATATTCAATAACTCGGTCTTCTTCCCAGCGAACAAAGATGAGCCACAAAAAGACCTATTTTCATCCAGTATCATGCAGCCATGTTCACAAACATTGAGGAAGTCTCAGCCGGGGTTTGCCCACTTCTGAATCTGTCCCCTAATTTCCTGAGACATCTTTCTATAGTCCTTGGGATGTACTTTTTGTGTTGCCTTCTCCTTCTTTTCTCCCTGGCTGAACAATCTCTTAATTGACAATAAATTAGTTCCTATAATGAGAAGGAACTGAACTTTTACATCAAGTTGTATGGTGTATGGCCTTGGGAAACGCAGTGGACAGGCCCTTCCTGGGGGACAGCAATCAAAGAGGGTTTCATAGTCCACGAGAAGACGTGGAGCTGAAAATAGCAGCTTTCCTTCAAATTAAGGAGCTCTCTTCCTTTACCCCAGAATTAAGGGAGAAAAGATTGATGTTTCCCGATTTAGATTTTTCATACCTCCATATAGTAACAAACTGCAGCTTATAAAGATTTGACTGGGACATAAATCCAAGATTCAGATATCTTCGATACACATTTACTATCTGCCTCCCATGCAGAGAGATCTATTAAAGCAAGCCCGGTCTGGGAGCCAAAAACTTAGCCACTTAACACAGCAGCACTGCTAACCATACAAAGAGCCAGTTTGATGTCACATTTGACTATATTCTACCAGATTATAACTACAACAGTCCAGAACAACCAATGGAAAAGAACAAAACTCAGTTAAAATCAGCCAATTATTTTAGCTACTGGAAAAGGGAATTATGGTATGATTAAAAAAAAAAAGAAGAAGACGACCTGGGTTTCAAATCCTGCCTTACTCCCTGGGTGACCTTGAACAAGAACCAACCTCCCTTGACTCAGTTTACTCCTCTGTAAAATGGTATTGGACCCTCGATGCCTTCTAAGGCTACTTCCAATCTTAAGTCTATAATTCTCCTAGTGTCTGATACCAAACTGGGTTAGAAGGGATTTTTTTAAGCTTTAAAAATTTTATGACAGAGGGTAAAATTGGAAAACCTAAAGAGTTAGAGATGAACTAACAGGAGATAAGTGGTGCTCACCTCTGCATCCCTTCTGTCCCCTCTGATCTCCTGATTCTACTATTATAGTAATTCCTTTTTGTTCACAGGTTCACAGAATTTAGAGGAGGAAAGTACCTTGATATTACATAGTCCAATTCTCTCATTTTACAGATGAAATAAACTGAACTCTACAGAGAATTTTTGTTTTCAAAAATTATTGCTTGTACAATCCAGTGTCTTCCTGGGTAATTATTAAATTCTCTTTGCAAACAGTATATGGGGAATCTAGACAGACAGTAGAGAGATTTTTTTGGGGGGGGGGAAATTGAGAATGAAGTTTTTAAATATTCTCTCCATCCAGCTGCCAAGAAAACCCCAGTTGGACAGGACTGAAGCAACTAAACCACCACATTTTAAAAGCGCTCACTTACCCTGTACCCTAAGTTTTTGGGGGGATGCAGTCTGTAAGGGACTAAGAGGGAAAGATGTCATTAGATTCTCAAGACTTGGAAGAAAGACTGGGGAATGTATGACTGCTAAGTGGCAGCAAATGAGAAGCCCTTCAGCTAGCCTCCATTCAATTAATACTTTCCCAGGTGCTGAAAAACGGTGGCACACCACCCCATAGCTGCAGCAACAGCAGTAGTCTGTCTGTCTCTAGTTACCAGGCTTCTCAAATTATGTTTCCTGGTCTCCTGATTTGGGTGCATTTATTTACAAACAATTCTTCTGGGTGTGAACTAGATACCCCATTCTCCTGACAGTTATTTCCATTGAATCTTGGGACAGGAAAGTCCTTCCCTCTCCCTGAATAGAAGGATCAATTACAGTTATCCCTTCCTCATTGCTGGGATTAGGGGCCAGGTGCCCCCATGATTTGGGAAATCCATGAGAAGAAATCTGAGTTATTGTGGTATTAAAAGGTAAAATATGTGATATTATACCAAACTATAGAATGTTTTATGTATTTCTGAGTTTCCAATTTTTTTCTGTTTTCTTCTGCCTTTTCTGCAGCTTCTATAAAACTCCCCCAAATTCTCATTTGATTTCTTATGCCAAATTAAAATATATCACAATTATGATAAGTTGCAATGTGGTAGGGATAACTGTTCCTTTTTCTTGCATAATGGAGGATGTGGTAGATTAATTTATAAGGTTATTTTAAAAAATCTTTCCATAAATAAAGATTTATTTTCTCTCCTCTTATCCTCCTCTCCAATTTCAAAGAAAAAGAAACTGCTAGCAAATATACATAATGAAGCCAAACAAATTCCCACATCTTCCATGTTCAAAAACACATGTCTCTCTGTATCTTAAAGCCATCACTCAGGAGAGGAATTGTGGTTGGTTACTGCCTTAACCAGGATTAAGTCTTTTACAAGGTCCTTCTCATATTGTTCCATACTTTTGTGAAAATGAAGAATTTTCTATTTTTGTGATGGCAGTAATTATATTCTTACAATAATTCCTTACTAGACTGCTGTGAAACAGGTAATACTAATCTTATCTCCATTTTCCAGATGAGGAAACAAAGAATGAGATTAAATAACTGGAGAAGGGCCATCTCGTTAAGAAGTGTTTAAATCACCACTGCCACACCCCAGTCTTGCTATGGAATTGTCCCAGAGCTAATCATATTTGTATAAAATAGTAATAACAGATTAAGACATCCCTTAGCATGGAGGACAGGAACTGGCCTGGACATCCAGTTAAGACATGGATTCAAGTCTTCCCTCTGACACTTATAAAATGATATTGAGTAAATCCTTTGACTTTTTATTAATAGGCAAGTCTCTTGAGACTATGGAGTTACACTGATAGGGGGAATTTTCTCACTGAGAGTTCACTAACCTGATAAAATCACATTATCAAATTAATGCCATTTATATGGTTTGGAGTGTTATTAAGTCACTGTTTATGAGGCCCATGTGAGGCAGATAAAAATAGGATTATTATGCCACTTTACAGATGAGGAAATTGAGGCTAGATTTGCCCTATTTTTGTCAGGTTAGACACAAGCCAGGAATAGGGAAACATCATGTAGCATTTCTTTTTTAACAAAAGAATAATGTTTGCTCTTGTACCTCTTGGGGTTATAAGGAGATAATCAACAAGGCAAAAACAAGCAAATGAGGTAAGGACCCTGGAGAACCGTATGATGTCGGAGGCTTCTCATTGTGGGAACATGCTCTAAACAGGAAAGGAGGAGGTAGAACCTAAGATCTAGGCTCCAGAGGGATTTGCAAGTCAAGACTTCACCCTTGGGAGGTCACTGGCCCCCTTCAGGAACAAGGATGCTGTTCAGGAGCACACAAGTCCCGTTAGAATTGGGGGTGGATTTATGACATTTGTTATTTATTTATTATACAAGGCTTGGGGCCCTAAGTAACTGCCTTAACCTCTTGGTGCCTTAAACAATTCCCTAAGAATTTACCCACCAAGTCACAGGTGGGTGACTACCCACATTAGGAGAGCCTGTCCACTCATTCCCTTTATTAGACAGAAATCTTAAGGGATCTGAAGTTTTACTTCTCAGCTTAGACACTGTGTTGGTTACATAGATTTGCCAAAAATACTCCTGAAAGACTTTTGGCCACCCTGATGGCAGTTTTTGGGGCGGGGGTACTCTAAATAGGGGCCTAAGCCTAGGATTCAAGCTGCTGTCTCTGGAAGTACAGGTTCCCCTGCTTCCAATTCCACTCATCTTACTAACTGAAGTAATTACTTAAGCTCTTTACAGGGCTCAGGGCTAGTGGGGGATTGCCGGCTTACAGGGAATGCACCTGAACTCAATAATACAAATATTTTTCAGGCCAAGAGAAGCCTCCTCAACTGGAGGCAGGTGAGGAGGCAGGGATGGGGTTGGATTAGGAGAAGAATGAGGGAAGCATAGTGGACACTGGCCTGTGGGAGAGATGGACCCTGGGACATCACGAGGTCAGATTGCGACCTTCCCCAAGCAGATCATTTGGTAGCTTCTTAATGAGATAATTATTATGACAACAAAATGCTCTGGTCAGTTTTTTCCACTTCTGGCATCCAAGAAGACTGATTACGAGGGAGAGCAAACAAATAATACTTTTGAGCAAAGGGTTGGAAGAGAATTCTCTCCAAAAAAAAAATCCAATTTAGAAATGGAAGGAACCTTAGGCAGGTGGTTTAGTAGATTGAACACTGGATTTGGAGTCAGGAAGACCCAAGTTCAAAGCCAGCCTTATTAGTTGTATGACTTGGATAAATCACTTAATCTATGCTTGCCTCAGTGCCCAATTCTGTAAAATGGAGATTTATAGTACCTATGTCCCTAGATTGTTGTGAGAATTACATGACATAATAATTGTAAAGCACTTTGTGGCCTTTTTAGTTTTATTTTTTCTCAATAGTATTTTATTTTTCCATATACATGTAAAGATAGTTTTCAACACTCATTTTTGTAAGATTTTATGTTCCAAATTTTTTTCTCTTACCTCCTCCCTCCCCAAGATAGCAATTGTGTACAATTCTTTTAAACATCTTTCCATAGTGCTCATGTTGTTCAAGAAAAATCAGACCAAAAGGGAAAAAATGAGAAAGAAAAAGGTCTTATTTTCACAAAGATGAAAATACTCTGCTTTGATCCACAATCAGTCTCCAAAGTTCTCTCTGGATGCAGATGGCATTTTCCTTCCCAAGTCTGTGCTGGAATTGTCTTGGATCTTTGCATTGTGTAAAGGGCCATGTACAGTGTTGGGCACATAATAAATGCTTAATATTTATCAGCAGCAGCAAATCAAGGGGTTCTTGATCTTTTTGTATCATGGGCCCCTTTGGTAGTCTGAGAAGTTGGAATAATGTTTTCAGTGCATAAATGGACACAGAGGATTACAAAGGGAACCCATTCTACTGAAATAATTACCAAAACATATATATTTCTTAAATGGACCTGATCTCAAGCTAAGAACCCCCAATTAACCTAATTCCTTGATTTTACAGAGCAGATTTCAGAGAAAGGAATACGCTGTACCTCATTCAACTTACTGAAATGGATCCCGAGTTGAACTGAAGCCAAATGGAACATGAATCTTGTAGATTCACAGACAAAGTGATCTTGGAGAAGACTCATTTTACAGAGTCCAAGCAGGGACTTGCCCAAGAGTCTCTGGCTCTCCGGCCAACACTTTCAGTCCTGCTGAGCCCAGAGCCTGCCTAAGGTAAATGTAGATGGACTGAACAGAACAGCTGCTCCTGGTCTCTGATCCCGGAGGGTAACTCGGTCCTTCCTTCTCTAACAAAGTCTGAGCAGCTGGAAAAGCTCCCTGAGCCTGGGAGAAGCAGAGGCCCACCTAGAACACCTCCCTTCCTCCCTCTTCTCACCAGGCTCTTGAGGAAGAGTTCCCACACCTGGTTGCCCAGGAGAACCCAAGGCTTCCTCTTCCATCACAAGGTACTCTCTCTCCACCTTCTGCTAGAACCCTGGGGTCCATCCAGAAAATAGCAGAATACAGAACTTTAAAGCACAGAAAAGGTCCTCTGTCCTGGGAGCACAGGTCACCAGGAAGGCGCCTCCCCCTCTACCAGCAAAGGAGCAGAAGACTGTCTCCCCCTACCCCATGGTGGGGGGTAGCCATGGGTGGGGGGGCTAATCTGTTCCACAGCAGCCTCTCTCGTGGACCCGAGAGGACAGGCTAGCTGCGCCCAGGCCTCAGGTTCTCAGCCTTCCTTCCCCAAGGGGATGAGTCCAACTGCTCCCAATTAAGGCAGCTCATTGGCCCTTGGTTCCCCACACTCAAGCTCTTCCATTCTCCCAGAAGTTTCATCTTGATCTCATTCTCACCACCCACTTCCATCTCCCCCTCAGACCCACAAATTGTCTTCTGTATAATCCAGCCCCATGAAGACCACGGTTCCCCCTACATTCTTATGTCATTTAGCAGATTTTGAAATTCCCCTCCCCTGGGCAAATCCTTGCTCCAGCACAAATCCCTCCTTACAAGGGTGACCCACCCTAGGAAAAGTCGTTCCCTGTTGTGGAAAATACCAAATGCCCCCCCCCCCCCCCCCCCCCCCCCCGAGCAAGTCTGTTGGTAGTGCGGTCTGGCAGAATGTTCACAGCTCCTGTGTCTGCCAGCAGGCCTGAATTCAAGTCCCTGCAAAGGGGGTATGACTGAATTCTTGAAAAATTCTTAACATATTGGGTCTGTTTCATTATCTGAAAAATGGGGACAATATTTCACTATTTCCCAGGCTTGTGATGAGGAAAGAACATAGCAACCAATGCTAGTTAGTATCATGAGGAATTCGCTCCAGTTAGGGTCAGAAGTCAATCAAAAGGCTTTTCTTAAAGAGGTAAATAGACCCAAAACAGTAACTTTCCACCTTCAAGTCCAAAGGAGATAGCAGGATACCCAGTATGTAAACCTCATGAGGACAAAGTTTCTATTGACCAGACCCCATTACAATAATGCTGCTGCTGCTGCTGATAAATCTGCTTTTTGTGAAATGTTAAAAATGATTTTAAGCTTAAAAATGTAAAAATAGGATTCAGATGGCTACTTGGAAAAAATGACAAGCCAACCAAGTTGAATTGTCAATTACCCCCAATTAACGTTAATCTATTCATCCTGGTTATCCAAGTAGAACTATTAGAAGCACTTTGTAAAGAACTTACTTTAATAAGTAGCTTTTTAAAAAAATACTTCATTTTGGGGGGAATGTATCTTCAGTGTCCAGGGAACAAATATTTTGCAGATCTTTTTCAGTTTAATATTCAGAAATATTGATTTGCTCCCCCCCCCCCTCCAGTCTGTGTTTCAGGAACAGCTCACAATCAGGATTATTTGGTGATCAGCTAGACCACCCTTCTCCCTTCATAAAGAAAGAAACACAGGTCCAGAGAAATTAAATGACTTACCTATGATCAGATGGCTAAAAAGTAACCCAGTAATAGGATATATATTTAAATTTCTCCTCAGTTTTAGTATGGTAACTGGTCCTCTAAAACAAGGTACTTCCTGCAGTTGCTATGAGTGATGTTTAACTTTCTGGGGCACTTCCTTATCATTTGATTGTAAGCTCCTTGAGGGCAGAGACTATCTTATGCCTTTTTTGTATCTTCAACAATAGTATACAGTAGGTGCTCAATAAATGTTTTGGAATTGGCCACTCACTTCTATCTTCCTAGCCCTAAATCTATTCTTAAAATCAGATAGAGGAAAACATATCTCTTGCTGTCTCAAGAATATTGCTTTGGTGTTTTAATGACCTACTCTAAATGCTCCAAAATTTCCAAATATGGAAGCGACACTATGTCCAAATTTTCGGCAAGTCCTCCTTAATCTTTGACTTTTAGTATAAAATCTCAGGGATATGCAGAATATATAAAATAAATCACATTTTTAACGTTAGAAAGATTTTAAAGCTGTGTGATAAGGTCTGCTTGCTGAATTAACTTCTCCCTGAAACCTTTCGCCGTATTTCATATTCTTAGTGTTGAGGCCCCCTCACCTCTTCCTTGCCATTAGGACTAAAAATTGAGTTTAAAAAAGAGCCCAGGAAAAACCTTGAAGTTCTGACCGCCTTTATGTACCATTGTGTCATAAACTCCAGGCGCATCATCTCCATCCTTGCTAGGATAATTCTCCCTCCTTTTGAGTACTGCCCCACGTCTGGCTGTCTCCTGCCCTCGACCTTCTTAACTTGACCCCTGTCCAGTCAGGATTAAGTTATGAGCCTTTCCTGGAACTATGGCTTGCCCAGTGTCCTCACCCCCCTTATCTGCCTTTGTTTCCCCTAAAAAAAGGTGTTCTCAGGTTCTGTATTGTTTGCAAACTCTCATTAGCTAAAACCCTGTATAAGTTCCCTGCCTCGGTTTATCTGCTCCCAATGCTTTGGAAAAGAGTCCCATCCAGCCAGCTAGCTAAAACTCCACATTAAAGATTAAAAGCCAATCTCTGCTCGCCCCAGTTTCTCCGGCATCACATTAGCAACCCCTTGGCTTAGGGGTTTTTAATATGAAGTCCACAGTCCACAAGGCTTCAAAGGGGTCCTTAGGTTAGGACAGGAAAATATTTACATCCTTTACTTACTTATTTAACCTTGGTTTCCTTTGCAATCTTATGTTTTATTTTATGTCTTTCAAAACAATATTTTCCACGGGTTTCATCAGATAGTCAAAGGAATCCACGGCACAAAAAGTGTTAAGAAGCCCCAATTTACAGGCTGAAGCAAAAAGAGCAATTGGGAAGCGGATGAAAATAATCTGACTTGCTTGTTTTAGGGAGAGAGCCTTATACACATTATAACAGACTACATTTGCTTTCCTTCAGGTAAACTTGCTTGGGAATTTCACTAAAAGTACTCCAAGAAGAGATGGGGTCAGAACCAAGTTTCTCTGGCCAACTTGTAAAGCTCCAGGAAGGCAGCTAAGGGGCACAGTGAATGGAGTCAGGGGGATCCAAGTTCAAATCTGGCCTCAGACATTTACTAGCTGTGTGATCCTGAGCAAGTCATGTAACTGCCTACCTCAGTTTCCTCATCTGCAAATTGAGCTGGAGAAGGAAATGGCCAACCCTTCCAGTGTCTTTGCCAAGAAACCTCCAAGAGTCAGACATCACTAATGGACATACTTGGGATGGTTTTACTAAATGGGAGCCAGCAGTGCTGCCCCACCCAATAAAGGGGAAACCAGTTCTGTGGTTGGTTTTGGGGGGACCTTGACTCACTCGTCCCCTCGAGGGTAGTAGTCAGCATCACCAAAGTAGATCAGTTGCAGGAACATTGTCAAACTATTCAAAGGGATAGACTAAGTTTAGAAAGAGATAAATAAGCTAAGGAACGAGTTCTCTGTGAAAGTTAGAAATCTGCATCATGAGTCACTATTTTTTGAAGCTATAAGGCAAATTTTCTGATAGACAGTAGACAATGGATAGAGTATGGCATCTAGTGTGCAATCCCTTTGGGGATCCCTCCTAATCTAGCTTGTAGGATAAATGCTCCTCTGCGGAGTCACTTGTGTTCGCCCACCACACTCACCTTAGTTTGGATTAGCTTGCCACTGTGGCTACGGTGAATCTCCCTCTCCCCCTTCTCGTTCCGGGAATACCCTTTTGGCTTTCAGTTGGCGCTCTCTGAAGGCAGTGGTTCCCTATGGGTCTAGGCTGGCTCTATCACTGGGCACAGCGCCAAACCCTCCCCGCCCTTCCATTTGTCCCCTTCCTGGACAAACATACGTGGAGCTGACCTTTCTCATGACTCAGCATGGTTACTGACCATTGGGTGATAGAATGACCTCATCCCCAGCCCCACCTGTGATAGATGGGGACTCATTTATCTTCTATGGGCCGAGCTGACTGGCTCTCTGGGAATGGCTGTGCGAGGGTTTTAGCAGAACATGAGCCTGCCTCCAAGGAACCGGAGTGGATACAATCTCCAGCTCCACAAAAAAGTTAACTTAACCATATTTGTCTCGCTTTCAAAATGGTGCGATGGACAGAGTACTGGGTCTGGAGTCAGGAAGAAGGGTTCAAATTCAGCTTCAGAGACTTCCTGAATGACCCTATTTGCCTCAGTTGACTCATCTGTAAAATGAGCTGGAGAAGGAAGTGGCAAAATACTCCAGTATCCTTGCCAAGAAAACCCCAATTAGGGTCAGAAAGGGTTTGACTTGGCCGAAAAGACCCCAAACCACAACTATGGTCACATTGGGTGATTACAGTTCCCTCTGCTGCCGTCCCCCTCCCCAAAGTCTAAGAACATCTCTTGTTCTCTGTCCTGGGTGCAGTTGCTATTACTGCTTTCTTCCCACTTTTGTCCGGTCCATTTTTTGGCTGGTCTTTTGGGTCTCCTGTCAGTTAATGGAATTCCAAGTAAAAAGGTAACTCTTTCACGAGCGTCACCTCACTCCTTTCCTTCCCCGCGGGAGTTTTAAACAAGCACTGGATGTGGAGCACAGCCTTCCGGAGCTTTGGTCCTCCTCTTTGGCCATTTGTTGGGAGACGTTCAGGAGCTGCTCTTTTGACAGTAAATCATTTTTTTCCTACCAGTTACAGCTTGAGATGATTCAGAATCACTGTGATGGCTAATTACTAAGACCTCTTTTCTCAAATATAACATTTTAATACTTCAAGATGTGTGGAGGAGAGAATGTAGCCAGTGCCCACAGCCCCCACACATTTTGGGGGAGCTTTCTCTATCTGTGGATGTCAAGGAATCCACAGGTCATTAAGTCCTTTTTTTTTTTTTTTTTTAAACAGCCTTTTATTTACAGGTTATATGTATAGGTAACTTTATAGCATGGTCATTAAGTCCTAAGTCGGAAGACATGATCTCTGAATTTTAGATTCCTCCTCCATTAAAAGCTGAGGAAAGGCAGAAGGAATGGCCTGGCCCATGGACTGCTGGGGCTCAGGGTGTCGGATACTCAGGCGGGTTAGTTAATAATCTCTTAGCACCCCAACAACTCTGTAAAACTCAAGTTGCTGCTGATAAAAGAAGTTTCCCATATCAATGAAATCATCCACCTTTTCTTCCTCCTTCCCTCAGGGCCAATATCTGCCTCTCTGACTAGGGTGTCATGGTGTGATAAGGATTAAGTGAGGTAATGTGTTTCATGTCATGAATTTTTCAGAAAACTGGTAATAATGTAATCATTATCAGATCTATTCATATTATAAATGTGCTCCAAAAGATAGAACCTTGAGTAGTTATTCCTCATTGGTGAGCCGACTATTTTCTTTGTTAAATGTGGCTATTAAGGGAGACACCCTAGTAGCGTGAAAAGATTTCTGGAGTTAGGGGATCTTGGATTCAATCCCACATCTGGTCTTGAATGACCTTGGTCAAGTGTTTCCTGGGGCTCCTTTTCCACATCTGTAAGATGACTGGGTTGAGCCAGACAACTAGCCTTTCTAACTCTAGAACTGACCCATGAACAGCTGATGGGGGAAATTATTGCTTTTTTTTTTTTTTTTTTTTTTTTAAATGCTTTGGAAAGAATTCTCAGCTTGGCTAAGAAAGACTAATGACTCTCCCTAACAGTTTAATCTACTCTTAGCTAGCAAACATTCTTTACCATCTTGGAGCTATGGAAGAGATTTTGGAGAAGAAATGTGATGAAGGAACCACCTGTATCTAAACAAGAGACATCCTTTAAAAAGCCTGCTCCCGTTTTACTCAGAGCAATGGTGATTATTTATTATAAATTGGTGGAAGCGTAATATATATAATCTGTTTTGGTTGGATAATTCTAGAAGACTGAACAAGAAAAGGAACATCCTATATTTAGAGGTTCGGGAATGGTAATGAGTCTGGTTTCTTCTAAAACCATCCTAGAAGAAAAGTTTTGGGAATGGCAATGACCGTGGTTTCAAAATATTTAAGAATGTTTTCCTCTGCCATGATATCATTGAAGCTAAAGATTTTTGGTGAAGGATACCCTTGATAAATAAATACTGGTGAGACCATCCTTGTAGATGATTCACATCCTCATTCCTTCTTTTATTATTTCCCTGAAATGAAAGTCTAGTAATAGTGTAATGTTCAGTTGCCATAGTCCCCTCTAGGCCAACAATAATTGCTCGTTTTTAAAATGGAGAACTCGAAGAA
Source organism: Sarcophilus harrisii (assembly GCF_902635505.1). NCBI lineage: Eukaryota > Metazoa > Chordata > Mammalia > Dasyuromorphia > Dasyuridae > Sarcophilus > Sarcophilus harrisii. Next base: position 229,666,399 of record NC_045430.1, read on the forward strand.
AAATCAACAATAAAGAATTTTTATTATTATTATTTTTTTACTTCACTTTTACTGGAGGTCAAAAAAACAGTGACAATATTCCCTCAGGTAAATGAGATCGCGTGCCTTACATCCAGACTTAATTTTCATATGCAAATGCCGATCAGCAGACAGATAAAATTGGTTATTTCACAGACTCTCCACACAGAGGGCATAGTAGATATTAAAATACCACGCTTGCAATGAAGTCATGGAGAATTCATTATAAAATCATTCATGGAGAACTCGCAACTGGGGTCTTGCAAAAAAGCACTAATGATATATGGATGTACCGTGGAGGGAGGCTAATACCAACAGCTTTGACTATGTGAGAATATGTTTAAACTTGGAACTACCTTCAGTTATGTTTTTTAATGATTGGGAAGAAGCAGTTAGAGTGATCGAATACAAAAATATAAGCATGCAGCCCTTTTATTTAGTTTTGCAAAGTACTCTGCTGATAGTTCTGTATAATACATTATTGTGTTATACAAATACATTTATTTACAAAAAAAAACCACTCCAGCTGTGCAAATGAATTTTTTTTTAAATTTATGGTTACCATTTTGCCCATTCCCTCTATATTTTCAAAGCATGCATAAAAATTAACTTTGGTGTGGGAAAACTACTCTATGTGTTCAGCCACATACAGTATTTTTTTTTAATAGATCTCTCTCTCTATATGTATATATATGTACAAAAGTTTGTCAGTTTACAGAAAGTACAGAAGTGTACATTTTAAAATCCACAACGCAGTACAGTGGGGGTTACCAGGTCTCAGTTAAAATGAACTCAAAGAAGGGGTTAGATTTTGCAAAGAAAATAATCAGCAAACACCAAATGCTAAAACAAAGAAATCATTTTTTTCTTGGATTGGCAAATTATTATACATAACCCTAATGGCAGTGCAATAGGTGCGTTTGATTGCCCCCTACACACAAAGCCTGGTATCTGTGTGGAAGCTTAAGAGTCCAACATACTTCTTTCAAATGTACATTACTATAGTATCAAAATGTTTTGGCAAAAAAGATTTTGAAAGGAACCATGAAATTCTGACAAAAATAGAAATCTGTAACAAAGCTAAATAACAGTAAAATAAAAGGAAATATTTTAGTATCAGATTTACAGTTTGTATAGTCACACTTGGGTATTTCTCTGTTCACTTCTAATTTTCATGATGAAAAATATTTGTGTACAAAACCACACACTAAAATTCTGAAGCCATACATGTTTTCCAAGCTTGATACAGGGTTTTCGCTTTTGTTTTTGAAATGCATACACTGTCTCTCTCACACGCAGGAACACACACACACACACACACATACACACACACAAACTAACTCTCTCTCTCTCTCTCTCTCTCTCTCCTGTATGTCTACCATATTCTTTTCTCTTAACACATGCTCACTGTACTTAACAGGTGCTGAATACAGACAATAAATGCTATTATGTAATTACAACAGCAACAAAGTTTAAAAAAAAAAAAAAACAGCTTTACTTGAGTCAGTTCAGTATTTAGTACATATGTAGCATCGAGCCCCAAACGGTACGACAGAACACTAGCTTCTCCTGGGAAACGGCTGCCGCCCCTGCGGAGGCCGCGGCGAGCCCCGTGAGTTTGCACCAGTGAGCGCTCAGCCCGAGGAGGTCTCCTTGGCTGCGGGTGGGCTGGGCTTGCTCGGGTTCCCGTTCTGTGCCTTGTAGCTGGTGAAGCTAGGGGTATGGATTGTCCTGATGCTCTTGGCACCCTGATTCAGTGAAGTGGGAGAGGCAGGGGAAGGGGGAGAAGAGGAGGAAGAGGAAGGGGATGGCCGGCCATTTTGAGTCTGTGGTGAGAATGAGAGATGGTGACCTTTCCCTGGGTGAGTAGGGTTCTGAAATTTTAAGGAGCCGTTAGAAACAGAAGGGATTTGGGAAGAAGAATAAGCTGTGCGACCTGTGTGGGGGCTGAGAAGGTTAGAGGAAGGAATGGATGATTTAGTAGGGGGGTTAGGGGGGTTGGGAGCATCACCACTAGGAGCGGGCATAGAACTGCTTTTCCCAGAGCTGGGAGAAAAGGCCGGGATCTTAGAAGCAGGTAAGGAAGGGGAAGTAGCCTTCCAGTCCCCACCAGCTTTCTTAGCACTTCCATTAGCCTGCAAATAAAGATGGTGGGAGACAGTTGATCAGAAAGCTAGTAACACGATCAAATCAACAGGGCCTGGCAAACACCACCCTTCTCAGAACAAAACCAACAGTTCAAGACCTGAGCTAAGGTTTGCAGTGTGGTACTGGACCTGCTGGGAACCCCAAAGTGCACAGAGAAGAATGGCTCAGAGAGGAGAAGGAGGAGAGGAGGAGGAGGAGGGCAGGAGGAGGAGCAGGAGCAGAGGGAGAGAAGTCCCACCCGCCCCCCCGCCTCCGACTACATTGGCCATGCTCCCGGAGTAGGACGTGAGGATGGAGGGGTCGGGATGGAAGGTTAATGCACGTCTAAGGCAATGAATTAAACACAAGTTAGTACTGACGACTCAAAAAGGTGGCTGGGCAGCAGGTGGATGGGTCTCCCCAGCTGCTCTGATGAACCCTTACATTCACCAAACAAAAAGCCAGCCGGTCTGGCACCTCAGGGTTAACAGCTGGAAGTCGGAGTTACAAAGTAAAAGATGGCGGTTGTTTTGATTACAAGCATGCACAAGCGTGGTGGAAGCTTCACAAGGAACGAGTCGCCATGCCCCCAGATCCAGGACGTCTACTCAGACCGGATTTTACAGAGAGAACACATTATTTGGTATGAATTAAGTCAGTGACTCGCATCTGAACAGCGTGAGTGTCCGTCCCAAGTCAGGGGTTAGGGTAAAACTACCTGTCGGTACTGGCGGGGGTCCTGCAGCTTGGGCTGTTTGCTCGGCTTCTCCGCACCTGCCGGTCTGGTCTTGGAGCTCAGGGGCACCGGCATCCGGCTGGTCTGTGGGGCGCTGCTGGAGCCCTGCGGGAAGAAGCAGCAAGAGGGAGGAGGTGAGGGGCCGGGAGCCTGTCGCCCCTCGGCCGGAAAGCTGGAGGCAGAAGCCAGAGACCTACATGCAGGAGGGGCAGACGAGACAGACATCGGGGGCACACCACGGGGTTAATCTCGAGAATCAAACGAGAGGAAACTGCGCAACTACTGATCAAATCGAATTTAATGTGGTTATGAGAGCATTCGAGTCACACACCAAATCACGGTCCCAGATCCTTGCACTGCCCGTCACCAGTCAGCAGCGGAGGAGAAAGAGGCGGAGTCAGTTAGCTGTTAGACACCTAACTGGGGGGTTTGGGAGGAGGCAGGAAAAGGGATTCGTGGGCAACAGACAAAAACAAGCCACCCGAGAAGAAGCGAGTAAATCACAAGAGCCCTCTCGCCAGTGGTGATTACGGCAGAGTGAGAAAGCGGTCACATCTTTCCACTTCTCATTGTGCACCAAGATACCTTACGTGAGGCCGCGGGGACCGGCGGAGGGGGCTCTAGGGGGGCAGGGGCTTCTTCCACCACTCCCGCGTTTCTGGGCGAGGATTCTTGCGCTACATGGGACAGATACGTCACAGAGTCCCGATGGGCGTCGGCCAGCACTCGGGGGCTCATTTCGCTGATGGTGTTTTCCAGCTGTTTGATTGTCTGCTCCAGGCTGTCCAGGGTTTTGTAGGTATTCTTTCGGATCTCATCAGTCCTAGAAGCTGGCTTTGAAATCTCCAGGCTGAGTGGCTCTTGTTTTCGACTTGTGGTTTTAGGAGTTTCTTCAGCTAAAGACCTTGATATTTCAAACCTCTTGGCTTCTTTGTGTTGTTTTAAAGTCCCATCCTCTTCTTCTTCCTCATAAACCACCACCTGCAAGGTCTTCTTCCCTGTCTTGGTTCCTGTCCGGATGGCCTGAGTGAGAGCAGCCAGCTGTTTTTTAGGAAATTTGAATTTAAACTTTTTCTTAGGACTTTCAAATTGGTCCTCCGTAAGGTCAGCCTTTTCATCAGAATTTGGAGAATACGCCTGGTCATCTTGGTTCAGCTCTGTCTTGCTCAATTCCAGTCCTCTTGGTATTCGGGTTTCTGCCAAATGTGACGGGGCCCTAATTAGATCCTTGGGCTGCTCTCCGGGTCTTAGAGCAATCAACTGATTTGAATGGAGGCTATTGGCAAACACTTGGGAAGCATTCCTGAGTTCTTCATTTTCTTCTTCTTCCTCCTCAATCTTTTCTTCTGTCATCATCCGTTCCAATTCCTCATCACATTCCTCAAATATAGTCGAGAGCCTTTTATATGCAGATCGAATATCCATGGGCTCGTCAAAAATGATGATGACGGGTTTCTTATCTAAACAAACCACGGGCTCTTCATTTTCTATACCTTCTTGTTGGGAGATCCCTTCTTTTCTGGCATCAATATTAACGGTTTGTATATCTCCTCCCTTTCTGCTTACGATGTCATGAACTTCTCCGCTCGACAGCACCTGCACAGCTGTTTTAGTAATCATAAAAGCTATGTTATCAGTGGATGGATTATCTTCTGTTGGAGAACTTGCCATTGCTTCTCCATCCTCCCCGAAGCTCTCGTTGGTATTTTTAGCTCCCTTCGATCTTAGGACAACCTGGCCGTAGTCAAATACGTGTGCTTCTTGATCAGGAGTTCTGGCAAGATTATTACTGCGCACTTGGACTGTATCGGTATTTGTTGCTAGGTTAGATTTATCCAGATTTTCAAACTCTTGTTGACTGATGTCTTTTAATTTTCCATAACTCACCTTCTGATTCGCAGTTTTAACCACAGTATATTGCAGCCCTAAAACTTGAGGCCCTTTGTTTGCTTCGCTTTCTGATAAGCCAATTCCAGAGAGACCCGGGCAGAGAGACACATTTTTCTGAGAATAGTCTCTACTGTCTCTCGGCACACTCCTACTGGGGATGGCATTTTCCTTCATTAAGTCTCCATTTTTACTTTCTGAGGGCCCTGATTCATCAGATACATTATTTTCAGCTTTTCTTTCCCTCCTGTCCTCAGGAGGGTCACTAGTTTTTAGAATCCCTGTAGAAATATCGCACACCTGAGAAGGAGTGGGGAACACACATATTAATCAGAAATGGATTTGTCAAAGGAAAACAATTATTCTGCACACGTCAAGTGAAGCATAAATCAAGTAAACTCACCATACGGAATTCCATTTGGGGGCCATTTTCATGTGCAACATCAGATTTCCGTATGTCTTCTTGGAAAAATTCCAAATTCTGGTAGAACAGTGTAGGACAGGTTATTCTATAAAACTACATCTCCCCACCCAGCTTGCCCTCCAAAACACAGACTAAGTTAGAATATTCCTTTAACAATATATCCAAACCATGCTGGCCAAGCACACTGAACACACCAATCCAGAAGCCTAGAGTTACATCATTACCTGCATTTGTTTTGTTCTCCACCTTCCAAAATGCCCCGTTTTGCACAAGAAGAAAGTCTCAATGAGCAAAATATTTCACATATTTCAAACTGTGCAAGAGGAACCAGAGAAAGATGAGGCTACCACACTCAAAGGACCAAACAAACTGCTAGCCAGGTCTGGCTGTTGCCTTGGCAGAATCTAGGAACCAAGAGGCAGCATAGCGTGGTAGGAAAGGGCACCGAACTGGAAGTCAGGAGCTTAAGGTTTTGGTCCTGAGCGGCCTGCTAACTCCTCCTGGGACAAATTCTCTAGGCTCTTTTTTTGAGTTAACAAAGACTCTGATGAAATCAGACTTGTCCCACTTCTTTTCATGGAGGGATTCCCTGTGATAGAATTCATGCATTGAATGGGGAAGAAGTTTTGAGGTTAAGAAAATAAACTCAACTCTTCAGCAATTAAGCAATGCAATTTGGAACTCATAGTTATTGTTATTTAAGAGGTAATTTCTGCACGACTAACAGATGAGGTGTATGGGTTCAAAATAAAAAGAGAAACCTAATAGTACCACAAGGTAAAGTGGAAAATAAAGACAGATGCAGGACTATAAAATCTATGTGACATATCATGCCCTAGATTTAATGGTGTATTTCTTTTATATCCCAGAATGTAGAGTGGAGAAATCTTTCTCTGGAGCTAGATAGATACCATAGCTTAAAGCTAACATTGAAAGGATAGCCCCATTCTATTAAGCACGGCTTATTTGCATTACGTTGTTATGCAGGCAGAAGCCCTGGTTTTTAACCTATTGCAGCAGAAGCCCAGAGACGATCCTACGTAGCTGGTGTTATTGACAGTCTTGCTGAAGGTAACCATAAAGAAAAGACATGGTAATGGGATGGAGGGGAAAAAAAGCACAATCATTGATTTGTAGTCAGAGTATTTTACATGAACACACGTGTCATTGCAGATTGAAAGGCAACAGTAAAATCCCGAGTGACCTAGATTAATGAAGGGAGGGATGATTCCAGGACAGGGAAATGACACATAGAAGCTGCAGCTCAGGTACAGGGTTAATCACATGGAAACATTATAGAAAATGGGTGGATGATGTGTTGGCTTTGGGTGCAAGTGACCAAAAAATTCAATCACTTTGAAGGCTTCAATACTGCAATATAATTCGTTTCCTCTGAAATCCCACATAGCCTACTAATTTAAAAATCAGACTGACAGGACCCGTGACATAAAAAAAAAAAAATCATATCATAGATTTATACTAACACTTTGGCCTTAAGAACAGAGAGACTTTTAAATTTACATGCATTCCAATGGAATTTAAGATCCCTAGGTTCAGGACCTGGAACATAGTAGGTACTTAATAAATGCTTATTAATTAATTGATACAGACAGCAGTTTCCATTACGTGGTAGATAGCCAGAGAGTTCTCACATGACTATCATTTCAAAACAAACAAACAAACAAAAAAACAAAACAACTGGATGCAACCAAATGTACTTAACATTAAAACGAGATTGACTCTAACTTTTAGTGATATAAAAGTAAATTCCAGGTCTTATCGTTCCTCAGGATTTCGATAAGAACATCAAGTATCGCTATTCTATGGATATGAAAAGTCCCTATTAAGAAAGACATGTAGGTTGGAGTGTTAGAAAACACAGTCTCTCCTCTGGGCTCACATGTTCTTGTATGTATGTGCCTGTGTACTGTTCAGAACTCAACAGAATGGATGTAGCCCATTTTATTGCCAGTTGCCATTATAAAAGTATCTGAACCAGTTTATATGGCGTTAGTGTCTTTGTTCATTCTTCCTGTATATGTGGACTGTTCTACTCTGAATAGGATATCTTTAATATATTTTATTGCAAGTTCCTTTACCAAAAAATGGATCAGAACCAGTGTCTTTGCTCCTTTTGTTTATACATGTGTATTGTTTTGGTCTGAATAGGATATCTTTAGTCTATTTTATTGCAAGTTTCTTTACAAAACAATGGATCGATCAGTTTACATGGAGCTAATGTCTTTGTTCTCTCTAGCCATGTGTACTGTTTTATTCTAAATAAGATGTCTTTAATACATTTTATTGCAAGTTCCTTTACCAAAAAATGGATCAGAACCAGTTTATATGGAGTTAGTGTCTTTGCTCCTTCTGTCTATATTACTGTTCTGGTCCGAATAGGATGTCTTTAGTTCATTTTATTGCAAGTTTCTTTACAGAATAATGGATCAGAACCAGGTCACATGGGGATCGGGTCTTTGTTCATCCTGCCTACAAGTCTAACTTCGGAACAAAGACTCATTTTGAGTTGGGATTCTTTCCTTTTGGTGCACAAAGTATCAAACATGCTGTATGTTAACAGGGCTTTGCTCCCCGTGGTAACCTCAGCCAGCTTTCTTTAAGATAAAGCTAAATCATTTCTTGAGCTGAGGAACACAAAGAAGGCAGAAGACACAAAATGACAAACGGGGGAGACCCGGGTTAGTGTCAGAGCAAGGAAAAAGGAGGACATGTTAAGGCCACGTGGCAGAGGCTGGCCATTTTACCTTCCTTTCCTTGGGTTGTGTAACGGCACCAGGCCTAGTGTCTTTAACTTGACTGTCAGTTCGGGCCTGTTCAACAGGACTGTTTGAATTTACATCCATAAAGGAGCACTTCTGGAATGCCTAAAATATTAAAACACTGCAAGTTAACATGCATCCACTCATGACCGATCGGAAAAGCCGGAGGAAATAAATACAGTCCAGAAGGCTTGAGGGCTCTAAGTCCTGGAGCGGGCACACAGGCCTCAGAGCCAGCTGAAAGTCCCATGTGAAATCTAAGGTTAAAAACTAGCTCTGAATTAACTGAATGTGCTCATTAACGTTTGGGAAATAAAAACACATTGGAGAAATGACCAGGTATGGATTTCCTTGATGGGTTATGCAAATGAACAAATACATTTTACATACAACCTATAAAGGTACAAATAAAATATACCAATTGGAAAGAAGGAAAAAAATCTCTCTTCTTCACATCAGGAGAGCCTGCTGCAGGAAAAGTGAGTAGGACATGTGCACTGAATTGATTTTCATGTAGAGTTTTCTCACAGAACCACAGAACAGAAAAACTGGACCTTAGAGAGAATCATCTGAGAAACCTCTGATTTTACAGATGGTGAAACTAAGACCTGGAGTTGAGAGAATTAAAGGCCTCCGAACCAGTCACCCATATTTCACTTCTCTCTGTGGAAATTAGGATCTCCCCAAATATTAAATTTCATGAGTCTTGAGATGAAAGACTATTCTTTCCCAACCAAAATTCTGTTTGTTAACATATATTGAATGCAATAACAAATATTGAAAAAAGGAACCAAATTTCCTTTTGGATTGGACAATGCTGTCAGTTACTGGATGTGGATGATAGTCCAGCATCTGGAGCCCAGTTTCATCTCTGGGATATAATTTGTCAGAGAAGCTATTTTGGCTCGTCTGAAAATAGGATGCCCAGTCCTAAAACACAACAATGGGGGCAAATCTATAGTTCTAGCTCTTACATCCTACATGAATACTTAGTCTGAAAACTGAAAACAACAACAACAATAGCAAAAAAGCCCTTACCATCAAACGGTTGGCTGGGGGAAGACAACATATACATATACATATATCTGTATGTATGTATACAGAAAATTAAGGACAAAATATATACAAAGAAAGAGTAAATTTCTGGGTACAAGGTAATTAACAATTTTGGAAACCAGATGAGACGTGCAATAGGAGGTGATGTTGGGCTTAGCACTGCAGGAAGCCAGATAGGGGTTCTATAAAAAAGGAAGTGTATTCCAGGCATAAGTAACAGCCTATTCAAGAAAAAGGAAGTGGAAGGGGATATGTTGCAGATGGAGAACAATTTCATTTTGTGGAATGTAATATATGTGAAGGAAAAGGATACAACATAAAACTGGAAAAGTAAATTGAGTCAGGCAGTGAAGGGCTTTAAAAGCCAAACAGAGGAATTTGTATTTTAAGAGGCAAGAGGGAGTCACAGAGATTCTTGAGTTGAGGAGAGGCACGGACCTTGTTAGTTTTATAAATCATGAGCTTCATAAATCTGAGGACTTAGAATTAAGCTCACTAGCTCTTTTAAAAACCTGGAGGAATCAGATGGGCAGACAGACTTGTATTCTGGCTTCCTACCTTTAGGTGAGGGTCTTACCTGGTTTAGGTATCAGCACCTTATCTGGATCATATAAGGAATTTGGTAGATCTCCTGCTTGGGGGCGAGGCTCTCAAGGAGCCCCCCAAGAAACAAAGCAGATGATAATGACCCAAATGGCCTTGCTTTTAGCTAAGTCTGAACAGCCAGTTTTAACCGACTCTTGTTACTATAGCAACCAGGTTATGGTCATTGCAGTAAAAAGGAATAGGTGGTTTAAGTCTCACATAGCCTAGTTAAAAAGGCACATGTTCAAAGGAGAATCTTCAAAACCATTCGTGGGATGGAGATATGGCAAAGTTTCCTTAGAACACAGAGCTAGCTTTTGGGCAATATTTTTGGGCAAAACTATCCTAATGAAACACAAAGACAATCAATAAACTGATGAATGCCTGATGGGGGAACTAAGTCAATAGTAAATAAACCCTAGGGATTTGTTGGGGTTAGATGACTTAATAAGGGTCAGGTCATGTAGCCAGTGGAAGGGATGAGCTCTAAACCCAACTCCATCTCACTCTATGCTCTCACTGCCTCTGTATCCCATGTCATTAGTCATAAGGAATGTTCTGTGTAGTATCTTCTCTCCATGACTGTCAATGAATGAGCCTAAACACCATGTAAGTTCACATCACTCATGTGAACATGAAACTGGTATAGGATTTGGTATCCCATCTCTGTAGCTCATGATTTAGTTTCTTTTGATTCTCTATAAAAACTGAAAACCAATCAGGAAAGTAAAATTTTCCAAGTGAAATATAGTCAGGTTAAGGCAGTGTATCCCAAACCGGGTTGGGCATGGCACTCAACCCAATCCTTCAACTTTCCAGAAAATTTGAAAGGGGAAAAATTCCCTTCGAGAAGGTGTTCAGGATTAATAGGTGACCAAGTCTATCCTTAACAGACCACATGCTTACGGATCAGCAATTCCAACTACTGTGCTCAAAGAATTGAAACCCTATGAGAATGAGAACCAATTTTGGATACACTAAGTAAACAGACTGTACCTTTTGTTGATACCATCATATTTGAATAAGGAGATGTAAGCACATAAGATGGATGGTATTATATGAGAGAGAGAGAGAGAGAGAGAGAGAGAGAGAGAGAATGAGAATATGAATGAATTACCTCTGTATCTGGTACATGAAATATACATTACTTGTCCATGTCTCAAGAAACTCTGATAGTCAAGTTCTATGATCCTTAGGATGCAGAATTCCAAGGCCAGGAGACACAGATGAAACTCTTCTGCATACTGACCAGTGCCTTCAAAAGCCCCTTTTGTCTAAATAAATTCATTTACTTGAAACTTAGATTCTGAAAAGAGCCAGGGGGAATTTCCCCACCAGGCCATTTCAACATCATCCTGACCCCATACCTGTAATTCAGCCATTATTCTATCTCCTTCTTCTTCTTCCTCATCCTTTGAGGAAGAAATTGCCACTGGTGGTGGTGGTTGTGACCGGGCTGAACCTTGCTCTTCTTGTGGGCCTTTTGCGGCTTTGGCTGGTAGCGTTGGTCCAGCATCTTCGCTGCTTTCCTACAAGGGAATGACAGCACCCCCAGTGATTGAAAAGGATGCCCAACTGCTGACAAATCAGAAAACAAATGTATATGAGCTGAAACAATCCCTCTGTACTCTGTAAGATATGTCTGTTTTTTGGCCCCAAATCCAGTGGGTACAGTTAGTCAGTCAACTTGAAATTAAACCGAGATTTTTTTTTCATGCACCACCACTCTGATTAATAAAAGGAATCATAATTACAGTTTAAAGTTTTCAGTGTTCAGTACATTGGTCCTTTGGGGACATTCTTTTATATTTAATATGAAGGATGAGCAGGGTGAATTTGAATAACATAAGAGGTGAAAGACCATCTGCCTTGACTGACCTTGGTCATCTGGGAAAGGTGCTTTTTTCATTTTCATATGATGCCCTGACCTGGAAGTAGTTGGTGATTTGCATTTTACATTTGTTATACTCAAAAGTCAAATAAGGGTAAACCTTATGATTATAGCACTAGTCAGACAATGGAGAATGTACTTCTCAAGCTGTAGTGCTTCTCAGCAATCTAATTTAGTTCCCTCTCCATTTCTTTTCTCGTTTTAAAAATGGTCTAGGTCAGGAGCTCTTAACCTTTTTCAGTGTGTCATGCTTTCTCTCCTACTCCCTACCCCTCCCATCCCTTTGTCAGTATGATGAAACCTGTGGACTCCTTTCCAGAATAATGCCTTTAAATGCATAAAATAGGTAGAATTATAAAAGAAACCAACTCTGTTGAAACAAATGTTACATTTTTGGACATGGCCATGTGAGAATTTGTTATGCAGCATTGTCCATATTTATGATGGAGTTTTAAAAGAAAAATTTTTAAAGAAAATTTTTCCATGATAGATGTATGGGATAAAAGAAGTGGCAGGGAGAAGAATAAATGCTTGTGTTTTTTAAAAAAGGAAAAAATAAAGATCTAATTTTTTTTCCCCATTCAAGTTCATGAACTTTGAATTTATTCAAATCTATTCAAAGACCCTAGATTCTGTAGACCATAAAGTTATGTGTCTTAAGCTCAAACAAAGTCTTATCTGAAGATTTCTTTGCTATTGGAAGGCGAGAGCTTAAATTATCCAACCTTAATGGACGTGTTCTCTTTCCTGATGGTGTAGACCACATCTCCAGATCGTGTGGTGGTCAGCCCAGACCCTGGAAGGTAGCTTCTGCGTGGAGGAGGTGGTGGTGGAGGTGGAGACTTCCCTCCCATCTTCTCTGAATCCTGTTCTGAATTTGGAGATTCTTCTGGAAGAGTGCATTGTTGTACATGATGACTCTTAAGAGAATGTCTAAAAAAGGGCCATCCTTCCTACAACTTAACCTTAGGCATGACTTTAGGCTTCATAAAAACTTCATCATCTTGAAACCAATTTCTTGCTTTTTAGCAGAGCACTGAGTTCTGTGGATGAGCTCATACTAAAATCAGAATATTTTCTCTGGCTTTTGAAGCCTTCCTTCTCTTTCTAAAATGACCAACCTTTGGCTCCAGTAGAAGGTTTTTAAGGAAGCTAAATGAGATGTAAAGTATTTTTCATCTGAACCAACCAAAGCAATAGGGTTCAAAGGAAGGGAGTGAGAAGCAGAACAAGGAGAGCAGAAGTAGAGATTTGGAGATTAGGAGAAAAAAGATAGATGGAAGCCGTGAGGTATATAGTGCATAGGGCACCACAGCAGGTCTTAGAGAAGGTGCTTCAGACGCTGTCTGGTTGCAGAACTCTGGGCGAGAGCCTTAATTGTTGTGCCTCAGTTTTATCATCTGTAGATGAGGGTTGAGTGTGTCCTCTAAGGACCCTTCCAGTTTTTACAATCTAAGACCTAGGATTACTGCTTTAGGTTTGTAGCTAGAAGTAGGACACCACTGGATTGGGAAATTTGAGGGTCGTAGAACTTGTACTTGCAGCAGCCAGAGCATGGAGACCTCTCACTTTACACATTACATTCGGCAATCTCCAGCAACTAGAAAGTGCACATCAGCATTTCAGAAGCCAAATGTGCTTACAGTACGTTTGATAAATTATCAACCCCCACTTCCATTAGACATGGATGTTCTAATCCTATCTTTACCCCGAGCTGTCTTCAGGTCTTTTTGGAGATGTTTTACTTCCTGAAGCTAGGTATTCTCCTCTGAGAAACCAGGCATACCCACCCCCTCACGATTGCTCAGAGGGGTCACTGTGAAACAGGAGAACTGGGTGATTATTCCAAGCTAAATGCCATTGATTATTATGTTTCATAGCCAATTACTCATTTTCACATATGGAGTAATTATTAGGATTATGTTATGGTTTTCTCTTCTTACAATGAGAGGGACTTGAAGAGCTGATCACTAGAATCCTATAAAGGTCTCAGTCCTACATTTCTATGGCCCATTCCAGGCAAGGGTCTTCCCTTCTTTATCTCCATTTTGTACCATCTGTCTTGAGTCTAGGTACCCTTTGATGAATACATATTGGTAACATCATTTGTTTGAGTTCAGTGCACTGAGGCAGATGTCTCCCAACTCCCTGCCCTGAGCAGTACAGGAGATATTAAAATTTTTAGTACATATTTAAGCTCTAATAACATTAGCTCTATAAATGCTAAAATTTACAAAGAACAATATTTGAAAGGTTAAGTTATTTAAATATTGATATTTCTCATAAAAATTTAACATAAGCATTTTCTTCAGCTATACATACATCAAGTTGATGTTGTTTTCATTTCAGTCATGTACGACTCTTTGTGACCCCATTTGGGTGTTCTTGGCAAAGATACTGAGTTTTGACATTTCCTTCTCCAGCTCATTTCACAGATGAGAAAACTATGTCAAATAAGGTTAAGAGACTTGCTCAGGATCACACTGCTAGTGTCTGAGGCCAGATTTGAACTCAGAAACCTGTCCTCCTGCCTCCAGCACCAGGGTTCTATGCACTGGGTCATTCTACAGGAGCCAGCCAATCAATTTTAGAGGCTTGTAAAGAACTTTCAGCAGGTATGATCAGTGACTGAAAGACTTGCTTTATAATATTAGCTTTCAGCTCAGCCAGAGAATGAGATTTCAGTGCACACACAACAATTCTGATGTGACCCTCCCAAAAGTCAACTGCAGACAGATCAAGTGATGGAACAAAAGGACCTCCTCTACCGAGCCATTGGTCTGAGAAGGCATCATCCAGAACAGTTACATACCCAATGCAAAATTACAGGGTGCCCTATCTTGTTAAAATTTCAAAATTAAGAACCTGTCATTCACAATTCACAAATTCAGTAAGTATAAAATAAAGCCTAATAATGAACATTTTGAATGTTGTCTTCTGTGTCTAGCATTTATATTTCTGAAGCTATTAAAGTTTAAGACTGCACAAAAATACTGAAACACAAATTTTGCACTGATATTGTCAAGTCTCTAAAATATTCTGTTTCTCCTTATTTACTCCTGATAATCTTAAAAAAAATTTTTTTTGTTTTTTCCAAGTTCATGTAAAGACAATTTTTTAGTATTCATTAAAAATTTTTTTTTGAAATTCCAATTTTCTTTCTTCCTCCATTTCCTATTCCCTTCCTAAGACAGCATATTCAATCATGCACAACATTCATTAAATATTTTTTGAATTTCCAATTTTCTCTCTTCCTCCATTTCCCATTCCCTCCTTAATACAGTATTATTCAATCATGCAAAAACACATTCTAATATTCTTTAGGAGACCCAAGTGGTGTCATTTTTAAAAAGAAGCCCAATTTTATCCCGATCTGTTTAGCTAGTTTTGACCAACAGGTCATCTGCTGGAATGACATCAAATCACTAGGAAATCCAGCAACAGAGTCATTTCCCTTTTTTTTTTTTTTTTTTTAACGATACCACCAAGAAGCAGAGATTTTCCTGCCACTACTAGAGTTGATCAAGAGAAGCAAACCCCTTGAGAACCCATGGAAAAACATGCTCTCCACACCCTCCAATAGTATTCAATAAGTGCCTAAATTGACCAACACCAGAACAAGAAATGTTCACGATCTGCAGCAGGCCAAAGTCAAACTGTGGAACAAGCCCGAGCTCACCCAGAAGTTCCAGCTTGTCCACTGGGGTATCCCCCTTGGGCGAAGCAGCGGAAGACGGCGGCATCTCGAGGTTGGGGATAGACTTCATGATATTGGCCTGAGCTTCCTCCAGGAGCTTTTCAAATTCTTTTCCGTTATAGTGGTCCAGGTTTTGCCTTTTTTCTTCCCACTTTTTTTCTGCCTTCTGAAGGGAGACATAAATCGTTTAGTGCTCATCCATGATTTCTGCCATTGTGAACTGCAGCAAACCTTATTTGTGGGTGTGCAGAGGAAGGGGGGACAGCTAAGACTTTTTTCTGTGCTGGGCACCAGGCAGTCAAGGAGCGATGAGGAACTCTCTGGGTTTCTGTTCCCTGTGGAGGGTCCTTCAAAGTCAGGCGCCCTTTGAAAAGCACAGTCCAGGTGAGCTCTCTATCCTTCTGGAACTACACCTTCTGGAACTGAGCTGGTGAGTGGTATACATCCTTCATTCTCAGAGGACCATGACATGAGAGTCCATGGACTGAAGCGAGAGGTCAGGCTGTGCAAGATCACCAGCCTCAGTTTCTTCTCCAGAGCCATCTGGCTCCAGGGGCAGATCAGGCCCCGAAAGGCAATGGCCTGTGCAAGGGCTAGAGTTTATCCTAGGTGGATAGAACACTGGGCCTGGAGTCAAGGAGGGCTGAGTTCAAATACTATCTCTGAATTTATTAGCTGGGCAAATCACTTTAACCTCTGAATGCCAGTTTCCCCATCTGTAAAATAGGAATACTGACAGCACCTACCTCTCTGGGTGGTTGTGAGAACTAAATGAGATAATATTTGCAAAAATGCCTTATAAATCTTAAAGCCCTAAATAAATGTTATATATTATTAGTATTCTTGTGAATGATGCTTACTAGAGATCATTCATAATAATCACTATTACTGATAATTAAAGGATGGTGAAGTTCCAGTAGCTAGAAAGAGCATTTCAAATAGAGAATGGCATAAGAAAAGACTTGTCAGATATATTTGGGGACTGATATATTTGCTATTCAGTTCAGTCAGATGAACATAGATTTCATGATGAGGGATAGATTATAAGGTTGAAAAGGTAGTTAGAGCTGGATTGTAGAATCCAGAACCCAGAAGATCTGGGTAACCTGTGCAACCTTAAATCAATCACCTAACTTTCCCTGGGCCTCAATTTTCTCATTTGTAAAATGGGGAGTGAATATTCCAAACAATGCAGCTCAAATTCTATAATCTTTGAGTCTTGAGGAGCTTGAAAGTTATTTTAATCAACCATTAAGAATTTATTAAGTACCTAATAGGGTCTGGAAACTGTGCTAGATCCTGGGGATATAAAAACAAAAACGAAATAGAACCAGAAATTGATAAAAACAAAGAAGCACTTTTGGGACAAGCCTTCTTTGACAGGAGGCTATAGAATGATGGATTGAAGCTGGGAGATCCAAGAGCCAGAGAGTCTTCGGTTAGAAGGCTCGTGGCAGAGTGCCAAAGTCTAAACTAAGGTGGTGATGGGAATGGAAAGAAGGTCTGATTCGAAGAAAAAAAAGTATTATGTCTTTTTAAAATGTAGGGAGAGGGGCAGCTAGGTGGTACAGTGGATAAAATCCACTCTGAAGTCAGGAGGACCAGGAATACTCAGATACTACCTAGCTGTGTGACCCTGGGAAAGTCACTTAACCCTAACTGACTCAAAAAATAATAGTTATTGTTATTTTTTATTTATTATAAATGTTTTTAAAAAAACAGGAGGGGGGGTTGTGTCTCTACTTAAGAGATATGTACAAGAGGAAAAGCTAGAAGAAAAATCAACATAAAAGCTGAGAGATGAGAGGTTATTTTGAAGGAAAAGGCTAGAATTTGTGATTTAATCAGTACTGAGAACTCCAAGGTGAAAAAGTAGGTCAGCAACTTTTCTGTAATTTATAAACTTAGAGAGGTACGAAGGGTTAAGTGATTTTCTCGGGATCACACGGTCCATATGTGTCAAAGGTAAGATTTGAACTCAATTCAGCTTGGCTTCAGGCTAGTTCTGTATCCTCTAAGGCACAGATGCTTCGATCACAAAAGAATGATTTTTTTTTAAAACCCCACAAAACTGGTAGTTGACAGTGTTGTATGTGCTGTCAAATCAATCACCATCAAAGCCAAGTCTGACTAAATCACACCATATTCAATAAGCTCCAGTGACCTCCTATTGCCTGTAGAATCAAATAAAAAGAAATCCTGGTTTTGAAAGGCCTCACAATCTGATCTCATCCTAGCTTTCACCCTTTCACCCAGTACTTAATAAATAGCTACTGCTGTATTTAAGTCAAAGGACACAGGAAAAAGGGATCCTACCTCTATAGACACAGCTCGGTTCCGGCTGCTTGCACTGTGAATTTCTTCAATGAACAGACTTTGCATGGTGGAACCGTTGGTGGGAGGAGGTGGGGACTGGGGGGTTTGCACCGCCTGGCCAGTGGCGGTCGATTCCTGCGTGGACGCCGGGGGGCTGGCGGGGGGCCCTCCTGGCAGGCTCTGCGTGTGGTTGACCAGTGCGGAGGAGTGCTGTGACTGATGGATGACCACGGGGGAGCTCTGTGCATGGTGGACAGTCATGGTGGACAAGGGCACTACTTCTGACTTGACGGATGAAGCCTGAGACTCTCCATTCCCCCCAGGGATGCTCTGGGGTGGGGGGCCATGGCTGTAGGCCGACTCTTCCTGGTTTTTCAAGATCTCTGCCGCTGTGGCTTTTTCCATGGCCACATATTGTGCTACTTGGGCGGCATCGGCACCTTTGAGCAGTCCATCGGTGACGTGTCTAGGAGGAATTTTGCAGAGGAACATAGTATTAGTTGTTTGTAGAAAGTATATACAGGTTTTATCTACCTTATTTTAGCATCCCATGCGGGTATATTAATGCCCAAAGCCTGACAGTATATATATATTTTTTAAGAATAAGATATTCCACAGCTTAGAGAAATCAATTGACAATTATTTACTGAATGAATGAAAAAGCATTTACTAGGTGATTTATTATTTATTATGTGTCAATTATGGCCAAGACCTATATTAAGTGCTGGGAATACAATAGAAAATAAAGAAAAAAGAAAAACTCAAGACATTTTTGGTTCCATCCAGTAGGTGGAAGAGAAGCTCAAAGGGGAAGGTTCTAGTACCTGGGACTGTAGTGTGTGAGCTCAGGTAGAAGGAGGCAATTCAAAGTGGGTCTTTGAGGATCAGCAGAGATTTTAAGAAATGGAAGGAAGGAGAAAGGCAGGGCAGAGGCCCAGAGAGGAACAGCTAATAATCAGGCATATGGATCACGGAGTAGATGGAAGGAAGTAAGACTGAGAAGAGAATGTCATGGCTGTTTGTGGCTCTGCCCTCTGATGGCCTTGGGGTCTGTTTGTGCCACGGCGGCAAGGGTGACATTACTGCCACACTCTGTCACTTCCCCGATCCACTTCATTCAGTTTTATTCCTAACAAGTGACTGGGAGCCGGGAACAGGGGAGTCAGCAGCTGGTGTGGGGCGAGCTGGCTTTAATTATGCGGCTGTGTTCCCATTATCATTACTCAGTGCTTACTAAATATACCAAGTGCAGAGCTGCAAAACCTATTTTTCCACACACGGCGTATGTTCCAAAGGGATGAGACTTGAGACAACACATGCAGACTGTTCTCCACATACTCGGTTTGTAAGATGTTCGAAGCGTATCTCTGTATTACGATCTGCCTGATTGTCACCTGGGATGGGTTCTGGGGTCTTTGTTCTGTGAAGAGACCCCTCCCTCTCCCACTTCTTGGGCCCAGATGATTTCCAGGGCTCTCTTCTCCCTCTCCATTCTCTGCCTTGGTGATCTCATCAGCTCCCAAGGGCTCAAGTGCCATCATCTCCACACACGACTGAAATTCTATCTCCTGAAGCCCAAGTCTCTCTCAACACTGCCAGTCAAGTACTTCTGAATAACTTCCAGGATGTTCCATCAGCAGCTCGAACTCAACATGCCCAAGATGAATCTCATTATTTTCTCACTTCTCACTCATCTTCTCCCCCCTCCAAACTCTCCCGTTTCTGTTAAACACATGATCATCCCCTTCATCACCCAGGCTTGTCAGGATACAAGTCTTGCCACAACGCTGTATCTCTGGCATTTACTCCCTTCTCATCTGATTACCTGTTGGTTTCCCTGCTCAGTGGTCTCCCCATTCTGGTCTTAACCTTTGCATAGCCTGGAAGAGGCCAGGAACACCTTCCAATCACAAGCAAGTCCTGCAATAGTTAATTTGTCTTTGCAGGTATTAGTCCTACTCCCTGTTTGGACCTTCAGAGCATTTGGTTTCTATCTCTATTATAGACATACTATATTCTGTTTTGTACAATAATAATAATAACATATGCATATTTATCTATTATAAATAAAATAAATGTATATATACCATAAATACTATTATAATTATATATTATAACTATTACATATTATGTTATATATTACATATTATAAATAATCTGTAATGGTATATATTTATATATAATATACTTTTTCCAATTATATTTAAAAAACAATTTTACATTCATTTTTTAGAAGCTTGAGATCTAAATTCTCTTTTTCCTTCCAATTCCCCCTCATTAAGACATGTAATAAAAATTAGTAATAACAATAATATAGTTAGCATCTATATAGCAATCTAAAGTTTGCAAAAAGCTTTATATAATCTTCACAATGACCTTGTAAGGTGGATGCTATTTTTATGACCACATTTACCACCACCAAACCCAAGTCCCCATGATTTCCAGATCAGTTCTCTACCTACCACACCCTGCTTCTTCTCGAAACAATTTGAGCTATTTAAAATGGGGACAGATTATCTCGTGACATGTCTCCACCTCTGAACAACCATCGGTCAAGAATGTGGGTGATGGGATGTGTGTGTGGTTTACCTTAGGTCGCCTCTCCTTTCCCAGTCCCAAGATTCCACAGTCCCAATGTTAATTGCAAAGTTAAATTCTTTTTTTTTTTCCTTCTTTAAGAAAATTAGGTTATTGGCAGTTATTAGTTCAGGAGCTCATCACAAAGGAATTCCTGTTTGCTGTTTCTTTTCCACACTGGTTCTATTTCTGATGGGGAGGAATCCGTCCTGGTCCAAGGTGTGCGGTATGATTTCCTGGAAGTTTTCTGGGCCGTCTACTCTCAAGTCCCAAGTGAAAAATGAAAAAGTCAGGCCACGGCGCTGCAAATAGTATTTAGTGTTCTTAGTTACAGGTGAACAGCAACAAAGAGAATTTCTAACCCCCAAGTGCAGCACCAGTTGTGGAATACCATAAAATGTCATTTGTGACCATGCAATGAATCAGTGAATGAAACTACTGTGAATGTCAGGGGCAGCTTCTCTTGTGCAGAGACGGAATCCTGAATATCTGGTTTAATCCAGAAACCAGCTCTGAGTGATGCAGTTTTAGCCGATTTTCTTATGGAGCACAGCCCCGTGAAGCTATAAGCAGGTGCTTGCCGGATCGCAGGCGAGGCCATTCTTGAGTGTTTCTCTTTTCTCTGTACAATATATAAGAATGTTCTTAAGCAGGCTCTTTTTTTTTTGGCTGAGGCAGTTGGGGTTAAGTGACTTGCCCAGGGTCACACAGCTAGAAAGTGTTAAGTGTCTGATATCAGATTTGAACTTGGGTCCTCCTGACTTCAGGGCTGATGCTCTGTCCACTGCACCACCCAGCTGCCCCAAAAGTATGCTCTTTTAAGAGTAGATTTGGGCATTATACCTGGCAAAAGTAAGACCATACAATGATACGTTCTGATGGACGAGGCTCTCTTCAACAATATGAGGATTCAAACCAGTTCCACTCGTTCAGTGATGAAGAGAGCCATCCACACCTTGGAGAGAACTGTAGGAATTAAGGGTGAAACACAGCATAGCATTTTCACTCTCTCTGTTGTTGTTCGCTTGCCTTTTGTTTTGCTTCTTTTTTTGCTTGTGCATCATGATAATTGTATAAATATGTATGCATATATTGGATTTAACATCTATTTTACCATGTTTAACATATATTGGACCACTTGCCATCTAGGAGAGGGGTTAGGAGAAGAAGGGGGAATTGGAATACAGAGTTTTGTGAGGGCTAATGTTAAAAAATTATCCATGCATATGTTCAGAAAAAATAAAAAGCTTCAATGAAAGGGGAAAAAAGAGAGTAGATTTGGGGATGGCTTGATTTATGTATAATCATCTTCCTTTTGACCAAACTCATCCAGAGATCCCAAAGTGAATGTACAAGATGACTGGCTACATGGTATGCTGCCCAACACGTGCCATCCCTCACAGATAATAAAAAGAAAGGGATGCATGCAATTAAAAATGAGGTGAAAACTACCTAAGGGAACTTAAAAAAAAGCCAAAATTTGTTGTGCATGCTAAGTTTTGTCCCAACAGCGTTTTAAATGTGACAAACACATCATAGAAGAGTCCTCAGCACAGAATATTAAGGAGGGAAAGACTAGTAGCAGCTGCGACTTCCCAGTAACATGAGAACCAGGAGATTGTAAATCATCATGGAAACGGACACGATCTCAATGAGAGGGAGAAGGTGCCCACGTGGAAGCCTTAATGCCCCACTGCTGATCAGAATAGCCAGGAGCCCCCACCCAGATGTTAGCCTAATATACCTTCTTAACATTGTCAACACATCGGTCATGCTGCGGACCCTCTTGAGGAGGCTGTCCAGTTTGTGGGGCTCCTCCTTCAGAAACCTCACAGCCTCCACCTCGATCCTCAGGATCGCCCGCATCTTATTCTGCAAGGTTGGAAATTCTCCTGTAGGGACAAAGACAGATGGACAGTTCAATGGGGGAACATCAAGGGGGGGGTCCAACAAAGCAGGAAGTACTGCAGCGGAATTAGAAAGTGACAGGGGATGCTCACACTGCCACAGCACAGAATGGCTGCACCCAAGCGGGTGGTCTTTTGCTGTATTGGTGGCCCAGTGGGTAGAGTGCTGGAGGTAGGAAGACTCATCTTCATGAGATCAGATCTAATCTTAGTAGCTGTGTGGTCCTGAGAAAGTCCCTTAACCTTGTTTGCCTCCTCTGTAAAATGAGACGGGGAAGGAAATGGGAAACTACTTCAGTATCTTTCCCCAAAAGAACCCCAAATGGCATCATGAGGCGTCAGGAATGACAGAAAATGACCGAACAACAATACATTTATTATCCCCTACTAAATACAAGGGGAAAGAGATCATAAACCTTGAAGGAGTCTCAGGTCATCCTGTTCAACCTCCTCTCACCTGAAGGGTCACAGAAAAGACCCCTCTCACCTACCTAAGGGATCAGGAGAAGGAATGGAGGCTCAGAGGGCAGAAAGCACTTACTGCCCTAAGGTCACATAGCAAATGGCAATGCTGGGAGCGGAACCCAGACCCCTGAACTCAAATTCAGGGATGATAAATAAAGCCTTTGCTCTTTTCCTTTGCCCTTTCCATGAAGAAGGAGGCTCACCTTTCAGGGCGGCCACAGCTTCACCCACTTGTCGAAGAAGAAAAGCCCCATCTTCCACATCCTTCAGGGTGACCACACGGCCGGCTGAGGTGGAGTCCTTCTTCAAATCTTCTACAAAGTCTTCTAGTTCACTGCAGAAAACAAACAGGAGGGTGAAAAAAAGCAAAGGACAAAACAAAACTCGAGTGTCCTAAGTCTCACATAGCATTAAGAGGAACACCTAAGTGTCTATTTTTGACTCAGTTTTAGCTCTGAATCCTTTTTTTTTTTTTTTTTTTAGTTAAAGAAAGGGAGAGACAGAGACACAGACATAAAGAGGGGAAGGGAAGGAGGAAGGGAGGGAGGGAAGGAAGAAAAGAGGGAGAGGAAGGAAACGAGAGAGGGAGAGAGATAGAGAAAGAAAGAAAGAAGGAAGGAAGGAGGGACGGAGACATACACAAAGATGAGAAGGGAAGGAGGAAGGGAAGGAGAAAGGGAGGTAGGAAAGAGAGAGGTTGACAAAGGGAGAGAGGGAGAATAAGAGACAGAGAGAGACAGAGAGGGGGGAAGAGAGGGAGAGAGAGTGAGAGAATGCATACATGCTTGTTGGAACACACACCTTGTCTTAAGTATCTTAGATTTGTTGTGAGTGGTATTCCCTTCTAAGAGAAATTATTATTAATAATTAGTGAATTAGGGAGATTCAGAGTTTCCTCCTTTTTTGTTTTCAAGACCTCAATCTCCCAAGGTTGAGTTAACTTAATGCCACTGAACTTTACAAGAAATCTCTAGTCTCTGGTAAATTCCATTCAATCAAACTTAGGTGGAGACAGACCATTTTGTCTAAATTGCCCAAGACTGAAGGTATGCTAAGTATAAAAATAATCTCTCCATCCAAGGGGGATATGCCATTCTCAGCCCCTCATTTTAATTTTAATTTTTGATTAATTGATCACCAATTAGGGTTGATTCCTATCCTGGAGAACGCCTCCTCTTTGAAGAGTAACAAACCGAAAGTCTGCCTGCCATGATTATCTTTGGTCTAAGAGAGATAGCCGAATGACCATCTCTTTATTAATAAACATTCTGGCCTTTTAATACAATGATTAAATTATCCAGAAATTATGTCTTGAACTTTTTAAACTGCTACACTTCTCTCCACTCAGATCGTATCAGTCTTATTTCTTTCATCCTTACATCTCTCCTGAACTACACCCATAAATAAATAAACTGATTTCCCATTTGGCTCCTCTGCATTCAGTCTCTTCTCTTCCCAAACCACCTTACACACCGTTGCCAAAGCAGCTGAACTCCAGTCTGCCAGTGTGCCTTGTTCAGAAAGCTCCCACAGTGGCCAGCTGCCTTTAGGATCAGCTATCAGCTCTTCTGATGAGCACGGAAAGCTCTTGGCCCCAGCTTCCCTTCCCAGACTTACGTGCTACTTCCCTGGACCCAATTCTATGGGCTTGCCAAACTGGCCTTTTCCCTGCTGTCCTGCCTCCCTTCCCAAGCCCGTGCAAAGAGTCAGTCTCCCAAGTTTTGAAAGCCCTCCTTCCTGACCGATACCTCCAAGAAAACAACCTTCCCTTCAAAGCTCAGTTCATACACCTCCTCCTCCAAGATGCCTTTTCTGGTCCCTCCAGCTGTTAATGCCTTCCATGAAATTACTTTCTATTACTCTGCATGTTTTACATAAACTTTATTTGGATGCACAAACTATTTCTCCACGAGAATTTTAAGTTTCTAGGAGCCAGGAACTGTACTATTTTCATCTATGTATCTCTAGTACTTACCACAATGCCTGACACATAATTGGTGCTTTATAAATGCTTGTCAATTGACTGAATATTTAACAAATACTTGTTGATTTGGTTTGTTTTTGTTTTGGTCTAGGGCAATTCCAAGGAAATTAAAGGAGTCCATCCTAGAAAAAAAGGCTGTTTTGACTTACAATACAGGACTATATTCTGTGATGCTCCCACGAAATAAGAATAGCAGATATGTGTATGTGGAGCACTCCTTTCTCTTTTCATTTTTTTAATGTCATAATTTATGTCACAGTGGTCTAAATATAGGCTATCTTCCCCCCTCAAAATCTAACCTGTATGAAAAATCTGAATGCAGTATGAATTCAGCGTACATTACACATTTAATCCTTTCAAACATTTCTCATTTTAGTGCTGCAATATAAATTTATGAGCAGCATCTATTTAGATGAATATGACTGTTCTTTATACTTATGCTTTATTTCTCTTACTAGTTTGTGAATTCATTAAAGATAGGGAATATCTTAGTATTTTTTGATCCTCTCAGTGCTCAGATTAATTTTCAATCCAACTCAATAGTACGTATTCAGTGATCAATAAATGTTTCACGGACAAATGAATGAATCTCAACCCAAGCTTGAGGCAGCCCAAAATCATACCATGAGTCCACTTTAATATCACTTCACATACTCTTTTTCCTAATACACTGACAATAACTGAGCTCAGATGCAAAAGTCAGGAACATTTCAATCTGCCTCTTGTGAAGCTGAGTTTCCTGATCTATAAAATATAGACGTTTGTACTGATAAATGTTCTGATTCCTTGTAAATCCAAAGAATCAAAGAAAAAAAAAAATTGGGGGAAATAAATAACCACTAGGTGGCAGTATGAGAACAGATATTTTGCTAAATTTGAGGAGGATTTTGCTTTTTTTTTTGCCTGGTTTTAAGACATAAGAGAATGAACAGGGATTACCTATTATGGCCAAAGTGTATGTTTGTATGATATTGGGGGTGGAGAGGGGAGGGTAATCCACTATTTAACCCAGCTACTTTTTGTTGTATTCATTACTTTTAAAGGAGTACTTACAGGAAAAGGTTAGCTACAAGGAATGGGATGGGGAAAAGATAGGAAGGAAAGGGGAGAAAAGGGAAGGGGGAAAAATTGGAGAGAGAAGGGCTGTTATTTGTCCATCAATCTCAGAGAGGACCATGACCTCAGGGAGGTGATGTCATGACTTAGAAGTGAATTTCAGTGAGGGTGGGCTGGGCAAGGTTAGCTGCCCCACTTTCCCCTCTAGAACCAGATGGGTCCAGTAGCTAGAGGGAGATCAGGTTGAACGGGAAGGGAAGGGAATTGGGAAAGAAAAGGAAAAGGGAAGGGAGCCATTTAAGTAGGTGAGTTCATTTTACAGATTGCTCATGTTGGTCATGTAAAACGAGGATGCTAGTAAAAAGAAGGGCAGCTAGGTGGTGTCTTAGTGTACAGACTTGGAATTGGGAAGGCTCATCTTTATAAATTCAAATCTGACCTCAGATGCTTACAACCTGTGTGACTCTGGGCAAGTCAGTCACCCCTGTCTGTCTCAGTTTCCTCATCTGTCAAATGAGCTAGAGAAGGAAATGGCGAGTCACTCCAATATCTTTACCAAGAAAACCCCAAAATGGGATCGTGAAGAATCAGATAGGTTTAAATATGACTAGACAACACCAACAATTAACACATTGGTAAGGTGAATGTGGGTGATATTGGATTTCCCTGAATTTCAATTTCTCTAAGTACAGAACAATTATAATATTTGATGTATGAAAAGAGCTTTGTAGATCTTAAGCCTTCTTAGGATACGTATGATGGCACCTTTACTTTTGTCTCCAGATTTTTAAGAAGACACTGAAATGTTCAATGAAGACTCAGGAGATAAAAATCCCAATTTTAAACCAAAGCAGAAGGTCCTGCCCTTGCTCCAAAAGCATTTTTTAAAATAAAGGATCTGTCCTGTGACTACATCAATAGTCCCGCACTTCAAGGAGGGAAAGAAGAAATGAGATAATTCATTTTCCTTTCCCTTTTTAAAAAATGACTACCCATTGCAGCTCCAAACTTCTGACCTGAAGAGATCTGCCTGCCTTGCCTTCCTCAGTAGTTGGGATTTCAGGCATGTACCAATATACCCAGGGTGGCTACCTCTAAAGAAGTATGTAGAAATCCCTCTTTCCTCCATTTCTTGCAGCTTCTTCCCTTGTCTTGCTTCCCTCTATCTGTACTTTATATTTATTTGTCTCCTCGGTCTAGGAACTTTTACTTTACAAAAATTTCCCATCTCAGATCCAAATGGAATTATGTTCAAGATGGAGTGATGGCCAGCATCTCAAAACTGGGTGGCAGAGTTGTGGATCTGAACATGACGGTGTGTGACTTAACCTACAAATCCAAATGTTCTCCAATTTGCAATTAATTTTCAAAGGAGTCGTCATTTGATGCTCTGTCTGCCTCTGCCTGGAGTCCTGTTTTAATCACTTTTCTCCTACATGCCTCCTGGGTCTCATAACCTCTGCTCACTAAAGACCAATAAACTTCCCAGTTGGCTTTTCTGTGTCGTGGCTGTTGTCAATGGATCATCCGGAAATACACTGCAATTTTCTCGTGCCCCAAAGTGTCACTTTTTAATATAGTATGTACTGGTTACAAATAAGGCATTAAAGTTTGTTGAAAGAAAAAAAATGTTAAAAAAAAAGACCCTGGAAATTCAGAAATGAAGTTTTTAAATGCCTTTACCAATCAGTATGTGACTGCTTGGGAGGTAATTCTGGCAAACCTATTCGTTGCTGAGAGATCAAGGATGCCGGAGCTTCTTTATTGCTACCTGATTACTATGGATGCTAGTTCTGAGATATTTAATAAGCAGTTGTCATCCTATTCCTCATTTCTTAGTGAGAAAGAACATGACAATGCATAAAGAGCAGTGGATTTGAGTATTTATTTCTTACTTTTGCTATGAACAAGCTATGTGATCTTGAATAATTTACTTTGATAGCTAAACCTCAGTTGCTTACCTTTGTCTCCAGCTCATTTTACAAGAAGGGGAAACTGAGGCAAACAAGGTTAAGTGACTTGTTCAAGGTCATATAGCTACTAAGTGTCTGAGGCCATATTTGAACTCAGGAAGTTGAATCTTCCTGACTCCAAGTTGATACTTAGCGGCCCCTCGGGTCTCTTGTCTTATCTGTAAAAGGGGGCTTGATAAGAGGATCTCTAAGATACTTTTCATCTCTAAATCCCATGAGTAGGTGCTAAAGAAATGTTTATTTAATTGAACTGAACCATCTGTCATGGTGGGAAAATGAGCCTGACTGATCAATCAACCAATTAGTAAATGTATAAAGTATTTATGAAGTGCTTCCTATGGGCCTGCAGCCAGGCTCTGTGCTAGGGATACACACAAATAGGCAAGACACCTTTCTTTATCCTTAAGGGCTGACATTTGAATGAGTGAGAAGGAAGTCACTCTATAAAGAAGGCTAGGGAGGGGGGGCAGGAAATGCTTACACGACTGCTAGAAGGCAGAGGCCGAGTTTCAGGTAGACTAAAATGGCATCCCTGCGTTTTCCCCAAAGGTCTGGAAGTGTCCCCATATTGCTACGACTGGTACTCTCAGTTTGTCAGGCTTTGAAGTAATCCCCTAGGACTAAGGCATTCCACTCATATTTATCCTCCTTTCAGTGCATAAGCATCTATTAAATTATTCCACATCAGGGGTTGTTTTAGGCACTAAGGAACACAAAGACAAAAACAATCAAGCCCTACCCTGGCTATACTCTATTGGAGACAAACAACAGGTAAGTAGAAAACGAAATATAAGATATATACAAAAGGATATCCAGGAACCAGCAGCAGGAAGGGGGGGGGGGGGGAGGAAAAGATTGCCACAGGCTTCTTATAAAAGGTGGGGATTGAACTACACTTTGGAGGAAACCAGGGAACCTGTGGAGTTCATGTGAGAGAGAAGTACATTCTAGGGACAGGTTATGGCTCATTTGAAGATAAAGAGGAAGAATATAAAATCTCATGTCCTAGAACAAGAGCAAGCAGGACAGCTTGACCATAAAGCCTGACCATAAAGGAGAATAATATGCAATAACTCTGGACGGTTAGGCTGGAGCCAGGTTGTGAAAGGCTTGAAGAGGTGAACAGGGAAGGTTAAATTTTATCAAGAGGGAGCCACAGGGGTTACTTGATTAGGGGAATTACATGGTTACTCTTAGGTTTTAGGATAACCAATTTTTAGCTCCCCGGGGATGGATTAGAGAGGGGGTAGACTAGAGGCAGAAGAATGCTTCAGACTGTTACTGTCAAGGTATACAGGTAACAGGGTGAGGGCCAGAATGAAGGCAGTGGTCATGTAAATGGAGACAAGGGGATGGATAGAGATGGATAGTTGTTAGCCAAAGTTTAGGGAGGTGAGATAAATCATTTTATAATAATTCATTTTCTTTGGAGGTCAGCATTATGATCTCTTATGAGTAATTTTATTTCATCATTTTTGTTCAGTTATTTTCAGTCTGACTCTTCACGACCTTATTTGGAATTTTCTTGGTAAAGATACTGATGTAGCTTGTCATTTCTTTTTCCACCTCATTTTGCAGATGAGGAATCTGAGGCAAACAGGTTCAGTTGATTTGTCCAGGGGCAAACAACTACTAAGTTTCTGAGGCCAGATTTGAACTCAAGAAAGTAAGTCTTCCTGACTTCATACCCAGCACTATCTATTGCAGATTCACCTAGCTGCCCAATTTTACTTCAAAAACTGTTTCACGATTGTCCTTTGTTTTTATATGATAGTCACTTGCTTTTAATCTTGACCTTTAGATTGAATGCTCCACCATAACAGCAGTAGCAACAACAGCAGCAGCAGCAGCAGCAGCAGACATCTAAACAAAGTCAAATCAAACCTGTCTGCCAGTGCATTCCACATTCCCATCTATACAGTCTCACCTTTCTAGAGAGAGGAGGAGGATGGGTATAAACAAATTGGCACAAGGAAAGAATAAGCAACATCACTCCTGTCCAATTCCAAATTTTGAGCCAAACAAAAGAAGCAAATTTTGAAAAAAATTTCTTTTCTGATCAAATTTCTCTGATGAAGCATGTTGCCTTTGTGACCATGATGAACTGATGAACAGAGCTATATCAAGAGAGAGCCACAGGGGGAGGTGACTGGAACTTTCTCCCAGGCCACTGAAATTTAGCAGACACAAAAATTTAATCAAATATTCTTTGTAGTAATATATATGCCACTCTATTAATCCCTTCTCTCATTAAACTGAATTTGCCATAATAACTTCCTGAATTATTCTTACATCATTAATTCCTAATTTGATTTCATGTTTGATAGTTTGTTCTGGGTGACAAGTTATGGATCTGATCTCAAGACCATCCTCTGAAAAGTGTGAATTCTTAAAATAAAACAAAACAAAAACCCTCTAAAAGTTGCTTAAAATTTGGAATATCCTTACTACCTGTTCACAAAGGCACACAAATATTACATCAATTTTAGGGAGCATATAATTTCACAAAGGGGCTATATAATTCAACAAAAACTTGAATGAATAATTTTAATACATTAAAAAGAATTCCAATTTTCATCCTTTCTTTGCTCTGTCCATCACAGGAAAATTCTCTATCCAAATATGTTAGGTTAGTATCAAAGGAAATATGAAATATCAAGCAAATAAAGACAAGGTGATAAGAGTCTAGTCTGTAGATCACAAAGAATAGTGACTATGAGGACCATTTGAAAGCAATTCTCTTAATATCTCAAATTATAGGAATCACACTCCCCAGGAAATGGCAGAATTACAGCTTGTGTAAGGGCTAGAAGCACCCAGAAAAATGACTCTTCATTAAAACATAAGGTGTGATAGCTCTGTGATAAATGGCCTGGTAGAACCTCTCACATATCAACATAAAAAATGTATTCCTGGTGACTAGGCATAACTAACCGGTGCTAAATTTCAATAGTGTGGTCTGAGAAATGCTTTCAAAGAGGTCTGCCGATAAAACGCTTAACATTTAAAGAAACATCTTTCCTCATTTTAGATCAGACACTGTTTAAATTGTTTTCCTGGGGATTTTATTGTGAAGATATATCTAATTCAATGTCATCTAGATTTGGTCTTTAATTGCATTAATTATTAATACCACACTTATCACATATACAACTTTACTATTTGCTTCTTTTAATTGAGTGTGGAGTTGAACTCTGGCAAAGGATCTGCCAGTGGCAATAAAATCACCAGTTATATCGACCACCATATTATACTAAATGCTGGCAACATTTTCCCATCAAATTGGTTTCAAAAAAAAAATCTGATCTGGCTTATAATCATTTCTCTTTTTCCCTAAGATGCTTTTATATTGGATCCTTTAAAGTGATCTCATTTACAGGTGGAGACAACACATCAATTAAGCAGGCAAAGAATACAAAACAACACGGTGCCCCAAAATGCCATTCAGAAGGATGCTAAATAAGCAGACGCTGTGTTCGGGAAGCCCCTCCCAGCTGGAGGAAGCAATTTTCAATAGTCAAAAGGCTATATCTTTATTTCAGCCCAATCCCTCCCCAACCCCCCAAACCAAATCTCACCATAATTTCTTAACTATTTTTTCCTCTTCGTGAAGGTACTTCTGCCTCTCTTGCTCCACCAGGTGTCGCTGCCGCTGCACGGGATCCTCAAGCCTCTTCAGGGTCTCAATCACTTTGCCATTGATTTCCTGCTCAGCCTTCTTCATCATTGCCCTCAGCAGCTCCTGATTCTGCAGCTGTTTCACAAAAGAAATCAAGTTCAATTTTCCCTGCCCGGCTAACGGCTCTGGCAACTGGAAGCTCTGCAAGTGCTCAGGAGTGGGTTTAGATAAACACGCTGCAGCTGATGATTGAGTTTCTGGGTCTGGGAAGAGGCTGCGAACCTTCCAACCCAAATCTGGCGGGTACAAAGCGTTTAAGCATTTGTCAATATACTGGTGTCTACGTGCCCACAAATGTACAACATGCAACAATACATGGATACAATACATACTTTCTAAGATCTCTTGTTTAAGGGGTACCGCTTCACACGTACACAAATGGGTACGTAGACACGTGTGCAAATATAAATGTGTATGTGCCAGTTTCCGTGCATGGCTAACGAATGCGGAATCTGGTTCACTGCGGGGAATAATGTCACAGTGAATAATGTCACAGTATTTTCACACAGGCTGTTTGTAGCTCATCCATCCAGTTTCTCTATGATTTTGTGATTGCCCTCTCCTTGTCCCCCTCCTTCCCTCAAGATAGCTACAGACTCGCCAGTTTAGAGCTGCAAAGACTTGTGGATTCTACCTCAAAAGAGTCCCTTAAATCTGCCTCTGCTCTCTTTACTCATCCAACTATTACCCTAATTCAGGCTATCATTACTTCTCTCCAAAACCACTGCAATACTTTCCTAATTGGTTTCCCTGAAATTAGCATCTACTTCTTCTGCCTCACTTTCCAACATCCTCTACATAGCTATTAAGTTTAATACTGGGACTATGTTTCCTCTTGCTCTAAAATATTCAGTTGCTTTCCATTGTCTCTAGGATTGGACGCAACTTCCTCTGAAGGCATTTAGAACTTTTTCTATGTGTTTGCAGCCTACTTTTCTGTTCCTATAACACAGAACCCCTCTTGACACATTCTACAATTCAGTCAAACTATGCTCTCTGTTGCATTCGCAAGCAGGATTCCATCTCTTTTTTTACATGCTTTGAATAAGACATATTGGGAAAGCATTCTTTTTTTAATAAAGTTTTTTATTTACAAAAGATATGCATGGGTAATTTTTCAACAGTGATTCTTGCAAAATGCTCTGTTCTACATTTTCCCCTCCTTCTCCCCATCCCCTCCCCTAGATGGTAGGTAGTTCAATACATGTTAAATATGTTAAAATATATGTTAAATCCAATATATGTATACATATTTAAGCAATTATCTTGTTGCACAAGAAAAATCAAATCAAGAAGAAAGAATAAGAAAAACTGAGAAAGAAAACAAAATGCAAGAGAATAACAGAGAGAGTGAGAATGCTATGCTGCTGTCCACATTCAGATCCCACAATTCTCTCTCTGGGTATAGATGGCTCTCTTCATCACTGAACAATTGGAACTGGCCTAAATCATGCTACTGATCATCAGAATTGACCATCGAATAATCTTATTGTGGACATGTATAAGATTTCCTGGTTCTGCTCATTTTACTCAGCATCAGCTCATGGAAGTCTCTCCAAGCCTTTCTGAAATCATCCCATTGGTCATTTCTTACAGAACAATAATATTCCATAATATTCATATACCACAATTTATTCAGCCATTCTCCAAATGATGGGCATCCACTCAGTTTCCA
This sequence comes from Sarcophilus harrisii, assembly GCF_902635505.1. Classification (NCBI taxonomy): domain Eukaryota; kingdom Metazoa; phylum Chordata; class Mammalia; order Dasyuromorphia; family Dasyuridae; genus Sarcophilus; species Sarcophilus harrisii. The sequence goes on from NC_045430.1 coordinate 229,699,232, forward strand.
GTTTCTAGCCACCACAAAGAGGGCTGCCACAAACATTCATGCACATACAGGTCCCTTTCCCTCCTTTAAGATCTCTTTGGGATATAATCCCAATAGAAACACTGCTGGATAAAATGGTATGCACAGTTTGACAACTTTTTGAGTATAGTTCCAAATTGCTCTCCAGAATGGCTGGATCTGTTCATAGTTCCACCAACAATGTATCAGTGTACCAGTTTTCCTGCATCCCCTCCAACATTCATCATTATCTTTCCCTGGCATCTTAGCCAATCTGACAGGTGTGTAGTGGTATCTCAGAGTTGTCTTAATTTGCATTTCTTGGATCAACAGTGATTTGGAGCACTTTTTCATATGACTATAAATAATTTCAATTTCTTCATCTGAAAATTGTCTGTTCATATCTTTTGACCATTTATCAGTTGGAGAATGACTTGAACTATTATTAAGTTGAGATAATTCTCTATATATTTTAGAAATGAGGCCTTTATCAAAACCTCTTAATGTAAAAATGTTTTCCCAGTTTATTACTTCTCTTCTAATCTTTTCTGCATTAGTTTTGTTTTTACAGAAACTTTTTAACTTAATATAATCAAAATGATCTATTTTGTGATCAATAATGATCTTTAGTTCTTCTTTGGTCACAAATTCCTTCCTCCTCTAGAGATCTGAAGTAAACTATCTTATGTTCTTCTAATTTGTTTATAATCGCATTCTTTATGTATAGATCATGAACCCATTTTGATCTTATCTTGGTGTACAGTGTTAAGTGTGGGTCCATGCCTAGTTTCTGCCATACAAGTTTCCAATTTTCCCAGCAATTTTTGTCAAACAGTGAATTCTTATCCCAAAAGCTGCGGTCTTTGGGTTTGTCAAACACAAGGTTGCTATAGTTATTGACCGTTTTGTCCTGTAAACCTAATCTATTCCACTGATCAACTTCTTTATTTTTTAGCCAATACCAAATGGTTTTGGTGACTGCTGTTTTATAATAGTTTTAGATCTGGTACAGCTAGGATACTTTCGTTTGCTTTTCCTTTCATTAAGGGAATACATTCTTTTCTTGCTTCCACCTTTCAGAATCCTAGTTTTCTCCTCAGCACAGTTCAAGTCCTGTCTTCTACAAAAGACCTTTCCAATTCCCAATTGTTAGGGTTTCTTCCCTCAAATTATTTTGTTTATGTTTTGTTTTGTTGCTGAGGCAATTGGAGTTAAGTGACTTGCATTAAGTGTCAGAAGTACTTAGAAAGTATTAAATACTTCCTAATAAGTACTAGGAAGTATTAAGAGGCAGATTTGAACTCAGGTCCTCCTGATTTCAGGGCTGTCACTCTATCCTCAAATTACTTTTTATAAGATGTGTGTGTGTGTGTGTGTGTGTGTGTGTGTGTGTGTGTACATGTACAAATGATGTTTCTCTGATAGAATGTAAGTTTATCAAGGGAAGGGATCGTTTTACTTTTTGCTTCTGTATTCCCAGAACCTAGTATGAAGACTGGTACAAAGAAGGCTCATAATAATGACGTCTTGGCTGGCCGATTGGTTAGTAGACTTCAAAAGAAACTCAGAATTGAGCCATTACCCATTAAACCTGAAAATGACAGCATTCATTTTTGGGACATAAGTTTCAGATGTACTTTGCCACTTGCATAGAATTCTCTGCTCTGTAGATATATGCCCATACTTTCTGTGTTTGCCATGTGCCTTGTGATTTTTGACAGCTCATCCATCAAGTCAATTCATTTACTCTGCCTCCAACACAATCATTATAGTCTACCTGTCTAATGTTTCCCTGAAATTTCAATTAACTATTATTGTCTTGCTTGCTCTCTGATATTACTCCTATTTGGTATTCCATTTCACAGCTGCCATATTTCATCTTAGAGCTGGTGATAAAGAGAGATTTGTGGAATGGTCCTGGGTGCAAAGAGATGTGTGGGAAAACCTTAATGGTGAATAATCCAGAAATCATTTGTATTTGGTTTTGGAATATAGATGCACTGATTCATGTTAGATGCCTACATAGCAGTTCCTATTCTTACATATATCCTTCTATTGATGATGATCGATAAGGTCAGTGATGGGACAGAAGCAGCAGAAGGTTCATGATATTCACTTGTGTTCTATCAGGAGCTCTCCAGCATTGATTTAGACAGGACTTTAGAGGTCACCTAGTCCAACTATCTCATTTCACAGAGAAGGAAACTGAAACCCAGAAGGGTTAAATGACATGCCCAAGTTCACACAGGGAACAGCTAGGGACAGAGGTGGCATCTGAAAACTGCTCCTGAGGCCCTCTACACTCCACTATGCTGAGTGTAAAATATATTTCAGGCTAGGACCTGAAGCTTATCCAGCTGTTAAATCTCATCCTTCCCCAGAAGAAAGTAACTGGAAAAGAAAGCTGGCTCTGAGGACTCAGTTCAGATCCTGCTGCTGACATTTAGTGCATTTATGACTTTGAAAAGTCATTTAATTTCTCTCAGCCTAAATTTACTTATTGAATTAGGCAGTTTCTAAGGTCTCAAAATTCGAGATAATATGACTCTATGACTCTAAAAAGGGTTAGCAATAGCTAAAAATAGCTATCATCTAGAAACTTTATAAATTTAATCTATAAAGAATATATACATTACTTATCTATCTACCTATCTATCTGTTTTAAGGTTTGCCAAGCACAAATATCCCATTTGATTCTTAAAACAACCATAAAAGATAAATGCTAATCCCCATTTTATAGATAAGGAAACTGAGGAAAAGTCAACTTGTCTATGGTTACACAGATGACACAGTAACTTTCTGAAACAGGATTCAAATCTAAGTATTCCTCACTACAAGTAAGACCCATGCTCTACACCACTGGGCCATCTATCTGCCTCTATACCATAGAATATCTTCAAAAAGTGAAGGGGGATGTCAGTTTTCTGTACTGGAAGTGGGACTGATTAGTATTATATGGCCAAATACTGGGGAAGCATCTATAGGATCAAGAAAATGAAGCAAAAGTCTGGTTAGCGCTGAGTGCTAGTAGAGGCTGCATGTGTGTTATCAAAGTCTTTAATAAGAAGCCTTTGAAGAGCATATGAATTAAAGAAGCAAGAGCCTTCATTTCCTAGTAATATCCTTAAAGTTAATTTCCTTTGAAAAATGCTTCTAAAGTTGGACTGTGTTGGAATTAAGCCTTATTCATCTAGGCATTTTTACAATTCCTGCTTGGGAAGTTGGAAAGGACTAGATTGGACTGGAATAGGAGGGACCTTCTTGTTCATAGATCTTGGTTTTTGTTTTGCTTAACCAGACTGATTTGTCTCCTTATTCACCTGGCCTGGCTAGTCCACAAACAAGACACTCCATTTCTTGGCTCTGGACACTTTCTCTTGGCTGCTCCTTGTGTCTGGAACACTCTCCCTCCTCCATTCCACTGACTTCCCCAACTTCTTTTAAGCCCCAAAGAAAATTCTAGCTTCTACAAGAAGCTTCTTCCAACCCCACTTAACCCCAGTGGTTTCCCTCTGTAAGTTATCTCCTATTTATCTTATAAAACAGTTTGCTTTGTATCTATTTGTTTGCATGTTGTCTCCCTCATTAAACTATAAGCTCTTTGAAGGCAGGAAATGTCTTTTGCCTCTTTTTACATCCCTAGTATTTAGCACATAGCCTGGCACATAATAAGTACTTAATAAATGTTTACTAATTCATTGGCTCAATAAATCCAGTAGTGCTAAACTCAGGACTTGGATAACAACCCTGTGGAGTAGGTGTGACCATTTCCTATACTTTACAGAGAGAGGTAACCTCTCTCTGAGGGAGAGAGAGGTTAGTTAAATGACTTGCTCAGGTTCACAAAGCCTATGCTGTGTAAAGACACTGAGAATACAAATACAAAAGGAAAAAGAGGTCTCCACAAAGGAGCTTTATTTTATAATCTTTATGTAAATTGGATTATATGCATTTCTAATCCTATTAGGGTTTTTTAATTGCTTCAGTTGCTTTTATTTTTCTTTCATGAAATTCTTGAAACTGACTTGAATAATTTATACATGAGTATGTATAGGTATGTCTACTTCTGAAGCATTAAAAAAAATTTGATTTGTTGCTGATCTAAATCCAAATTTTTGATCTCTCCAAGATAGCCTACACCTCTGATGGGATTTTTGTCAAGGGGTCACAAAGGTATAACAAAGATCACTAATAGACAGGGACATAGCCTGACAAGTAATGGGCCTTCCCCCAGGGTCTGAGTCTTAAAACTCGGGCTGCCAACCTGTTGATATAGAGCAGCACAGTGAGGACAATGGACGTTGTTACAATATAGAGATCTAGGTACAGTGACTAATTATATGACTTTGGATAAGTCATTTCTCTCTGGTCCTAAATTTTCGAATCTGTAAAATAAAAGATTTAAATAAGATGATCTCTAAGATTTCTTCTAGCTCCAACATCTTATGATTTTACTTTGTTGTACTCCCCCATGACCATGTAGTGAAGAATACAAGAGTGTAGGAATGTGGGGAATGGGGCTGGGGTCAGCTATCTGAAGGCCTCTCTCCTTTCAAGTCCTAGGATTTAGCTCCAGTACTAGCGTGAAGGAATAGTGTTTTCATCTGGCCAGGGATTTAGAATTTGAACCCATAAGCTTTATTCATTATTTCTGCTGGATAAAAGAAAATGCACCACTTTCATTAGTCCCCAAACTTTATAAGCAGAGAAGGGGATTTGCTTTGAAGAAATGCAAAAACTTTAAGGTGCTTACATGGTATTATAAGGCAATATGGTGTAGCTAGATTCAGAGAAGCTAGGATTACAACATAACCTCTGACAATGATTTCCTCTTGGATTGTGCACAAGTCACTTAACAGTAACCACTAACATTTATATACTTCTTGAATGTTTTCAGGGGCTTTCCATATATTATCTCATGAGATTCTCAAAACAACCTTGTGAGATAGGTATTATTATCATGAGATGATTTTACAGGTGAGGTGAGGCATTTGAGGCACAAATGACCAGTCATACAGCTAATAAGTGTTCATGTCAACATTTGAACTCAGATATTACTGACCGGCCCACACAATATCCACTATCCAGTCAATTCACCCAGTTGCCCAATTACAAGATACTTTCCTCTAAAATCTCTTCCAGCTTTAAATAGATAACTGTGATCATCTAACCTTTCTGAGATTGTTTCATCATCACTAAAATGAGTGGTTTAATCAATTAAATCTTAGGCAACAATTCAATTTAACAAACTAAGCATCTACTACCTAATATGTACTAATATATTATCTACTATGAAAACATCCCTGACTCTGAAGGGTGGGCTGGATTTAAAATAAGAGAACCCAAGTTCAAATCTAGCCTCTGCTACTTGGGCATCTCTCTGAACCCCAGAAGAATTGGCCTTTTAAGGTTTCTTCCAGCTTGAACACTAACAATAGTGCAATAGCAGTGGGGATAGACTATGTTATAAACAGATGAACCAATACCTTATAACTTGATGGAGAAACCATTTACAACTAGCTGAATATCAGTGAGAGTTTCCTCTAGGAGGTGACCCCTTGGCAGAACCTTGAAGGGAGATAATATCTCCAAAAGGTGCAGGTGAGGAAAGCCTGCATTCCAAGCATGTAGGAAGGCTGATACAAAGCCCTAGCAGCTGGCCCTCCAGCTTAAAGTGGGGTTAGGTTGAACTACATGACCTCTAAAATTCCTACCAGTTCTAATATTGTGAACCTTTACATAGCTCTGCTGTAATATGAAAAGTGACTCATTTACTTTCTCTCTGAAAATGCCTTCCCTTTCCTCATTTGTTAAGACTGAGTAAATATGAGTAAATAAGTCCTAAGAGAAGCAGACAGTCCTTTTCTGTCTGCTAGGTAGATATCCAGAAAAAAGCCTGTCCCAGGGATGCAAGCACGGGATTTAGCTCACGGCTCTTGCCCTCTGTCATTCTAGGACTGCATGCCACATGTGGCTTCATAGGTGGCTAAATGGAAACCTTGGACAATGTAGCCTGGTCTGTTTGCTTGCTAACTCTTGGTAGAGTGCACGTTTTCCGTTCTACCACCTGGGGGTGTAGGTAGACAGACTGAGATTCTAAGGCATTATCTCCTAAAAAGCTCCAAACATAACTCAAACCCACGTTGTCATCATTCTAAACTCAAGGACTCTGTGTTGGGTCTATGTTTCTTTTTCACTCTGATAGTTTGCATCCTCCTTGTGATAATGAGTTTCTGTAAAGTCTCAATGGAACAGTATGTGCGAAATCATCTTCCTTTTATCAGGAGATGGAAGGTACAGGAAATGAAAGGGTAGGCTCTTTCTTTCCTGGGCCCTATCTTTTCTGGCTTTGCAAAGTCAGCTCATAGTCTCCTCTCTTTAGAATGCTGCTCTTCCCCCTCAGCCCAGGGACAAAATGAACTGTTTCTCAGTCTCTGAAACCATTTTAGGAGACATCTCTATCTGCTATGTTGGAGAAAGGACATGCCTCAGATTAAGCTGATTCTAAGATAAAGAGGTAGACTTGTCAGGGGACCTAGATTCAAATTCTAGTTGTGTTACTTACAATGGAGTGACTTGGACTGTTAGGGATTTTCCTTCTGAGAATTGCCATGTATACCATATCAGCTGGTGGGGTGGACCCAGGAGATAAAAATGTCTTTTTCTCTCTAACACTCAGTTTTCTGTTCTATAATAGAGAGTACAATTGTAACTAAGGTAGGGGATTCTGACCTTTTGTCCCAAGGAACTTAATGGAGAAGATGCCGACAACATTTGCACTCTTTCAACAAGGTAAAAATAAGAGAATTTAGAATCTAGGTAGCAGATTATGAAAAAAAGGAGAAAAATAACCAAGTACTTCCTTATACCTACTATCATTTGGTAGATAACCATTTCTCTTGTCTAACTCCTCTTTAGTCCAATTCCACCCAGGAGTAAATTCAAAGAAGCTGTCTCAGTTAGAGAGAGAGAGAGAGAGAGAGAGAGAGAGAGAGAGAGAGAGAGAGAGAGTGAGCGAGTGTGTGTAGTTTGACCTAAAGATGGGGATGAGGTGAGGGAGTGGGTAAAATTTGTCCTTAGGGAATAGAAGTGGACTGAAGATTTCACTGATACAAAGAATGATCCCCAGATGAGGAAAATCCCTGTGTTACTGCAAATTAGTCTTGGAAAAGAGAGTCTTAACCTTTTTTGTGTCCTGGAACATCTTGGTGATCTGGTGAAATCTATGCACCCCATGTCCCAGAATAAGATATAAAATAAACTATCTGAAAGAAACTCATTATATTAAAAATAATAATATATTTTTTAAAAAGCTCAGGGCCCATAGATGACCCCTGACTTAGAAATGCCTAGATCAATGACAAGTTAAGTGATTTACTCAGGATCACACAACCAGTAAGTATGAATCCAGCTCCTATTTACTATAAAACAGTGCCTCATTCTGATAGAAATATATCACATTAATACATACATTTGTGTTTAATGGTCACCCACCTCTAGGACAGGGAAGGTAGGGATGTAGAAAACAGTAAAATATAAATAGTTACATGACAACTTTATTATATATTTAAAAGAAATAGCAAGCTGTAAATAACAGATTTGTAGTTTCATGTACAATCATCTTTTTTCCTTCTATTTTATTACATTACAGAAATGCTTGCTTTATAAATTCAGAATAAAAGAAATAAAATTTCTAAAAATTAATCATGGAAATTAATGATTTGTTATTTAACATTTGATACTCATACCATACAGAGAAAGATAGATGGTAGAGTGGGGGTGAGGGTGGGGGAACCGAGAAAGAGAGAGAGAAAGAAAGAGAGGGGGGGTGCTTAGAGCCAGGAAAATCTGTTCAATTCCTACCTCAGACATTCATTAGCTAAGGAACCCTGAAAGTCATGTAAACCCTCTGTGACTCAGTTTCCTCTTCTCTAAAATGAGAATAATGGCACATGCACACAAAAATAAAATGAGGATATTAGCACTTACCTCACAGTATTTTTGTGAAGACCAAAAAGGAATAACTTACATAAAGTACTTTGCAAACTTTAAAGGCCTAGATAAATGGTCACCATTTTAAGACCCGTGTTCTATCTCCCATGTTCATTCCATGCCTAAGACTGAATGTCTTCAAGATAGACTAGAACTGGAAAAAAAAATCTAGGATCTGTTACCTTTTCATTGGTACCAGTTAGGTGGATAGAAAATCAGTGATATGAAATTTCTTAAAGTTGGGGATCCTATGTTTCTTAAATTTTTTTATTAACTAGTATACATTAGAGTTACATAGTGAATATACCTATTATAAATGCTATCATATTGTTTTTACAAGAGAAGAAAAGGCTGGACTAATTCCCTGTGCTTTTGTCCTAAAAAAAATGCTTTATTTGTTAATGCTCCTCCTTTTGGTGAGAGGAACAATGAGGCCTTTACTTGGCATATGACCATACAGCCTTAGGAATAAGCTGTTCAGGCTCAGGAGCAACCAGGAATCACTGGATCCAGGTTCTAATGGCCTCTCTCTCCAGAGTGCCTCTTCCCTGGCCTACACAGCTTTTGGTTGAAACTAATTACACTGTCTCGTGCTCTTGGCTCCCCTCCCCAATTTTTCCCTCCCTTTTGCTGCCCTCCTCTGCCCACCAATTCTATCATCTCCCCTCCCCTCTCCTCTCCAACATCTGCATCAAGTTTCTGTTGCTGAGAATAATCCATCAATTCTGGAAACGAAATGTTCATCTACAAATAGGATATGCTCTGCAAGCCTGGGATTTTCCTATGATTTAATTATCTAATTACTGTAGTCTGTTGCCAAGCACAGAGGATTTCAAGCAGTTTCACCATTTTATAACATAGTTCAGAGTGTATTTGAATTTCTAATTCCATTCTGTACTTTCAAGGCTATTTTAGTGAGTCCCCATATACCACTAATGACAGCCACATCATTGAATTTCCACTACATTTGGGTGGCTCTCATTTCCTAGCATATTATATACTTACTAAAGGAGAATTGGTGCTGAGGTAGCTTAATTATTTGAAACTATTTTTGTCTTAAATAGGCTGCACCAAACGGAAGGACAGAAGTCCCAGGGAGAAATAAATTGAACAGATTATAAGCCCAGACACCAGGAAGGAGGGTAAAGAATACCAAAATTATAAGGACTCTGAAACAAAATGTCTCCTTTCTCCCTGCCGGGCCCAGAAACAAACATGATTTTCAAAGCTTCTGTCCAACTCCTGGATGTAACTATATATTTTGGTAATTAGTTATCAAACCTAGAAACCTAAGAGAAGCTAGAAAGAGAAGAGTGGAAAGGACACTCACTGGCTTTAGAGTAAGCAGACAGGTAGTCAGCTGGTTTCTCATTTACTAGCACAGTCCCTGTGTTGTTTGAGCCTCAGTTTTCTTATCTGCAAAGTGGGTATTCTTTACATGCTTGCACTCTCAGCTTCAGAGATGTCCTAGTCTAAGGCATTTGGGGATTTGGGAAGCTTTTTCTGGAGTCGAGGATGCTGAAAGTAGGAGGTTTTTGTTTTAGATGATGCATCATGGTAGAAAACTACCATGTCAAGCATTAAATAAATGCTACTTGATTTTGTTACTACTCAAGACTAATAAGATAGTTTAATTAAGCTGGGTTCCTAATTTCCAATTAAATCTTTAGCTTCTCTGTTTCAATTAACAACCAACAAGTGTATATTTCGTACCCATGATGTGTTAGGTATTGTGCGTTAAGTCCTGCTTTCATGGAGTTCATATTCCAAAGAATGAGAAATACAAATACACCCAGAATCAAAATGAACTGAAAGCTGTGAAGCCACTGAAACAAGCAGAGAGGAGAAAGAGACAAGTTCTTTTATGCAAAAGCAATTAGAAAGAATTTGCTGCCCCAACAGAATCAAGATCCTGTCACTTAAGCTGATTTTTTGTAAGGCTTAAACCTCTCATGTCTTCTCTGTTTGGGTAAGAGCTGTCACCGAGACCTGCAGATGCCAATGGCAGTCAACCATCAACTGCAGACGGCCTTTCCCTAGTCTCTCAGCTATTAATGCCAAAACCAAGTCCCCATCAAATTTATATTGTATTTAATATATGTAAGTAGGTGTATACATATGTGTTCACACATAGAGGCACTGTTTAGAATATAGAGGACATATGATAATTAGTATATATTATATTTAATGTGTATATATACCCCCATGCAACACACATATGCAGCCGTACACAGGCATATGCACACATACATAATGTCTTGTACAAAATATATATGCGCACTCAAACACATAGACAAATATTTTTATACACCCATATACAATTGTAGGTGCCTGTATAAACTATCTCAAAGGCAGCATGATTTAGTTGATGGAGATGTGGGCTCAAAGCCACAAAGATCTAGATTAAAATGATACCTATAGGTTATGTCAAGTCATTCCTTTCAGAAGTCTGGGCAGCTCTCTACAACTGTAAGTCACGGAGAAGGTGCTGACCTCCATTGGGAGCAGGAGTTCTGGCACCAGAGTTTGCTATACCAATGAAATCCTTGATCTATTATTTTGTAAATAGCTATTTTCCTCACTGCCAATAGGATACAAGCCCATTATGGGCAGGAAATATTTCTTTTCTGTCTTTATATCACCAACACCTAGGACAGAGTCAACACTTAATCAATGTGTATTGACTGAGGGAGGGCAAGGGAAAGAAAAACACTGGCCGTACCTCCCTAAGTCTCCACAGCCCAATTACCCTTTTCTTTTTTTTACGAGACTATAGTCTTCTAGCTAGTGTTATTCACAAACTGTTTCTTTGAGATGACTGCAGATTTTCAAAATAAACATGGTGCCAGAGATTAAACAGTCGTGCTCGCCCTGAAGTGCTGTTTTGTATCCACTGAGTAGGAGAGTTGTAGGAGATGGAGGACAATGCTTTTATTCACTTTTTGTCTAACTCATCTCCCCAACTCTGGCTCATCTGGCTTAGAGGACCAAGAGAAATATTCTCCCTCATATACAATTAAACCATCTGAAAAAAATGTTGGACTGATGCAACAAACTCAGTCTAGAAGATAAGCTAAACCCAATGAAGTGATGAATCTTTTGGGTTAATGAAGGCAGAAAAATACAATCCAGACTTTGAGCTGCCAGGGACCTCAGAAGCATTGTAGTCCAACTCTTTCATTTTACAAAGGAGGAAACTGAGACCTGGGGGATTAAGTAATATGCAAAAAACTAAACGGGAGGAAGCATCCTCTCAGTTTTTCTGAATCTAGAGCCTGTTTTTTACTCTTAGATATTATCTTAAGATATAGATACTTTACTAGCCAGAAAGACAATTGCGTGTGCCACAGAGGATTATTCTTCATAAGATTGCAGATTTAAAGCCAAAAGTGATATCTGAAATCAGGTCAGACTCCCAAATTCATAACTCAGGGAGGTGATGCTCTAGAGACTTGACCCCCTTGTGGTGTCCTTACCAGCATGCTGGACCTGAAATGAGGAAGCTGAGAGTTCAAATTCTACCTGCATTCTAGGCAAGTCACTTGATCACAGCAGAAATTGATTGGCTTCCTCATCTCTAAAGTGAGTGTGGTAATAGCACCTCCCTACAAGGTTATTGGGAGAATTGGATGAGATGGCACCCTTAAAGAATTTTGCAAACCTTTGGGCGCTATATAAACGGGAGCTAGACTAAACAGCAGAGACAACACCTCGTTGACAAAGGTCCATGTAATCAAAGCTATGACTTTTTCAGCCATGGTGTCTGGCTGTGAAGGCTAAACTATAAGGCGCACTGAATGCCAATGAATGGATGCTTTCAAATTGGGGTGCTAAAGAAGACTTCTGAGTTTCTTGGACAGCCACGAGGTCTAATAACGAGGTCAATTCTTCAAGAAATTAATTCAGACTATTCACCGAAAGGTCAAATGCTGAAGTTGAAGCTTAAATACTTTGGCCATATAATGAAAAGACCTTGATGGATAGGAAAGAATGAAGGTAAGAGGAAAGGAGGAAAACATAAGAAGAGAGGGATAGAGAACATCATGGAAGCAAAGAACATGAACTCGGACAATCTTTGAAAAATAGAGAGTATAGAAGGACCCAAAATGCTATGATTCAGAGGGTCACAAAAAGCCTCTGACATGAGACCAAATGACAGAAACAACAAAATTATTGTGAATTCTAGGGCAGGTCTAGGCCAGAACCTATCAGTGTCCAGTCTTGTCTAATGCCATATCTACATAATTTCCAGTCAACCACCAAGCACATTGGTTGATTTAAGATAACTATCTTTTTATTTTCATTGATTTATAATGTGAAAGTTTTTAATTAGAGGAACTAGAAATGTACAATCTCTCCTACATTAAAATGTCCATACTATTTAGCAAGGCCCTGAAAGTATGATTCTCAAGGATTAAATCCATGAGAATTGCTGACCAAGAAAGGTGGAATTAACTGTTGTTGCTCAGAGAGCCTCTATCAATGGAAAGAGAAAAGGGATATATTACTTTCTTATCTATTTCCAAAGGAACAACTTTAGGTCCCGCCCTCATCACCACTTGCTTAGACTAGTGCAATAGCTTCCTTTGATCCTGATGCAAGTTTTTCTTCCAGCAGCCTTTGCATATTCAAAGGGCTTGTGCCATATGTGGACTTTGCTCATACCAATGACTCTGTTCTGCTCACTTTGTGTGGCATCGGCCAAGATTCCCACGTTTCTCTGAACTCTTCATATTCATCTTTTCTTACAGGGGCCACATGGATCCCCAAACAGCCCTCTAAATAGCTAGGACAAACTGACAGAGAATCACGGACCAAAAGTTTTTGGTTGCCCATTGGCTTTTCAGCCTTCCACACTCTCCAAAGTATTCAGAAAGAGCTACATCAGTGCTGAGCGCTTAAGCCTTCTTATATAGGCTCTCCTAAACAAATTCCATTTTAAAGACTTGCTGATGAGATATTCCTGCCTATCTCACACAATCCAGTCAAACTTAAAGGCCACATTTTCTCCATCAGCTAAGCTTATTCTGTTTGTGTCTTTTGAATTTCCCATAAGAGAAAAATGAAAGACTAAAAAAAACAAAAACAAGAACAAAAAACCCAAGATGGGCAGGATGAAAGAGAGATGACATGGTAGAAAAGAGAAAGGCTTCAACTGGATAACTCAGGAAGAGAGACTGAGGCTGACGACTTTGTGCAGCTCTGTCTCACTGAAATCCACTTCACACACAAGTCAAGACATCACTGTGAGGTCCCTGGGAACAACAATAAGAAGCCCATGACTCAGTCACCTTAGAACTCATACCTGCAGTTCCCGCATCTGACGGAGCTGGAGCCGTAGTTCCGACACATTTCGCCTCATGTCATACAGGCTCATTTGGATTGCTGTTGAGCCAGCTGGTGGTGGCTGACTGAAGAGTACACCGGACTCCTGAGAGATCTTCCCCCCAGAAACATGAGGGGTTCCTGAAAAAAAGAGCACCAGAGATGGCTTAGTATGTCAGAGAATAAAAATCCAGTTGCATCACTCCCCTTCCTGGCACAGGGAGATGAAAGGAGCAATGAAAAGAGCACTGGCACACAATAAGGGTTTAATAAATGCTTGGTCATTCATTAATTCATTTGAAAAGCAACCCTGGGTTCAAAGTTTGGTTTTGCCATTTGCCAGCTGTGTGATGTTGGGGCTAAATTTGCTCATCTATAAAATGAAGGGTACTTTCCCTAAAAGGTTCCTTTTAGAGATAAATCTATAATCCCACATCCAATGTAGGGGGTATAAGTAATTCCACAAATATGTCTTACAAAATGAAGGAACAGGAATTGAATCTGTCATTTCATCAGTAAAGGGACTTCCTGAGGTGAGTAACCATGCAGGTCTATATCCTCTCTACATATGTATATATAATGTATGTATACATGTATCTATGTCTATCTCTATACACATACATATATACACACACATACACACATGTGTGTGTACTATCTATATCTACCTATATAAATGTATGTATGTATATAACCTCCTGCATTGCTTGTATACCCTGGAGTTTATACCCTCTAGCTTATGGTCTAAAAAGTTGCCTACATCCCTGCAAGGTTAAATTAAGCCCAAGGTCAAACAGACAATAATATTATTGAAGGTGGGGCTAATTACTTAGACATTTGTAACTTCCAAACTGCCTCTCTACCTGCCATATTTAAACAAAATCGTAATAATAAAAACTCTGATACCTAACAAACTCTCTCTATATATGCATATACACACACATATACATACATATGTATATATAATGTGTATATACATGTATCTATGTCTATCTCTATACATGTACATATACACACACGCATACATATATGTGCATTATCTATATCTATGTCTATATCTACCTATATACATGTATGTTTGTATCTAATCTCCTGCCCAGCTTGTATATACCCTTGGAGTTTTGGTCCGTAATACTGGCAGAACTAAAAAGAAACTTCAAGAAACACTCCCAGAATGGCGAATAATAGTAGAGAAGATGTGGTCAATGACTCAGTCCTCTTCTAATAGGAAAAGAAAGCACAATCTTAAATTCTCCACCAATCTTCTCAAGTTCTCTCCCACCTGTTGCTTTCTCTTCTTCAATCAGTGATCATATCAAGCAACAGGTGTTTATGTTCCAAGCACACAGTGATTCACTGTATAGGACCTTAACTTCAAAGCTAAATGAGATTTTAGAGGTTATTAAGTCTAAAGACTCCTTGATTTTACAGATCATAATGCCCATAAATACCTGAAGTAGAATTCAAACTGAACTCCACGTCTAGGGTTTGCCCCTCTCCCCTCTCCCTCCTCCCCCCCCCACCCCCCCCATTATGTATTTCATAAGCATTCCCTTGAGAGGTCAGAGACTGACCAAGGTGATCCTGAGTCCTGATTTTAAAATACTCCCAAAGACCTTGAGAAAGGGAGTCTATGTTTGGGAGTTGGAAGGAGGTGACAATGTCTGGACTGGCTAGGAATTCAGGAATAACTCATTCTACAGGCAAAAGGAAGCGTTCTCTCCCCTTTCCCTTCCCTCAAATCCCTCCAGAAAACAATATAGTCTTAAGGAAAGGGCCAGCAGAACAGTCTGTGAGTCAGATTAATCACACCCACACCCACGCCTCTGAATAGGCTTTTCTGTTCCCTTTCCTGTAAAGGGCAGAGTTGAAGCTTTTAAATAGGCCAAAGCCTCCCAGCAGTAATTACTCCATATCAGTTTATCTCTCACACCCTTCTCCTTTCCAGACAGGGTCTAGGGAATAAGCAACACTTGAGTCTGTCAGATTTTCCTCCTCATCTTGTAGAACACAGAAAAACTTAAAAGACAATTTCTCCCATCAGCTAAATTGAAAAATTCCCACTGAATGAGGGAGTTTGCTCATAGCCTATCCTTATAGTCATTAATTAGTTAGAAACTTGTCCTGGAATCACAAAACAAAATCAAAGTAGACAAGACACTCAGTTCCCTA
This sequence comes from Sarcophilus harrisii, assembly GCF_902635505.1. Taxonomy (NCBI): domain Eukaryota; kingdom Metazoa; phylum Chordata; class Mammalia; order Dasyuromorphia; family Dasyuridae; genus Sarcophilus; species Sarcophilus harrisii. The sequence continues at coordinate 229,714,718 of NC_045430.1, forward strand.
TCCACTTAAATCTTACAAAGCAAGATAGGGACTCCTCTTTCCTAGAATAATGTCTCTAGGGAGGAGAGGAACTTTCCAGAAAGAGGCAGAAGGGCCTGGAGTGGGTAAGATGCTCTGACTAATGATTATGTTTAATTTTTCTTATATAAAACCAAATCTGTCTTTTTGTCGTCGTTCCCCTCCCCCCCCCCCCCACTCCCACTCCACAATCTACTTTTCTTCAATTTCTACTCGTCATTCCTCCTTCTGTCTTCTGACCTTCAAGGTCTCTTCTACTTCTAAATCTTATGATTCTTTGATATTTTCTCATTTTCTGATCACAGAGAACCAAATATAATCTTAAATTTGGTCTTCCCTTTGTGTCTTAAAAGCAGAAAGCTCCTAAGCACCATTTTAATTGTGTTTAGAAGAGTGGTTTGGGGGTCTGTTTAGTGCTTTTGGCCACGGATGGTTATGCATTTTACCTGTTTGTGTCATTGAATGCCCCCTATTCTATGATACTTTCCATTTTGAGATCTTGAAAGTCACAATTTTTCATTTCATTGTCCTGATCAAGCTATGTCTCTTATGTTGGTCACACTCCAAAAATTACTTAGTATTTGTTTTCTGTTCAATAGGTTGCCAAGCTATCACTCCACAAAAATTAATATTCTGGCATAAAAGAAAAGGAAATGATTCTAAGTTGGGTTTTGCTGAGTGACCCAGCTAAAAAAAACCTACCACAAATTCACGATTCCTGCACCCAAAGCTGCCTGACAATCCTTTTGTTCATTCTTTATTGGTTCCTATCACATTCCCCGAAGAAGTACTTCCAAGTACTCTTCTCAAGTCTCAAGGCCAGGTCTGCCTTCTGAGTTCTCACCAGATGACCTGGTTTCCTACTTTACTGAGATCAAGGCCAACTAAATTAAATTCCTTTCAAAAGGTTTTGGTCTCACTCCATCTCAGTATCTTCCCTTGATTCTCCTTTCCTGACCTCCATCAAAGAGAAGTAGCCTTCTTTAGGAAGCAAAAGGTCCCAGCTGTGCTCTTGATTCATTGTCCTGCCATCTGATGGCAACATGGTGCAACGACACTGGCTTCTACAATGTATTTTTATGTATTATCTTGTAACTTACTTGACCTTCCCAAGCCCTAGGAACCTTACAGGGTCTAAAAAATGATCACTGCTACGGCTTCTTCCAACCCCACCCCTACCTCTTATAAAACCTGACTTTGTTTCCCATTTCTTTTCCTCTCTTTTTCTCCATCTGTGGAATTTTTCCTTTCTACCTTCAAACATTCTTAGGTCTCCTTTTTTATTCTTGAAAGGTTCTTTGATCTCTTCAAAGCAGGTACTCCGTGCATTAATGCACAGTGTAACCCATTCATGTCTTCTCATCCTGTACAACTTCTGAACACATTTCCTTCTAAGTCTAAATCTTTCAGGGACAGGGCAAATCCAACTTACTGGGAGCCTTTCTTTGGATCTCTTGATGTTGAATGAATATCAGTGGAGCACATGGGCTCTGATGGTTTTACCTTTCATTCTTGCCACATGACTTAGCCTACTTTCTTTTCTGGTAGTATACCATTATGATGACTTCTTTTATGCAGTTGCTCTGGTGCTGGTCTTGGATGGCGATACACTGTGACCCTAAGGCATCCACCATACACTTCTCCACAGCACTTTGGGTGACACTCAAGTTTTTGGAGAATCCGCTATTCTTTGGCCTATAGCCACACAGCATCATTGAAAGAATATTGTTCTTTTATCTTAATTTTTTTTTAAGAAAAAAAAAAGACCTTTCCATGACCTAGAACAATTTTATTTGCCAACTTTATAGAGTTAGGTCCCTTTCTGTTCTATATGTACAACCTCATGACCATCTTCTACTTGTCAACCCAAGCCTACTTCTCCTGATGGGAATAGTGCTTAAATACCTTGAGGATATGTTTTTAACAAAGAGAAGCAGCTAATTAATGTCTAACAATACTGATCAACTTGCCAGGCTTCGGGAAGAGTGTTTTGATTGGAAAAGAGATCTGATTTAGAAAACAGTTATAAATAAACCATAAGTTTGGGAACCAAACAATCAAGGAAGGGGCACTGGATTTACTTATCCTAAAAGATGAAGGGATGGAAGGTGGGGTGGGGCAAGTTCCCATTGTTAATTCATCCCCTGGATGATGGCTGAACTCTTTTGGATTCCCCACTGGATTCAAACAATTAGAATATTGGTAAATAGTCCCTTTGTGCATCATCAGTTAGTTCCAAGATGACTTGACATAGTATAAGTAAGTGTTGAGGCTATTAATTTACCACCCACCATTCTCTTAAAACTCAAGAATTATTTGAACAAGTGACAAGGATGCAGGAGGGACTGTAACTACTTTATATGGATTTCCTCCATCCTCACCCCTTCCATAATACACAAGCTACACAAAATAAGAACAGAGGAAATGTCCTCCTGAGTCAGAGCCATGGATCACTCAGCACAGCATCCCATCTCTGACACTGACTGTCAAAAGATGTGCAGTGGGAAAGCAGGATGCCTTCTTTAACCTTTAACTGGAAAGGTCAACCTCAAAGGTGCTGAGGAAAAAAACAAGGCAGTCTTTCTAGCTAATATATGATCATTGCTTTTTCAGTGATACATGGAACCTGAAGGAGTTATGTCCAAAAGAACAGAATAACATAAGCACTTTGGCTTTTGCCATCACCTTGAATTGAAATATTTAATTCCATTTCATCTAAATGGGAAATCAAAGTAATTGATTTGTCTGGTTATGCACCAAAGGCCAAATTACTCAGGATCCAGAAATGAGTGCAATGTTAGAAAAGACAGGGAAAAAAGGGCCAGGTCTACTTCTACCCAGCCCCTGCTACCAGCTGTGATTTCCTAATTGGCATAAAGGAGAAAAAACTGCATTTACATTTGGACAAATTCAACAAGTGTACTGGGTTTGCTTAGGACTTTCTCTATTTCACTATCCCCAATACCTTAAGGGTTTCTTAAGTTTTTCTGTTAGGGACCCCCGTGACAGCCTGGGGAAGCCTAAGAACTCTTTTTTGAGAATAATGTTTCTAAATGCAATATAAACATATGAAAGCAGACACATACACATATACCTATTTTTTTCTCTGTCTCTCCACATATAAACACACATATACCTAATGATGGCCATCTCTAGGACTGGGGATAGAGAAGAGAAGAAAAAAAAGAAATTTACATGATAATCTTGTTATATATTTGAAAGAATAGCAAATAGTACATAGGAGATTTGCAGTTTCATGTGCAATCATCTTTTTTAATTGTACTATGTTATGGAAATGCTTGTTTTAGTCTATAAATTAAAAATAAAACAATTTTTAATTGCATAAATTAAAATACATAAGATTACAAAGGAAAATAATGGTACTTAAATATAGTTATATTAAATCTAGAGCTATAGCTATAAAATAATAAAATAAAATTAATTACACAGACCTCAGGTTAAGAAGCTACCAATCTAAAGATAACCAGGGGCAAATTTCATAGTAGGACTAATCAGAGTCAAATGACCAAGCTGGTGAGGGCAGTTGCCTTTATTTCTATGGATGCCTTTCCAGGTAGTCCATGCCCTGCCCACTGAAGAGCACGTTGTATCACAAGACCCCCTTCCATTGCCTATTAATGCATTTGTCTCATCCTTAAAGCCATATCCTCTTTTTATGATTTCAAATTTGGATCAGTAGGGTGGGGAGGAATGGGGGAGGACATAACACTCCTCCACAGGAACCTAAGTGGTGACCAGCATTTATTTCCAAGAGAAGTAATTTCTGGACACTAGCAAACAAGGTCCCTGGAAATAAAGGTTCCTTGCAATTTCTCTCCAGAGGTAGTGTTACAATTATTATTATTGTACTCTCAAAGACAGAATATCCTTAATTCTGTTTTTGGATTCCTAGTAATTGATTCACAGTATTGATTCACACTTAACAAGTGTTTGTTTGCTTCTTCCTTCACTCTGTTCATTTATTCATTCACTCATGATTTTCTTTACAAATTAAATCTAAGTACTGGGGAGAAAATGAAGGAACTATTTGAAGGTAGAGAACAAGCACTTATTAAGCACTACGTTCTAGGTACTGTACTAAGCATTTTACAAATATCTCATAACAACTCTGGGAAGTAGGTACTGCTATTATCTCCATCCCATAGATGAGGAAATTGAGGCAGAAAGAGGACACCCAGCTAGTATATGTTTAACTCTAAATCTGAACTCAGGTCATTTAGATTTTAGACTCAGTTCTCCAACTGTTGCACCATCAGCTGCCATTTGAGCTTGATTAAAGAAAAAAAAAAAAAAACTAGGGAAAGGAGCCTTGTTAGTGTCTATTGTCACCAAGAACAGAAACAAAATCATTCTTTTCAGACTTTAAAGCCTTAACAGAGCTTTAAAATAACATAGCAAGTGACAAGTCTCTGTGTGGAGGTACATAGATCATCTGTCCTTGTCCCAGTGCTGGGTGATCATGATCATAAGAATAATCTGTTACTCCTTTAAATAATAAAAAAAAATGCCAAGTGCTTTCTTCACAACAACCCAATGACTCAAGCAGTCAAAGTGGGTATTACCCACATTTTTCATAGGAGAAAATGAAGTCTTAGAGTTAAATGATTTGTTTGTGAGTTACATAGCTAATATTAGACCGGGTTTTCCTTAATCCAAGTGTGGTATTTTCCCCACAGGTTTATGTGACCTTCTCATGTTCAATTTGAACTCAAATCAACTTAAAATATTATATATATCTATATTTAGACACACATATATGCATACAACATATGTAAGAGTGTACTCTACCCACACACATATATATGGTATATATGAGAGAGACGGAGAGGAGAGAGAGAGAGAAAGAGAGAGAGAGAGACAGAGAGAGAGAGACAGACAGACACACAGAGAGAGAAATCACAAACTGATTTTTATCCATTGACAGAGCTCTTTCTAAGGAATTTCCTTTACCAATTCAGATTAGCCACTTCTCTGCACCTTCTAGTCTTAAGGAGCTTCCTAGGAAAGCTGGGAAGTTGGTGTGACCAGGTTCACATAGCCCATATGAGTCAGAGGCAACACCTGGACCCTGACCTTCCTGACACTGAAGCTAGCTCTCTATCCACTATAGCATGTTGCTTTTCACATAACTAACAATCAGTATAATTCAGTTTATTTGAAAATTCATTCCCATAAGTTGAGTTAGAAGACTCGACTTTGACCTGGTTGTTGTTTTTTTCCCTTAAACTGACAGCAAAATTTATTAAAGGCAAATTAAAATCAGGGATGATAGAATCAGATTGACAGAGGTAGAAGAAAGCTTGGAAATCATTTGTGACCCTATATGAGATTTCATAACTGAATATGGGAGTCACAAAATGATGATTTATTATCAGTAAATGTTTGCTTTATATGCCTATTTTATTTACCTATGTACTCAAGGTCACATAAAATTTCTTGGGCAAAAAAAGGATCGTGAGTGGAAAAAGTTTAAGAATCCTTCCTCTGGTTTAGTCCCCCAGGGTCTTCCTAATGTTTTTGAAAGTGCATCACACCCGTGAGTGAGAACCTGTGTCAGGCTGGCCCTCCTGCCATCTCACCCAACCATAGATGGATACTCTCAGAGTCCCATCATAGCACAGCAATGACCTCAGGCCATATTTACAGAAGGAGAGAAGAGCTGTAAAGAAAGTTGTAAAACTACAGGATGGGATCAGAGTCAGTGCAGTATAATGGACAGTGCAGTAGACCAGGACATACATCCCCTCTGGCAATTACTGCCAAGGAAGTGAGAATATCACATGACCTCTCTACATTTCCATTTTCCCACCTGTAATGGAGGGGCTGTGCAGTAAAACCAACAGTGTGGAATTTTTGAATTTGTCTTTTAAAACATTATTCTGAGAAGGGGTCCACAGGCTTCACTACACTGCTGAAGAAGTCCATGATACAAAAAGAATGAAAACCCCCTAAATTAGGTGATCCCTTCCCCAGTCAAACACTCTATGATCCGATTTGTAAGTCCTTGCTACTCTAGCCAACTGGGGACAAAGTTTTGGTAGACCTTCTTCCAATAGTCCTGGATTTGGAGACATGGGGCATCTTTAAGATTGTTATTTTTAAAATCTTTTAAGATATTCATTAAAAACAAAATAAACAAACAATAAAAGAAACTTATTAAGAAAACAATCAACTTTAATGTGTCTAGGTGAAAGCAATTAGGTTGTCTTAGGAAACCCTTAGATTTGGAATCAGAAATCTTGGGCTTAAATACAGTTGCTTACTCTATGATCTCTACCCACTGGCATCTAAGTTTTTTCATCAGTAAAGTTGGACTAGAAGAGGGCTTCTTAAACTTTTTCTATTTTGTCTGAGAGATTTTTACATGATCCTGGGAATTTTAGGCATACAAATAAAACACTGATAATAAATCATAATTTCTGGACCCCCATATTCAGTTATGATTCCACTCTCTTCTCCTAATCTCATTAGGATTCAACTTACCCATCTACAAAATGGAGTCAGTAACTTCTGTCTAGTCATTTCTTTCCTGGGATGTTGGCTAATCTCTACAGTAACTGAAGCCTCCGTGGACAGATACTCTCAGGGGTATGTTTGTATTTTTAGCTGGATATTATGTACTGAAAAGCCTTAAACTAAATGGAAATAGCTCTTAAGGCAAGTTAATTGACCTTTATGAAAGAATCTTAGGTACTCTTTCATTATGTGGTGGGAATGGGATTTCAATGGCTTTACTAGAGCAAAACCTTCTTGACCAGGGTCTAAATTGTTCCCAGAACCTTCCAGCTAGAAGTAATTTCTCTCTCCCATGGATTTCCTGCCTGTCATACACATTTCTCTTAGGCATTTGATGTCTCCTCTGTATCATAGTTATTTGCCAAGACTGTATTCTCCTTGAGGACAGACAGAAGTCTTACTGAAAATCTACGCTTCTTCTGTGTGTCCTCCCTCTAAAAATGCAGATGGGAACTCCTCCACACTCTAATAAAAGTTTTAATGAGCTGTTAGCCAAAAAGTCATCATGATCTGGTACACAAGCGATGAGATGAGTGAGATCAAGTCAATGACTGGTCTCATCCTCCAAGCCCTTCCGGCTCACTGGACCCAGAGAGGCTGCAGACCCTTGTGGATGGCATGCTAGTCTGGGAGCTAAGGGAGCCGAATTCAAATACTGCCTTTGATAGCTATGTGACTCATGTCACGTAAGCTATATGTGCCTCTGGCAACTCTTTAGGACTTACTGATAGTGATAGCCACGTTGCTCTCTGCACCAATGGAAGAATTTCCACAGTGGGAGTTTTCTGAGCCTTTGCATATTTGTGGAAAACCAGCCAGAATTTGTCTTCCTTACACAGCTGACAAGAACTCAGAATCATCTCATTTCACATCACGATGATGGCATGGTGAGCCTTTCTTGGAAGCCAGTTTGTGGGCATTTAATAAATATTAGTGAAATGGATGATGTAAAGGGACGGGGAATCAAACTGGTAAATTTAGCTTCACAAATTCCAAAGTTTCATCCTGATGGATCATATTTTCCTCTGATGAATCTCAGCTGCAAAATTCTCATTCTATCTCCTAACTATAGCTCTGCAAGCTAATTCTAATCTGATGGGGGAAAGAGCTCATTTTTCTGGTGATTGCACTGGCTAAAGAGGCTAAGTGAATTCTCCCAGTGCATTTGGCAGGATGAAACTCTTACTGAATGTAATTAAAGGTTATTAAACTCCTCTGCCCTTTTCCCACAGAAGTCACATATTAATCCTAATGAATGTGGTCCATTTATTTTGCCTTTCTTTGCCCACCCCCATATTCTTTCCATCTCTCCACTAACCTCACTTGTGAAACATGGGGGTAACTTGGGCAGGAGGAGAGATTCTGATCCCTGAAAAGGGACTAAATTGTGTTTGATAACAGCCATGTGACATGATTGTTTAGCCTTGTAGAGAGGCCACATGAGCATTCTCAAATTGATGAATCTGCAGGGATGACTTTTGGGAGATTTGCAAAAAGGTGATACCATCTCCAATTTATCTATAGCTTAAGGGACACCTGCCTCATAGAAGTTTGTGGGATAGATAGCCCAGTTAATATCATCCTTGAGATCTGCCAGATGTGAAACACTCTTTTTTCAAAGAGATCAAGCATTTTTCCAGAGAAGAGGAAAAACATGACCACAAATCTTCAGATACATCCTGATACATACTGTATCTTTTAAGAAGTCTCTTAAGAAGTTTCAGGTTTTTTGCTCAAATGATTAATGAGCTCCTATTCTAATTTAATTTTTTAAAAAATGAGTCATATTTATACAAATGAACTATAATAAAATGTATTATATAGAAATGTCTTACAGATGAGGAAACAGAAGCCCAGAGAAGTTTGTAATTTATTCAAAGTCACACAGCTAATAATCAAGGGAGTTAAAATTCAAACTCACATCTAGCTGAGCGCTCTCTTTCTTCCTTCGGCCTTACTTCTATCTTTTAGTCACTGCAGCACATTTATGATAACTGCTGTCTTGAAAAAGAAATTTCAAAACCTTATTCATACCAAGACACTGACTGGAGAATTAGGAAACTTGGGTTCTAATACCTGTTGAGTAACTTACCGGCTATGCAATGTGTGTGTGTGTGTGTGTGTGTGTGTGTGTGTATGAGAGAGAGAGAGATGAACTTTTTCTCAGAATAATATTTTTAAATAGTTGAAGGAAATGCCAAATTTAAATTAGAAATTAATAGGAAAAAATGCAGTTTTCCCCTCCAACCAAGATCATGGACTTTGACTTGAGGGTTCATATATCACAGGTTAAGAACCCTTGGAGTCTGTAATCACTAAGGTCCCTTATAGATCTAACATTCAACAGTCTTAATAACTTAATGAGTCACCTCTCCCAGGAGTATTTTCATTTGAAAAGACCATAGGGAAAAGTTAACACTTAAATACAAAGGAATTAATCCATAATTATGGATTTTCAGGTGTCAGTTGGAGAGATATTTGGCAGAAGTAGCTTCCTGAAAAGTCCACATTTCCTACTAGGTAACTGATGTGGGTTTAAGGCTTCTCTTACAAATCCACTGGGAGACTTACCTGCACCATCTGGGAGGCTCTTGTTGACCATGGCCTTCATCATCTTCTCACTGAATAAAAAAAGAACAAAGTTAGACAGAATGCTCAGACTGGAATTTCTCTCTCTCACATTTACTATGTAAGCAACCAGCAAGAATCAGTGATGATATTAGGCAATGAGGATGTTCTAGCATCACAGCATAAGCACTGAATTGGATGGACAAGGCTTCACAAAGTAGCATTCCTTAACTGCCGGTGAAATGTGGCTGGAGAGTATTCATGATTTTCCAAATGCACGGTGAACATGGGAGGGAGGAGAAATGTAAATGGAGGTTGCAGGAACTGAGCTGTGTAACGTCCATGAAATCCACATGCACTGGAAAGCCCATTTACCTTTTTTGACCCAAAGTTTTAACTTGCATTCTTACAATAAACAAAGCAAACCCGCAATTCATAGATGGGTGAAATTTTCCACTTCATAATGATTATAAGGAAATTGATCTGGGCTGATGAATTATTTTAATGATTAAAGAGAAACAGATTTCATGATTTGTGAATTTTTAATTTTTTTTTTCATTTTACCTAGAAGCATCTTTGCTATTACTTGTATTTGGCCCTTTAAAAAGCGCAGACTGAACAAGACCAGTTAAGCTGGCAATCTGTTTCTCCATGGCTTGCATCCTCTCTCTGTAAAACAAGAGAATTGTTTGTTAAAGCTTTGTTGATTTTCTTCAGACTCATTTTTCTAGGTGAAATGATCACCTACAGTATTATAAGGGTACCACTTAGTCGGCTGCAAAGGGTCCTAACAACCTGCTCATAGGGAAATTAAGAATCTACAAATACTCTGTGGAGATCAAGGGCAGATTATCAGAGTTTAGCAGCAGTGATCTCATTGAAAAGGCACTTTTAAAGATCAGGTAATGCCTCCTGGAAAACTTAGGGAAACATTCCTCTGTTGGAAATAATTCTGCCTCTATTGACATAGAGATTTTCATATTGACATATACTTTCACCTGTTTCTGTTTCTTTGGTTCCATATTATTTTACCCAACACAAAAAAGGAAGCTATATTTCTCATCTGGGAAAACTGTAACTGCTCTTGGTAAAAATGACAGAGGTGTCTGTTCATTTTGTTAGGGGGGAAAAAAAACTTGTTCTGTGGTCATAGGGAAATGTAAATGAAAACAGCTGCTCTTAAAAAGACTACAGAATGATGTAGCTGAAATCAATTTGTAAGTAAAACGCAAAGAAAGCTAGATGAGGTCAAAAGGACTTCAATCCAAGCTTAAATTAGTGGGAAGTAATCAGGAAAAAAAAAATCAATAATGACATCAATTGGCTGATCAGAAGACACTTGCTATACAGAGCTACTTGGCCACTATTGTCTTAAAAAAAATTGACTTTAGGTAGAAAATAAACAAGGAAAACTACTGAAAGATCTTAATGTGAAAGCAGAGAGGATCAGAGTTCAAATTCTGCCTCTGATACTTACTAATTATGTGACTTTGGGAAATTACCCTTACTATCTGGATCTCTAGCTTCTTCATCTATTGGACTAAATAGCTTCTGAGTTCTCTCCAAACTCTAGATCCAGGAATGTCCTGTTTTATGCCTTAATGATAAATAGAAGAGGTATGATTAAAAAAAAAACCATGCAGAATTACTTCATATGTATAATGGATATCATATTGCTTGCCTCCTCAATGACTGGTGGAGAGATTAGAGGGAAAATAAAAATTTGGAATTCAATTTAAAAAAATGAATTTATAAAATCCAGCAGAGAATTAATTACTTTGATCCGTATGATGAACCTGACAACCTGACAAACAAAAACCTTCTATTCCAGGAAGCGCAACTTGGTATATATGGTCAGGGCAGTAATTCCAGATGGAACCAAGTGAAAAGCCTAGTTCTCAGAATGGGAGTTACGGTTTTCTAATGCAGTCTGTCACAGGCTTAGAAAAGATTAAAGTGATCCTACAAAGCCGAGGCTTTGTCATCTTAGGGAAGGCCCGAGTGTCAGGGACTGTAAGTCTGCCAGTCCTGACATGTGCCACTGACTCACTGGATGACCTCGCGTCGGTGATTATTAGCGTGGAACTTGTGGCCTCTCTGCCCAGGAACCACCAGGCTCCATCCCCAGCTAAGCTTCTTAAATGGGCTCAGTCTTCCGTCCTGAACACAATGTGGGTTCTCCCAGTTCATTTCAGTGTTGTTTTTTAAAAGGTTACAAATAACTGGGGCACCCCTGGGCTAATAAAGTATTAGATTCAGGAGCAGCATTTGGTTTGACAAATGTATGTAGCTTCTGCCTTCTTCCATTCTGTGCCCTTCTGCAGCTGGAAAATTGGTGGTTCTGTAATAGCACAGAGGTGTTTTGGAAAGCTTCTGGGCAGACTGGCCAGCTAATGATTATAAAATACATTTAAGGAAAAAAAAATCAATTTAAGCATCAAGCATTATGATTCCTCTATTACAAGAGTGTGGAAGAAGGAAATGGGAAAGAGCCGAAGTGACTTTCTGCGTTTACCCAGAAGTACCAGTGAGTTTAAATCTCTGAATTAGCAAACTTCTCCCATTACACCTGTGTTGCCAGACTCCTCACTGCCTTATAATACGGTCCATATAAAAGAGAAAAATTAGTAAGAGATTCACCTAAAAGCAGATTAGCCAAAAGAGATTAAATACCCCACATCTATCAGACGGAGATCCACCTCTGGCACCTCGAAAAAGTGTGTGGGGGTTTTCATGTCTCCCAATGGAAATCACTTAAACTCAAATGGAGAAATTTTCCATGCCCTAGTCCAGTGAGTCTTGCACTCATCCTCGAGTTAATAAAGCCACAGCCAATTCTGGGAGTAAAAGTCATTACATCTGAGTAGCAGAGGTTGATGTAACACTACCTTAAGGATAACAAGTAACAATTCCTTTTAGCACCTAACATGATGGACACAAATAACAGGTAAATGAAGACTTGGGTTGTAAGCTTCATGGACAGTTCCAACTTTTGTCTCTGTACTCGGTAAATCCTCACTGGCTGACTGACTGACTGAGTATAGCAAAGCTTCTGGAATTAGAAAGTATAATATGGGAATAGGAGAAGTCTTTATTGGTTGATTGAGTATAGTAAAACTTGGACTTATAGGAACTAGGAAGTTTAATCTGGGAATACGAGAAGAGATTTAGGGAAGGAGGAAATTTATGATGGGGGCAGAGAGGTGGCAACAGGTGGATAGAGAGCTAGATTTGGAGTCATGAAGAACTTAGTTCAAATCTGATCTCAGATAATTATGATTATTTTATTTTTTATTGAAGCTTTTTATTTACAAAGAATATGCATGGGTAATTTTTCAACACTGATCCTTGCAAAACTTTCTGTTCCAAATTTTTTCCTCCTTCTGCCCACCCCTTCCCCTAGATGGCAGGCAGTCTAATACATGTTAAATATGTTAAAGTATATGTTAAATACAATATATATATACATATTTATACAGTTATCTTGTTGCACAAGAAAAATCAGCTCAAGAATGAAGAAAAAGAAAAACTGAGAAAGAAAACAAAATGCAAGCAAATAACAACAGAGAGAGTGAGAATGCTATGTTGTGAATCATCCTCTGTTCCCATGGTCCTCTCTCTGGGAATAGATGGCTCTCTTCATCACTGCACAAGTGGACCTGGTTTGAATCATCTCAATATTAAAGAGAGCCACGTCCCTCAGAATTGATCGTTGAGATACTTATGATTATTAGCATGACTCAGATAGCTAGGTTGTGTGACCCTAGTCGAGTCACTTAACACATTTGCCTCAGTTTCCTCATCTATAAAATGAGTTGGAGAAGGAAATGGCAAATCACACCATTATTTTTGCAAAGAAAATCCCAAATGGGTCTTTAAAGAATTGGACAAAACTGAATAACATCACCATTTAAAAGCTTGTTGTGTTAGTTTGTGTTTTGAGACCAAAAGCTAGGATATATGGTCTTAGCCAAAAATAAATAAATAAACAAACAAATAAATAATAATAATAATAAAAATTTAAAAAAATTAACACTTTTTATAACCTTAATCAGAACTGTCCCAGGAAATCCTGAGCATATGGTCACTATGGGTATAGGACCTATCAGAATGAACAATGAACATGCCAATGTTTAAAACTAAAAAATTCATTGGAACATACCACCAGTCAGGTAAACTACAGTGACCATCCTGTGGATTATGGATACACACTATGTGGTTATGGCCAAAATCACTTAAAGAAAGTATTTTTTTTTTGATACATGGTAATGAAAAAACCTTTTTCCTTTCCTATTTAATCACCAAAGTGTTTCTGGTTTCAGGATTCATTTGAGGGAGATTATCTGATTTATAAATTCATAAATAAGATTGTCTTTCCATTTCATGGTTGGTAATCTGGAAACAATTTTATGGTTTAACTAAATTACAGCAACTCAAAGCTTATACAGGCTTCTCTGTGAAATGTTATGAAATATGCTTTAATATGAAAGAGGAAAAGAGGAAACTAGTGGAGGAAGAGAAATTAAATAGGCCCTGTCATATTTTTGAAATGACAATTTCGCACATTAATCATTTGAAGAATGCTAAAGAGAACATACATGTCAATATTGCTGTACTTTAAGGAAATACAGGGTTGGTATAACTATTGAAGATACCAATGGTTTTTAAAATGTTCCATCTATAAGTGAGCTACCTTACTAATCTGGTAAACTATTCATCCAAGTTCTCCAAATAAAACTTCAAGTTAGGATATCTTTAGGAATCTTCTCCAGGTTCTAAATGCCAAGGAGAAACAAAAAGTTCAGAGCGGAGTCAGAAAATGTGCTGATCCAAGGTATATAAGACCTGTTAGAGTTCAAAATGTAGCATTGTCTCTAGTAAAAATGCAGAAGATGAAGCAAGATGTTCTATCATTTTCCTTTCTATTTTTTCGATTCCTTCCCATTCCATTTAATTCCAGTCAACTGAGTAAACATCGATTACATGCCTACTGTATGCAAGTCACTGAGTCTAGCATTAGGGAAATGGATCAAAAATGAAAATTTCTGTCTCCAATAAAATTTGAGGGTCAGTTCCTAATACAAAATAGGTGCATGATAAATGCTTGTGTATTGATTGTTGTTGGGAGGAGGTGGTGGGTAAGTAGATAAAATAATAATGAAGGTAATTTTAATTCAATTAAAATCTGATTAAGTACAAAGGAGAGGATACAGAGGAAGATAAGGGAGAGTTAAGAAGGCATTGATTTTTTCCAAATGGTATCAAAAAAAGGCTTCACAGAGAAAGTGGTACCTGATCTGGGAATTAAAAAAAGAAGAAGAAGAAGAAGAAGAAGAAGAAGCTTTCAACAAGGTATTGGGGGAGCTGATTCCAGTAGTAAGCAGGAATATGTACAAATGTCCCCAAGAAAGGAAAAAAATAATGTAATAATTGGTCCATTTTTGTTTGAATAAAGATACATGGAAAGTGCCTGAAAAAGGTGGATTACAGGTATATGGTACAGGGCCTCAAATATCAGATGATAAAGTTTACATTTAATTCAGCAAGAAAAAAAGGATAGTTTAGTGATCAGACCTATGCAATAGAAATACTACTCTGAATGAGGCAGATTAGGGGGGACGGGAAATAGGAGGAGCGAAGGCGATTAGCAAGGTTTGGCAGTAGTCCAGAGGAAAGCAAATAAGGGTTTGAAATAGGATAGTAGAAGTGAGGATGAATTGAGAAATATTACGGAGGGAAAAATCTGAAAGATTTGGTAACTTATAGATGTACACTGTATGGTTATGGCCAAAATCACTTAAAGAAAATACTTTTTTCTGATACATGGTAATGCAAAAACTTTTTCCTTTTACTATTTAATCATCAAAGTGTTTCTGGTTTCAGGATTCATTTGAAGGAAATTATCTGATTTATAAATTCATGGATGTTGGACATAAAGATGATTTAAGTTTCGAGCTTCGGTAACTGGGAGAATGGTAGTAACCTTTCTCAAAAAAAGGAAGGTAGGAAGGGGAAAAAAGTTTATTGAATACATGATGAGTTCCATTCCAGATGTCTTGAATTTGAATTGTTAGGACAACCAAAAGAGATATACTATAGTCATTTAGAAATGTAAGCCTGACACTCGGGGGAAAAGGCAGACAAGAGATATTGATTTGAGAATCTTCTGCAGAGACAGTAATTGAAGCCACAAGAATGGATGAGATTAGATGCTAAGTATGAGAGGGAAGGTAGAGAAGAAAAGTGGGCCATAGTCAGGACCTTATAATATACTCACTCTTAGGAGACAAGAAGCAGAAAAACCAATGAAAAAGTCAGAGAAATCAAAGAGGAAGGAAGAGGGTCAAGATAAATTTGTAATGAAAGTCAAGTGAGAGGAAATTTAAAATATCAACTATTACAGAAAATTCCAAAGATAAATTGGAGGAGAGGCTGTGGGATTGGCAACTGGTGACTTTGGAGATAGCTTTTTCAGTAAAGTAGTAGGGACAGCCATCATTGGAACAGAATGAAGAATAAGTAGGTTGTGAGGAAGTAGAAAGAAACAACAAGAGTACTCTTTCCAAGAGTCTGGTTGTGAAACAGAAAAGAGAAAGCATGATGACATGAGTAGGGAGCAGAATCATAGGTAAGCTCTTAAAAGCCCTTTTCAAGCTGGTCATGATTTATCTTTCCAGTATTATAATATTTCCCTTCCTTTGATAATCTTTTCCATCTATACTTTCCATCTATACATCTATACTTGAGCTCTTTATTGATGAAGGTCTCATAGTTCTCATTTACATATGAATTGAACTTAAAGGCTTTAAAAAAAAAAAGGAAAACATTGAAAAGATTTGTTTATGTTGCAACTCTGGGTACTGCTAAACATTCCTGAAAAGAATCTAGGAGGACAAATCTTTAAATAGCCACAAGTTGCACTCCTTCAGGGGTTGGAAATTGTAGAACCGAACAGATGGAGGTAATAAAGGTCAGGAATCAGGAATGGTCCTAGTCTTAGTCACTAACTATAGCAACCAAAAACATAACAGAGTTGAAAAGTCGTCTGAGAAAAAAAATCCAAAAACACCTTAACCCTTCACAAAAATAGTAGCCAGCAAGATACTTGAATGGCTTTTTAAACTGCATCTCATCACCAAAAGGATGGCTTTGAATTCTATTTTATTTCATTTTTAGTTCCAAATTTTTTTCCATCTACCCTTCCCATCCCACTAAGGTATGAAAAATAAAACTCCAAATATATATAAATACACAAAACCAATTTGTGTACTACTTATGCACATAAATGGCTTTACATTTTTTAAAAAGTTAAAGAGAAGAGTCATTTATAGATGGCCTCTGGACTTCCCTTCTTGGTCATGATCTAGAATCCTCTCATCCATGGTATTAGATCCATGTTTTAATTGATTCAAAGAGTATATATGGGGAAATTCAGTTGCCCTGGGAGCAGAAGCATGGATAAACTGGCAGGTCCTGGATTATCCATGTGTTATGGGAGGCAAGTTCCTTGGACAATGGACATGAAAAAAAAAAATAAACCCCTTTGTCTAACACAAGTTGAAGGGGCAAAATACGATTAGTTGAAAAAATTCATTTAACCATTAAAAGATAACATGTTTCTCTCTTAAGAGACTGTGCTTATGGACGAAAGATCACTGCGTGTACTGACAGCAGAGACCTGGGTTTGAGTGTTGTTTAGATTGTGTGATCCAGAGAGTTACTTATACCAGATGAATCTCATTCTCTTTATCAGTAAAACAAGGACAAATGACAACAAGTCATACTTGTCCCAAGATTCTCATAAGATTAAATGAGTTACTACATATGCAGTACTTTGCAAACCTTAAAGTATTTCAACTCTTATTAGCAGTGAGCTCTTTTATTTCTCTGGGACTCAGTTTCTTCACCAGGAAAAAAAATGAGAGTTGTTGAAGATCAAAACCCCATGGAATTCTAAATTCCTTACTTTTATAATCTCTTCCATAACTCTTATCCTATTTCTTATCTTTTTCTGTCTCAAGTCTCTGTCCCATTACAAGGAATCGAAAGGAAAAAAGATACTTCCATCATAACCCTCCCAATATCTTCTGGGGAAGCAATATGTATAGCTAAATCCCTTCTGACTTGAAAATTCAGACCTGAATGGTCCTGTCGTTTCTATAGTCTTATGAACTTACAGCCATTTCTCTTTGTAGGCAAGGTCCAAACTATTATTTTGTAGACTGAGCACCTGGCACAGAACTGGCTTCATTAGTGTGTACTCAATAAATCATCAATGAATCAAACAAATACAAAGAGATGGAACAAAGTTTGGGATGTTCATTTGACAAATTCCTCAGTCACTTGGGAATGGCTTCTTGGAAAAGTAGAATGGGGAGAGACCTATCTTTGCTCATCTTTTTTTTTTTCCTTTCAGAAAGTAGTATTTGTTTTTAATGTTTTAAAATATTTGATAATTTTCAATATTCTTTTTAAATTTAAATATTCTTTTCTTTTTAAATTGTGTGTTCTTCTTTCTACCTTTCCTCTGCCTACTAACAAGGCAGGCAACATATCTATTACATATGTGAAATCATGCAAAACATATTATTTCTTTATTAGACATATCATAAAAACATAAAATAAGGAAAGTGAGAAAATTATCTCACTTTGCATTCAGAGTTCAATTTTTCATCATGAGTCCTTTGGAATTGTTTTGGATCATTATATTGATCAGAGCAGCCAAGTCTTTCACAGTTGATTATCATTACTACATTGTTGTCAGTATCTAATGATCTCCTGGTTCTTCTTACTTCACTTTGCATATAAGTCTTGCCATGTTTTTCTGAAACTTTATTTCTTATAATAGTACTCCATCACAATCATATGCCACATCTTGTTCAGCCATTCCCTAACTGATGAGCATCTACTTAATTTCCAATTCTTTACCACCACAGAAAGAGATGCTATAAATATTTATGTAGATAGATCGATTGATTGATAGATACTTTGCATTTTTCTTTGATCTCTTTGAGGCATTTACCTGGTTGTGGTATTGCCATACCAGAAGGTATACACAGTTTTATAGTCCTTTGAGCATAGTTCCAGATTACTGTCCAGAATGATTGGTCAAATTCACTACTCCACCAATAATGCGTTAACACATCTATTTATTTTCCTCTCCTCCAGCGTTTGTCATTTCTAATAGGTGTGAGATGGTATCTTTTAGTTGTTTTAATTTGTCTTTCTCTAATGAATAGTGATTTAGGGTACTTTTTCACATGACTATGGATAACCGATTTCTTTTCCTAAAAAGTGCCTGTTTATTTCCTTTGACCATTTATCATTTGGGCAATGGTTCTTGTTTTTATAAATTTGACTTGGTTCCCTATATATTGAAAAAAATGAGACCTTTATCAGAGAAATTTGCTGTAAAATTTGACATTGCTTCATTGTCTATGATACCTTTTAGCAAAATCTAGTTCCCTGATGATCTCTTTTAATTAGCTCTATTTTGCCTTTATTGTTTGAGAGCATGATTTATACCCCTGGTACTTTTTAAAAAAAACTTCAAGTGAAGCATAATAGATTCTGATCCAGGCCTTTATTTTAATTCTGCATGTGTCTTCCTGCTTCAAATATATCTCATGTAAAAAACAAATTATTGGATTCTAGTTTCTAACTCATTCTGCTATCCATGTTTATTTTATGGGTGAGCTCATTGCAATCACACCCACAGTTAAGATTATTGCATTTTGCTCCATCTGATTTTCTTCTATTTTTCATCTTCTCACTGTTTTTAACCCATTCCTCCTCAAAAGTCTTTTTTGCTTTTGAAACTACCTTCCCACCCACCTCCAATATGTTTTATACTCTTCCTCTCCAATTCCTTATTGGGTAAAATAGATTTCTGTACCCAACTGAGTGTGTGTGTGTGTGCATTTTTTCCTCTTTGAACCAATTCTGATGAGAGTAAGGTTTAAGCATTATCTGTCATTACTCTCTTCCCTCTCCACTATAAAAGCGCTTCACTGTGAGAAAATTTTCCCATTCTGCCTCTTTTCCTTCTCACAGTGCTTCCCTCTTTCTTGTCTTCATTTTACTTTTCTAGACCTCATTCCAGCATAATTGATTCACATCCATGACTCTGTCTAAATAGACTCCTTCTAACTGCCCTAATGATAAAGTTCTTAGGAATTTATATATACAATAACTCATATAGAAATATAAGCAGTTTAATTTTATTGAATCACTTGCAATTATTATTTCATGTTTACTTTTTATGCTTCTCTTGAATCATGTGTTAGAATATTAAATTTTCTACTCAATTTGGGTCAGAAATGTTTGAAAGGTCTCTATTTTATTATTAAATATACATTTTCCTCTTGAAGGATTTTATTATTTTATTGCATAAATTATTCTTGGTAATTCTAGCTCCTTTTCCCTTTGGATTATCATATTCTAAGCCCTCTGTTCATTTAGGATGGATGATGTTAAAATCTACATAAGCCTGACTGTGATTCCATGATATCTGAATTATTTCTTTCTGACTGCTTGTAACAGTTTCTCCTTGACCTGGGAGCTCTGGAAGTTGCCTATATTTCTGGGGGTTTTCATTTTGGTATGTCTTTCTAGAGGCAATTGCTAAATTCCTTTCATTTTAATTTTACCCTCTGGATCTAACATATCAGGCAGTTTTTCTTAATTTCTTTTTTGATCATGGCTTTTATGGAGTTCTATATAATTTATTATTATTATTATTATTAAATTATCTCTCCTTGATCTGGATTCCAGGACAGTTCTTTTTCAAATGAGATATTTCACTTTTTTTTTCCTATTTTTTTCATTCTTTTGACTTTATTATTTCTTGATATCTCATGGAGTCATTAGCTTCCACTTGCCCAACTCTAAGCTCTAAGCAATTACTTTCTTCAGTGACCTTTTTATATCTCCTTTTCTATCTGGCATGTTCAGCTTTTTAAGGAGTTCTTACAGCCAATTTTTGTAATTCTTTTACAAACCATTAATTTGCTTTTCATAATTTTCTTGTATCACTCTAATTTCTTTTTCAAAATTTTCCTCAATCACTCTTGTTCCTTTCTTTAACTTTTCTCTGAAATTCTTGTTATCAGATGGCTTGGATTCAATTAGCATTTTTCTGTGAGTCTTTGTTTATAGATGTTTTCCTCTTCTTGTCATCTTTTGAGTTTATTCATTTTTGTTGTTTGCTCATTTCCCCAACCTATTTCTTGACCTTGGATTCTATGATAAAGTTGAGCCTTGCTCACCTTGAGGCAGAAAGGCACTGTCTAAGCTCCAGGTTTGTGAGTGCTGCTACTTTCAGAGTTAAGTTTGGGGATCTGCAATTTTCCAATCCTTCCACAGTTGTGTGATCTGGGTAAAGAAAGGTGTGGTCACCACCCTCCTAGGCTGCTCTTTGGCTTTTACCCAGGAAGGACTCTTTCTCAGCTAGCATGGCTCCTGGACGTGGAACTCTGACCAGGACCCCTACCTATTCCTCTGGGACCTCCAAGAGTTGCTCTTCCCCACTCTCTACCCTTGAAGTGTGACAAAGAACATCTCTGGGCTCAAAGTTCCCAAAGATGTCACTGTTGAAGCCATCTCCAAAGCCTGCTTCTAGTGCCCTTCTCTGCCTTGGGACCTGACCCAGAATTGTTAATGGACAACAGAAGTTCCAAGCAGTTCCTATTGTACCCAGCGCCAGCAAAGAGTTCCCTGTAATTTCTTTCTGACCAGTTCTCTGACTGCCTTAACATATCTGGGCTAAAGCTCCCAAAGCTCCTGCTGCAGCTCCTGCCACCCCAGTTTCTGCCACCTCCAAGGTCCACTATGGGGCTGTGCTCCAGGGTGACCTCCCACCCATTGTCACTCTAAATTGCTTTAGGTTGAAAAAATGTCTGACGTTTTCGTTCTGTCTCCAAAATTTGATTTGAAGCATTATTTTAAAGTTGTTTGGAGGAAATATTATGATAGTTCAGCTGTCTGTCCTCTTGTCTTTATTTATCTTGATTCCCAACATTTCTGTTATCATCTGATAAAAATGATGTTAATTTTCATTGTAAAATGCACAGGGAGAACCCAGGATCCTTCTACAATGAAACTAAAGGTAATTTTCCCCCCTTTCTTCCCAGAAATATTAAAAGAACACACACATATGAATAAATCTGTAAGCACATGTGTATATGAATATATATACATATATATATATGTCAGTAGATATATACATATACACACATAAAATTTGAAGAGAGAGAGCTTCAGAGACTCCAAGGCTCCCTCTTACAGTTATTACTTCTCAGACTAGCAAGGGATTCCTGAGCTTTCCACTGTATATGAGATATAGTAAAATCTGTGCCTTCTATTTCTCTGAAGATTTGGTCTGTGAAGTCTGCTGATGGTATGATTAAAGACAGATTATCTTCTCAGCCAATTTTTTTTAAAGGAAAAGAAAATCGTACTTCAGATTATGGATTCAGACTGGAAGGGAACTTAGAATCTATCCAGTCTAAGTCCCTAATTTTACAGATAAGGAAAATAAAACATAAAGTGTTTAATTGACAGTCAGTCACCCTGATAGTAAGTATCACTGACTCCAGATCTAGAGCTCCTTAACGCCTGCAAGACTGCCTCACCTGAGTGTGAGATCACAGAGATCTTTCATGACCACCCAAAGACATCACATCTAAGATTCTGCCTCCTCTAGAATAAAAAATTCCAGAACTGGGATATTTAGGTGGTAGGCTGAGTTGGACATAGAGGGCTTACAAGGTTCACCCCAATATCTTAAATTTTTTTTTGGTATTGTGTCTTAAAAAAAAAACTTACAGTTTTAAAGTAAAGATGGTTAAAAGGAATCAAGTTGGTTAATATTCAGTTTCTTTCCTTTGATTAAGGAATAAAAATAATGAAAAGTTAGTCTCAGGAAAAATAAAATACCCTAAGCATACACCCTAATGAAATGTGCCACTCACACCTATAGAGCCAGCTCTTTGTTATTTAATTCCAAATTTTGGGCTCTAGGCGGAAGCCACTAATTATGTGGGGGTGTGGATGGTAAGGAGAGCAAAGCTCAGCTCTGTCTGGGCCCAGTGGATTTCTAGCTCCGTTGGACATGCGCCTTTCCAACAATTTAGCCCAACCAAAGCAAATCCCTGGGCGCCCATCCATCCCGCTTTAGGTCTGGAAGCCATGCTCTGTTTCACTGTACTTTCTTTCCACAGCAAATCACGGGCTTAGAAAGGGATTGACAGAAACCCATTACTAGAGGGGGCCCCAGTGTCACTCCAGCCACACCTTGAACACGGCTCTCCAGAAGTGCCGGCTTCTGAGTCAGCAGAAATCTGGGGTGAGGGCCTTCCACCCCATCCCTCCCCGCAGGCCATCGGCCTGCCTGGCGTTCCCCAGGAATGATACAACTACCAACTCCTTCCTGCTTTATTTACGTTGGCTTTCCCTTCCTTGGGGGCAACTTTTTATTCCAGAGGCCACAGCTCATTTCTGGTACAGGTACCAACTGGAAGAAGCATTTACTCATTCATGATTATAGGCTGCAGGGACTTTGGCTTAGAGTTTTCCTGCAAATAAGAAATGATTTTAGGAGCTGGGAGAATATACAGGATCCTAAGGCAGCAGTCTATAGAAGTGAGGTCTGGGGGTGTTTTGGAGTTGAACAGAACCAGGATGGCCCAATCCACAAAAAAGATTTAGGGCCCAATGGGAAATCAGCAGGGAACCCAAAAGATAATTTTTATACTAGATCTCTTTTGTTTATTCCTAAGGGGAGGTTTTCTTGATGCTTGTGTTTATGGCAAGAGAAGAGGTTCATCTCTCTTTGTATCTGTGATCATTCTCTTTCAATCTCTCTTCAACCGTACATTCTTCTCTTTCCCCTTCCCCTTCTCTCTCCCTACACCCCTCTACCCTCAAGAATGTGTGTCTGTACATACACACTAGAGAAAGACAGAGATAGAAGCAAAGATAGAGACCTTTTTCTTCCTTCCTTTCTTTCTTTCCTTCCTTCCTCCCTCCCTCCCCATCTTTCTGCTTCCCTTTCTGTCTCTGTCTCTCTGTCTATGTGTGTGTGTATCTGTCTGTCTCCTTTCCTCTCCTCTCCTAATTCCTTCTTTCCTTCCTTCCTTTCTCCCTCCCTCCCTATCTTTTTGCTTCCCTTTCTCTTTCTCTTTTTTCTAATTCCTTCCTTCCTTCTTTCCTTGTCAACTCCCTATTCACTAGACCATGGGCATTTTCCCTGTATTTTACAAATGATTACAGAAAATTTGAGCACAGTAGGAGAACCACAAGAATGGACCTTATGAAACCTGGGTTCTTGTCATGCAGTTGTATGATCATGACTAAGTCTCTTGGTTTCCTTGTTTTTAAAATGAGGAATTCTGAGCTGATATTCATTAAAGTCCTTCCAACTCTAATATTCTATGCTTTTAAATTTGGATGGAAAGGAGGAAGTAGCTTTGGTCATGTGGGTAGAACCACTGCAGATCTGGCAGGTAACATAGAATTTCTGTGGCTTACTGTCTTTGAAAGTCATCAAATTTGAAGCTCAGGTTAGGCAGAATTTTTTAAAAAGAAGGCGCCCTCCATGCAAAATGAAGCTGTAAAATTCAAGCAAAACCAAGCAGACACAGCACATCTCAATTTAGCAAGAAAGGCCCACCAAAAAACTGTAAGTGGTGGATGATTTCTTTTTTCCCCACTATCACACCCTCCCTCTAAGGGACACAGCACAAATTGGGACATGTGGTTAATAAGCTGGTTACTGTAGAGAGTAACTAAAAATGGCTCCTTCCCAAGGTCCAATGTAAGAGCACTTGCCTTGAATGTATAATTTCTTTAGGATGCTACTAGTCAGTCTGGGGCAATTTCCCCTCTAACCAATAGGGACAAAGACACCGAGCTTACCTAGATCTCCTTATATTTAAACTTAGCTCTGCCTTTGTTTTGGTAACTGGTTTTAATCATAAAGATTTGATTGACAGTATCTTACGAGTTGTGTACAAAGTATATTTAGAAGTGGAACATGAAAGCCTTTGCATTTGAAAATTTGTGGCAGATGACGGAGTACTTTTTTTTTTTTTTTTTTTAACAAGAAACTGGATTGTTTGAAGTGACATGTCATGCTCTACTCTGTGACAGGCTGCCCATAGCCTCTATGAAATCCCACGTGTTTTTCTCAGTGGCTCGGCTAGACAGCAAGTTTTACTTAGCATCCATGGTGGACTGTGGTACCTGGGGGAAGCCAGAGAAGCAGAGAAAACAGCTTATTCACTGATGCCTGCCTATGGGATGGGAATTCATTTTCTCTATCGGTAGTTAGCTCATAGGCTCTGAAATCACCTTATGAAGATGTTTACTTGATAGACACCTTGGAAAAATAGTGAGAGCTATGGAACAGAAAACTGGAAAGGGGGCCATAAGGATCTCTAGAGAGATTTATGGTCTTCAAAGGGAGGAGTGATGGTCCCTGTCTTTTTCAAGCAAGAATCATAATTAAAGAGGAGCTATAACTCTGAAGAATTTTCAAGATTTTTAAGAGTTGTCTTCATAGATGAGAAGATTTCATTTCATTCAACCTCTCTTTTAAGGACCAAGTCGGGTTCTTCCTCCTCCTTCCATGAAGTCTTCCCAAACCACTGTGAGTCCAAAAAGAATCTCTTCCTCCCAAGAACTCAGGATGATTGCTGTTGATTTTATTCATAGAAATTTATAACAAACAGGCAGTCCCTAATTTATTAAAAAAGGCAAGATTATTTGCTTGTATATTAATGGTTAGGAATTCTGAAACACATATTCTTACAAAAATAATTTTGTAAATCAAGTGTTACTGAATAATCAAATCTCAGAGATGGAAAGTCATACCTGAAGAAGCATCTTGTAACAAATGAATAGCAACTTAATATGACAACTCATAGCATGATCTGATCCATAGGGTCTTAAAAACAAGCACAGATGAACAGAATGACAGACCATTATGTCAGCAAATCCAATCCTTCACCCAACCAATTTTACAAAATCTCTAACAGGTATGATATCTATGGAGTGTACAAAATAATTATTCATCTCTCCTGACTTGTTCTTTCCTCAGAGGAACAAAAAATAAGAGTTAAAAACTTCTCCCCTCCCCCAAATCCTCTTATTGTAGATGAGTGTCCACAAGAGCTATTAACTTCTAAATAAACTTTTTGACCATAAAGAATGAGTATAAAAAAATTCAAGGAAACATGGGAAATCTTACATGAAGTGATAGAAAGAAAAGCAAACAGGAACAAAAGAATAATATACACAGTGAAATGTCAGCATGGAGAGGGAGCAAAATTCTCGTCAAATAGTCAATATTACTATCATGCTGTCCAAGTTAAAAGGGCACATTCCCTTTCTGAGAACATTTGATGGATTGTTTCATGGGAAGTAGACTAAAAGGATTTATCAGAGATTTGGTGAAAACTATTGTGAAAAAACAAAATATGTCAATAAACTAGGGACAAAATGAAATTCTATGACTGTATAAAATTATATAAAACAAAGAAAAAATTCACCTATGTATAACTCTCAATATTGTCAAACCCTAGCCTATAATCATATAATTCTAATTTTTTTTGGGGGGGGGGAGAAGAGAAGAATAAAAGGAATTGTGTTTCATCTGTGTAATAAAGATTCCCTTCACTGATTCAGAATGGTGATTTATCTGTAACTTAGTATGGGAGTTGTTAAGACCTCTGAGTGGGGAAGTCACTTGTCCCAGGTAACTCCAAGGTATTAAAGGTAATATCCGAATCTAAATTTTTCCTATATTCTGCACTATGCTGCCTCTCAGCATATTCCAATATAACAGAAAAAAATAGTGAGAAATGGTTATTTAGATTTTGGTTAGCTCCCAGAAGTTAACCATAATATATAGCTTGAGCATAATGCAAATGATAAGAGAGAACTAAAGCTCATTTTCTTGAATTCAAATCTAGCCTCAGACATTTACAGACTCTGGGCCCCTTGGTTTCTAAAAAAAAAAAAAAAACAAGCTGGAGAAGGAAATGGCAAACCATATAAATATTTTTGCCAAGAAAATGTCAAATGGGGTCACAAAAAATTGAACATGACTGAACATCAATATTATTTAATTATTAATAATTACCAACACTAAAATTATATATTTTGTAAGGCTATAATGTTCAGAGGAACACATTTCTTCCTCTTTATTACTATTTCCTGTAATCCTTCTGCTGGGGAAGGAAGAATATGTTTCTTCCTAATTCTGGAAAATGAATTCTTCCCTACGAATTCTTGGGAGTCCATCCACTTTTTCTCTCTACTGTCTGGGGACTCCTAACCTTTTCTATAGAAGTAGCAAGAGCAGACTTTGAGGGAGAAACTCCAGAGGGGAGCTATTCACATCTAAAAAGGTCAAGTCAATAAGCATTTATTAGGCACCTGCTATCTTTGTGCTGGTTGATGGAGCACCTGGTTTCCTTGGTGTTTAACTATTAGGCCAAAATTAACACTAGAAGCAGAGAATCAATCCACACTTTGTTGCATCTCAGTTTTGGAGGCTGCACAGTGCACCAAAAATCATGCTTTAGTTCTGGCTTGTGGCTTTTCAAATTGAAGAATTTATCAGTTACAGCAAACAGAGAAGTTCTGAATGCTGTGGATAAGTTCATCTATCTTGGCAGTTGTTATTTGTCCTTCGTTCTCAAAGAAGAACACGATAGCAGGGAGAGGCTGCCGTGACGTGCAGCTGGATTTAGGTGAGGGAAGGCTGGCAAGGTCACCTTTCCAGAGCCATCCAATAGAGATCAGGACAACTAGGATACTTTGCAAGGATGTCCACACTGATAATGAGATTGATAGATGCACATTGCCAGGGCTAGCTC
Organism: Sarcophilus harrisii; assembly: GCF_902635505.1. Taxonomy (NCBI): domain Eukaryota; kingdom Metazoa; phylum Chordata; class Mammalia; order Dasyuromorphia; family Dasyuridae; genus Sarcophilus; species Sarcophilus harrisii. The sequence continues at coordinate 229,741,723 of NC_045430.1, forward strand.
AGTGTTTGGGAGGCTCCAAAGGAAATAGGGGAGGTCTTAGGCTGACTCAAGGTCTACAGGCCGTTGGCCTCATTGTTGTATTTCTAGGAAACCTGGAACTTGAATTGCTTCCATTTGAACTGTCTTAGGAAGGTTTTGAAGCTCACCTTGAGTCCTCAAGTGCAATCAAACTTTACTGCGGGAGCACAACTCCATGGGCTGGCCACATTCAAAAGCCAAACATGAGCTTGCCAAAAAGTCTGTGGAGAACTCACAGGACCAGCGCTCACAAGGAGGTCAGAAAAGTGGTACAAGGACATGCTCAGGGTCTCTCTTATGAACTTACCGTATGACATGGGAGCCTCTGACCCAGGACCGCCCAGCACTGCGTGCCCCCAGAGCAGTGCCGGGCTCTGTGAGCAAAGCAGAAAGGAATCATCCCAGAAGAAATGTGAGATGTTCACATGGACTATTTGTGCCCCATATTGCAGAGCATTTTGGGCTTGAATTGGTTAGAGGAGACATTCAAACCCAGGTGTTCTCATCCCAGGGCCAGAGCTCTAGCCAAGGTCTCATGAATGCATCTGCACGCAGGACAGTATGGTGATTTACAATCCACTGGAATAAGCTTTTGTCTCTCCAATTAGACTGTGAGCTTCTGCTTTTGCTTTTAAAACCCAGCACTTTGCACAGAGCTTGGTGAACGGTGGGTGCCTAATAAGTGCTAGTTGACTGTGACAGAAGAAATAGATTTAAGAAAGTTTAAGGATTTTACCCAAAGTCACACAGGCTAATAGGAAAAGAGGAGGAATTAAATGTTGGTTTTCAGACTAGGAATCAACATCCTTGCCACTCCAGAAGTTGATCGAGGGAGGAGTTTAGAAATCCCCGGAGGGCAGGGCCATGATCTCAAGCATCTTTATCACCACCACTGCTAAGGTCATCTCTCTAACAGAAGATGCTCAACAAATAAAAACAGAATTTATTGAGAAAACCGCAAGACAAGGAAAGATTCAATGAATGCAAAGACCATCAGTACAGGGAGCCTTAAAGGTACCAAGCAGCTCTTAAAAGGCAACATTTCCATATGAATTATGAGTGAGACCCTTCACCCACTCAGAAGAGAACTGAATGATGAGGATCACCCGGGTCAGAGACAACACTGAGAAGAAATATTCACATAATTTCTTCAATTCTTCACTTCACTTTGTACTGAGAGACCCAGTACAATTTTTATATGTCAGAGTCACAGCCTAAAGTCTTTGGGGGAATTTCTGATGCTGACTACTCAAGACTGGCAAGGAAAGAAAAATTCAATTTGCCTCAGGTCACCCAACCACTCTGCTCTCTTACTATGGGAGCAGTAAGCCTTTTAAAATTTTCTGAATTATGCTTTTCATATCAACACAATTCTGATTTTTTAGAATAATTTTTTATTAATACCTTTTGTTATACTATTGCCTACATTTTTTAATGTATTGTTCCCTTTTATCCTTCTAGGGAGTCTCCCCTTACAGCAGTAAATCATAGCACTGGACTTAGAGAAAGAAAGAGCTCAGTTCAAATATACCCCGGGTATTTTATTAGTGTATAGCCCTAAGCAAGTCACTTAATCACTAGGTGATTGTCTCCTCCTCCATAAAATGAGGATTTAACTTCTATGACACCTTTCAACTCTAAATATATGATCCTATGGATAAAAAAGAGGAAAAAAATACACACTTTAAAAAAATAAATACTTTTTAGCAAAAGTAGACAAAGACAGGAAAATATCTGCCATTACTTGTAGTGTTCATAGCACCCCCCCCTCCCACATCTGCAATGGGGGAGCTGGTAAAGAGATAGGGAATAGAACTGAGATGGTATCTGGTCCTTTTTGCTTAGAGAAGCCTCTATGAGCTGCTAGCGAGCTCCCCATCTGGACAGCCCAAACCAACTTAAGTCAAGTCATGTGCCCAAGGCCATGTGGTCAGTCACAAACAATTTCCTTTCTGGAGGCTCAGACATGAGAATTATTGTCCTTAAAGTTAAAACAGTTGTAATCTGTTATGGAACCACATATTTCCAGGCAGTCAAATGCTTCAGCTATTATTTGGGAGGAGACTTCTAATATGGTGGACATCTGGGAGAAACCTGGCTGCCATTTCTTTTTCTCCCTAGTCCTATTAGTACTTGATTTTCTTCCACGGAATGTTTTGCTCTTGCATCCCCCAAATGGTTAACGCTGAATTCATCAGACCGAGACCCAGACTTAACCAAAGGAATCTAGATTATATTACATCAGCCTCTCATATTTTATCTTAAACTGAACAGTGTTTGGAAAGATTGTTTTTCCTCAAAAAACAAAATAAAAACAAAACCAAACCCCAGACCAAGAACTACCAATTATTCAGAGAAGCTTCTTGAGGACAGATGGGAGATAGTTAATTTTCTCTAATTTTCAAAGACATTTAGAGGTTGCCTGGGCTGCTGGGTACAAGTGCTTCTGAATAAACATATCCAGGGGTCTAGTGGAATCCACATAAGGAAGAACATTTTGGGGGATTTTCACTTTCTTTTCTGGGTTTCAGTGGTTTTACGACTTAGCTGTAAAATTTCACTTGAGAGCCTCAGAAAGAAAGCACTCTCAGCTTTATTCACTTATTTATGTTACAAAATCCGAAGAGAAATTGGTTTGGCAGTTTATGAGACCCTGCATGAGGAAAATTAAACACTTTGTGGTGGGAGGCACTTTAAAATGACCTATGCAGCGCAAAATATTTCTAAAATAACACCAGATTGTAGGCTAGACAATGTACTAAATTTTATATTTTTGTAATTGCTTTTGTTATTCATTTCCCCCCTCTGAAATGAGTTTAGAACTGGTGTTTTTAATAATGAAAAAAACTCCCAAGCATGTGCACCCTCCTAACCTTCCCTAGCAATTTTTTCCCCTTATATAGTCCTGCTAATATAGTAGATAGTGCTGTTGTATTTTACAACATGCATATATTTAGCAATGCAATTATGCAAATTCCACAGCATTTATAATTATAAATATCTTTTAAGAACAGTTTTTTATATCTCAGACCTACAATAAGCTCTTTAGAATTCTGGTCCCTCAGGTACAGAATTCATTCCAGAATTCTGGGTGGAGTACAATAACATTCACAATTTACACTTCTCAGAAAGGAAGCCCAGGTGAGCAGTCTCAATGAGGCAATTTCACTAGACAGATAAATGGAAGTACAGTTGCTTGGGTCTTATCCCTCCTTGCTCACTTCACATCGTTTTCTTGACTCTTCGTGAGTGCAGGAAGAGAAATGACAATGCTGGTAGAAAATGCCCACTGTGACAGGTGATACCGTACCACTTCAGGGAACTCCACTCTCACTGCTATCTCATCTAGGTAGCCAAGGAGCTCCAGTCCCTTCAGTTCCATTTACTCTGAAACCTCCCAATTAAAAGGTGAAGATGTCCTCTGTGAGGAGGTAGAGAGAATTATTCTCTTTCTTCCCAAAAGGGGCATCTTTCTCTCCTATTTGAAATCACTGGCTATGGCAACTGCAAGACATTTTATTTAAAGTGACAACAAAAACTGAATCTATGATTTCATCAGTGGAGGGAATTCCTGGCACTGAAGGGCATCTGCTCTGTAACTTCACAGAGCAGGACCAAATCCCACTCTCTCCATTCCACAATGGCATCATCCCAGATAATTAACAGACAGTATGAGATCCTAGGACCACAGAGGTGCAGCTGAGTGGGGGGCTTAGAGCCTCCTGGTCCAACTCACTTATTTTATAGATGAGGAAATAGCAAAGATCTGAGGTGACTTGACTAATGTCATTAATGGTAAATGACAGAGGCAGTATTGGCCCTATTCTCACTACACAAGGAAACATCTTGGTAAAATAGAACAATGGCTCTGGAGTCAGTAGAGGGACCAGCCCTTTTACTTTCTGAGATGGTTACTGCCTGGGTTATCTATGGTAAGTCACAACCTCCCCTGGCCTTTGCCTCTTCATGTAAAATTAAAAGGTTGGATGACCTCAGAGGTCTCTTCCAGCTCCAGTTCTATAATATCATGATCTTTAATCACAATAACAATACATTTTAGACAAATACAAATTCTTTCACTAAATCTTCCCATATTTTTAGTTCTGCTTTTTTTTTTAAAAGAGCAAAAAATATTTGAGTGGGGGGGTATCTTAAATTTTGATAAAACTGCCAAAAATTTTTTTTACATAACAAAACTTCTGAGGTTTGTGGGAAATGGAAACATTTGAGGTTGAGAAAGTCTTTCTAATATGGAAACTGAAGGCCTTTAGGGAATGTGGATGATGGTATTATTAAAAATTGCCTGAAAATTATTTAAAATGTTGAACTGTGGAAAACCTGCACTCCTCTCAACAGACATACTACACACCGATCTTGTTTTGGGCTCTCCCCTAATCCCTGGATTCCATCCTAATGATCTTATATAGGACTCCTAAGTACTCACATTATAAGTCAAAGCTAACGCCAAACTTTAAGTGATCCAGAAATGAGAAATTTTAGAAATAAAAAGTTCATGCAATAGAATCTTAGGATTTACAACATGTTCTCCTTGGAAGTATGAGAGGGAGGTAGTGCTGAGTGTATTATTATCTTCATCTTTCAGATGAAGAAACTGTGAAAAAAAAAAGAGTAAGGATTTGTCTAGAGTCACATGCTAACTAAGTCCTAGGGGGGATTTCAATACATGGTTTTCATTTTACCACGGCATAGTCTACCAGTGTTCCCCTTGTGCTGCGGGAAAAGTGTTGAATTTGGCATCAGAAGAACTGAGTTCAAATACTGCCTTTGTCTCCTGACACTGGTCAAGTCACCTCAGATATTTGGGTATTTCCTCATCTATAAAAGGAGGGAGTTAGACCAGGAGGCTATAAGTCCCCCACTTAAGGCTTCCCGGGCTCATGTTTTCTCATTTGTCCTATCAAAAATTTTAGTATATTTATACAATATATATAAATATCCCACCTTTATTCTCTCTGTTCTGTGTTTTCCTAAGTATTTAGTGTACTATAACTTTTATGATTTGTGCATGTGTAAAAACTCTGAAACCTAAAATAGGAGTTTGTAAACTTGTTTTAAAAGGTCTTTTGTTAACTACATATCACTACTATTGGTTTCCTTTTTAATTCAATATATTTTACTTTCTGGATGTAAAAATATTGTTCTAAGAAAGGGTTCACAACTTTCACCAGGCTGCCAAAAGAGTCCATGTCACAAAAAAGGGGAGAAAACTCCTGTCTTTAAGACCTGATCCTGGAGTCATTGCTTTGAAGTAGAAAGCTCAAATAGCATTTCCAAAATTTCTCATCTATTCTACACAAATAAGCTACATGCCCCAACAACTTCATCTATGTGTAAGAAGAGTGCTTTGGGATTTTTTGCATTCTTTCTCATTTCCCCCCACTATTCTGGACTCCTTCACCATCATGATATTTCTACGGCAAAGCCAGATGGATCTTCCTTTAACCAGTCATCACTATTATTAAGTACACAGCTTTCTCATTTATGAGTGAGAAGTACTGTTTATTACTAGGGGAAAGGATGATTATGTATGTCATGTGTCATTCACAATCTGAGCCTCCTTTTTACAACATTATGAAACAGTACAGGAATAATAAGAAGCTGGTTATATTATCTGGCACTGTTTGACTGAATATTTTTCATTTTATTACTATTGCTTTTGAATCTTTGGGTTGAGAGAAATGCTTTACCTCTTATTGGCTCAGTTTCCTCATCTGGATTTTTAAAATGATTATCATGGTAATTAATATTCTTCTACCAGAATTAAGGCTTTAATTAATTTTTAATTTTTTCAATTAATTTATATTCATTCATTTGGTTATTTATTTAATGATTCATCTAAGAAAAGCCCATGGTTTGGGATTAAAACCTTCATTCATTAATTCATTTAGTTATTTATTTAATGATTCATCTAAGAAAAGTCCATGGTCTGGGATGAAAACCTAGTTCTAAAAATTTATCATATAAATGATAAATCATTTATATTTATAAATGATTTATCATTTATATGTCTAGACAAAACACCTGGTCTTCCAGACTTCAGTCTCTACATCTGAAAAATAAAAGTAATGGGCTAATGCCCCTCCCTTCTGGCTTTAAATTTATGTTCCTAGGGTCTATCAAACTCAATTAATTTATTTTTTTTTTTAAATTTCCAACTGGATTAATGATAATTTCATTGGTGTAAGAAGCTCCCGGAGAAATGTCCATATCAACACTGATCAATACAGAGAGCTTCCTAATGCTTCCCCTTTCTGACATAGCCAATATATGTCAACGTGGGCCTTGACCGCACATCCTCCTGAATCACTGGCCAGTTCTCCTTCCCCTCCACCATGTTGCCTTTATGAGAACTTTCATTACAGCTGGTTTTTTTAAGGCTCTCAATATGTGGTTTGGAGATTCTTGGCCCAGTACCTAAGTTGCAAAGAATATTCAACACAAATCAAAACCAAACTGCTCTCTTCAGTGGAATCCTTTTGCTGATTTCAGCATCATTCTCTAATGAGTACTTAAAACGGAAACATTCTGTTTTCATGCAAATCTGTGTTTTACACCCAAGAAGATAGACAGTGACACATTTTTTCCATTTCCTCAAACCTTATGAGGAAAAAAAAAAAGAATTCTCTGATGGGGAAAACAGAAATCATCATCTCAAAAAGTATTTCTGCCAAACAGAATACACTCTTCTCCTTATTTTGTTGTGTTACTATCACCAGGCCGTCCTTAATTAATTATGAACATTTCCCACACAACTCCCATTTGCCCTGATAACAACGGGCAAGTTGGGCTAAGAGAGCGCTCTTCCTCTCACCCAGCCCTAAGGGTTCCCACCATGACCAGGGGGCACACATGCGCAGTGTGGCTCCCCAATTTCCCCGTGCTTACCTGGTCTCCTTGTCTTTGGGCGACGTCATGGTGCTGTAGCCAAAAATCTGCTTCTCCATCAGCGGCGGGCCCAGGTCCGCCATGCCCGCTACCCCAGGAGGGTTCCTGGGCTTCTCAAGGTACACGGTGGCACCCAGCTCCTTTTTGAAGGACTGGCGGCTGGGGGAGGCGCGCTCGGGCTGCAGGGCGTGGGGCGGGAGGTGGTGCGGGAGCATGTCGAGCATCCTGACGTCCCCCGCCCGGTGCGGGGAGGCCGGCGGGGTTTTGGCGCCCAGGGTGGGCAGGTGGCTGTCCGGGTACTTCCGCGCCTTCTGCCGGTAGAGCGACTGCTCCAGGTGCATCTCGGCCTGCAGCGCCGGGCTGCAGTAGGCGCTGGCCGAGCGGATGGCGGTGCGGTGATAGGCGATGACGTGGTCCGGGACCTCCAGGGGATGCCCGCCGTGGGAGGAGGCGATGCTCATGCGGCCCTCGTGGAAAAGGAAGGGGTCCGCGTAGAGCCCTTCGTTTCTGAACAGGGCGAGGCTCTTGGCGCTCAGGTCCTCGTCGGGCTTCACGTCCCGCCGCTCTAGGATGGCGCTGGGGCTCGGGGAGATGGACCGCGAGGCGGGCACGCTGGAGAGCCTGTCTCTGGGGATGGTGGCGTTGCCGGGCACCGCCATGGCGCGCGCCCCGCCGTACGGGATCCTGGACGGGGAGGGGGGCATGGAGTGCGGGACCGGAGTGGGGGGCGGGGAGTTGGGGATGGCGTGGGGGGCGTGCGCCGCGGGTCCGGGCCGAGGGACTCCGGGGCCTTCTCCTCGGGCATAAGCAAGTTCCCTCTGCATCTGGAAAGAGACGGAACAAGCGCTGTTTTATGCTCATCTCTACATGGTTTTCCTACATTGTCATCCAACTGTTTGAATATTGCCCAACGGTCTATAGAAAAAAGACTGTAAATTACGCTTGGACGTCTTAGCTTCTCAAACCATCTGTCCCACTGGGAGTAATCCGCGTCTAGAATGACACAGTTCCCACTATCTGGCCTGAAGTATTCTGCTGAATAACTAGAAAATGATTAATATGGGAATTCTTTCCGCTGGTAGAGAACAGAACTCATCCACACCATCTCACCCTGAGCAGTTCTGCTCCTGCCCTTCCAAATCCTTTAGCATGCTGCTGGAGGTCTTTGGGTAGGTACCCAGATGGTACATCCTCCCTGGCCAGGTCTTGGGCCGTTTTTTTGGCATTTCTTAAATGATCGTTAGTGCCATTATTGTATCACGATGGGTTCAAGTCTACCAAACAACTTATTTATGCTCACCTTTACTCTCTGAGGCCCTCGATTGCCTTGGATTATAAATGAGGCTTTTTTCAGAGACACTGGCTGTAAAAATCGCTGTCCTATTAGCATTGGAAAAAAGTTATGTGATGATTCTCTGATTCAAAAACTACTAAGGAAAAGAAGGAATCAAGAAAAAAAGTGAGATAAAATTTTTTACTATCCTTTGGTATTCACATGAACTTGTAGTAATCCATATTGAGAGAAAAAGACCTTTTCAACCCCAGGAGAAGGAAATGTAATCAAAATAAAGTAAAATGTAAGTCTCTCAAGTCGGAGGACCATGTACGATTGCTATATATCTGTCAAGGGTCTAGGAAAGGCTAGGTATGTAGTAGGAACATCACAAATACTGTTGCTTGAATATCTGATGAATGGAAAGATAACTTTGAAAAAAATCATATTGATAAATTAACAGATTTTTTTGTTTTGTTTTGTTTGTTCACTGAGGCAATTGGGGTCAAGTGACTTGCCCAGGGTCACACAGGGTCACACAGCTATTAAGTGTCTGAGACCAGATTTGTACTCAGGTTCTCTTGACTTCAGGGCGAATGCTCTATCCACTGCACCACCTCACTGCCCCAAACAAGTAATTTTTTTTTAAAGACTAGAAGCAAAATATAGCCCCTGATTTAAAAAAAAAAAAAAGTTACATATGACAGGAGGGGAATGGGAACTCGCTCAGGTCCTAGCTATTAACTCTGCCTTCAAAAGAGGAAAGGGATTAAAGAGTCAGTTAATAAGAACAGGAGGAAAATAAATCATAACCACAAGCCATATGTGGTTTACCAAGGAGGAGAATATAAAGCACAAAATCATCTAGAAAAAGAACATTCGATACTTTCCATTTTGGTCCAAACACAGAAGTTGGGAAAGACCACTGGAGACTATTTGATTGGGTCTGATAATTAGAAGCAGGAGCTGTCATAACCTTTCTGGACCACCTTAAGCTCTTTCTTGACTGATGGATTACTTTAGGCTACCACAGGAGTTCACAGTGTTCTCAGGGGAAAAGGGTATAATCAAGGGGAAAGGCAGGGTGAGTTCCAAAGGGACAGGAACTGAGAAGCTAGTAGAATACAACTGGGGTCCACAGCAGAAAAGGGAAAACAAAAACCCTTGTACAAAAGGAGGCAGGAAAGGTGTAGAAGATGGGGTCATAAAGGGAGGGGAGCTGAACCCAGGCAGAATAGCAGATACAAAATGAAGTGAGCTGATTCCACTTTTTGGAAATGTTCCTTTTCATCAAAATCTCTAAAAGTTTCTTGGTTTCCCTGACTTCTTTCAAGGCTCAAGTAAAATCATACCTTCTACAAGAGTCCTTAATTCTTGCTAACATCTTTCCTTTGAGATTATCTCTAAATCATCTTGTATATAATTTGTTTATACATGGTTGTTTACATGTTATCTTCCTCAGGAGACTGTCAGTTCCTAGAGGGAAGGGACTATTTTTGCCTTTCTCTGTATTCCTGATATCTAGCATGAAGTCAGTGTCAGGCACGTAGTAGGTGCTTAATAAAGAAGATTGACCTGATTATCAACTCACAGTGTGGTTGTGAGCAATAGCCACATTAAAAACTTTTTGGAATCCTAGTTTTCTCATTTGGTCTAGATAATATCTGAAGTCCAGAAAGCAAGGCAAAAGCAAAGAATCACTTTGTTTTTAGCTCAAGGTTCCAGGTTCAAATATCTTGGGGATACCACCTTATACCGATCAAATTGAAGATTGCTAAAAGTGACTAAAAACAATGGTGGACAGATCTTAGGCAAACAGCCAATACCAAGGGAATTGTGATTTGGTACTATATTTTTTGCAAGAAGTCTGGTCCTTTATTGCTTCAGTGCAGCTTAGTGGAGAGAGCACCAATCTAGGATTTGAAAAAAGTTATGGTTAAGTCTCTTGTTCACACTGGTTGTCATTGGGCATTTAAACTTCCAGTGCCCCAAGAAACCAAAGCTATACACTACTGAGATGGGTCCCATTTCCTAAACCAACAACATCATTATCATTGATCCAGAACCAACTTCTGAAAAATTAAAATTGAAATTAAGAAGTTATAAAATAATAAGAACTATAAAGTTGTTCAAACCACTTGGTCCTGTGATCTCACTACTAAGATCTGGAGGATTTTAATGAAAGTAAAAAAGATCTATTTGTGCAAAAAGAGGCATAGCCACCTTATTCTGAATAGGAAGAAAACAAAACAAAACTAAGAGCATGCTAAATGCCCATTGACTGGGGAATGATTGGATCCACAGGATACGTCATGGAGTATTGCCACTTACGTGACAATATAAAGAGTAATAAATATAGATAAAAACTTTAGGAACTGATGGAAAAATGAAGAAAGCAAGATCAGAACAATAAAAACCTTGACTGAAAAAAATTAGCAACAGTAACAAAACCTGGAAAAATCACACAAAAGGAAAAGATCAGGAGACATGAAAATAAAAAGAAATTTTCAAGATTATTCAGTTAAAATTAATATACACTTTTTAAACAAATTGTAAATAAGTTGGAACTTACGGTTTGATGGGAGGCAGTGTGGCCAGAGTCCTGAGTTTTCTAATCAGAGGACCTGGCTTCCGATCCCAACTCTGTCCCTTACTACATTTGGGCAAGCTCCTTCACTTAAGAATCAGTCTCCTTGTCTTCCAATGATCTCTCAGCTGTCTTCCAACTCTACATCGACAATCTAAGTATGTAAATCTTTATACTGCTCATTTTTGTTGATTATTAGAGTTAGAATTAAATTAAAATAAAATAGAATTCTCATGAAGCTAAAGGACAGCATCTGAGCCTGGCACTGAAGGGTTAACACAAAAGCCTATGACACCTGTAAACTCACAGCCAGACAGAGCTTTGTTAGCTTTTGTTTTGACAGCTGCCAACCACTCCGGCTTGCCTGCCGGACCCATCCTACCTTGCCTGCCTCTCTAAAATTAAAGGGCCTGCTGATCAAACTTCCTCATTGCTGAGATGCTCTGGTGGGGCCATCTCCTTTGGGGCAGCCTAGACTGAGGTGCAAATGCCTTTTTGGGGTGTGTCTGTGTGCAGGGTCAGCCCCCTAACCCTCTCACCAATTCTAATTCTTTTTATTTTTTTTTCCTGAGGCAACTGGGGTTGAGTGACTTGTCCAGGGTCACACAGCCAAGAAGTGTTGAACATCGAAGGTTGGATTTGAACTCAGATCCTCCTGACTTCAGGGCTGGTACTCTATCTCACCAATTTTAATTCTAATCTGATACAATGCTTGGGGATTGTCCCCTTTAGCAAACAACGGCATGGGCTGGTAGGAAAGCACATGTTCTGACTTTTCAAATAGTCTGTAAGTTCCTTGGAAGTCTCATAATTCTTTGGGTCCCACACCCTTCAGCCCAGTGGTTTACCCATGCCAGACACTTAGTATACTGAAAATAGCATTTTTTTTCCTATTGGGGCAAATAAAGTTAAATGGATCTTTAACTGAGTTGGGGATGGAGGAGAAGGATGGGTATGGTGGTCTGCAGAGATCCAGGGACACTAAGAGGCCACTAAGGTCTATGTGGAGGCCGGGCAAGAGTTTATCTGCTATGCAGCCAGTGGGAAAAAAGGAGCTTCAGGTAACTTCCTATTTTAACTAATTCTGGTTAACTAGGTGCTAAGTTCAGTTGTTTTTACCTGCTGGAGGTAGCAGAGGCCTTTACATTCTGAAGACTGGGTTTAAATCTCCTATCTTTTTACTCTAATTATGACTGAGCTGCAATAAAGTTTTGTTGACTGACTAATTCCAAGGCCACTCAGTAGCTAGGAGTCAATCTCTAGAGACTAGAATAAACCAGAATCCTCATTCTTGCTGTGTCCTTTCCCCTAAAGTGCTTTGCAACCTCTAGGAAACTAATACGCATTACAAAAATGATCTTCTAAAACAGGTACTAATTTGATTCTAGAATATATATACACCTTAAAAGGCACCTAAGGATAGACAAAGAAGGCCTCCTGTGCAGGCCAGGGCTAGGATATGAGCTACTACCCACTGATTCCCCCTAATTAATATTTCTAAGAAACATAGATCATACACATACTAATAGGCATAGAGACCTGACTTATGGCTCATCACAGGGTGCCAGAGGCATCTCTGGGTCTTTTCAACAGGCCGGCACCAATCTATTACAATGCTCCTTTCTCTCCAATTTAGTAAAATGGGGATCATTGGATAGAAAAGACATCATCAGGCAGCTTCAATAAACAAAGCAGGGCTTAAGAGTTCACAAAATACAAATAAGATTGTTTCAGCCAACAGATAATGTCTGGCCAACTTTACCATGTGGTACAGTGAATCTGGAAGATGAAGGGCTTTAAATAGAATTTCATTACAATCCGCTTGAAGAGGGAGCCCAACTTGTACTGGAAAGGTCTCAAAAGCACAGAGCTTGTTAATTTAATAGATCTCCTTGGCTCTGTATGAATAGTTACTGTTGGCTACTTTGAATCTCCTCTTCATCATGGATAGAGCAGGGAAGTCCAAGTCAAGGGATTTGGGTTCAAAACCTGTCTCAGATACTAACTTTATGATCCTGGACAAATTGCTTTACTTTCTCAAAGCCTCTGTTTCCTCATCTATGAAATGGCTTAGAGAGTTACCATGAAGAAAGCACTTATCAAGATTTAAAACTCTAGGTACGGATGAGTTTTTTTGTTTGTTTTTTGGAGATTAAATTCTTTTTATATTGTCTAGGCTGGAAGTACATCAGGGACTCATTTATGGACCTGATCCCCCTGCTAATCAGCATAGACGTTCTGACCTGCTCTGTTTTGATCTGGGTCAATTTGCCTCTTATTGGGTAGCCTGGTTCTTCCACCCTGAGGACTCACCATATTGTGTATCAGACTTAGGCCACCCAAATTGCTTTGCTCACCGTCACTCAGAACTTGTGAGCTCAAGTCATCCACCAACCTCTTGCAGCAGGGATTACAGATGGCTACCACCATATCTACCTCTAGTCTTTATTTACCCTTGGATTATTTTGCCCTTTCTGGGCAGCTGATGCACAAACAAAATTTAGAATGAAGTTAAGACTGAAAATATGGTTGTCTTTTATCAGGGCTGCAGAGAGTACAGAAAAGTGTCAGCTGGCAATGGTCGAGCTTTGTGGTTGTTTGGCCAGACTGTAGACTTACGGAGATGACATGTATATGACTATATAAGTACCATCTATCATCATCTGCATTTTCATTCTCATCAAAACAAAAAACATGCACACCCAGAGGCTTTTTACTGCAACAGTGAACTGGGAAACAGGCAAGAGCATGAGAAAATACATAAATGTACCAAAGCAAGAGCCTAACAGCCTTGGGAGGAGCAATGGTGCTCCATGGGTTGTCTTCATGCTCAACCTAGAAAGGTGACCATCGTAAGACTGCATCCCTAAGGGACCTTGGAAGCCATCTTGTCTGAGACTGGAGGACCAAAGACATAGAGCAACAGGGCCATTAGAGGCCATTCAGTCCACCCCTCTCGTTGCAGAGATGAGGAAACTGGGGTCTAAAGTGAATTGTCTAAAGTCATAAAGGAAGCAAAAGGTAGAGGTAGGATTTAAACTCTGATTTTTCTGACCCTAAATGCATCACACTAATCCAGGCTCTTTATGGTACAGATGAAAGGCTTAGGGACTTAACCAAAGTTACATATGCAGGTAATTAAGTGACAGATCTGAGAACTCAGACCCTCAAAAGCCAGAATTCTTTCCACTTTTAAAGAGTGGCTCTTGCTTCTGGTAGGAAGAATTTCCCCAAGCTTCACTAAAATCCCAATACTCTACTAGCTCCTCTGAGTGGGTGGACAGGGAGAATCTGCAAGGCAGATGAGAGGTCCCCAGATCCCTAGTGTGTGACCTTTGTCCCTCTGGAAGGAAGGGGAACGCAGTTTTTCCGGCAGGGGGGAATTAGGACATTGTCCTTGTGACAGAAATGCTGAAAGGTCCTAAAGTCTCTCCCTGACAGCAGAAGTGCTGGAGTATAAGTTCATAAAAAGGTTAGACAAGGAAGTGGTGATGGTAAACCACAGCATGGAAAACAGGAGAAAGAAATAAGAGAAGGAGCATAATGATTGAAAATGCAAGTCTGTTGTTAGTATCTTCATGGGAAAAGGCGACACAATCAAATGGGGGATTTTTCTTTTTGATTTGTTTGATGGTAGGAAAAAAAAATCTGTAAATCTGTATATTAGATAAATAACGTTTTATAATTTAAACAACAACAAAAGAAAAACATTGAAATTCTGGAATAAGTACAGAAGTGTGTGATAAATGCACATTTGAAAAAACATGCGGCTGTTCTGCCTCCCAACAAGGGCTGTCGTCCTGCCTGGAGAGGCACAGCATTTAGTCCAGCAAAGGTCACCATTGCACAGAATATTTTTGGAACCTCATTTAGAGCTGGCAGCATGTTCTTTTGAATACTCTCCTTGGGAGCAAGTCTGTAGTCACTGAAAATGGACTTATGATTTAGGGAACAGCCAAAATCATGGGGAGCCAGACCAATTGAATGAGGGTAGTTGTAACGAGGTGAGATTTCTTGTGTAACTAGAGGCTGCCTTGAAGACAATTCCAAAAAAGGAACTCCAAAAATTTATTGAGTAATAATAGCATCACCTCAGTTACTTAATGACTTTCTCCTCCTCCAACTAACACCTCGATGTGAATGAATTTCAAAGGTAAGCATCTTAAGGCCCCACTTCCCTCCTGAGAGCCAGACTGAACTTTTCAACCACTAAACCATCACTTTCCCCAAATACTGTTCCTCTCCTAGATTGCCCTGTTTCTAATTCTACCCATCACCTCATCACTCAAACTAGAGACATTTGAGTCCTTCCTCTCATTTCCTTCAAGATTCAGCCTTTAGGAAAGCTAAGGTTTCCAGTCTCTGGAAAGTAGAATCAAGGAGAGAGGGTGGCCAACCTTCCCTCATCAACTGTGTCTGCATTTGGGATACTTGCCCCAGGAACATTGTATGGAACTTGTCCTGGGCCCAATAATACCTAGTTATGGTTCTATTGATCATATTATAAATAGTCATATTTGGCACAGATCCCCAGAAACCATGGAGAGGGGCCATGTGTGCCTACCATCGTAGCAATATTGCCATTTTCTCCAATTCATGGTGGCCCCTACAAAAGAAAGAATGAAAAAGGGAATTGTGGGGTCAGCAAAGGGTAGACTCCCTGGTGGGACCAACTCATTCATTCAGCTCTCTGTGAGGGCAAGTTAGGGAAAAGCATGACATAGCTAAAATCACCTTAATTTAGAGTCACGAGATGTAGGTTCAAATATTGGCTCCAAGATGTAATAGCTAGAAAACTGGGGCTGAATCGAATGAACTCTCTAAATTGTTTCTTCATATATAGAAGGAGAATAATATACTACCTCCTTCATAAGGTTGTTGGAAGTAGATGGGGTAAGAGTTTAGGGGAGAGGTTAATGAAGAAAACTTAAAGCACAATAAAAATGTAAATTATGATTAAATAATGCTAAACACGAAAGCCCCAGCTAGAATGAGACCACCTTGGTGGAGTTCTGGAATGTGTTCATGATGCCAAACCCTAACCTTGAATTTCTAAAGGGCCAAGGGAAAAGGAGTATGAGCCTTAAAGGGTGGAGAAATGAAAACATCTCCTACACAGTATTTCATTTTCCACTGCCATGCTTTGCCTCAACTACCCCACATGCACAGAATATATTCTCTCCTTACCTCTGCTTCATAAAAGTCCATCCTCCTTTAAAACACAGCTCAAGAGTCTTTTGGATAGAACCTTTCCTAAATCTCCCCATCTGATACTACTTTGTATATAATTTGTATTTATTTACTTTATAGTTATCCTGTAGCTATTTTTGTACAAAGTGTCCCAAAAGTCTTGATGTCATTTAAATAGCTTAAAACTACACTGCAGTTTTTGGGGATATTCTATATGTGATTGTTTTCCCATTAGAGTATAATTTCCTTTTGAAAAGAGGGTTGTCTCATCATTTATACTAGTACCTAGGACCCTAGAATAATTATATTCCATTTGATGCACTGATTGGTAAAGTGTAGAGAAGATTTGTAGGTTAAATATTTTGGAGGAGATGATATTAAAGGAAGTCTAGCCTATTTGCCACCTTAAACCACTGAGTGTTCTCACAGATGCAATGCCGGTATTTTTAAGCAGACATTTGGATAATTATTATTCCTTCCTGGCTCCAGGTTAAATATAAACTAGTTGTGATAAAGACAGAAAGAGATGAGAGGAGCTCCTCTGAGGCCCGACCCAGGTTGACTCCTTAAGTTATAAAGCTTCTGTCCCTCCTTATGTGACTTCCAGAGAATTATCTTTGTGATTACCTGGCTTTGCCCACCTGACATTGGGATTTGAAATTTAGATAGTCACAAAAGTTCAAGAAGACAGTTATTACTCCAGTAGAGTTACTCTTGATCCTTTTATTATGCACACAGAGTTCAAGTTGCCTATATTTTGGAAGATAAATTTAGTTCCTCTTGGCTCTCCTAGGAAAGATGGGCTCAAATATTCAGAGGTCACTTGCATATTCTAGCAAGATCTTTGACTCCCACAATCCCCTACAGTCTTCCATACATAACCTTGAAAATATAGGTGAGATGAGTAAAGAGAGCAAAAGCTGAGTTTCTAGCTGATGGTGACTTAAATTTATCAAAATGATTTAGATTTCTTTGTCATTCTGAATCTTTCCTAAATAGCTATCCACTCTCTGAATGTCATTGCCTTCATCTTTTCAGCATTCCAACTTGAGCTCACCTTACTATTAGTTCTCTCCACCGTCTTCATCTTAATGTATGATATTCCAAAAGCAATTCCTTACTCCAACAACTGTAGAAAATTCCCATTTTCACGAACTACATGCATCCCTTGCTTAAAAAAAAATTCACTTTGAACTGAAGGAATGGATTCAAAAGAGAAACCTTTAGATTTATATAATTTAGTTGATTTGTGTTGCCCCTTTCTACTTGTTCTCAGATCCCTCTTGCTCCTCAGATAATAACAGCTAGCCTTTATGTAGCTCTATGAGGTTTAACAACATTTTTCTTTTATAGCATCTCATTTGTTCCATATGAAACTTTAGTGAAGTGCTATTATATCAACCCCCTTTTAATAAACGAGAAAACTGAGGCACAGGAAGGATCAGATATTTGCACAGAATCAGACAGCTCATTAGGATCTTTAGTGAGATTCAAAAACCTAAGTATTTCTGACTCCAAATTCATCAAGATGCAGTAGAAAGGTCTTAGGAGTCAGAGCTGAATCAGAGGAATGGTTCAGATCTGGCATCTGAGGGCTCTTTGCCTGTGTGACTCTGGGCAAGTTAGTCAAACTTCCTGAACCTCAGTTTTCTCATCTGTAAAATTGAGAAATTGGACTAAAGAGGCTCTGATGTTCCTACTGCCTCAAGAACGGTAAGTCTATGATCTCCAATGGAAAGTCTCTGTGTCAAATCTTAAATTACCTAACAGTAATCAGTTATTAACCACCTTAAAGACAAAACAACTATTTTTACAAGCCGACGGCTTCAAATAAGGATAGCAGCAATCAACCAATTAAATGAACAGATCATTAAATGACAGCAGAATAGTCCATTCAGAAGCATCTTGACTGAAGGACAGAGTGCTGAATTTGATTCAGCAATCAAATCCCCCTCTGAACATTTAGCTACATGACTCTAGTAAGCTCACCTACTCTGTTGGAGACCAAACATTAGCTAGTTGTGGGGCAATTACATGACCCAGCAGATGCTGGAATGGGCCTCCTGAATGATGAGGTTTAGTACCTTTTCATTCTTAGCTTTTTCCTCCCAAGGATATAATAATAAACTGCACACACCTGCCTGGGCAAAGAGGAGGTATTAAGATGATTGACCAAAAGTAATAAGGATGAAAAAAAGTTGGAGCTGTTAGAAGACAATATGAAACAGATGAAAAAAAAAGTAGTGAAATTGCTGAAATTAGAAAGCGTTATTAGAAAACTTTATCTCCAGGGCAGCGAGGGGCATAGTTAATAGAATCTTGGGCCTTTTTAAATCCCGTCTCAGACACTTACTAGCTAGATGACGTATTTCTCTCCACCTTAGTTGCCTCATCTGTAAAATGGGCTAAAAATGATAAATCACTTTAATATCTTTGCCAAGACAAACCCAAAATGGGGTTGTGAAGAGTCAGACATGACTGAATGACTCAACAACAGTCAAAACCTCCAGGAGGTCAAACAGAGAATCACATCACAAATCACAAAGCCTCTAGGAGGGAAGCTCAGCCACCTCACCACAAACTGAACAAGAGAACTCTCTACCACAAATGGTCATCATCCAGCTTTCTCTTGAAGATCTTCAGTAAGGAGAGCTACAAGTCTGCAGTTGGAAGTCCTCACTGCTAAACCAGGGGAGCTTTTCCTCCCCTAACATCTAAATAGATCTCTTTTAAATTATTTCCAGTGTTTCTGGTAATGGCCTCAGTTTCCACTTCTGGTATGTTCAGGTTTTTTTTTTTTTAAACATAATACTAGATAATATATGAAAAGTGCTTTAAAAGATCTGCAAAGTACTTTGCATCCATCATTGCATTTGAGTCTCAGAACAATCTTGTGATATAGGTTCTATGATGATTACCATTTTACAGATGAGGAAAGTATGGGAAAAGTAAAGTGACTTGCCCAACATCACACAGCTAAAAATTGTCTAAGGGAGGATTCAAACTCAGAACTTTGGGGCTCCAAGTCCAACAACCAAGTCACCTAGTTGTCAAGATGATGAATATATATATTTATATTAACAACTTTGTTTTTTCAAAATACATGCAAAGAGAATTTTCAACATTCATCCTTGCAAAACTTTGTGTTCCCAGATTTTTCTCCCTCCTTTCCCTAGACAGCAAGTAATCTAGAATAAGTTAAATATGCACAATTCTTCAAAACATATTTCCACATTTATCCTGCTGCTCAAGAAAAATCAGATCAAAAGGGGAAAAAATGAGAAAGAAAAACACTAGCAACAAAACAACAACAAAAAGGGGCAAAAATATTATGTTGTGATTCACATTCAGTCCCCATAGTTTCTTTCTGGCCGCAATTTAGAATTGGCCTGAATCATCTTGCTGTTAAAAAGAGCTAAGAGCTAAGTCCATTAGAATTGATCATCACATAGTCTTGTGGTTGTAGACAATGTTCTCTTGGTTCTAATGCACTTCACTTAGCATCAGTTCATCTGAGTCTCTCCAAGCCAATCATCCTGCTGATCAATATTTTTATAATAGTTTTTCTTATTTTTTAAAATACATGCAAAGATAGCTTTCAACATTCATCCTTGCAAAACCTTGTGTTCCATATATTTTTCCCTCCCCATCTCTCCCATTCTCTAGACAGCAAGTAATCTAATAAAGGTCAAACATGTGCAATTCTTCTAAACATATTTCCACATTTATCATGCTGCACAAGAAAAAATGAATATATATTGTTAACGTAATTTTATCACAATTAAACACCAAAAAGGGAAAATCTTGATATTTTAGAGTTGAGAACAGTATTTTGAGATCATCCACTTTAACATCTTGTTGCAACAAAAGAGGATTGATTTAACAGCCATTTACTCTGTATAGAACACAACTATACTTGTGTGCTACTTTATTAAGTGAGATTTTTTTGCTTTTCTATCAAAGTTTCCTATGTTCATCTTCTTGTTATTTAAACTAACCAGAAGTACCCCTGTCAAAAGCAATGGTCACTTTAGTCTCATCAGCTGGTTTAGACCTTTTCTTTCTTGGTTCCTATCTCCCGGTATTTGTGTCTAACAGTGGCCTCCGTTCAATGAAAGAGTAACTAAGGGAAAGATTAATTTTTTACTTGAATTTGGCTTTTGAAAGAAACAAATTGTGACCTAAGCTCCAGCTGGATTGGATGCTCTTACTGAAGCCCTCCTGTGGAGTCTTTGAAAGAAGTCTTTGGCTCAGGTGAATGTCTCCATTAAGATATGTAATTTCATGACTAAGGGAATTCTTTGCACTGTTTCTTATCATAGTCTGGACCATGAGTGGCTTAATATAGCCTATTGTTTCAAAAGGATCCCGCCCGGCTCAATCATCAGCTCTAAACACAGCTAGAGAAGGCAATGACAAGATTCCCTTGATGCATCAAATAAAATGATTATTGAATCCATGCTCAAAGTGCCTCAAAAAAGGAAATTTTGGTTTATACACAGCAACTAAATAAACATATGGCACCACAAAGGTAATAGGTTTCCTTCTAAACCCTTACCTCCTCAATTATACCTGTTTTGCTTGACAGCAACATCATTCATCCGGTCACTCAGATATGGAATCCTGTTTCATCCTAAACTTTTCCTCCCTGCCTCCTCTCCAGTCCTTCTATAATATCCAAATTGTAGCTAAGTGTTATTGATTGACTTTTACAATATTTCTCTCATAGATCTCATTCTTTCTACTCACACTGGCTCTACTTATAAAACCAAGACCTATTAACACCCACCACCATTGGATACTTCTAATTGGATGATCTAGGGGTAACATAAACAAACATCTCCAAAAGAGGATTCCCCCCCTCCTCCCCAGCCCTCTATTCTTCCTAACTTTCCCTCCCTTTTCTTTAGAGGGTCCCATTGGGTCCCTACTCATACCCCTTCCTCTCTCCACCCCACCTCCACATAAAATCAGTTGCCAAGCCCAGTCAATTCCATCTCCAAAACATCTACTACATAACCCCCCCCCCCCGTTTTCTCCAGCTTCAATGGCTTCCAAATACCTCTAAAATAAAAATGTCTGACATTTAAAGATCCACACATCTGGTTCTAGCTCACTTTTTTAGACTGAATTTTAGCCATCAGCACCATTCACATAATTTTTTTTTTAAAGTCATTTTTCAGTCCTGTCTGATTTTTTGGGATTCCTCTTGTGGTTTTCTTGGCAAAGACACTGGAGTGGTTGGCCATTTCCTTCTTCAGTTCATTTTACAGATGAGGAAATTGAGGCAAATAGGGTTAAATAACTTTCCCAAAGTCACTCAACTAGTAGATGTCTGAGCCAAATCTGAACTCAGGTCCTATTGATTTCAGGTGTGGCACTTTTATCACCTATTCCACCTAGCTGTTCCTTTCTTGATAGATTTTTGCTAAAATAAAATGTTTCCCATGCAACATTGTGACACAATGTTGCATGGGAAAAATTTTATTTTAACTTATTTAACTTATTCTAGATTACTTGCTGTCTAGGGAAAGGAGGGAGAAAAAAAGCATGCCTCCATGCTTTTGCATAGTGACTCCCTCCTCAGTTTCACCCTTTTATAGTGTCCCAAGTTTCTCTTTACTTGCTTCATCTGTAAAATGGGCTATATTGGTACGTCTCCCCAGAAACCGCTTTGCACACACATTTATTTGTTTACATTCCTGCTGTTTTCTTCTAATAAAATGTGTACTCTTGGAGGAGTTGGGATGGTTCTATTTCTATTTTCAAATCTCAGGGCCTAGCACAATGCTTGGCACATAGACACACAATGAATTCTTGTTACATAAATGAAAGGATGACTTCAATAGCCTACTAACTGATCTCTCTACATACAATCCAGGAGCTCTCACCTTGTATCCCTTTAGGCAGGCATATATTATTATGGTCAAGTCTATGGACTCATTATCATTTTAAATCATTTTTAAACATACAGCATTACAAAAGAAATCAGTACATGAGGATGCAGTTATAAAAATATTTCAAATAACAAGTTCCTGGCCTGAGGTTAATGACACTTTTTTTCTCCACTTCCTCTATCACACAGTGGGGCTCTATCTACCGTGCTACCCAGCTGCCCCAGTTAAATAAATTCTGGTTGATTGGATGGCTGGTGTTGAATTGACCATTAATATCTTTAGGGCTTAGAATCTAAAATCCAAGCTAAAAATATTCAGCCAGGGAATACAAATCCCAGAGAGATAATTCTTGGAAAAGTTTCATCATAAGAGACTTGGAGAGTATCTGTACTCTTACATCAGTCTTACCCAAAGAATTACTGAACCATATAGATACCTTTTATTTTTACCTGACAAAAGACTGCAATGATGTCATATCGGTGTCTGGTTTTTAATGACCTACATCACTCAGAGAAAATTTCTCTGATGTTTAAAAAATAAAAAGTTCATCTTTTAAATCCAATTCACCAAATATCCAAGAGCTTCTACTCGGGTTGAAAAGGCACATCCCTTGTCCCCAAATGACTTGCAGTGTATTATCTGATGTACCATGCATACAAATAACTCTAACAACACCAGCTTACAAACATCAGATCTACATTTGCAGAATATCATGTAGACATTATTTCATTTGATGCAAAGAACAACTGAATAAAATCTTAATCTATGAAGATTATATTAGAAACATTTTACAAATTAGGAAACTGTGGTTGGAAATGATTACATAAATAACCCATAGTCACAGGGCTGGGAGGCAAAGGGACAGGAGGGAGGCAATGATACTAAATGAGCTTTGCAATCTTTTTTATAAATGGGACTGTTATAATTTATGTTGCTTCATAGACTCTTATTTATTCTCTGTTCTGTCAACCTAGAGAAATCTATCTTGTCCTCCTTCTTGATTGTGACCAACTGCTGGCCCCTTCATGAAGCCCTTCCTGATTCCCCAAATCTCTTCTTTCCCCCTCTAACAAAGTTCCCTACCTCCCTCTTTTATACTAAGGTTACTTGTGTACAGCTCATTTTCTTAGTTATGAGCTCCTAGAAAGAAGCATCCTACATGATGCTTTATTCCTCACTGTATCTTCTATACTATCTAACTTAATTACTTGTACTTTTAAAATTCATAATGCTACATACATCATGTCAAAACACAGCAATAATATGGGTGAGACAAGGTTTTGCAAAGGTGAATGTTGAAAGAACATCTTTGCATGTATTTGGAAAAAGAAAATAGTACAAAAAGAAAAAAAATAATATAGATGGGAGAATTTTTTAACTAGAAAGGACCTCAAAAATTAGGTAGCCTATCTAATATATTCATTTTATATGTTTGAAGAAAGTTGGATTCAGAGAGGTTCAGTGACTTAATATCACACAGGCAGTGACTAAACCAAAACTAGATCCCAATTCTTTGGAATATTTGTTCATTGATTTCAGCTATAACACAATGAATCCAAGGAGCTAAAGAGAAAACCAACCTGTTTACAACAAAAAAGATCCCTATGATAAGAGTTACTTCAAATACCTTGTTAAAATGGAGTAGAGGTACCTTTAACTATGGAGGAGGGAGGTGCTCAGTTCTCTACTCTCTATCCTTTTTTCTGCTTGGGTAAAACAATGCTCTCTCACACACTTGTTTTTCTACTCTTTTTCTTTCAGTATTTTTCTTCTCTGCCAAAGCTTCTTGTTGTCACTCATGATTTCAGCATTTCACATCTTACAAATAAAATAGTATCTTTCATATTTTTCCTGCCATTGGAACTGGTTAAGAGACTGTATTCCCTGCTTAACTTACTTTGCCTTCTTAATTCCTAAAGTACTAGAAATGATTATATGATTAAAACCATAATACATAGCACACGTGCCTCGAAAGGAGTCTGGGATGAGTGAAATATCTGCTATTAAAGAAATTCTTGAGATAAAAATCAAACGAATTTCCAAGACCCATTTCCAGGTCTTTTTTTTAATACATGTAAACTATTTTGGTATTTTTGAGAACCTTAACTAAAATAAATTACGAGGAACTAAAATTAAAATGCAAACAAATGAGTATAAATATTATTGATCACATATAATGATACTGAGATACTGTATTTCAAACCCCAACCTTTTAAATCTGTAACTTGTAAACTTATCACTGTATCACACTACACAACAGAGAAACTGGACAAAAATGAAAATGAATTTTGTATAGTCATTTTACTCTTTAAGAATTAAAGCTACTTACTTTTATTCATGGAATCACCTGCATAGCTAATGCTGAAAAAAACAACATTGGTACTACTCCCACTTACGCAGTTCCTTTGTTTGCTGAGTTCATCTAAATCCTTAATTCCACACTTGGATATTTTAGACAGCCTTCTTCATCGTAAAGAAAGAGGGAAGAAAAAACTCCACAAGCTCAAGAGCAAAGCTCCTAAAATACAGGCCGGCTTGAACATTCCCAATCAGAAAAAGCCAATTTGTTTCCTTTAATCACCTATGCCAAGTTGCCCCAGGAATATGCGGAAAGTCAGGCTCCCCATGATAAGTATTTCTCCACCCCTTAGAAATTAGTCACTGAATAACCTCAGACCTACATCCAACCGCAGGCTATTTCACATGTGACTCAGTCCCTCAACAATTGCTTTCATGGAATAGTGTGTATATGTGTGTAGTGTGTGTGTATGGCACATGCGCACACACACTCACACACACACACACACACACACACACACACACACCAGGAACATCTCAGGTCATTTAGACAACAGAAAATGAAAGACAAGAGGTTCATAGATTAAAAAACAAAACAAGCCAAACCACAAGAAAGCTCAAAATATTAATTTCCCAAGAAGAGGAAATTTCAAACAGTTTCTATTTCAGGTAAGCATATCGTTAACACAGAGCCCAGGAAAGCGCCCAACTCCTATTCTTTCGCCAAACTTTTGAAGTTCTTCTATTGGCAGCAGGATGAAATATGAAACGCTCTCCTCTTCTTACAACACCTGAACTGAACAGGATGGAGATAGAGGAGGCTGTCTACTAATTAACTAACATTTTAAAAAAAGTTGAACTTTGGGCAGCAGTCATAAATCAATCCTGCCCAATACTACATAGGCAATTAAAATCATTCTATTAAACAAATGTGAGTTCTGTGAGAGGCAGAGAAAGGGGAAAGGGATACCAAATATATGTTTAGAAAGAACAACAAAAAAAATTAAAAAGAGTACCAGCAAGCTAAAGGAGTTGGAATGGGAAAAAAAAAAAAAAAAAAAACCTATTGCAGCGGCTGTGGAAGCTGGTAGACAACCTTTGACAACGCAACTATTATTTTCTAGGTGAGCAGGGCACAAAGAGGTATGTGTTAAAAACAGGCAATTACTTGTGTGATACTTTGGCTGAAGGATGGGTATTACTCTGAAACTAAAGGTGGAGAGAAGAAAGGAAGCAATTCGTTAGCTCAGAGAGAGTCCTACTTTAATCACCTCTCAATTTTGTCTCCGGCTCCCTCTTTCCCTCTGTCTTCAGGGACTGAGCAGAGTAGAAAGCTGTCCCAGTAGGTATTGAATGCAAGATGCACCATGACTCATTTGGCTCAGGATTCCTTTGGCAGTTTGCCACACCCAGCCACCATGCTTTGGGTAGCTGGTCCATTTTTGAAATGGTTTTTTATACTTTTGGAGGTTATTCTTGCTGACCAAAAGAATTCCATGACGTCTCTCAAAAAGAAAAAAAAAAAACCCAATAACAATCAAACTAAAAAAAAATAAAAAATAAATAAAAAACCAAACCAGAAACCAGAAAACTTCCAGCATTTCAGAGAGGGGGGAAAAAGACTGTTTACCCTCAACAAAATTCCCTGTGGTTATTAAGGATAGGGGGAAAAGGAGCACATTACATTGCCATACTCCAGAGACCTCTTATTAGAAGCAATATTTTGACAAAGTGGTCTTAACCGATGCTGAATGAAAGAGTACAAGACAAAGAAGGTGTCTTTTGGATCTAACCATTAACGGGCTGGTTATTTTTTATGCACAAACTTTGCCACTGAGGCTCATGGGTAAATATTTGGCAATTTTAATCTCTGATCAAAAATGTGCTCCCCAGGAATGAGGGATGTCTGCTGAATCAGACATCACTTATTTAAAATGACCGATGGGGCCTGTTCTCTGATGAACCACTCTCTATCCTGGCAAAATGGAAATCTGGGGAAACTGAAGATTCTGGTTTATACCACTGGGGCTTTCTAACAAGTGGAGTATGCCTTCTGGTGATGGCCTTTGCTTACTGAGTGTCCATTTGCTGCATTAGCTACATACAATGAAGATGTATGGAAATCCCGTATCTTGTCAAAATGCAAACATTTAATGATATGATCCAACCCAGACCCATCTGATCCAATAAATATTTATTAAGGATCTATGTATGACATATATTGTGTTTAACTTATACTTTAACATATTTAACATGTATCGGTCAATCTGCCATCTGGGGGAAAGGGTGGGGGGAAGGAGGGGAAAAATTGGAACAAAAGATTTGGCAATTGTCAATGCTGAAAAATTACCCATGCACATATCTTGTAAATAAAGAAACTATCATAAATAAATAAAAATAAAATCTCAAAAAAAAAAAAAAAAAAAAAAAAAAGGATCTATGTATGAGTCACTGTTTTCAATGACAACATAAATCCCACAACAGTTTTAGTCCTCAAGGAATTTAACTTTTATTTCCACCATACAACATGTAATTAAATATAAGTAGGAGAGTCTTGATATCCAAGGCCAATTGGTCCTGGAAAAAAGTCTTTTTAAGTGAATCCACTGAAAAGGAAGATTAACATTTTATTGATAGTAGTAGAAACAAAAGATTTACTTGGAACTTAACTTAAAAAATGGAAGTATAATTATATAAATAATATTATTTGATATTTTGGCATATAATTGTATTTAATATTAGCTATGTTATCTGAGCAAGTCACTCAATCACTATGTGCCTCAGTTTCCCATCTGCAAAATAGGATAACTGATAACACTTATCTCATTGGATTATCATATCAAATGCGATAACAAAGAGATCTGCAAACATTAAGATACTATATAAATGCTAGGTGTTATTAATGTTAATTACATGTAATTCTTAGGATAAATAAAGACTGTATCATGTTGATTTTGCAGGGAAGATAATTTTTCTAACAAAATGCTCTTTATTTCAAGTTGACCTTCAGTTTAGTCAACAAAGAGGGCCATTTGGCATTAATATTTGAAGGCTTCATCAATTTTTCCAATGGTCTCTCTTACTTCTTTTTTCCCGCCCTGAGGCAATTAGAGCTAAGTGACTTGCCCAGGGTCACACAGCCAAGAAGTGTTAAGTGTCTGAGATCAGATTTTAATTCAGGTCCTACTGACTTCAGGACTGTTGTTCTGTCCACTGTACCACCTAGAGGCCTCTCTCTTAACTCTTTGATATTCAAAGCATTCTCTTTTTGAGGAGTCTACCAATAATTAGTGTGACACTAACACAGTCTTTGACAAGATGGGCTACAACAGTTGGGGATGGACACTAGGGTCAAATGGGAAAGAATCTCTGAGGAGCAACAAATTCTATACTTGACCAGCTAATTAGATAATAAAATAATAATAATTAATAATTTCCATGTTGGTTAATAAACTCATAATACTTAGTAAGTTCCATGTTATGAAATCATAAATTCCATATTATATTTTTAATATATTATTTCATTGGTATTTCATCTGAGTTCAAGTTGTTATCTTGATCTGAGTTGAGTATATGATCCTAGGCAAGTCTCTTAACTTTTTAGAAAGGAATCTAAGGTCTGGATTGATTCAAATAATAAATGATGAGGACTGAGATAAAGAATATTTGGATGACAAGGACCTCTTCTGTAAATAGGAATATTAACAACTGATAAGGATCAGGAAATTCTAGACTGCACATGACCTTAGTTTAAGGCAGGGAAGGGATTCTAAAAAAAAGTCGGGGGGGGGGTGAGAAGTAGAGATGTAAGTCTGGGGATACTTTCTGGACAAAATCTTGGAGGCAGTAGATGAAATAGTGAATTCAAAGTGCAGCAAAATAATTAATAGTCCTGCTTTGTAAACTGTAAGTGAGCTTCTGATGGCCCAGTACATTTCTGATAATTCCCCCCCCCTCCATTCTATTTCATTTTCAGGGACAAATTATCTTTTGCTCCTCAAGTATACAGAGGGCCCTTGCCTCATTCATGGCTGTAAATGTTGCCCCAATCTCAGAGCAGGAAGAGTAATTTCCTTTCTAATACTACAGAGCTCACCTAAGAGAGATGAGTTCATTCTTCTAGAGCATTAGCTAATGCACTAGAAGAGGTAATCTTATGATCAATCTCTAGTTGCCCTGGAACAGCTCATTCACCTCACCTGAGCGAAAACTCACTCCCAAGAGAACAGTTAATTTGTGCTAGCTCATCACACCCAAATCTGGCCCACCAATACACCAATACACCAATACACCAGCCTCCTGTTTAATTACTTTCCTAGAACCCTTTAAGTCTGGTCTATTTTGCTGTACTATAACCATCTTTTAATTACTCACAATTCTCATTAGTGTAGAAAGTACCCTACTGAATTCTTCTTCTTCTTTTTTTTTTCTTAAGCAAACTGACTACAGAAACAAAGCTTGGGCTATTTGTTGTTTCTAAATTAGTGTTAATGAAGGAGTAAGGTTACAATTGCACATTCAACATTAACATACACTGATGACCTCTGACAACCAAATTAACTTCAACAGCCCAAGAGATTTATTCAAATGATCCTTCTTTTCTATTAATTCCTTTCTTAGTTAAAGAGAAGAAAAAAGTCACCTATGCTAGGGAAAAGTCTAAAACTCACTTTTAAAAGCAAGAAGTTATTTAGAACTATGTTCTGATGAAAAATGGTCAATTTCATGATATTTTCACTGGAAAAGTTTTCAGATGTTATTTTGGTTTTTTAAAGGTTTTTTTTTTTATTATTTTTTTTGTAATTGAAAGCTGGGAGGTTTTCCACATTGACTTCATCATAAATAAAATGTCTCCTGGACACGGACAGGCCAATTAAAAAAAATCCCACAACAAAACACATACACAAATCCCATGAAAGAAGGGCTCTGTCAATGCTCTTAGTGCCACATCAAAGGTAAAGTTTACTTCTCTAGTTATTTTGCCTCTGAGACCTTTGTTGCCCCCTCTAGTGCCATTCTTTATTGACAAAGACTAGGTACCACTCATGATTAAAGGATTCCCTGTGAATACCAGGGAAAGCACTCAAAAGAAATAAATCATCTGACTAGCCCAACACTCAAGAACTTTGGTGTGCTGCTGGATAGGGAAACAAAATGTTTGTCCCTCAGTAAAATTCACTTGCCTTTACGATCACTGGTTATGATAGGTTAGGTCATTGATAATTCCTTAAGTTCCAACTTGGGAGATGCAATTTTCAAGAGAATGAAACAACAAACATCTAGGGGAAAATTTTAATCATTTATTTAATTTTATTTATTTATTTTTATAATTTATATTTAATATTTTATAATTTATTTAATTAATTTAATCATTTAATCATAAATTTCAATAATTTTCACTAATTTTCTTTTATATATGTAGTCCAATATAGACAAACAGATTCTGCATATAATTTTTCTTTTGTATCACCTAATGGAACTTACTCTGGTCACTATTTTTTACTTTCAAATATAAAACACAACCTTAATTTAGCTGAGAGGAGGGAGTTACTTTTCATAGAATGACTCCCTCTGCGAGCAATTGGGTCAGTGGTTTGCAGACCATCCCAGTAGCAATCAAAGACACCAAACAAGGTACTGCAAAAATATGGAAGAAATGGATCATCCCTAGTTGAATTTCCATGCTACATTTTCCCCAATTACTTTGGATAACCAAGAGTTGATCATCTAAAATAGCACAGGGATTTTATTCTGTGCTTTTAGCACAATGCCTGGCCCATTTAACAAATGCTGACTAACTCACCTGAATAGTGAATTAAAGATGTCTTATCTAGAATTTATTGCTGTTTTATTATGGATAAGAATCATATAAGATAGAAGTTGTGGATAGTTGTGGATCCCTAAAAGTGGGCAATGATAGAGCATAGAAAAAATGAGATATAAACGTATCAAGTTAATCCAAGAAGCACTTATTAGGTTCCTACTATATATGCTCATCATTGTGCTAGACGCTGTCAGCCTGGATAAGCTCTAGACTCAGGGAGCTTATGTTTTATGGCAACATCACAGTAAAAACAAAGAGAAAATGTAGGTTGAAAGTAAATGTTCATCAACAAAGAAAGTGAGAAGTAACGGAAACACGGCAAAAAGTATGACTGATGGTTATATTGAGGAGTTGGGCCAGAGGCAGGGAGAGACATTTCATTACAAACTCCTTCTCTACCTCACCTGTTCATGTGGCCAGCAGCTTTGTTTCAAAGCTTCACTCTAATTTCCTTCCTTTTCAGCCTATGCTTCCTGGATCTCTGGCTTAAATTTCCCATTTTTATATCTCTCTTCTTGTACATAACCTTTCTGCCACTGGGACTTGGCCCATAAAGCCTTCTGGGTAGCAGGGCTGTAGCACAACCCTGAGCTAAATCATAATATGTCATAATTAAGGAGTATGATGGAGTGTCAGACTCGGGATTGGGAAGATTCGAGATCTGAAAAGGTAAGTTTTACAGAAAGGCGGAAGCCAGAGCTCTCAAACCTGGGAACCCAGTGACAAAGCCTAATATTTTAGACTCAATGGAAAATTTCTGAGGACATTTTAGATGTGCTTATCTCTGTGTCTTCATTGTCTTAGTCCTCTATCCAAAGTCTTCTTAATGAGCTGAGTAGTTGATTTCCTACAAATGATAATCTGTTATAAATAGTTTAACAATGAAGTGGACATCTGCATATAAATGTTCTGCTTTAGCATCTCTGATAAGAATCTCTTTTTGACTTATCCAAGCATAAGGGTAGGGAAGTTGGATGCTTGCCACCATGATTTCTGGCTTACTGTGTGTGATATGTGACTGGAGGCAAGATTCTCAGCCTCAGTTTCCTCATTTGTAAAAGGAGGTTAATAATGACATCTATTTAACTGGATAGTTGTGAGGATCAAACAAGGTTTGTTTACATATATGCATATACATATATTTTGCTTTTCAAACTTTAAAGGTCTCTATAAATATTAGTTGTTATCATTTTTGTTATCACTGTTATTACAAAAATACACACATATCTGAAAGGGGTAGAAAGTAATAATCACCCAAAGAAGGATTTATTAATTGAGAGATGAAATATACAGTAATAACCAAGTTTAATGTCTAAGGTTATTTTAGCAAAATCTCATTTAAAAAAATGTTTTGTAAATGACATTTAGAGACAAGTTATTAGTACAGGGAACTACCAAGTTTCCCAGTTGTATAATAGAATCCTATATTTTGTAAGAATAATTACTATCATATTAATAAATACTTGTTGCCTTGTCTTGATATGATAGTAAAAAAAAAAAAAATCTGAAAGATAAAAGCCATACATTTCACAGAAGTGAATTTCTCTAAGAGATACAAGTGAAAAAGTATAAGTAAACAAGTTCCATTTAAACCTTCTTCTCAACTCCAGAATGGATATACTCCTCAACCCTTAGCAACAAGCTCCCTTCACAACCAAGAAATCCCCCTGGTAACCTGGTTAGGTGTGTAAAGTATGAGAACAAAAAGAATTCCCACCTGGAAGTTGGAGAGCAGATGTCAGCTGTGATATAATTATAGATGTTTCTAAGTGAGGATGTGGTACTTTCCCAGCTCTCATTAGCAGTAGAGATGCACAAAACTTTCCAAGCTTATAAACTAGATGAGCATGTCCTAACAAAACTAATGTTTTCTTTGGATTTGTATGGAGACTTGGCAAAGAAACCCCAAATATCATTTAATTCTGCTTCCCTGTGTATTGTCTATTAAATGTTCAATCAGTAATTACTTATTAAGTGCAAGGTTCTAGACTAGGCCCTGTACAGTTATACAAAATTCTGTAAAAGAAAGATTTCTGCCTTCAAGGCACTTATACTACAACTGGAGAGATGCGACATACACACACACACACACACACACAATTTTAAATCACAAAAGCTATTAAATCAGAGAGTAAATGGTAAGCAACATAGAAATATATTATGGAATTCATAAGAGAGAAAAAAAATCACTTCTAGTTGAAGTGGTCAGAGATTTAAAATGGATCTTGGTAGATAAGAAGAAAAGGTATATACTGCAGATAAAGGGAAGGTCATGAACAAAGGGAAGAATAATGGGAAATTATTTTTAGGCCCTTTGGGGGAATGGTAAACAGGCTGACTAGAATGTAGCCTTTCCACTGAGAAGTAGTAAATGATACATTTCAAATCACTGATACCATATATGTCACCACAAGAGCAGAAGTCAAAATGCTTTTGAATTTCCATAATGACTTTAGATACATTTTGAGTGAGAAGGGGACTAGATTTATCCTTGTGATGGCAAATAGATGAAAAGAGACAACAAACTCAATAGACATCTACTACTATATGTCAGACAGGGTATTAAGCAATAAGGATGCATAGATAAAAATGAAATGTTATCTCCCCTTAAGTAGCTTACATGCTACCAAGAGAGCTTCCATTCTACTGGAATGCATGAGAATCCTAAACAATTCTTGGCAGTACTTTCTCCAGTACAGATGCATGTCACCATATTTATAGGCTTCCAACCAAAGCACCTTAAATTCTATGAAATGTGAGAAATATTTTATATTCAAGTGTAAAAGGTAAATATAGAAATAGGATTTTCGTTTGATGCTCTAAAAAGGGAGGGAAGTGACTACCAAATCACTGAAGGCCACTATCTTCTCCAATCTAAACTCAGGTCCAAAGCTATCTGAAAGGGGTCATCTGTAGAACAGAAAATTATTGAGTGTTGTAAAAGACACAAGAGAAGGCTAAACTAGAATCAAACTTGTTAACTTTATCTACAAATGAAAAACAACAACAAGGCCCCTAAAATGTCCACAAACCCCACAGGAATGCTCCATTTCAAAGAAATACTTTCATGTTTTCAGTTCAAATATCAGACTAGTCAGCCACCTTAGGAAATCTGAGATGGTCAAACCCACCCGTTCTCCTTATTTGGATGAAGAACAGGCTCAAATGCAACAAATTTGGGATTTGTGACTGCACTGAGGATAACGTGGCACGGATTGTACATGGAGCTTTCCAAGGCAATGCCCTATAGAGGAAGCAGGGAGGATTTGAGTCAATAAATTTTATTTCCTTTCCCTTTTCCTCTGCAAAAATATAACCATGGCATTGCCAGAAAAAACCTGGAATTTTCATCCAAATTAACGGCCTCCAAAAGAGGTGAAGAACTGTATTCCTGAAACACAACTCACACTGAAGAAAGCTGACAGTGGCTAACAAGATAGGTGACAATAACTGGGAGAGCTCTCCCATCCTTTCCCCACCACGATTTGGGAGTCAGGATATCTGTGTTCAAAACCTGGCTCTGTCATATATTTCTTGTTTAACTTCAAATCTAGTCATTTCATTTGTCTGCATTCCAATTTCCTCTTTTTTAACACAAGGTGTGTGTGTGTTTGTGTGTGTATGTATGTGTGTGTGTGCTGGAGGGAGGGAGGGTTAAACTAGATAATTTCTAAGGTTCTTTCCAGCTTGAACTTTATGATTTTAAGAACCAAAATCGTGATTGGACACTCAAGCTAAACTGAAAAAAGAGAAAAGACCTCAAAAATTCTCAACCCTGAGACCCCAGTGACAAAGCTTAGCATTTTAAGACTAAATAAAGTTTTGGGGAGGGACATTTTAAATGTGCTTATCTTTGTGTAGTGAGGGAAATAAGGACAAATGTTTTCTATTTGACTTTATCTTCTTTTCCAATGTTTTCTTAAATAAGCTGAATAGTAGATTTTTCTACAAATGACAATCTGCTATTAAACAGTTTAACAACAAAATGGGCACCTGCATATAAATGTACTGCTTTAACATATCTGGTAAGAATCTCTTCTAGATTTAACAAAACATAGAATGGGGAAGTTGGATGGGGCTACCAGGATTTCTGACTTTTATCTTCTAGGACTGCTTCACTGGGTAGGCTTAGAAGCTTCAGAAATGCTGCTTAATTGAAAGATTCTCATTGCTTTGTCTTCTTATTCACTTTTCCAGAGCCCAGTCCTGGAGAATAAAATCCCTGCATCTAAGAAAAACTGCATGCCCATTCCTGTCATTGTTAGAAATATCACAGAAATAAAATGGAAGCTATAAAAATGCATGCAATTGTCTAAATTAGGATAAAATCTCTCCAGTCTCAAAGATCATACCTCAAAATGATGGTCCTTTTCCCAATAGTTGGAGGTGGACTAGTTCAGAAAGTCTATTCCAATAAGATTGGAAAAGGAAGAATTTGAAAAGTAACAGGTGACAACCATTAACTTCAGATCTTTCACTAAATCATCATCTCATGGAAGGAAGTCTCCAAACTCAAGTCCTCCCACATTCAATGCACAGTGCAACCCAGGTCAACTTCCACAATGGAAATCTATTATTCTTTTTACTAATAGTGTTAAATGGCAGCTTAATGGCACATGGGATTGAGGGCAGGACCTGGGGTCTGAAAGACCCATCTTCCTGAATTCAAAGATGGCTTCAGACACTTAGTAGCTGTGTGACTGTGGGAAAGTCACTTAATCCTGTTTGCCTCAATTTCCTTATATGTAAAAAAAGCTAAAAAGGGAAATGGCAAACCACTGCAGTATTTTTGCCTAAAAAGTCCTAATGGGGTCCAAAAGTGTTAGACATGACTGAAAATGACTGAACACACACACACACACACACACACACACAACTAATACTGGGGGATTAAATATAAAAGTGAGACAGTCCCTGCCTTCAAAGACCTTACATTTTAAATGAGAAATAGCATATATTATAGAGGAGTGATGGTTAGGGTAGGGGATTTTGGTCTAAGTAATTAAACATAAACTGGATAACTGAAGCAACAATGGCAGTGTAACACTTCATTGCAATAATTAGCTCATTCTAAGCCTATGGGGCAATACAATGGCTCTAAGGTTCACTTGGCTCCTTCCTCTTTGGCTTTAGGGAGTTTATTTTAGATGAAAAGTTCAAAGTTCAGCCACCACTGTTCCAAGTCTACAGTTAGAAAAATTCCTAATGTCTAAGTAAAGGTTGGGCTTTCTGCCTAATCACACATTTATATTAATCTCTAGTCAATTCCTGGCCTCTGTGGTTAAGACAAAATTCAGTTTACTAGACACATTTGGTTAACAGAACAACAGATTATACTATACTATAACAATGCAGCACAGTGTAACTGAGCATCCTATCCTAGCCTAGCCTAAATTATATTACAGCATATGCTGGGCATATGAATATTCAATGAATACTTATCGACTTGACATAGAGCTTCAGGATAGGGATATTGGGGAAAAAGCAAACCTTTTCTTGGGGACTTTTCTCCGCTTGGACCTTCCTAGCAGAGATGCTTGTAGACCTAATGGCAGTGCTCACCATTTCCCCTCTCTTTCCAGCTTTTTGCTCCTTTCTTGCTCCAGTCTCTTGAATGCAGATGCAGATCAGAATCTCATCTCCCTTTCCCCATCTGAGATTAGCTTTTCATTTTTATAAAACTGCTTAGTGAGTGACTGTCTCTCACACAATGACTTTGATTCAGTGCACAGGCCCTATTAGCACTCAGTTATAACTGCCTTTTTTGATCAAAAATAGTGCTCATCTGGTCAAGGCATCTGGCCAAGACCAGCTAATTGGGGTATCACTTTTGTATTACTATTGATTTAATTACTATGCCCGAAGCAAAAGGTGGGGGGGGGGGAGGGGGCACATATAATGACAGGACATTTCAGAAGACAGACAGGATGGGAAATGAAGTAGCTGGGATCAGCTGTGCACTAGATAAGTTTGCACTCGTTCACTCGCCAATCAAAACACCTTAACCCCAGGGCTGGAGTTCAAAAGTGAGTAAATTAAACTTCCTGAAAGACTAGAGGCATATTTTTCTGGAAGTCTGGTCCAATAAATACTATTCTATTTGAGAAAATGGGCAACAGCAGAGCCAGTGGTAAGATGGTTAGAAAAGATTAGCTGAATAGGATGTGAAGGTGATCAAACAGAAAGAAACCATTATTTTCATTAGAATTGGATTGCTATCAAAGAGAAACTTTCAGAGTCAAAACCCAAAGATACTCTCTTGGATGCTTCAGTAAGAAGAGTCACTGTTTTCCAAAAAGCACCAAAAAGCAGGGAACCCAGGTTCAAAAATCAAAACAATCAAAACTTCTTTCTCCTTATCTACCTCGCCCCATTATCACTGGAATCATAGGTATTTTTTTTTTTTTTTTAACATTTGCTCTTCTTTCCTAATAATATTTTCACTTCTCTGGGAGGTAAAACTGAAGGAATTTAAGTGATATTTGAAAGACTATGGAAGATGGGAAAGGTATTAGGGTATCAGATAAAGACACATTTCAAACCAATTTTCCCCAAAAAAGTTTATAAGGCAATGAACTTGACATTGATTTCTATAAAAATTCTAGATGAAATCCTTAAAGGAACAGTTGATGATCATCAGAAAGGGAAGCCACAATTATAAAGAGCTAGCACAGTTTCATTAAGAACAAGTCATGTTAGAGAAATCTGAATTCGTTTTTTGACAGAGTTGATGTTGTTTACCTTTCATTTTCAAAGAGGAGCAGTGATATCAGGGTGATGTCTTGACTTGCACATAAATTGGCAGAACTGTGCAAAGTCATCAGCCTTACTCTCTCTTCCAGTCAATGAACCCAGTGGCAAGAAAAAATCCAAATAACTGGTGATGGCTTAGAAAGCAGTGGATGACCTTGGTGTCTGAAGTCTGACCAAGTTCTAAGCACTCTAAAATGCCTGCTTCAGTGTCTACATGGCTACTGGAACAAATTCTTCTCATTTGTCCATGGATAGGGTTATTAAATGAGTAGAAGTTATATCTATAACACACAAACACACACACACATACACACACACACACACACATCTTAGTAAAGCTTTTGAAAAAGTATATTCTTCTTATGGGAAAAGATGGAAAGACACAGACTAGATAAAAATATAATTATATGCAAAATGCAATTGGATGGCTGGACTCAAAGTGTCGTTAGTTGTTAATGGCTCAATGTCAACATGACAAGAGTTTTCCAGCAGAGGAACCCAGGGGAGTTGGGCTTGCCAGTAATTTGGATACAGTAATCAATGACATGACCAATAGATTTGCAGATGACACAAAATTGGGATAAATTAACACACTGGATGAAGGTCAGAATCCAAAAAGATTTTGATAGGCTAGAGCAGGGCTTTTTCCACATGATCCCTTTTATACTGAGAAATTTTTATATGACCTCGAGTATACAGGTATATAAAACAAGTACATAAATCAAACACTGATAATAAATCATAAAGAAATTCATTTTAAAACAATTCTTTGGCTTACATATATAATTTTATTATTTACTAAAGAAGAAAGCAACTTTGCATACTAATGGATATTTGTTTATTTTTACATAAATGATTAAATCTTGGAAAATTTGATATCTTTTACTGTTGCCAAATATTTTGTAACCCCCACATTCAGTCACATGACCCCACATGGGATTTTGACCCACAGTTTAAGAAGCTTTTGTCTAGAGCACTGAGATGAATCCAATAAGAAGAAATTCAGTAGAGACAAATCTAATGTCTTATAATTGGATACCAAAAAAATGAACTTCACAAGTTTAAGATAGAGGAAGATGGATGGATAAGAATTTATCTGAAAAAGAGTTTATCCAACTTTGTTGGAAGTTTTAGTGGACTGGAAGGTCAATATGAGCCAGTATTGTGACATGACAACCAAAGAATGTAATGTAATTTTGAGTTGTATTAAGAGAAACATAGCTTCCAAGAATAAGGAAAAGAATAGAAGAATAAGGCCGTGAGAGTCCCTCTGTACCCTAGTCTTGTGAAAACTCATCTGGAATGCTGGATTCAGTTTTGAATATTGCAATTTAAGGAGAACACAGATAAGCTAGAGATATCCATAAACAAGTCAGCCAATATGGTTAAAAAAAAAAAAAAAAAAAAAAAAAAAGTTCTGAGTGCATGCTATATGAGAATAAGTTGATAACCAAGCATGGGGATCCTGTAGGAAAGAAGACTTTATTTGCCTTCAATAATCTGAAAGACTACCTTGTGGAATAAGAGTGACATTTGTTATTTGCACCTGAAGGCATAACCAGAAACAACAGGTAGAAATCTCAAAGAGCCAAATATAAGCTTGTTGATAGGAAAAAACTTTCTAGCAATTAATGTTGCCTTTTTTTTTTTTTGATTTATCTATTTTATTGGAGTTCCCCTCCCCCCCTGCATAAAACCTATTCCTGGTTTTATTTATTTGTCCAATAGTTTTCTTACTTTTAATTTTATTAATCTCTCCTTTGATTTCCAATTTTGTGTCTTTGTTTTTTGTTTTGTTTTGTTTTTTTGCTTTTTATTTACAAAATATATGCATGGGTAATTTTTTAGCATTGACAATTGCAAAACCTTTTGTTCTAATTTTTGCCCTCCTAATCCCTACCTCCTCCCCCAGATGGCAAGTTGACCA
Organism: Sarcophilus harrisii; assembly: GCF_902635505.1. Taxonomy (NCBI): domain Eukaryota; kingdom Metazoa; phylum Chordata; class Mammalia; order Dasyuromorphia; family Dasyuridae; genus Sarcophilus; species Sarcophilus harrisii. Next base: position 229,780,396 of record NC_045430.1, read on the forward strand.
ATACATGTTAAATATGTTAAAGTATAAGTTAAATACAATATATGTATACATGTTTATACAGTTATTTTACTGTACAAAAAGAATTGGATTTTGAAATAATGTACAATTAACCTATGAAGAAAATCTAAAATGCAGGTGGACAAAATTAGAGGGATTGGGAATTCTATGAAGTGGTTCATACTATTTCCCAGACTTCTTTCACTGGGTGTAGCTGGTTCAGTTCATTACTGCCCTATTGGAACTGATTTGGATCATCTCATTGTTGAAGATGGCCAGGTCATCAGAATTGATCATCATATAGTATTATTGTTGAAGTATATAATGATCTCCTGGTCCTGCTCATTTCACTCAGGATCAATTCATGTAAGTCTCTTCAAGCCTTTTTGAAATCTTCCTGCTGGTCATTTCTTACCAAACAATGGTATTCCATAACATTCATATACAACAATTTATTCAGCCATTCTCTAATTGATGGGCATCTACTCAGTTTCCAGTTTCTAGCCACTACAAAGAGACCTGCAACAAACATTCTTGCACATATAGGTCCCTTTCCCTCCTTTAAGATCTCTTTGAGATATAAGCCCAGTAGTAACACTGCTGGATCAAAGGGTATGCACAGTTTGATAACTTTTTGAGCATAGTTCCAAACTGCTCTCCAAAATGGTTGAATCCATTCATAGTTCCACCAACAATGTATTAATGCCCCTGTTTTCCCACATCCCCTCCAACATTCATCATTATCTTTTCCTTCATCTTAACCAATCTGACAGGGTGTAGTGGTATCTCAGAGTTGTCTTAATTTGCATTTCTGATTAATAATGACTTGGAACATCTTTTCAAATGGCTAGAAATAGTTTCAATTTCTTCCTCTGAAAATTGTCTGTTCATATCCTTTGACCATTTATCAGTTGGAGAATGGCTTGATTTCTTATAAATTAGAGTCCATTCTCCATATATTTTGGAAACGAGGCCTTTATCAGAACCTTTGACTGTAAAAATGTTTTCCCAGTTTATTGTTTCCCTTCTAATCTTGTCTGCATTAGTTTTGTTTGTACAAAAACTTTTCAATTTGACATAATCAAAATTTTCTATTTGTGATCAATAATGATCTCTAATTCTTTGGTCATAAGTTCCTTCCTATTCCATAGGTCTAAGAGGTAAACTATCCTATGTTCTTCTAATTTATTTATGATCTCATTCTTTATATGCCTAGGTCATGAAACCTAAATGCCTAGTTTCTGCCATACTAATTTCCAATTTTCCCAATTAATGTTGTCTTAAAGTAAAATCACTACATTGAGAAATGTTGGGATAACTACTTGTTCAACATGTTGTACTGAGATTTCCTTTCTTATATGAGTTAGACTTGGTGGTTGGTGGTTGCAAAGGTCCCTTCTACCTCCCAAATTCTGTGCAGACCTAGTACGTAGACAATAACTGCATATTGAGTGCAGTGTTCCCCTGACATTTTTGTAAAGCTCTATTTGTGAATGTTGCCAAGTTCAAAGGACTTGATCATTTTGTTCTCCTTAAGTTCTATTCACAGAATATGACCAAGCAGAAACTTATTAGCATTTCAACCAAATTCCTTCAGAATGTTGCTACGAATAATAAAAATACGAAACATTTAAAAACAACATATTTCAGTATTAAACTGGTCAGATTAACATAATTATATCCTTAGGTTGCCAACAGAGGCACATTTCTTATTTCTATCAGAATGCCAGGGCCCTCCCAGATCGCAAGCTAATAGACTCCTTAGTCTAAATATATACAGTAAAATCTGTAGCAAATTTCTGCTGCAATAAGGTCTGAACCCTAGAGATAACTGGTGAGTAATCTGCTTCACAGTGAAGCAGCTTTTTTGTTTTGCTGCTAAACAGCTGCTAGGAAACATATTTTTAGATTTTTCTTTAAAAGGCAAACAAAAATACTGCCTACTTTATGAGTATATAACCAGAATTTTCCCTCTTTTCCTCCTTTCCTACTTAGGCCATCTGTCAAAGGGATCCAGCTAGTGCCTACCCTGAAAGTAAGAGCATGAATATTTCACTTCCTGATCTTTTCGGAGAGCCATATCTATTTGTTTTAAAGAAGGGCTTTGAAAAACACCATAGGGTGAAATCATGTGGTTGTTTATCATATCAGATGCCTGAAGTTTCTAAATTAGTCAAACCAACACTTTTGCACTCATATTAGGCATTTAAAAAATGTCTTTGGAGATTGAAAGAAGCCACTCCTATCCTGCCCCCCAGCAATTCCTGCCAGAGCAAATCCAAATCAGTAGAACCAGTTGAAATGATTAAAATCAGAACAAGGACAAGCAACGTCTTTGATTTCATGGAAGGAGGGAGAAAAAACAGCAACAGGTAGATCTGGTGTATTCAACGACTGAATTAAAACATATTTTCTACATTTGGAATACGGAATGAGTTATAGTATGAAAAGAAAAAGTGTTTTTTTTAATAACTCAAAATGTATCTTTCATATTCATGTTATTTTCTCATAAAAGACCTAATGATCAACTTTCAGTAATTATCAGTAGGAAAATAAAATTTATCAAAAGTCTCCCATGCTGTATATCAAGTTAAATAAATGTCTTTAGAAGTCTTTTTATCAAATTTTGTTTTTTCCCCAATATATAAACCAGAAAAAATGCACAATAATCAGGAACACACAGAAAGCTTGAATATTGCAAGAAAATTCATGAAACTAAAAGAAATATGAGTAATAGTCTAGGGGAAGAAAGACCCACATTGATGAGATCTCACATCCACTTAAGTAGTCAGTCAATAAACACAGAATACAATCTAACTCTTCCTCTCCCACTGACCACCCAGGAAGATTTTAAGGAATGTATAACTCAATAAAGACAGTTTGGTTCTTTGCTAAAAACAATTTTGGAAGAAGCTTCATGTAGATGTCTTATAAAAAGTTATTTGTCTTACTATAAAAAGGCAGATATTTTTCAAAATAGAATTATAATACCATAAATCTTAGCTAAGACAATATTGTTTTTATTCAAAGTACCTTTGTAATTTGTAGCAGCTGCTATTTCCCAGGTGACCTGATGGCCTATTGTTCTACAATAAAAATACTGGATAATCCAAACCTGGTTAATTCAAAACCCAATTTTTTTCCATGGGCTCATCCATTCCAATTAATAAAGTCTGGCTACACCATAACATCTCCATATTATTCCACAGTAAGATGATCAAAGAGATATATTCCCTTCTCTGAAGTGATAGGGAAACCTAACCATTTTTTTCCTTATTAGAACAGATGGAGATAAGAATTGTACTATATAATATTATCTAAATCAGACCCCCTCCCCACCCAAATACAACTCTATGTCTCAGATGTAAGTAATTAATAACACAAAGTACTATACCAGAAAGAATGCTGGGATTGGTGTCTAGAGTCAGGGATTCAAATTTTACCTCAAATAGAGTTGCTGGGGGAAAAAGTACTTTTTCAACATTAAGAAATTATTTAAATATACATATTTATTATATTCTCCACTATGCTACATAACTTGAGACAGCATTGAAGGGATAAGTGGTCAACAGATCTAGGTTAATAAAAAATAAAAAGCACTTACATAGTGATTCAAGTATGCTAAGTGTTTTATAAACATTTCATTTGATTTCCTTGAGAATCTTTAGGGAATGTGTGCTTTTATTATCCCCATTTTACAGATGAGAAAACAGAGGAAGAGAATAGTTAAGTGATTTATGCAGGGTCACACAAGGAAAATGGCTCCAACTGAGCAATTTGGAACTATGCCCAAAGAGTTATTAAACTGTGCATACCTTTTGACCCAGCAGTGTTTCTACTGGGCTTTTATCCCAAAGGGATCTTAAAGGAGGGAAAGGGACCCACATGTGTAAAAATGTTTGTGGCAGCTCTTTTTGTAGTGGCAAGAAACTGGAAAATGAATGAATGTCCATTAATTGGAGAATGGCTGAATAAATAGTGGCATATGAATGTTATGGAATATTATTGTTCATGTAAGTCTCTCCAGGCTTCTCTGAACTCTCCAGGCTTTTCTGAAAGATTTCAGAGAAGCCTGGAGGACTTACATGAACTGATGCTAAGTGAAATGAGTAGAACCAAGAGAACATTGTATACGGCAACAAGAAGATTATGTGATGATCAGTTCTGGTGGATGTGGCTCTTTTTAATTATGAGATGATTCAGACCAGTTCCAATGGTTTAATGGTGAAGAGACCATCTGCACCCAAGAGAGAGGCCTGCGGAGACTGAATATGGATCACAACATAGCATTTTTATTCTTTTTATTGTTATTTGCTTGCATTTTATTTCTTTCTCATTTTTTTTCTGGTTTGATTTGATTTTCATTATGCAGCAAGATAATTGTATAAATATGTATGCATATACTGGATTTAACATATATTTCTACCATGTTTAACAAATATTGGGCTACTTGCCATCGGGGAAAGTGTGGGGGAGGGGAGTATCGGAACACAAAGTTTTGCAAGGGCTAATGTTGCAGAATTACCCATGCAAATGTCTTGAAAAATAAAAAGCATTAATAAAAAATAAAAGTTATCTATAACAAAAAAAAAGAAAAAAAATGGTCCCAACCTTCAACATGAGATCAAAACGTTTCTGACTCCATTTCCAGTCCTGTGTTGTAGCTACTGGGTTAACTGGTATATCCTTAGCTAAACTACTATAAAGCTAAGCAGATTAAGCTACATCTGGGTGCTCCACAGTAAAAATAATAGATTGAACTGTCACAGAACTTAAGTGTTGGCAGGGATATCACCAATGATCTAGTCCAACCCCCAATGTAGCTCAGTATGAACCACCTGTATAAACATCCCACCAAAGCAGTCACCCCACTTTTGTTGAAAGATCTACAATAAGGGATCTACTACTAACTTGAGACAGCCCACATTACTTCAGTGTTACTCTAATTGTAAAGAAGTTTTTCCCTGCATTGAGCTTATATGAGACTCTTTGGAAATTTCCGCCCATTGCTCCTAAAGCTGATCACGTCAGCCAAGCAGAACAAGTTGAATTTCTGCCACACATCAGCCCTTTGAAAACTTGAAATTAGCTATCATCTCCTCACATCTTCTCTAACATAAATATTCCCAGTTCCTTCTATTGATTCAATTCTATTATAATTTTTTTTTTTCAATTATGTGGGATGGGAAGTGCGGGAAAAGCTTTAAATGTGGAATCACAGGACCCAAGTTAAAATACAAAGTCAGTCTCCGGCACTCCCTGTGGAATCTTGGCTATGTCATGATCTTTTTAGGTCTCAATTTCTTCATCTGCAAAATAAAAAGTATGGACTAGATGATCTCAAAGATGCTTTCTGGTTCTAGGTTTATGGTACCTAGATGGAGGAGGGGAAGGAGGGAGGGTGGAAGGGAGGAAAGGAGAAAGGGAGGAAGGGAGTGAGAAAGAAAAGAAGGAAGGAAGGAAGGAAGGGAAGGGAGGGAGGAAAATAAAAAAAATACTTATTAACTAGTAGGTCTGTGGCTTGACTGACTGTCACTCTTGGCAAAAGTGTGCCTTGAATAGGCTAGAAAAGTGGTTTCTAAACTCTTTGAAGTGGCAAGACCTTTGATTTTATATATTACAATAAAAACCTCTAGTTCAATCTTCTAAAATCATCTTTAATAAATAATAAAATTATCTTTGCCCATTTATTCTCACATTAGACAACAAAAGCTCCATTTCTATGTATATCTAGACTTCTACTACCTTAGGTGTAGAGAACACTTAGTGAGGAAACTCCCTCCTTCTGTCTGGAAAGATGAGCAGCTGATCTGCAAGTCTAAGAGAGGTATCTAGATTCCTGAAGAGTGAAATGACCTTCCTGTCATTTGTTAGAAGCTAATACTCTGACTATACCCTGACTATTGCCTCTCTGTTCTTTTCCTCACATGGCACATGTTGCTTCCCTCTCTGACCCCACAACAAATAGGTAGTTGAGTTTAATCAATTTTGTTTTCAGTCTAACAGTTTAAAGAGCCTACTGTGGAAGAAGGTAATTGCTATCAATAAATGTTTTATAATTGAGGACAGTTTTGGGTAGGATTAAACTTTCTGTAAGATGCAACAAGATTGGTTTCCCCAAGTAGCTCAGAAACCAGTACTTGAAGTGGGGATAGGGTTGGGTTTTTTTGGGTTTTTTTTCTGCTTCACTTTTTTCAATTCAATTAAACAGCTATTCATCAATAACACACAATAGCATTCTGTGAAAAAAAAAAACAAAAAACAAAACATGCTAGTTAGGTCTGGGAATGGAAACCAACAGTCCTTAGTATCAGGGAACTTTCAGCAGACTAGAAAAAATACAAGCTATAACATGTCCATGAGCATACCAGAAGGGATATAAAATGTAAGATGTACACAGGAACATTTAAAGACTTAAAGGAAAGACTAGTAAAGTATGGGTGGGTCCACTTTGGAGAGCTTATGAAAAGACAGAGACAAAGCTGCGATCTGTATTGTTGGAGGGATCACCCACACCACAGTTCTTCTGGAATGTACCATCTCCTCCAGCTGCCTGAGCTTCCTTTGAAGCTCAACATAAATGGCACTTGATTGATATTATTCATCTAACTTGCTCGGGTTCTTGCACCAATTTATTCCTTTGCTAACATTACATGTTTATAAGTTTCTTTTTTTTTTCCTCTGGTAGAAAGTAAGCTCCTAGAGGGCAGATATATATATATATATATATATATTTTTTTTTTTTGGGGGGGGTTGTTTCTTTGTATATCTGGAATTTAGCACAGAACCATGGTCCTTTTGGGGGAGGGGGATTTGGGGGGATGGGAAGTAAAATTGGGTCTACCAAATTCCCACAGGTTGGATACCCAGCAGTTATTCACCAGCCTGATCTCACTACTCACTGACATAGTGCACTTTGATCTTTCAGATCTGGACTGGTTCAGTCCTCCTTAGGCAGCTTGGTAAATGACTCAAGTCACATGGATCTGACCGTATTGGTTGTTGGACTTAGTGCAACTAAAGAGCAGCTAAAGTGAATCACTAACCTCAGTCTCCATTAGCTGACCACAGCCTTGCATTATAGGACCTTGTTACATAGTAGGTGCTTCCTACTCATTTAAGCAAGATACTTTCCTAATTCTATGGGTAAGGAAAGGAGAAGAGATTAGAGTTTAAAATTCAAAAAGACTTCAAAAATCCACAGGGACTGTTTTGGTAAGAGGGTAAGTTGCCTTGATCCTAGAGTCCCTATTTCTGGGTCTGTGATGAGCAGCTGTGTTCCTGGGTGATGTCGTTGGCAGTAATTACCTTCACATTCACAAATCACCAGGATGTTTATACTGATGAGTTGATGTCTCAATCTGGGGGGCAGGAGGATTGATGCTGGGAAAGGGTGAAGAGAAGAGGTCAGACATAGCAGTCACTGTAAGGCTAGGAAGGAGACAGAGTCAAATATCTGGATTACCTCACGAGAGAATCAACTTTACTATCTAAGGACCCCTACCCAGACCTCCTCTTCCCCATCTTGTAGCTCAGCCAGTAGCCTCCATGAGCTCTAATCTCTACTGAAGGCATGAGACTTTCTCTTCAAGTAGAAAAATAAATATTCTGCTTTTATCCCAAGAATACAAATTTTTATGGTGTGACACCACACAGAAAGAAGAAAACAATACTGTATCCAAGTCTCTGTAGGAAAGTGGAAAAAATCTCTGGGTGCAGGTGACAAAATACAAAACCCTCCAATCCCTCCACCAATTGGTTAGATTGCTACTTATTTCAGTGCGGGTCAGATTTAGTCAAGATTCTGGGCAGGGAATGTCTGATCATGGAACAGCAGACAGAACCCTGGATTTGGAATTAAATGAATGAGTTTCCCATCCTGCCATATATTCTGTGGCCTTGGGGTTAAGTCATGTCCCACTTTTGGGGGCTTCAGTTTTCTCATCTATAAAATGAGGGGATTGGGCTAGATGGTTTCTGTGGTTCATCCCAGCTCTCATTCTATGATTCTATGACATTAAATTATAAAAGCTTGAAAGTTTAAAAAAAAAAAAAAAAAGAAAAGGATTTTGCCAACTGTACAAAAATCAGTCAGTGCTAATGGCTCACATTTACAAATGAATGATTTTAAGTGTTCAAAGCTCTAGAAGGTAGGTAGAATAAGTATTCATATTTTAGAGATCAGAAAATGCACTTTGAGAAGGCATGACTTGTTGAAAGTCACACAGCTGGCAACACAGCCCAGATCTAGCTCTTGATTGTAATTCATCTAGAATATAGAAACTGGGGTTGGCAGCTGAGAGCAGAGCAAGTAGAAATGTCTTATTTTCTGTGACATCCCTGACGTATTTGATCTTGAGAGAATGGTTGTGTCCTTATGCCCTAAATGGAGATGATGAAACTTGCCTTAGGTTGTTCTCAGATAATCATCTGACAAATACTAAGATTAACAGAAAATGTCTCAAGCATTAAAAGCCAGGTACAGTTAAACAAACACACACACACACACACACACACACACACACACACACACACACACGGAGTGTGGAGTGAGAAAAAAAAAAAAGGTACATCAAGTACTAGCTCTCTAATAATGAAGATCAGCAACTTTTGTGTTACCTGTAGTCTTAAAAAGCTTCCTGGGGCTACTGAACAGGAAGGAAACAAATATTTAATAAGCATCTACTGTGAGCAAGGCATTGTGCTTGAGTTTTTGACAGATATTATATTTCATTTAACCCTCACCACATCTCTGGGAAGTAGGTGCTACATGATTGCCTTGCATTTCAAGAAAGTATGTGAGGCTGCATCTGAACTCAGGTCTTGTTGGCTCCTGGCCGGGCACTCTATCCATTGCCTTATCTGGCTTGAGCCCAGAGATTAGAGAGTATCTGAGCAGAAAATGCTCTTTCTAATAAAGCTAGGTAGGTAGCTACTGTACCATGCTGTCTCCCACCATTTAAGTTGTCTACGCACTAAAGGAGTCCCTTAAAAGACAACTCTCTCATTATGGTCCTTTTAAAAGAAATACTTCAATTCAGTAAATGTATACTTGTTTTAGGTTTACGGCAACCATATTTTCCAAACCAAAAACTGGAGCATGTGGTCTGACAAAGGATATTCCTTTAGCAACAACTTGTTAAAACATATACTTTTCTTTTCTTGAAATTGAGACACACGCCCACTGGAACCACAGGCAAGGCACTGTGCTGGGTTGATGATAAGTTACAAAAAACAGTGATTTAACCAATCCTAGCTTTAGCCCTGTCCCAACAATTACTGAAAATGAGCACGATTCCCACTTCTATGAAAAACAACGCAATAAGAGGTAATTAGAAACAGGGAAGCATTAGTTCTATCATGAGGATTAAGTGGACAATTTGTTTTCAAAACAAGATATGACTTAATTAAAAACTTTTCCATCAAACTAGCTTCTCTGAAAAAGTGAACTTTTTATTTCTTTATTAGAGTTTTGCTTTATTATTTATTTATTAGAGAAATAAATTCTCTAAATGAGTTTATTTGTTAGATTGGAATGGGGATCCCGATTTCACAAAAAACTACGGTCCTTCATTTCCCATGTGTCTTTATAGCCAGTAATAGATAGGTCGGTCTCTCATTAAAAACCTGGGAAACTGTCACAAAACTCATAGACCAACATAATGTTATCGACATTTTAACTCCTCCTAAGTCACAAGGTTAACAAGCAACTAGTTTACAGATCACGAAAAGCCTGTTACAATTTAGATAAATATCTTCAAAGGTTCAATCTCTAAAGAAATTTCCTTCTAAACTGCACTTAAAAGGTTTTTTTTTTTTTTTAAAAAAAAAGTACATTTAATTATTAATCTTTTAAAAGTTATGTTTTGCATTTTGATACAGAACACTTAAAAATCTACTCAGTCTAAGTATCTGATAAGCATCAAAGGTTTCTGAAGATCGTGAAAATAAAAGTTCTTACCTTACATCTTCTAGGAACCTTTTCTTCTTTGGAAAAACTTTCTAGACTCACAGAGAATCTGAAAGCGTCCAAACGCTTCCAGTTCAGCCCAGTCTTTGCATGGACTACATGCACAGCGTGGGTTTTTTTTTTTTTGGGGGGGGGGGGGTTTGGGCTGGGATTTTTTTTCCCCCCCCTTTTACAGAAGGAAGTCTTTAGTTAAAATAGGCGGTTTGAAGGAGCAGTAGCCGCTCTCGTTAAGCCTATTTCACGGACATTCGGGGCTTTGCTCCTGCTCCCAGAAAAGCTAAATCTGAGTAGGAAGGCATTTTCCCTGTCCCGGAAATCAGCCTAAGTAAAACCGATGCTGAGCTAACGAGAAATGTTTCTTCCATGTGTTCTGTCTGGCAGACGCTGCGAGCCCCAACGAGGAAACACGTGATGTTTATAAATACAATATGTCTTGTGTTGTCATAACCTCTCAATGACAAAAAAAAAGTATCGGGAGAAGGGAGCAACAGTGTAGCCTTGGGAGGCTGCACGTCAGCTGTGCGGAGAGGAGCTGTTTCCCTTTAAAAAAACAAAACAAAACAAAAACGAGGAGGTTTCCTAACTTCAGAGGTAGGATGTGTCCTAAGTGACCCTGCACCAACCACAGAATTAACACGTGTTTGCATCCCTAATGATCCCCATAAAAACAATCCTCTTCTCATTCCCAGGAGACACACCTTTGACTTGTAGGAAAAAGCTCCTCAGCATAAGAGGGAGATCATTTTGTTCATCATTTTCAAGTGATTTCAACAGTGTTAACTCGAACATATAATGAAATGCAGGCAGGGCTGTCAAACAGTCGAGAAATTAAAGAAGAAAATGCTTCAGACGTTCGCAATGATGTTATTGCCTCTACTATGGCAAAGCCTTCAATCTGCTCTGGCACGGGGCCAGCTGACTGAGGAGCCACTGGTGATTGGTGAAAATGGGCTAGTTAGAGGGAATGGAGGAAGTATAATGGGATAAAAAGAATCCTGGACACAAGGACTCTGGCTCCGGGTTTGAATTCTGCCTCCATTATTTCTTGGCTGTGTGACCCTGAAGTCATTTAACAAACTCTCAGTCTTAGTAAAATGAGGAAAATAAAAGTACTTAAAATAGAATGTGGGGCTTACTTCAAGCGTTATGTAAATGTATGCTTTTGTTACAGAACTAAGGCAAAAGGCTACCAGATTGTGACTGTACCTACTAATTTTCTACCACAAATCCCAAAGACTGGTCTGCTCAGCTCCCTTTCCAACGTTACTGCCCCATGCTACTAACCATGACGGTTTCTCTCCTTCCCTGGTCCTCAGTGAGAGAGAATTTGCACAGAGATACCTGGAAGTCTTTACTGTAACACTATTTTTCCTGTTAATGTAATTCAGGACCTACAACCTCATGTTTTGGGGGTTCTTAATTTGAGTCTAAGGGGCTATCCCTAAAGACTAATTTCTTCCTCACCCTAGTCTCCTCTTTAGAATATAATTCACATCTAGATTTCTCTGGTGGGCAAAGAGTACAACAAACTCCAACGTAATAATTAGTACGTAATAATTAGTATAGGGTACAGAATGACATCTGCATATCTATCCTAAGGCTATTCTTTTGATCACCTCTTATAGATCAAATACAAATCCTTCCCAGAGATTTAACCACTTCAAGGAGCTATGAATGGAGGGACAAGCCCCCAGGTGTAGGAGAGCCTTCAGCTCTCCCCACCAGATGTTAATGATCAGGTCACTACATCTCTTCACAACTTCCATTTCTCAGAGACTTAGGCCCCTGAAACCCCATTAAATTGATTAGGCCAGATCTTTAGTGAAACAAGGGGGGAAAGTACAAGTAGTTTCTCCTGGGTTCCCTGCCTTCTCTTTTATTCATTTATTTAGATCTTTTATAGGAAGATGAAATGATAGCTATGTGTTAAATCATGGACTTTGAAACATAAAGGACTGACGTTAGAGCCATCTGGTTGTTCTGTTGAGGAAAGGCACAAGCAAGGTTATTAAATTGTTGTTCAGTTAGTTTTTAGCTGTGTTCAATTCTTCATGACCCATTTGGGGTTTCCTTGGCAAAGATGCTGGAGTGGTAAAGGCAAAGAGTGGGGGAGGTGAGGGAGAGGGAGAGGAGATAGGAGGAGGGAGAGGAGAAAGCAAAAGGGAATGTGAAAGTAGTCCTTCTGACTACTAGTTATTTTCACTTGGATGGATGGAAGGCATAGATATACATAGATACACCTATATCTATGTCTATATCTTTCAACTACATATATACGTATATACATATATATATATATATATATATATATATATATATATATATATACACACACACAACCATGTACATATACATGTATATGTATATATATATATATGTATTTATTTCAGACATATAAATTGGCCATCTGTAATAATTGGCAGCATATAGAAAGTGAAGGTAGCAGAGCATTAGACAAGAAATAAAAAGTTCTGGGTTCTAATCCTCATCCTGCTGTTTTCAAGCTAGGGGACCTTAACTTCTCAGACAACAAGTCCCTTAACTTCCCAGAACCTGCTCCTTTATTTACAAAAATAAGGAAAACAATGCATTTCCAGAATAACTCACAGGCAGTGTGATGAGGGAAAAAAAGTGAAATAAATTCCAGGTTACCACACAAATATACAGTTTATAGTTATCATCATTATTCCTATCTTGTGCCCTAAGACCATGAGTAAGCTCTTCCAATTGGGACAGATAAGGGAACATTTCAAGGAGGAGTCGCCTTTAGGTCTGAGTCTTGAATGATAGATAGTGAGAATGTTAAAAGGCATTCACTCTAGACAAAGGAAGAAGAATGGGGAAAAGGCCTGCAGGTGAAAAAGATGGAGAAATCCAACTAGGTATTTCGAGAACTGGAAGACAGGAGGTCACACAAAGTGAAGGAGTTGGATTGTAAAAGGCTTTGAATGCCAAGCTAAGGAATTTGGACTTACATTTTTAATTGGTTAGCAAGAGGGAGTCATTAAAAAAAACCTTTGGAAGTGGAGAGTTCCATGATTTGAACTGTTTTATTTGTTAATGAACTGGAGGGGACAAGATTTGTGGGCAGGGAAAGCAATTAGAAAGACTTAACAGTCCAGGTGACAGGTAGAGAGGGTCCAAAATAGATTATACAGTTATTTCTAGAAAAAAGGGAGGTATGAGAGACAGGGGAAACAAGACTGTGTACACAATCAGATTGGTGTGGAGAAGATATCTGAAAGGGAGGAACAGCCAAGGATGATGTGGTAAATCACCTTAAATGCATTATTTCATTTGATCTTCACAACAAACCTTTACAATTTAGGACAATGAAGCTCAAAGATTTTAAGTAGTTTATCCCAATGGCTGGTGACATCTCTCTCTACACCACTATGTATTTGTTCTAGATTCATGTATCTGTGAAGCTCCTTGAGAACAGAAGTGCTTCATTGTTGTCTTGGTATCTCTAGTAGCTGGCACAAAAGAAATGCTTAATAAATGCTTATTGACTGATGATTGATGAATGGCCCAAGATACCACAGAGCTAATTAAGTATCCCATGTGGTATTCAAATATAGGTCTTCCCGACTCCAAGACTAGCTAGCATTCTCTCCATTACACGGCACTACCTTCTCTACTTAATCATAGTCATATAGAACAGTTAGACCTCAAAAGTTCTCATATTAAGATATTAAATGTACAAAAAAACAAGCATTTCCACCACCAAGTACATACTTTGTCTGTGCCCTGAGGCCTATAACCTCAAGGCTGATGGATTCATTCTGTGTTTCCCAAGTAATACTAGTATTTTCCAATGATTGCTCCAGAAGATGATACAGTTTGGACAGACATGCTAACATTTTTCTGTTAATGACATGAGATTTAATTTGATGCTGAAGGAATGTTTGAAGCCACCTCCATGATCCAGTTTTGTATCGCTCATCCTAGTCCTGGGCCTGTCCCAGACTATGCTTTCCACAGGGTGTAAGTTTATTTGTAAGAAGACTAAAACTGTGATGGGTTGTTTTTTTTGGTTTTGTTTTGTTTTTTTTGTTTGTTTGTTTTTTTGGTCACATTCTGCCAATAGAGACTGGTAAGTGAAGAAGCTCTAATGACATCAGGCTCATTACTCCAGCAAGTGACTCATAAGAACAGCCACAAGCAAATTCCTTCATTACCATGCTTTAGCAGAAAACAGAGGAAGGAGGACCCTGCTAACTCTTAACAACGGTTAGGCATTTTAGTTGAACTGTTTTATTGATCTACTACCTTTTAAATTCTTTCCTCAAGGAGCTCAATGACAAAAAAGGCTCCACATATACCAAAAATATTTATATTTTATAGCACTTTTTTGATAATAACAAATTGGATATAAAAGAAATGGAATATTACTGTAAAAAACAATGAGTCTTATGAATCCAGGGAAGCATGAGAAGACAAAAATGGGAAAAACATCAAAAAAGTCCAAACTGAAGGCTGTAAAATATGAGCAAGTTGGAACCCAAGAAGGGATATGAAAAATCATCTCAGAAATCTATATAGAGGTGGGGGAACATGAGTGATATTGTTCTTGAATGATTTTTCAATAGTGTTTGAGTATGTGACCCCATTTGGGATACTAGAATGATTTGTCATTTCTTTCCCCCAGCTCATTTTACAGGCAAACATAGTTAAGTGACTTTCCCAGGTTCATACAGCTAACAAGTGTCTAAGGCCAGATTTGAAGTTAGGGAGAATGAGGTTTCCTGATTCCAGGCCCATTACTCCATCCACTATTGCACCACCTAGCTGTTTTAGACCCCAGATTCAGAACAATGATACAACATCAGATCACTTCAATATGTTGTTTACTTTTGTTGTAAAAGGATGGCTTTCTGGGGGAGAAAAGGGATATGGGAAATTTAGATGATATAAAAACAAAAACAATTAATAAAATTATTTTGAAATAAATTCCTTTTTCAAAATTGGTAATGTTGGGCAATGTGATTAGAGATATTTCATTCTCTTATGATAGGGAGGGTCCTGTTTTCTAAGAATTCCAACCAGAATCGGTCCCTTTGATGAAGAGTAGGCATATCAGCATTTCAATATGAGTGAATTGAGTTTCCATTAGTTTTGAGGCTTAGTAGGGGTCATATTCCGGGATGATCTCATAGAACTGCGCAAGGTTAGAAAGGAAACAAAAGAGAGTTCATTTCCTTGTTTTCATTATTATACTTGGCTGATTCTGAAACTGGTAATTCCTTTGCTGAACCAGGATGCTAAACAAAATCCTGCCTTTTGGTTGTGACAGTGTGCAATTGGGATAGGAACACAATAGGATGAGCATTTGGGTTTTTCCCAACAAAGAGGTTAGTATTTAATCAGAATGGAGCCCACTCAAAACAAAGAGCCACAAGGGTCTCATTGAAAGGCACAATGTACCCAGAATCTCCAGCCCCAAAATCCTGTTTCATGATAATCAATCCTGTGCATATGGTTAATATTTGATTCTATATATGTTCCCTGCCAATCTTTATGTAGGTCTTACATCTGTTTGGGAGTTAAAACAGGTGTCCTTACCAGCCATTAACATGAATTTCAGAGTCTATTCTATGTCTCCTAAATAGGAATGGCTCTGAATCCCAGAAAAGGAACTCTAAGCACTGGGAAGGTCCATTTCCAAGAAGTAGAGATGGCAGATAGCAAAGAGACTTGTGAGAACTTAGCCTTCTAGAAACATCCCTGACAATGAAAATGGCAAGTTAATAAAGTGAGTTAATAACCCTACATCAATAGTGTTATACTCAAAGAAAAAGAAATCTCTTCTGGTACAAACTGTCTTCGAAAATCACAAATTAGCATCATCTACGTTGTATTGTATTTCTCTTCATTTTACATATTTCCCAATTTACATTTTAATTACATACTTCCTGGGAGTATTATTGGCTACATGTTTGATACATCTGGTTCACATAACATGTGAATCTTAAATTAAATAGAGGACACAGCTGCTTTCACATCACCTTGTTTTACATGTAAAGTATAAACACAGTAAACGTAATCCTAAACTTGTTGTAAGACCAGTGGCTGGGTGAGTAGAAGACACACTCCTCAAAATTATTAAGAAGTAAAACAAATCATAGGCTCAATTCCCATAATGTCATTGCTCATATTCTGCTCTTTGTGGTTACATTATATATTCTTCCTGGAGTTTCAGTGGAATCTGCTGGCTTCTCTTACATCCTGACCTAAATAGATATTCACTCTCAAGTAACAATTTTCTCATGGTAGGGAACTTCATTTCAGCTGTAGGGCAAGCGGCACAGTGCCTTCTAACTCACCTATAATAAAACCTTCTTATCGCTTATAGTTCCTCTGCTAAGTTCACTAGGTCAATTATCTCATTTTAAACAGAGCAAACTCCTACATCTGAGGGGCAAGAGTTTCTCCCCAGCACTTAGCCCAGTTCTTGGCTCATACTAAATGTTTAATAAATGCCTTACTCCAATGCCTCTTTGCACAGCCATGTGATTTACCCTAGGTCTCCTCCACCTTCAGTTTCCCTGTTCTTTTCCCTTCAAACCAACCCTAGAGGACTTCAGATTTCCCAAGACCCTTTTAAGGAAGTCCTCAATGAGGAAAATTCCTCTGTTGTGCTTCATTGGTAAGAGTGCCTGAAAAGAGGCTGATCTTCAGTGCCCTCCACCAAACCGTTATGCTTTGGAAAGTTAACATAATTTCGAATATCAGCTGTTTGAGGGCAGAGGCCATTTCTTTTATATTTCTACTTCCCAAGTTTAGCTGATGACAGGTGCAAAGTAAGGACTTAAAAAATGTTTTTTCATTACTTCATTCACTCAGGAAAATGCAACTGGATACATTAAAAGGTTTTACATGCATACTTAGTTCATTTTCTTTTGAATAAGGGGGGAAAAGAAGAACTGCCATCTTAGTAAGGTAAAGGAAAGCAAGAGAACCAAGAAGCTCTTAAGTTCTTTGCAAAATGGAGTTATGAGTCAGGGCATGAACTTCCTATTTAGATATAATTCAGAACATGTTGTGAATTATACAAATGCCAGTTACTCTGTTCTAAATCACACGGAAGTCAGAAAGCTGCTGTTCAGCTTCCTTAACAGTTTGCAACAAGATAGTGAATCACTCTAGTGGAAGAGCAGCAAGGAGGCTCCAATCGCCCTGGAGGGTGCATGAACATGCAAATAGTTTAAGACAGGAAGAAATTGACTTAACACACAAGAGAAGGAAAATTACAAATGGAATTCAGACACTTACCCTCATATCTCCATTCATAGTTTTGGGTGTGTGATTGAATGCATGTGCAGGATCCTTGTTGTAAACTTTAAGAAAGGATCTGTCCTGAATGTTCCTGGAATCAAAAACATCCATAACTATAGAAGATGAAAGAAGTTTTATTTTAGCCATCTTTTTTTCACCTGCCCTTAGGAATCAGGTAAAAGATATCCACCAATAATCCAATACTAGCTACGGCTGACCAGACCAAAAAAACCAAAAACCAAAATCCAAAAAAACCCAACTACCCCCGCAAAAAAAATGAAAAAAAAAAATCTTCTACTACAAAACATCAAAGGCAAAGAAAAATAGAGGGGGAAAAGGGTCAACTTTATCTCTCTTTCCCAAGGGTAATTATTCAGGCAGCCCGGATCTCCACCCATACATATCAGGTAGCACCTTAGAGATTCTGAGTGTGGCTTACTAACATTTTCAAAAACAATAAAGTTCTAATATTTACAGTAAGTTCAAAGGGATTCAGTTAATATTTAAATATTTAAGTGCTTTGCCCAAATGGCTCGTTTTTTTGCTTATCTAATGAATGCACACAAAAGAAAAATGGTTTGATTTTTTTTCTTTCCCAAGGAATTTCAGCAAACTAAGAAAGAACATTTGCCTGTAGTCTTAAAAAAAGGCCCGCAAGAACCAAAGTTGGGTAAGTAGTAGAAAGGGCTTTGAATTTAAAACTCACATATTTTAAAGATATGTTTTCCTTTCATCAGGGACTTTAGAATAGTGTTCTACATAAAAAAGAATGATTCTCATTGGCAAGTAATCAAAAGAGGCAATCTGGGACACTTACTGGTGCATATGTCCTAACATAGTCAGGCAACAATATTTGCCTTGTAATGCTCAGATGATGACGGTGATGATAAAAAAATAATAATAATAGCAATAATAGTCGACATTTACCTAGCACTTTGAGGTTTCCATTATCTTCCCTAAGTCTTACAACAGATTACTGATGAATCAGTATAGGTGAAGAATATTTTCTCCATTTTACTAATGAAAAAGCTGAAGCTCAGGGGAGAGGTTTCATGATTTGCCCATGATCAGTTAGCAAATGAGGATCAAAGGAGATTGAAACACAAGATAACCCGGCTTCAAGGCCATTGCTATTTTTATTACAGAGCATTTTGATAATTACCACGAAGAGTTCCTGGGTGGGAGTGGAATTCTACCATAGATACTTCCCTCCTCCCAGAATCCAGGACTGCTAACCTGTTGTGAGCTCCCCCCCCCCCAAAAAAAAAGCTATATACATGTTTACTCATTTTTTTTTTTAAAAATCAAACCATACATTAAAATAATTTTAGAAATTAGTAATCTGCATCATGTCCATCAAATTTCTTGGTCGCCCTTATCAGCAGAAAGAGTCTGCAGTCCAGAATGGCTCTAGGCTTTTTCTAAGATATGTATGACTCCCTTCAATTTCCCAGTAGGGATCTCGAGAGATTGTGAGCAGCAGGCTAAATTCTTTTACTCCAGGTGCATTCCACATTTAGTGGACTGATCTAAATCATTGGGATTATTGGTTTTGGTTTTCACTGAAGGGAAGGATTCTTGGACTAGTCTTGCTGTTTTCCTTTAAATATCCTCCATAATTAGTCCAAAGCAGTGTCTATAGCCTGAGCTTGCATTCTAGCTTTAGTTTTTAGGTAGATTATTAGAATGCATAGTAAAGAGGAAGAGGAGGGCCTGATGTGGATATTTTTTTAAGGTAGGTTAATAGCAACTTCAATATTAATGAAGCTAACTAAGCAAGGATCACAAAAGCAACATCCTTTATATGAAAAAAAAATTTGATTTGATTTTGCCATTATGAATCAACTTAAGCCCTGATTTAAAAAAAAAACAAACATTAATAGTGATTTAACAGTGATTTCAAAGAGATAATGTAAAACCACGATGAATTTGGAAATAACATGTTTGTTACAATTATGCCTATTACAAAAGCCATCAAGATACATCTTATAATCTCCAAAGCTAGATATCAACTTTGGAAGTACCAGAAGAGGGATGTGCAGCTAGACGATAGTTTCTGCGAAAAAGGATCTAAGAATTTCAGTGAATTACAAGGTCAAAGAAGGGAACTGCCAAAACCCAATGACATTCTAGGTTTCATTAAGAGAAGCACTGGGAATAGGACCAAAAGGTCATCTTATATTCTTCCCTGAAAAGATTACATTTGGAAGATGGTCTAATTCTGGACACCACAATTTAGGAAAGATATTGTACAAACCAGGGTGGCTTAAAGAGTTGGGGGTGGATGGAGATGGGGGGAGGGGGGACTGGAGACTATAGATCAGTTGAAGAATCTGGGGATATTACACCTGGAAAAGGACAGACTGAGCAGAGTCTTCAAGCCGATGAAGGCTTCTTGTTTTGTTTGGTCCCACGAGGGGGAAAAACTTGGGAGTAACGGATAGACATTGTAAAATGGTCAAAGTAGGTTAGAGGTAAGGAAAGACTTCCTAATACCTAATAGCAACTCTCAAGAAGTAAGGAAGATCTGAGTTTCAAATATTTCAGTTCAGACATTTATTGAGCAAGTCACATGTCCTCGTTTTGCCTATTTCTTGAAATGGGGATATTAATACTTATCTCCCAGCATAACTGTGAGGATCAATCAGATGATATTTGTAAAGTGCTTAAGAGTATGCTGCACATAGGGGGCACTTAATCCTTCCTTCTCCCTTCCTCCCTTCCTTCCTTTTTCTTCAACTCTAAGATTTTATAATATTTTCCAAATCAAGATGCAGTTCAGACCTACAGGGAATACTGTGCTTTTAATATTACTGCATCTTTTCTTCTGTATTTTCTTTGTGGACATGTAGAATAATCCAAAATTCAAGAGTGGCATAAATGCTCAGGGATATGATGGGATCCTCCACATTGGAGATCTACAAGCAAAATTTGGACCACTTATGGAAAACCTGTAGAGTCTCTTCATTTGGTGAAGTAGTTAATCCATTGGATTGTAATCTCCTTGAAGGCAGGGATAATCTTTTGCCTCTTTTTGTTTCCCTAGCATTGAAGCAAGAATCTGGCATGTAATAGGTATTTTATAAACGTTTATTGATTGACTACTGAGATTCCCAAGTAGGAAATTCCTAGATTTTTTGATTTAGCAATCAAATCTTACTCATTCACTAGTTCCATTGTAAAGACTGCTTTTCCTTTTCCTCCTTCCTCTTCCTTTTATTTCCCTCTGACAACTTGACGATTCACCAAGGAATTGGCACAGGAAGTGAGAAGAAACAAATCTCCAAATGGTACTGTTTACTGCTCACTAGTGACTTGAGAAAGAGCTGTATTCAGGGCTAGGCAGAAACTATTACAATAACTCAAATTAGATTTAGAGATTAAGCGGATTTCAATTATCCATGTTAGTTGAGTTCTTTAATATACACAATCAAAAATCTACTGAATGTGGGTACCATTCCTATCAATTCCTACAAATGTAAAAGACGCAATATGTTTGTTCTAAACAGAATAACATATGCTGTTGTACCACTGGATGTATACTCTTTCAGAAAAACATGACTATTTTATGTTTAAGCTTATGTTTTATAAATTTAAGGGTTTTTTCCCCTGACAGCCTTATTAATAATTCATTCTAAAAAACAAATACAAATTTCCTGATACCCATGAATATTTAAACAAGGTTTTTCAACATATAAAACTTCAACACCAGATGTAGGACTTATACCTTAAGGCAAGTATCACCCTCAAATGCCCAAAATTACTCATAGACTTTGGCACATGCCTAAATATGTCAGCCCTAATAATTGCAAGTTATTTATCGGCTTACATCTATTTCATGCTAGAGGCAAGGCATTAAAAAAATATAACAAGGTGATGCTTCCTTCTGTCAGTGGAGGACCAGGTTGGTCACCAGGTAGATCCCTCGGATCTTACTCTAGCTGAGTGAATGGTAAACAATGTCCAAAAGAAAGAGCACTGGACTGAGAACCTGAAGAAATGCTTTCAAATTATAATCCTGCCTCTATTGATGTGACTACTGTGTCATTTTGGGTAAGTCACTTTGGGTAAGTCACAAATTGCCATTTTTCTGGGCTTTGGCTTTTTCTTTTGTTAAAAAAGGTTGGGTGGAGGCAAAGAGCTTAGCTTAAGTGAACAGAGCCAGTTCTACTCCTAAATAGGGGATGTCTTTTTCTTTTCTAGTCATATCATTTGAGTTTAGAATCAAACTCAAACTCAACAAACTTTTATCCAGTTTCATTGTTTGCAAAACATGATGCTAGGTTCTGGGAACATAGAGACAAAAAACCAAACCAAACCAAAACAAAAGCCTATCCATCCCCCTTGCCCAGGGTTTACTATCTATCCATAGTGAATGAATACACATGTGAATACTGGCTGACTGGTATGGAGAATGAGTTTGTCAATTGGAATAACAATTACGATTGACCTCCCTGGGCCATGATAAGAATGAATTTAAGACTAAAATGCTCTGGGCATAGGAATGCTAATTATAATATTGGGAGTTATAAAGATGGTACATACCACCACTTACCTTACATCATTTAATTCATAGTATACATTTCTGCTTTCGTCTTTGATGTAGATTGCTACACTTGGAGATTCCAGGATTTTCATGGTGAGCTGCTGAGGAAAGGCACTTACAAAGAGGGCACGGATTGTGTCTGCACTTGTGATTTCATTCGGCATTCTAAGTTGCTTTGTTTCATCTCCGTATTGAAGATATAAAACACCTGCATGCAAACAAAATGCCCTTATCAGATGCAGATCAAAACCAACCTTGTTGGGAGGAATCATACGAAACATAGCATAAACAAAGTCATTTCCCTCAAACTGCACTCGGGCATGTTTTCCGTATGGTTTTGGAAAACAAGTAACGAGAGACATATGGTTGGTATTTCCAAGAAATGCAGCTATGTGATTACCATACAAGTACCTTTTACTCTCTGGTGATGAGGCATGTGCTAGAGAGGCTAATTTTCATCTATTTTTAAACCAAATTTTTAAACAAAATCACAGGTCTTTGCAACCAAACGAAAAAACTCAACTTCTGGGAATCTAGGAGAAAAAAATCCTCCCCATTTCTCCAGAATCTTTTTTCCATTTTCCTTCTTTCCCACTAATTGATTAAAGCAATGGGTGCACTCTGCAACATGTGCAACATGTCTTTTTTTTAAAGCCCTCACAAAGTCAAATGAAATTCTCTCATTAATATTTTTCCCTTTTCCTTTTAATTTATGGAATAAAACAAATATGATGACATAATACAACAGAATCTTAAAGATGAGTGCATATGATACTGCAAATCTACTGTGTACAATTGCTGTTCCTTTCAAATATTTTCAAGAAGGAAACGTTTATACTAATTTGGTGGCACTGATAACATCACATAATAAAATTTTGAAGTAATTGTTTAGGAGTAACACAGCCCCAAATCTTTCAGACACAAAATGGGAGAACTTGGTTAGATAAGGAAGTACAAGATTTCAATCAGAATTTTACACCTAATGGGAAACTGAGAGATCCTTCTGTTTCAGGGTGAATTTCCAATCTGGTCTCATTTTACTAAAGAATTACAACTGAGTATAAATGAATCACAGATTTAAAGGCTTAGGGGAAGCAAAGGATCACATGTAGAACTGAAAGGTAGCTAAGAAATCGACTTAATCATTTAGTCTAAATCTTTCACTGCACAGATGAGAAAACTTAGTCCCAGAGAAGTAAAGTGACTTTTTTAGTGTCATACAAGCTGCAAGTATCAAAACCAACTGGGAGTTGAACCCAGGTCCTCTGATGCTTTCTACTGCATCACCTCCCATGGAGAAACAAGAGATAGGGTAGAACAGTGGGCTAATTTCACAAACTCACTACTAGGCAATGGGGTTTAATGAAATTATTCCTAACCTTATGTCGATGTAAGAAATTTGGACTCTATAGAGCACCACATATATAGGAGACAGAGTGGTATACAGTGCAATGACTGGAGGCTTTGTACATCTTAGTAGTTCAAACCCCATCTTTATTTTTTATTTCCTGTGTGACCTTAGCCAATCATTTTATTTCTCTGGACCCCATTTGTAACATAAGGAGGCTGGATTAGATGATCTCTGAGGTCCCTTCCAATGTCCCTTCTTTTTTGTTATTCAACACTGAATAATGAAAAAACAAAGTGATCTCAAACTAAGGGCAACAAAAATCATACCTGCTTGTCTAAAACTCATTGAAATAACAACTATTTCTTTGTCCTACATTCTTAACAAAGGAACAAAAGAAAACCATAGATGAATCCTTTTATGGACTTAATGGTGGTTCTTCCCCTCTGAGTACAGAGTCTCACATTCTATCTGCAGCCCAGCTGGGGATCCTTTAGGGAAAGGGTTTTATAGTAATCCCACCTCCTGCGAGATATGTATCTCTAAAGAGAGTGGGAAACCTCTAAAGCTTCTGAGATCATTGTGACTGGAATATTCAGACCCTGAAAGGGGAGGTGTGGTGACTTTCCCATTTGAGGATCAAATGAGATCACTTGACTATAAACCACAAATGCTAGCTATCACTAACTGGGCAGTATCCAACTTATAAATGAGTCTGGTTTAAAAATAATTCATTTCTAAGGCAGTTTTGGAATTCAGGATAGGTTTTCCCGTGGAAAAATGTTATAAACATTGATTATATGTGTGTGTATATATACTGATATATATATATACATACACATACGCACACTACACACATACACACACACAATATGACAGAGAAAAGAAACAAAACTTTATACAAGAGCTCCAGAATGATATAGTAGACATGAACATTATGAACTATAGTTCTGAATGTTCCAGATTCTCTTAGTTGAAGATGTGTTCTTTTACTTGTTTGTAATGTTCTCAATAACATATGATCACAGGATAAGAAATTTAGAACTAGAGGGGGTCTTGTAAGTCTAGAACAACACTTAGATTGCGGTTTATCTTATACCTTCTTTCTCATAAGGAACTCAAAACAATTTCATATACTTAATCTCCATATAAGGCCGTTCTTGATCTTCCAAACTGTTAGTGTCTTTCTCCATCACAAAATTTATATCTTGGATTAATGGATTCTCCCAGGCCACAATTTTTAGTGTCTCCCCATCTAACATAACCTTCCATGTACCCTCAATTATCTTGTCTGGACCCATTTTTAAAAGTTTCAATAGCATTTTATTTTTTCCAATTACATGTAAAGATAGTTTTCAACATTATTTTTGTAAGATTTTGAATTCCAAATTTTTTTCTCCCTCCCTGACCTTCCACCTTCCCCAAATAGCAAAGTAATCTAATATGAATTATAAATGTACAATCATTTTAAACACATTAAAATGTAAAACATTTTTAAATTTCCATATTAGTCATGTTGTAAGAGGAAAATCAGAACATCAGAGAAAAGCCATGAGAAAGAAAAAGCAAACAAACAAACAAAAAAAGGTGAAAATACTATGCTTTGATCCACATTCAGTCTCCACAGTTCTCTCTCTGGATGTGGATGGCATTTTCTATGCCAAGTCCATTAGAATAATCTTGGATCACTATACTGCTGAAAAGAGGTAAATGTGTCACATAAACTTGCTATTACTGTGTTTAATATTCTCGGGTTCTGTTCACTTCACTGAGCATCATCAATACATGTAAGTCTTTCCAGGTTTTTCTGAAATCAGCCTGCCCGTTATTTCTTATAGAACAATAACATTATCCATTTACCATAACTTATTCAGTCTTTCCCCAATTGATGGACATCCATTCAATTTCCAATTTCTTGCCATCACATAAGAGCTGCTACAAACATCTGCATCTTTTTTTTCTCTTTTATGATCTCTTTGGGATACAGACCCAGTAGTGATGCTACTAGACTAAAAAATGTGCACACTTTTATAGTCTTTTTGGTAAAGTTCTGGACTCACTTATATACAAGTTGTCTCCCTCAATAAAATTAAGTGACTTAAAGATAGGGACTATTTTTTCTTCGCATCTCTAGTGCTTAGCATATTATCTTACAGAGTAAATTCTTAAAAAATGTTGGCTGATGGATTAATTAATATCTATTTTGCACATCTGTATGTACACACACAAACGTCTTCCTTGGCAGATTATAAGCTTCTTTTATTCTTTCTATTTTCAGTATTTACTACAGTGCTTGAACAAGGTAGATGGCTTAATAAATGTTTGATGACTAATAAGTTGCTCTTCATTCATCTTCACAACATTCTTGTGACATAGGGGCAAGTCAAATTCTTCTCAACTCGTTTTCTAGACATAAAAATGGGGGCTTAGTACTTTTACCTAAAGTGTTGAATCTTTGGATCTGAATTTTCTGTTTCTCAGCTTTGTACCCTTTCTACTAAACCCTTGCCTAGTAGTAAATAAAGAGTATCTTATTTCACCAATGTATAATGTGGAATAGTTAAAAATTAATGAAAGCCTTCACAAATATTGAACAAAAAATTAAAATGCAAGACCATGGCAACACAATGTTATTAGTGACTCATGGGTAGTTCCCTCTCCACAAACAGCAAATGTAGAGATGAGCTACCCAGAAGCTGCTCTCTAATTCTAAAATGCCTGTCCCTGTTCTTGCTAGAGGCCTTTCTGAGGCTGCTACGGGCACCACCTGCTGCTCCTCCTGCAGAAGCCAAGAGAACGTAGGATTCATTCAACATGGGCAATCAAGAAATGAGACCTTTCTGCTGAAACAGTGCGGGGGGTGGGTATGGTGAATGTTTCTGTGGTTCTTTTTTGGAATTGTGAATCCATTTTCCCATGGGTTCCATATTATTCCAGTTCAGTTATATTAGAGATAAATAATAATGGCTCTCTCTCTCTATTACTGGGCAGCTAGGTGGAACAGTGGATTGAGTACTGGCCCTAGAGTCAGGAAAACTCCTCTATCTGAATTCAAATCTAGCCACAGACTTTCTAGCTCTGTGACTCTAGGTCACTTAACCCTGTTTGCCTCAGTTTCCTCATGTGTTAAAAAAAAAGCTGGAGAATCTTATTTTTATAATATTATGGGAATTTATTTTGCATTTATTCTACATATGCTTATTTATGTATGTTACCTTCTCTGACAGAATATCAGGTCCTAAGAATATGGGGGTTATTCATTTCTATCTTTGCATTTCCTAAAATGCTTGTCACATTACAGATATTTAAGAAATGCTTGTTAATTGATTGAAATGGGTTTTGATAGCTGGATCTGGGATTCTAAATGATTTTTATGACATTGTTTTTATGAGAAAATCTGTCTTGAGTTTCAATAATTGCTTTAGAAATAGACCCATTTAAAAGACGGAGACTATATATGCTAGTCACCTAATAAGAGCTAGTATTTAAATAGTCCATTAAGGTTTGCAAAATACTTTACAAATGTTTTGATCCTCACAACAACCTCATATAGTAGGTACTATTATCATCCCCATTTTATAGTTGAGGAAACAGAGGTTGAAAGCAGTTAAAATGACTTACTTGGGGTCACATAGCTAGTAAGTATTTGAGGCAGGATTCAAACTCAGATCCTCCTGATACCAAGTGATGTTCTCTAGTCATTATTTTACCTTAGTTTTTCTGACAAGTTTCCTTATCTGAAAAATGGAAATATAATACCTGTAATATAAATTTCTGAGGCTCTTTATAGGATTGGGAGACTACAAATTTGGAGCTGGCATGTGAAATCATGAGGTCAGATTTCTTCATTATACATGATAAAACTGGAACCTAGAGAGTATAATTTTTTCAAGCAAAACACAGGAAGTAAAAATCAGAATTGAAATTTGAAACTAAACTCTTTGATTCCAATTCCAAGATTTTAGCCCCTGGGCCATGTTTTGAAGATTTAAAGAAGACAACTTAAGAAAAGTTCATTGCAACCTCGAAAGTGTTGGGTAAATGTTATTGATGATGATGGTAATTTTCCTTATAAGTTAGCAAACAGTTAACTGAGAAGGTTGAATTTATTTTTTAAAATCCTGGATGATAATGTAAATAGAAGAGGCATGAAATTTAGCTAAATGACAGACATGTCACTGTATTTATTATATCACTCTGTCCAAAGCAGAAAACCTAACACATTTAAGGAATATTTTCAATGTTCCTTAAGTGAAAATACTGCATTATGCATAAAAATTTATAGTATGGTTTGTGGAGGAGGAAAGGTTAGAGACATTATATTAAGAATTCAACAAGCTCCTTCAAACTGGATGAATTAAATGCAAAGGTGGGAATAGTTGAAAATAAATGGAAAAATACAGCTCAAGATTCAGATAATAAAGAGGTCAATGGCTTGGAGATTGTCCACAAACATCAAATAAACAAGAGGAATACTTTTTTTTTTTTTTTTTTAAAGAAGGAAATGGGCACATGATATGGAATGCAAAGCAGTGAACATGACAAAATGTTAATTATCTTAGAAGGAAAATGACTCATGATCGTTTTGGGAGTCCTACCACAATCAAATGTCTCTGAAAAGTCAGATCATCAATTCACTAGAACAAAGATAAGAAGAAAATATGGGAAACAGGAATTTCTTACCAATAATCACCCACAGCAATTACTGAAGATGAATGAAAGGTGTGGAGAATGTTACATGTTTTTGTTTGCTAATTATTTTTAATGTAACAATGACTCAGTAATGCAAAGTATAACCTTAAAAGATTTCTTCTTTTAAAAAAATATTTTTACTGAGTCCTTCTGTCCACCTTACTTTCTAAATACATACTTGTCATTTTCCCTCAACCCAGAATTATTCTTTAAAAACAAAGAATAAAAAATGATAAAAAGAGCAGGTTAGTAAAATCAAACAACATATTAATCAAGTCTGACAATATACACAGTACTTGATACCCACAAACTTCAGATTTACAAAGAGGAAGGCATATTTTCTTGATACTTCTTAGGCCAAGGTTGGTTATGTTTATTAAAGCTTTTTATGTTCAAAACATATACAGTTTTCAACATTCACCCTTGAAAAACCCGGTGTTCCAATTTTTTTTTTCTCCCCCTCTTCTTCCATTCCCATCCTCCAGACAGTAAGTAATCTAATATATGTTAAACCTGTGCAGTTCTTCTATACATATTTCCACAGTTATCATGCAACACAAGAAAAATCAGAGCAAAAAGGGAAAAAAGGGAAAGAAAACAAAATTCAAACAAACAGCAACAACTAAAAAGTAAAAATACTATGTTGAGATCCACATTCAGTTCTCTGTAATTCTCTCTGGATGCAAATGGCTTTCTCCATTTGAGTCTATTGGAATTGGTCTGAATCACCTCGCTGTTGAAAAGAGCCATGTCTATCAGAATAGATCATCATATAATCTTCTTGTTCTTTGTACAGTATTCTTTTGGTTCTTTTCCCTTCACTTAATATCAGTTCACATAAGTTTCTCCAGGCCTTTCTCAAACTATCCTGTTGATTGTTAAATCTCTTCTAACAAGATTTCTTCCACAGAAATATTATTATCAAACAATATTACTTTATAGATACAGTTATAGAAACAACTCAGATCAATCAACAGCATGGAAAACAGCCTTTGAGGAGTTCAAATGAAACAGTAATTAATTATGGATTGGCTCTCCACATAGTTTCTCTTTTTAGAAAACATTACGATGATTGAATCGAACACTAAAATGCTGAAACTCTTCAGTGAGATCTACCACCACTCTAAGAAGATTGGCCTAACCAACCAAAGAGGAAACATCAAAAAAAATAATGAAGAATGACAATTGACCAGACAAGGAATATGGTTAGATTAGAGGTTTTGGAGGGATCTATGATGATGACCAACTTGGAAGGAAGTTAACATTTTGGCTCTGAATTCTTAAAAGGAGAGGAAACAAAAATCTTGGTACATAAGCTAGATTTTGGTTGTTGATATAACAGGGTTCAGAGAAAAAAAGTTAATGGATCATAAAACTCAATAAGGGAAGTTGGTTCAAATGGAATGAAGATGGAATGGAATTCTAAATATACAAGCACACACTGTTCTGATCAAGAAGAAAAGGGAAAGTCATCCAGTGATACTGGTGTTGCTACAAAGGGAACTTTTTTTTTTTAAACCAACTGGGATTTAGCAAAAAAAAAAAAAAAAAAAAAAAAAAAAAGTAGCACAAAACCATAGTAACATTGTCAAAAGCTGAAGCTGGTGATAAATGTTTAAGGACAAAAAGGGGGCTTTTTGAAAGCTATCTTGGGGGCAGAAGAAATATCAAAGAAGGAACAGGAATTCTGCTTAAACTGAATGGGACATCAATAATAGTTGAAAGAAGGAGGGCAGAATTATTCATACTATTTGGCTTCTGTCTTCTCCTCCAAGGAGAGGGATCTCTGAAGCAGGAAGGAGAGAGCAAAAATAGTTCCCAAGGAGATGAAACCCAAGATAAATGAGATGTTTAGAGGGCACCTAACTGTCCTCAATAAATTTAAATCTGCAGAAGTAAAGAGATATAATGACATGTTTATATAATATTGTAAAATTTTTGCTAAGTGATTTGCATATGTTATTTTAGCTGAGTCTCACAACAACTCATGAGATATTATAGGGTCATTATCCTGTTTCATAAACTAAAAAAAAACAGTTCAGAAAAAGAAAATTCAAGGCTTTCTAAACTCCAAATCAAGTCTAGAAACCAATAAGCTACACTGTATCCCAAAGTAGTTTGATAATTGATGGAAAATGTTTGCTAAGCCATTGTCACATATTTTTTAGAATTGTAGAGAATCAGAGGTAGTGCGGGACTAAGGTTGGGCAAATGACATTTTTTTCCCAAGGGAAGATTGTGTGTTTGTTAACTGGAGGCTAAGAACCTTGAATGAGTCCTGAAAGAATTAAAAAAAAAAATATTAACGGGATGCTTCACAAAAACTTCTAAAAGGAAATAATGATCAACAAAAGCCAGCAAGTCTTCATCAAGAACAGGTCATTCTACTAATACATTATTGGTGGAATTATGAATACATCCAGCCATTTTGGAGAACAATTTGGAATTATAATCAAAAAGTTAAACTTTGCATACCCTTTGATTCAGCAGTGTTACTACTGGGCTTATATCCCAAAGAGATCTTAAAGAAGGGAAAGGGTCCCTATGTGCAAGAATGTTTGTGGCAGCCCTCTTTGTAGTGGCCAGAAACTGGAAACTGAGTGGATGCCCATAAATTGGAGAATGGCTGAATAAATTGTGGTATATAAATGTTATGGAATATTATTTTTCGGTAAGAAATGACCAGCAGGATGATTTCAGAAAGGCCTGGAGAGACTTACATGAACCAATGCTGAGTGAAATGAGCAGGACCAGGAGATCATTATATAATTCAACAACAATACTATATGAGGATCAATTCTGATGGACCTGGCCATCTTCAGCAATGAGATGAACCAAATCAGTTCCAATGGAGCAGTGATGAACTGAACCAGCTACACCCAGTGAAAGAACTCTGGGAGATGACTAAGAACCATTACATAGAATTCCCAATCCCTCTATTTTTGTCCACCTGCATTTTTGATTTCCTTCACAGGCTAATTGTACACTATTTCAGAGTCCAATTCTTTTTGTACAGCAAAATAATGGTTTGGACATGTATACTTATATTGTATTTAATTTATACTTTAACATATTTAACATGTATTGGTCAACCTGCCATCTGGGGGAGGGGGTGGGGGGAAGGAGTGGAAAAATTGGAACAAAAGGTTTGGCAATTGTCAGTGCTATAAAATTACCCACGTATATAACTTCTAAATAAAAAGTTATTTAAAAAAAAAAGAACAGGTCATTCAAGGTTTCTCATTTCTTTTTCTTTCTTTCTTTTTTTTTTTTTTTTGGATAGGGTTACTAGAGTAGTAGATCAAAAGGATGCTATAGACCTGTTGTATCTGGATTTCAAAAAAGCACTTGGAGAAGCAAATGCTTAGTACTGTGGAAAAAATGGGAGAGATATATAGGTGGATCATGTTGCAGTATGGTAGATTTGGAATTTGTTCAACTTCTAAATCCAATTAGTAGTCGATGATCAATATATTGATTCATATGGAGGGGGAAGGGCATAAACTGGGTATTACAGTCTTACAAAGATCTGTCCTTACCCTTTTATGCCCAATATTTTCATTAATAGATTAGATAAAGATGGAGCTTACCAAAATGGAAGATGATACTAGAATACCATATTGAATGACAGAATTGGGATCTGAGATACTTTCAACAAATTACAATGATGGGTAAAATCTAATGAGACGATTTTGTTAGTAATAAATGAAAAGTCCTAAAAATGGGGTTCAAAAATTGACTATGTGAACATAGATTAGGGAAGGGATGGCTAAATAGCAGATGCTGTGGAAAATACCCACTTGTAATTCAACTGTGTGATATAGGGCCAAAGACTGTCATCTGAATGTAGGCTGTTAAAAAGGGCAGAGTGTTCTAGCATAAGAGATGAATATCTCACTGACTCCTGGGGTTAGACAAAATCTGGAGGTTTGTTCTCAGATTGGAGAACTGAATTTTAGGAAAGATACCAATAAGCTACAGAGTATTAGGAAGAATGGAGGAAGGACTGGTAACCATGGATCATATGAAAAAACTGGGGCTGTTTAACCAAAAAACCTGACCGGAACAGAAAACCTTTAAGGGTTTTAAGGGCTATCATGGGGAAGGATTCAATTGGTTTCTCACGGCCTTCACAAATAGATCTGGAAGCAGCAGGTAAAAGATGCAGACATAAATTTAAGCTTAATGAAAAGAAAAATATCCTAATTATTATCTCTAAGTTGATCATACAGGTAATGGGTTCATCAGATCTAGAATTCTTGAAGAAGATTCTAGGTGATTATGTCAGCAAAATTGTAGAGAAAATTCTTGGTTATGTACAGTTGGGCCAGAAGACCTCTAGGTTTTCTTCCAATGTTGAGATTCTATGAATTATTATATTCCAAATAATATTTATTGCAAGGAACACACAGGCATGACCTAAGAATAAAGAACAGTAGCTGTTGTTCTCCTTTCAAGAACCTTGCTAATCTTACTTAAAGGATCTGAAACACACACATTCACTAGAGATTTCCATAGGGATTTTAGCTTGGATAAAGTAATAAGATTTTGGCAATTATCTTTGCCTTTTCTGCACTAGAAGAGGAGACCAGAAGAATTTTACAACACAAACCAAAAAACACAGTGAGAAAGACTGAGATTAAAAAAAAATACCAAAAATAAAAGCATAAAATTGTTTAAATACATAGTCCTAGAAGACTAATTTCACTGGTGATATGAATGTTGCATTTGTGACAAACTGTCCAAAGCTCAATTTGTAAAGTCCTAACTTTAGGCAGCAGTCCTGCCTCTAAAAGCAAGAGCTGCTGTCACTGACAAGATAGAGAAATCCTTCATATTCATGAACCACCAATAAGGCAAAATCTGAGGACATAATGATTGCAAATATTAGAAGAATAAAGACTGTTCTTCTGAAAAATTAGTTTTCTTAAATCAATGTTCCATAAGATGGAGGCCAATAATGGCTATTAATGACCAACACAGCTGTGGGAAAAATTTCTCACAGCAAATAAGATAGGCAGAAAAGTGGGCCTGCAGCTAAGAAAAGTACAAAATGCTGGTTTTCATAGAACCCAACCTGCATTCTTTGCTTTACAAACCTTAACAAGCTTTACGATTAGCTATTTTTTGAAAAATACTAAAGAATATTTTCCTTCTTTTTTATTAACTACAATTTTTTCTCACCTTTTCTAGCTGAATAAAACTACAGCTATTCCTTCTATACTAGGAGAAGGTGGTTGGGGTGTGGAGCTTCCACAATATGAAAAATGTGCATAAAAGTTTTGGGTCCTCCCTTCACAACAGAGAATAAGTCTGAATTTTTTCTTTTTCTTTTATGGTAGGTTTCCATGTTATAAAATTTAGCATGAGTATTTGGTCAAAGACTCTGTATCATCTGCGGGCTTTCATGAACATCTGTGGTTTTCATAAAACTCTTCCTAAATTCCCATTATGCTCACCTGTGATATATCAAAACTATGATGGGGAAAAAAATCACAAAATGGAAGGGATAAATGTAAAAAGACAATCTAAAATTGTTCAAATAATTTGGTTCTCCGTTTGGCAGGACTAAATCAAATTCATTCATTATAATCCCTCTCTTTTTTGGATATTGATATAATAATACTTTCTTCCCTAGTCTACTGTGCATATATGAGAGTCATCAGTGATTCCCAGAGAAAGTCCTGGATAGAAATTGACCTTCTATGATGACAGGAATGAAAGTCACCCATTTTTATTTCATTTAACGATTATTAGACTTTAAAAAGAAAAAGAAGAAGAATTGGGTCATATTTTACACAAATAAATACAAGAATCTCTGACTGTGAGACATGATTCCTTTAAACATATTTACTAAGCATCTTCCTAATATATATGAAAATGTCTTGCCCTCAAGGAATTTACATTTAACTGAAGTTGGTTCTATTATATAGATTTTCATGCAATTCTTTTGGGATTAGTTTAATTGTTTTCAGATATTATATTTACATAGAATACTTCACCCAGGAACCTGGTAACCCTTTGTACCATTGTTGTTCACTTCTGTCTCCCTTTCTGGTTTCATTTTGAGTTTTTGATCTTCTTTTCCTTTTCTTTCCCAAAAAGTGTTTATGTCTTATTTTATGAATTCATCCTTTCCTGGAACAATTCTGGATGGTTTCATCATTCTCTAAATATTTAAGCAGTCATTTTTCCCCTTATCTCTTTAGGTAATTTTTCAGAAAATAAAATTTATTTTCCCTCCCATCAACAACAACAACAACAAAAAAACACAGAGGCTCACAAGGACACAAAAGAAAACCCTAGTTTTGTCCCCTATTTTTATGCTCCCTGGCACTAAATTGGAAGGCAACAGATAAACTACTATGAGATAGACAGAAGGAAAGGAAGGGTAGAAAAAGATGGGGACTAAATCTGGTTGTTGTTTTCTATTTGATGGGATAGATTTTTCTTATCTGTATGAAAATAGAGTCAGGGGTTAGGTTTTTCTGAGTTTATGGGGAAAAAAAGTATAAGTAGCTTAGGGACCTTAGTATTGGATGTGTTTTATGTTTGTAAATAGGGAGTATTTTACATCCACCAGGCAACTTGAGCAAAGTAATACTAATTTAGAAACTAGCTTTGATCCTTTTAGATATAAGAAGCACATACAAAAAAGAAACTTAGCAGGAAGATTCCCATGCTTATAATAACTCACTTTTCCATAGCATTTTTGTAGCACTAAGCAAAGCTTAGTATTATTCTTATTGAGACTGAACGCCTCTCTGTGAGGTCAGTACTGCTGCTATTATCATCCCTGTTTTATAGATATGGCAAGGAGCTAAGTGACTTATCCAGATTTGCAAAGCTAGGGGTGTGAGAGGCAGGATATGAAACAAAATGTTCCACTATGCTCAAAAAGTTATCAAACTGTGCATACCCTTTGATCCAGCAGTGTTACTACTGGGATTATATCCCAAAGAGATTATAAAGAAGGGAAAGGGACCTGTATGTGCACGAATGTTTGTGGCAGCCCTTTTTGTAGTGGCTAAAAACTGGAAACTGAATGGATGTCCATCAGTTGGAGAATGGCTGAATAAATTGTGGTATATGAATATTATGGAATATTACTGTTCTGTAAGAAATGACCAACAGGATGATTTCAGAAAGGCCTGGAGAGACTTACATGAACTGATGCTGAGTGAAATGAGCAGGACCAGGAGATCATTATATACTTCAACAACAATACTATATGATGACCAGTTCTGATGGACCAGGCCATCCTCAGCAACGAGATCAACCAAATCATTTCCAATGGAGCAGTAATGAACTGAACCAGCTATGCCCAGAAAAAGAACCCTGGGAGATGACTAAAAACCATTACATTGAATTCCCAATCCCTACATTTATGCCCACCTGCATTTTTGATTTCCTTCACAAGCTAACTGTACAATATTTCAGAGTCTGATTCTTTTTGTACAGCAAAATAACGTTTTGGTCATGTATACTTATTGTGTATCTAATTTATATTTTAATATATTTAACATCTACTGGTCATCCTGCCATCTAGGGGAGGGGGTGGGGGGGTAAGAGGTAAAAAATTGGAACAAGAGGTTTGGCAATTGTTAATGCTGTAAAGTTACCCATGCATATATCCTGTAAATAAAAGGCTATTAAATAAAATAAAAAGAAAAAGAAAAAGAAAAAAAAAAGAAACAAAATGTTCCAGACTACATTTCTGATGATTTATGCACTACATTTCTCTAATATGAAATCACAATATGACAACGTACGGTCATATTAAATATTATGAAATAAAATTTTAATATGAATGATAATCTATCCTTATATTTCTGAATTTTTACTTAAGGAGTCTGGAGGGCTTTACAAGATAATATAGGTGAAAAAATAATGCAAAAAGAAAAAAGAGCACCAGACTTGGGAATTGACTGTGTGGTAGCTCAGCCAATTCAATAAATGCTCACTCAAGAGCAAGTCTACCAATCAATCAACCAATATTTATTTACTAAGTACTTTCAATGGCCAGGTCCTGTGCTAAGTGCTGGGGATACTAAGGAAGGCAAAGCCAGTCCCCCATTAAGAGGGCACATTCTAAGGGAGAAACAACAAATATTAATTAGAATATAGAACATAAATGCCAGGTAGATTAGAGGAAATTGTACTAGATACTGAGAGAACCAAAAAAGACTACCTGGAGGAGGTAGGGCTTGATTTGAGTCTTAGAGAAAGAAAGGGATTCTAAGACATGTTTTAGGAAAATCACTTTTACATCTGGGGCAAGGATGGATTGGAGTGGAGTGAGTCTTGAGGCAGGGACACCAATCAGAAGAGTTCAATAAATAGAAGAAGAGAGTCAGAACCTGAGTAGAGGCTGAATTAAGTGAAGATTTAAGATCTTACAAGAAAATGAAATGATTTCACAACTGATCACATAGGTGGGGGTAAGAGAGCAGTTGAGGATGACATAGCTATGAAACTGGGACTAAAAGATTGGTAATATCCTTGGAATCACTGAGGAAGTTCAGATGATGGGAGACTTTAGAGGGAAAGAGAATGAACGCTCTTTGGGCATGCTTGAGATGCCTAGAAGACAAGTAATCTTAAATATCTAACAGGCAACGGGGGCTGGAAATCAAGAGAATGATTTGGGAAAAATCGATGTGAGAATCCTCTGCACATATGAGATAACCAATCCATGGGGAATGATAGGGTTGCCAAGTGAGTTTTGAAAGAAGAGAAAAGAGAGCCCAGCATAGGAGTTTGGGAGATGCCCACAGTCAATGGACATGACATAAATAAAGATTAGCAAAAGAGACTGAAGAGTGATCAGAGAAGAAGGAGGAAAACCAAAGATTTAGAGAATAAAGAGTATCCAGAAGGCAGCCATCAACAATATTTCCAAAGACTGCCAAGACATTAAGAAGGATGAAAATGGAGAAGAAACTAACAGATTTAGCAGCTGATATCACTGGGTAAAAACAAGTTTTGGTTAAAAGATCGATCAAAAGTCAAATTACTGAAGGTTTCAGAAAAAGTAAGAGGAAAGGAAGGGAAACCATGAATTGTAGTAATATTTTTCAAAGATGAGGAGAAATACAGATCATAGCTGGTAAGCACAGTAAAATATAATGAGGGTTTTCTGAGGATGGAGCAGATGAGGGCCTGTTGATAGGAGTCAAGGAAACCATCAATATAGAGGCAGACATAAAAGAGGAGAGGATGGGGATAATTATAGAATAACTTAATCTACTTGAAAATGGGAGGGGATAGGATCAAGAGGAGCCTTGGCAAGGAGAAGGACCACCTTCTCATCAATGAATGCAGTAAAGGAGGAAGTAATGATACCAATGGTGATGTAAGATGAGAAAGAGGTAACAAGGAGTTCATTTTAAATCATCTCAAACTTTTGTTTGAACAACAAAGAGCTGTTGCATTGAGTGGAACAGGGAGTCAATTAAGAAGGAGTTACCTTATTGTCATGAGGGCCAAATTGATTAGATAGCCTAAATCTGTAGTAGAAATGTTTGAAGTTTTCCTCTTTGGTTCAACAGTATGTGACTAGAAAGGAATGAGGTAAATAGTGGACTTGGGCTTTTATAAGATGTGATCAGCAATAGATGGGAGTTGGGAAGAACAAAAGAGTTCAAGAATAAATAATAAGAATTTTATTGGTTTGTCAAGTGGTCAACATTGGGTTAAGAGTGTAGCAAGAACAAAGATGATGGTCTAGGATAGTATTGAGAGGTAAGATATCACAGTGCAGATAGAAATGAGGATTACGGGGGTTAAGTCATAAGAAAGACAGAGGAGAGAAGGAGAATCTGAAAAAGGCAATAGGAAGGAAGGAGCATTTTATGTTCTACTACTGTAAGTGAAAGAGAAGATAAATATGAGTGAAGAAAATACAACTAGAAGTAGAAAGGATATCCCCTGGGATGTAATGAAATCAAGATGGAGCCAAGCCTCAGTAAATACCAGAAAGTACAACTAAGAAAGGAAAAGGTTTAAGATGAAAGAAAGTTTGTTACTTATGTAATAGGCATTCCAGAGGGACAGATGGGAATTGGGGGTAGTGTTGAGGAAATTATGGAGCAGTATGTAAGACACGGCTTAGAGCTGAGGCTGGACACAGAAGTTTGTTTTTTTTAAGGAGGAACAATTGGGACTCAAAATTAGAGTAGGAAAGTAGGAGGTCTTCTTAGCAATAAAATTATCTAAGAACCCAAAGAACTCACAATGAAACACGCCATGTGCCTCCAGAAAAAGAATTGATATTGTCTGAATATGGACTGAAGCATATTATTTTTATCTCTCTCCATCCTTCTTTCTCTCATTTTCCCTTTTTTCCCTTTCCTTCCTTCCCTCCTTGTACAAAAAGACCAACATGGAAATATTTATATATATAAATTAATGGTCTGTGAACTGTCCTGCTGTATTGTTGTGAGTTTGGGTAAGTTTGCTGGTGTTATGATTTGGGGGAATTTGGAAGACTGTGATCCTTGCTCTAAGAACCCTGCCATGCCTTTGGCAATTTTTAAAAATTCTAACAAAGAGGCAAATTTGACCCGAGTTCAGAAACCTCTCAAAAAGATAGGCAGTACTTTGAACCACTAGCTTGAACCTCTGCCTCCTTGTCTTTAAAGTGGGGCTAATATATTCATTACCTGTCTTTCAAAGTCATTGCAAAAAAAAAAAATGCTTTCAGTATTTATAGAATTGTTAGATATGATGATGGTTTAAATACCAATAGTTATTTTCTTCATTTGCCTGAAGGAAAATTCCTATTCAGGGAGGTTAGGAAGCTTGTCTAACTGGACAGGGCCAAGAATAGAAGCTTATTCTTTTGACATTCAAGCCAAGGAGCCTGAATGTCTACTCCCCCAACCCATATGCTATTTTTTAAAATTTTTACTTAGTTCTAAGTCAAGCACCTGAATACTTGAGGCTGTTCCTCTTTTTGCTTTCTTGTTGGCTTATAAGATCCAGCATGTTTTGATAGGCTTCCACTTCGTTCAAGGACATATTCCAAAAGACTTGTTTGTTTTTTATTTTAAAGACCTGTGATTTCATCAGTGTAAAGAGTTCTCAATGAGGAAGTTCCACTGCCAATGCATGTTGGCATCTTCTTGTAACCAAGTTTTGAGACTTTCCTGGAGGTAAGGAAGAATAAAATGCTTTGTTCAGGCTCAATCAACCAGTATGTGTCAGAAGGGAAATTTGAACCCTAGACTTCCACACTCCAAGATCTAGACTTATATAAGAATGATTTTATTAGTATTTAAACCTCTTCTCATTGTTCCCATCAGTACCCCATTTCCTCCAAGATTTTATTGATCTTTACGACATCCCTTCATAGCAGATTTCTTACTAAGCTTTTACAACTCTCTAGAGCTTTAGGGGAGATCCAGCCATTCACTCCCTGAATTCAATTTTAGACTAATGTCCTGTGCCAAGATGAGTCATTTATGAGGCTGAGAACCTGAAGCTTATCCCTGGATATCTTCCAATTGCCCCACCCTTGTCTTTCCCTGTTGCTTTTACCCCCAACTCTCCTTCTGTCATTTAGCTCATTCAGAGGGAGTGTGGGTTTCAGGACAGTGTGTTCTCCATTTCTCCTGCATCCCCCTATATTCTCCCTGCCACCTTTCTGGTGGTCTATTGTTCTTCATTCTAACAGCAGCTGGGACAGCATTTAAAGTAGAATAAAAAAAGAAATGTACCATCATGTTGAGAAACAGAACAGTCATATCCTTGTATGGCTAGTAGAACAAAAGGCTTCGCAACAGAAGGCATCAATTAGCCTAGCCAATGCCAATTCTCACAGCCATTAATAATATGTTATAATCACCCCCTCTCCATTCTCCCTGAACCTTTCTACCCTCTAACGGGTAGAGAGCCAATCAATCTAGCCAGTCAGAAAAAGTTATGAGAAAGAAGGATGGGATGGATAGTAGAAAGGAGTAAGAGGAGCAGGACCCCCCAAAACACAAGACCCTTGCAAAGTCAGTTTGGGATCCAGGCTATCATGATCATGATTTGTCTGGGATGGAAAACTGACCTCATTAGGATACTCCTGAAAACATTTTTCCACTTCAGTTTCAGAAAGGTACAATGAAGAACATATTTAGCAGAATAAAACTGGGCCACTACCCTGACTATATTTTCTTCTGGAAGGGAGAAATGGGGATAGGAAGAAAGGCACAGCAGGCAGTTATCACATAGCCCTGTACCATAGCCAAACCAAAGGGGTGGTACTCCCCTTGAGCTATGCTGCTCTGACTTCCTTTCCCTTTTCAGGGTTGCCCTTCATGTTCCTCTCAACAAGATTTCACCTGGACAAAATGTGGGTGGTGGAGGTAGAGGAAGGAACACATGGCATATGCCTCTATAGCAACAGCCCTGGGCTTTAAAGACTTTCCTATGGACAGCTGTCTTGAGTTAAATTCTGGCTGTTATGTTAAACGACAGAATCGCAAAGGGGGAAAGGACCCTAGGAAATCATCCAGTCCAAGTCTTACCTGACTCCTGAATTTTCTTAAGGAATTCTTCAGCCAGGGTACATCTAGGCTTTGCTTGAAGACTTCCAGTTAAGGAGAATTCAGCCGATTTCATTGTTGGAGAGCTATGAGACTTAAGAAGTGTTTCCCTCTCTACCCAGCAGAAATCTGCTACTCTGTGCATGCAGGACCGCTGGATAATCTGGGAAGGACCCAATGTAAGAAACCAGACCTGGGAGTCGGCTCAAGTGAGACAACGTAGATAAGTAGTTATAAACTCATATGATATGTCTCCAGCATTGTCACTGGCTCCCACACTGGTACATTCTGTGTATTTGGGGGTTTATGAATCATAATACTGACACTAGCACTAGGAACAGCCACCTCCCTCCCACACACACCCCAGGATGACCACACAAGGGGAGGAAATGCAAGGTCAAGGCTGCTGAGCCTCCTGGCTTTGCTCATCCTCTCCCCCACACTCTGCCTTCACTCATTGAAACTTAGTAGCTTTGCTGCAACTTCATACCCATTAATCCTCATCAAAATTTTCTTACTACCTCTACTGTCTACATCAAGATTGGACTCATCTATCTCCCCATCTCATTCCCTATCCTATTTGCAGTAATTCAGCCTAAAATCTGGCATCCCTAAATACCCCCCTGGATAAACTGGAATCAACCAGGTGTTCTGGGATCCAATCTGCCTCCTAACTTCCCTGCTTTCCTGTCTCAAATATGCGTGTGTATATACATACACATACATGCACAGACAGATATATATATATATATGTGTGTGTGTGTGTGTGTGTGTATATATATACATACATACACACAATACAAATAAATATACATACAAAATACAAATACACACACACAATATACAATATAACTTATGACCCCAAATGAAGAAAAAAGTCTGGACTCCAGTTTCATGGTATCAATTCCCAGGGTGGGTTTTTTTTGTTGTTGTTGTTGTTGTTTGTTTGTTTTGTTTTTTTGCCTTTTCTATTTCTGTTATGATAAATAAGTTCTTTAAGATGTGAATTAGTTGAAATGGTTAATATTCCAATAATGATGATGACTCCTTACATTTAAATCATGTTTCAGTATTTATCCCAAAGGACTTTTGGATTTTCTTGCTTAGAGACATCATCTTCCCTCCTCCTCTCCCCCAATTAAGGTATTTTTATGAGTAGTTCTGAAGGTTATACTATGTGCCAGGTCCACAAATAAAGATATAGCTATTTCTTATTCCTTAGGATTTCTAGTAGAAGAAATCTCAGAAATCAAACTATGAAATGCCCAATTTTCTTTTTTTTTTTTGGTTGTTGTTGTTGTTGTTTGTTTGTTTTTTTGGCTGAGGTAATTGGGGTTAAGTGACTTGCCCAGGGTCACACAGCCAGCAAGTGTTAAGTGTCTGAGGCCAGATTTGAATTCAAGTCTTCCTGACTTCAGGGCTAGTGCTCTATCCACTACACCAACTAGCTGCCCCCACAATGTCCCAATTTTACAAATAAGGAAACTGAGGCCCCCAAATGTGAAGAGATATGTCCAAAGGTACATCAAAAATCAATAACAGAGCAAAGAAAGATTCAAGCCCAGATTTTCTTACTATGAACCTAGTGACCCTTTTGAGCCCCCTTAATAACAGTCATGGCTTTGCTCTGATTATCTCCAACTTAGCCAGATATATCTTGTCTGTTCATAGATGTTTTCACGTCATTTGCTCCTTTGGATTGAGACCAGACAGTGTCCATTAGCTTTCTTTGTATTCCCAGAGCGTAGCAGAATGCCTGGTATGTAGTAGATGCTTAACAAATGCTTACTGACTGACTGACTACCAGAGTGCTTTTCCCCTGGGAATTTATCAACACAACCTCTTAGTACTTACTCTTTGTGGTCTCACTATTTTGTCATCATAATGAATAACTTACTGAGCACTCAAAATGTGGCCAGCATAGTACAAATAATTAGGGTGTTACTTAACAGGGAAGTGACCTTGCTTGTGGGAAAATCAGTGGCTTTTCAAGCTTGAGACTTCTCCCCATCCCTCACCAAGGTATCAGTCCTCCACAGCTTTCTGATTAGCCAAAGCTAAGATTTGCCCTTTCCTCCAGGTCTCTCACCCCAAAGAAATCTTTCTTCAGATACTGCCTTCTTGAAAAAGGAAAGTTTCAATAATGAGATGGCTCAGGCCAGTTCCAATGGTCTTGTGATGGAAGAGAGCCATCTGCACTGAGAGAGAGCTATGGGAACTGAGTCTGGATCACAATACAGTATTTTCACTCTTTTTGCTGTTGTTTGTTTGCATTTTGTTTTTTTCCTCATTTATTTTCCTTTTTGATCTG
Organism: Sarcophilus harrisii; assembly: GCF_902635505.1. Classification (NCBI taxonomy): domain Eukaryota; kingdom Metazoa; phylum Chordata; class Mammalia; order Dasyuromorphia; family Dasyuridae; genus Sarcophilus; species Sarcophilus harrisii. The sequence continues at coordinate 229,823,074 of NC_045430.1, forward strand.
ATTTTTCTTGTGCATCACGATAATTATGGAACTATGTATAATAGAACTGCACATGTTTAACATATATTGGATCACTTGCCATCTAGGGGAGGGGAGAGAGGGAGGGAGGGAAGGAGGGAAGAAGGGAAAAATAAAATTGGAACACAAAGTTTTGCAAGGGTGAACGTTGAAAATTATCCATGTGTATGTTTTGAAAATAAAAAGCTTTAATGAAAAAAAAAAAAAGAAAAAGGAAAGTTAGCCATACTTAAGCTGCGTGCTAGAAGAAGCTATATGTAGAATGAAGCTGTGGGCAATGAAAACAGTCTTGGCTTGAAAGTCACAAAAGAATTACACATGGAATCAAAAACCCTGTGCCTCGGTTTCCTCACCCACAAAATGATTGGGGTTGAACCGGATGACTTCTGGGCTAGATATAAATCTATGATCTTATAACATCAACCATTGACTATTACAGAAAAGGAAATGCCTCCTTTCATTAAATCAATACCATGTTTCCCAGGACATCTAGTAAAGTAAGAGTTAATCTAAACTGATGTCAATCTATCCATGAATTTATTCTCTCTGCTCATCAAGAAGCATAAACATTATATCCAGTATAATAAAAGAGGGAAATAGCAGTTGGTGGCCCTTTTCCGGGGACAAGTAAATTCAGTCCAAATAATGGCTATCTCTAGTGTTTGTCTGCGCCTTTATAAAAAGCAGGCCGATAGATGTAATAAGCTTATTACATATGTAAACACAGCGAACAATTAAGCTGCAAGTTTCCTTGGGCTTTCAATAAACTTTATTTAAGAGAGTGGTGACATGATTTCAACAAAACTTCAGAGTCATTTGGTTCCACAATTCAGCAGCGGTCCTAACTCATCTGGGCAAAAACAACAGCAACAAAACACAATTTGCTAAAATGGAAGGAGCTGAAATTCTAGTTTAAGAATCCAGAGTTTCATAACCTTCAAATTTATTATCATGAGATTGACAAGTGCGTCAGATGTGGCTTTGCTATGCACTTTATTAGTCAAAATAGAGAGAAATCAAAGAAATGGCAAGTTTCATTTTACTAACCAAATATTTCCTGTATGTTATTGTTGCACTGTCTCAAAGGAAAATGATAACAAATAGCAAGGAAAGAGTATCTTTTTTTTCCTTTCTGGATTCTGCAGGCACACACAACTTCTAGTCACAATGATACTTTTGGCAACCTAGGGGAAGCTTGTCCACATGCAGAGATTACTAACCCCACCCATAGCAATGTCCTTTTCTTCCTTTACAAGGCATATTTTGAACACTAGCTGAAGGTCACTTTTGTGATCTTTGAGGATTTGTAGCCAGAAGCAAAAGCATTGATTTCCTTTAGAAGCTATCTGCTGATCATATCTGGCCCCTACATTCCAAAGAAATCCTAAGAGTTCTTAAGGATAGAAGCAAGTGTATAGGAAGCTGGGCTATTTGTTTTGGTCCTACATGAGCAGTAGATGAAGAACCAGACAAATGGGACAGACTAAAATGGTAAAGACTCAGTTGTGAACAGAAAAAAAGGAAATGTGCAGAGTGAATTCGAACAGCAAGGAGTAAACAATAAACACATGTGGGCTAGAGATAGAAGCCAGATCTGGAACCATTGAAAGGGCCAGCAACAAAGCAGCAATCAAATTCACGGGGCGAGCAGAAAAACAAAATCCAAAATTAAGGTTTCAAAGATACCCAATGCTCAAGTAAACATGAACATACACAAATTCACACCCAATTGTCCATTCTCAATGCAACAAGCTAGGCAGCATCCCTTTGATCTGATGTTCACTTCAACTTTTTGCCCTCTTTGGAGCTCCTAGCTTTTACACCAGCAGCTTCATGGGAAATGCTTGTGCCTGAGCTGTTGAAAAAAGAAAAGGCTTTTGGGATTTTTGTTATTAAGCAAAATTAGGCTTGAGATAAAACTTGCCTTTTTTCCCCTATTTCCCAGGATACTTTTACCTCAAGTCACTTAGTTATAAAGTCGTAGTGCTTAAAAATACGTGTGGTCTAATTTAAGAAAACCATGTTTACAATTCATATTTGCAGAAATTTGTTAAGTTCCTAGTAGTGTGCTAAATATTGGTGAGAGAAAGATGGGAAATGATTCAACCCTTCCCTCAAAAAGCTTATAATTCACAAATACATTATATGTTCAATTTACAATCCAAAGAATAATTTTTTATATCGTCAAAGATGTTTTTAAGTAGTAAACATTCCTGATACATTTACATATTTGTTTATAGCTAATGATCACAATTTTTTAGTTTGAGAAATTTGTGACTATTGTAAAGAAAGAGAAGAAAAAGGAATAAGAAACTCTGAAAAAAATTTTGGAGGAGAGATTCAACAATAATAAATTCAATAAACATTTTATAAGCACCTTCTGTGTGACAGGAGCAATGTTAAGTGTTGGAAATAGCATGGTGCATAATAAAAGGAATGATGGATATGGCAGCTGAAGATCAGAGTTCAAATCTTTATATCTACTTGACTGAGGTAATTGACTTAATTTCTGGGCTTTAGGGCTTTGACTTCTAAATTCCTTTCCAATTCCCCAAATCAATGATTCTAAAATCTCTGATGATCAAAAATTAACCAGAAGAAAAATAACAGCACAGTTAGGAAATTAAAATGTAATTGGACACTAAAATGATTCTATTTAAACATATTTTTTCAATAGTACCTGTACTGCAATGAGGCATACTTTGTACATAGGAGCATGGAAAATGTCAACATTTAAATTTTAGCCTCAGTTATATCTCAGATGTGCCTCAAACTGTGATCTTTCCTGACACGAGGCAACTTTCTGGTGATGTTCTTTTTATAGGTAATAACTTTTTTATAGGATAGAATCAGAAACAGAATGATATAGAGAGCATTTAGTATGCCCCATTCACAAGAAATAATAGAAAGGCATTTACAGGGCCTGGTGAGGAAAAGATATGTTTCAGGCAACTATATGGAGAAAAAGGTCATAATTTGTCAGTGAAGTATGGAAAAAGAAGAAATATGGTTCTATGTTGAAGAACAAAACTGAGGAAAATCCTATTTTTAATTCTGTACACAAACTCTTTTACTTCACGACCTTGGGCTGAAATCACTTAACTTCATTTCAGTTCATATAAATTACACTTTATTCTTTTCTGTCTTTTAGGAAGAATGAGGGAATTTAAGGATGGAATTGGGGCAAAAGCAAATGCAAATTGTAAGAATTGGATATGCTTGCTCCCTTCTTCATGTAATGGACACAGATGTAATTCAGGGGTAATAAATACAGCAAGAGAAATGGAAATTCACCAACCTGTCTCTTTAACAGAGAGAACAAATATACTACTGCTTTACTAATTGTTGCCTAATTAAAACAATTAACAAATGATGCTACCTAATTCATTATTTTGCCTGCTAAATTATAATTTAAGAAATTTTTTTTAGAATATCCAAACATATAAAAACTAAAGTAAGTACTGTACTGCTAAAAAAAAAAAAAAGGTCTAATCAAAAATGTTGATAGCATAGGGATAGGGATTGGACCAATAATTGTACACATTAGCTACCTCTTTACAATTTATAGTCTTGGTTGCCTAGTGACCTGAGAGGTTAAATTACTTGCCCAAGTTACCCAGCATGTGTCTAAGATGGAATTTGAACCAAGGTTTTCCTAGCTTTGAACTTCTAAGTTTGTTTCTATTGTGAGATATAGGAGCAGAGAAAAGGATAAAAGAACAAAGAACTAAGAATCTGAGCAATTGGGCTCTCTACTTAGCTCTGCAACTGACCAAGCCATGGGATCTTGGGTAAATAAATCACTTATGTCTTGGTACTTCAGTTCCTTAACCTTCAAATGGGAGTGTTTTACCTTTTTTATGAGATAGCTCTATGAATCAAATAACAATGCATCAGAAAGCATTTTGAAAAGCTAAAGATGCTTCATAAGTGTAGAGTATTATAATTTAATTTCATTGCAGTATGTAATTCATTTCTCCTCACTGTAGACACCTTTATTAGATGAGAGACAACATGGTAGGGAGTAGATAGTATGCTTGACTTAGAGTCAAGTATACATGGATTCAAATCACACCCTGGGCACTTAGGAGCAGTATGACAACAAGTAGGTTTATTTATTTGGATCTCAATTTCCTCATCTGGAGAATGAGAGGGTTGGATTAAATGGTTTCTAAGTCCCTCCCAGCTCTAAGTTTATGACCCTTATATATGATCATGTACATATTCATAGAAATTCAGACTCCTTTTGCTAATGGAAAAACAACATTCAAATCCCAAATTAAATGTTCAGTACTTAAGAACAATTCCATGTATTGCCATCCATGACAGAAGTTTAAAGGAAGTCTGTTATTTACCATCTGCCAAACGCTTTTCCCTGCTTGAATCCAAGGACAGCTTGGCCTCACCATCTGCCATGAACTGGTCCTTTCCTCCCTTATAAACTGTGTTCCCCAGTCAGTGCGTGAGCTCTTTTAGAACAGGAACTGTCCTTTCTATTTGTATTCTGAGTGCTTAGCGCAGTATTTTTGGGCACATGGTAGACACTTAATAAATAATTTTGCATTTCATTCATCTCCGCAAAGAAGGACTCCCAGAAAAGTTCCTTTTGTTTTTTTAATTTATAAAATAATGCGTCTCCAATGAACAGGGAGGATTCTGGGCCTATTCCAGTAATACAGGTCTGCTCAAGCAGCATGTATAGTCTGTTAGGGCAGCTGGGTGGCACTATAGTGCAAAGAATGCCAGGCCTGGAGTCAGAAAGACTCATCTTTATGAGTTCAAATTCAGCCTCCAACATTTAGTATCTGTGTACACTTGAGCACGTTACCCAACCCTGTAAAATGAACTGGAGAAGGAAAAGACAAAAATACTCCCATATCTCTCAAGAGAGCTATGGCAGTCCAGTAATGAAAACAATCAAATGGGAGTGAAGACAAGAGTTTTATAGTTGTATATTCCTTGAATTCGGTGACCACCATATCACTATGTGTTTTATTTATTCACTTTTTAAAAAGTACTCCCCTAAATTCATCAGTTTTAGTGATGGGTTATTTGTTGTTCAGTTATTTTCAGCTTTATGATCCCTTTTGGGGATTTCTTGACAGAGATATAGGAGTCCAGAGCCCAGACAGCTATTTCCCTCTCACTCTAATTCTGTCTCTATCTCTCTATTTATCTCTTTCTCTATGTCTTTTTGTGTTCACTTCACTACAGAATGAGAGTAAACAATAAAATAAAATGCTGTTACTGTGGCATGGATAAATAGATATTTGCCAATTGTCTTATTTCTTTTTTTTTTAAACTATTATAGCTTTTCATTTACAAGATATATGCATGGGTAATTTTTCAGCATTGACAGTTGCAAATCTTTTTGTTCCTACTTTTCCCCTCCTTCCCCCCACCCCGTCCCCCAGATGGTAGGTTGACCAATACATGTTAAATATGTTAAAGTATATGTTAAATACAATATATTTATACATGTCCAAACAGTTATTTTGCTGCACAAAAAGAATTGGAATTGTCTTATTTCTTGATGTAGCAAGATTCTACAGCAAGAGGAGATAGAGTGGTAGCCCTGAGTGAGGTTCTCACCTTTAGCATTTACTAGATATGTGACCTTGGAAAAGGGATGATTTCTAGGAGCTTCAGAAAAATTGCCATAATGACCCCTGGAACACTCATCAAAGAGAATGGGGTTTGGAGAGGGAGGAGATCCAGATCTGTGATTTCATCAGTGGAGGAACCACCAAACGCGGTGCTCCTTTTACCAAAGCAGATTGTTAATTGCAACATAGAATCTTGAAGTGAGAGAGTGTTGTCTGGGGTATGTTGAGCTTAAGCGAATTACCCATGATCCCACAATTAGTGTGTGCCAAAAGCAGAACTTGAACTCAGATCTTGCTGCTTCCAAAGCCAGCCTTCTATCCACTATGTCATGCTACATCTCCACAGTGCAGCTATAAGGTTCAAGTGAGATACTCTAAGCCGAGTGCTTTGCAAAGTTTAAATGTCTTATTAATAAAAATTTATTTTAAGATATTACTTTTTATGTATTTTAAGAAAAAAGTTATTACTAATAATATCTTATTATTGTTGCCATTTCTAAGAATTGCTAATCTAAACTCTGACTCTAAAGGCTGCTTTAATAATGATTTTAAATACAGAGGTTCTCTCATCCCTCCTGGGAAATGAGCCAGAAATTTATGGCTGAGGTAACCGAGGTAGATGACAGATAAGACACTCACCCAGGATCCCCCAGTGAGTCCCCAGCAGATCTGGGGTTGGACCACGGAGGTCAGAATTCTAGTTTGTTTACAGAACACTTTGAGCTCAGCCAGTAACAGGTGTCTTTGTTTGTCTCATCAGATGAGTCCATGGTGAAAGATCTGGGCGTAGACAGAAAAAGCTAGGCAAAAGGGAGCAAGCAGGCCCTGTTAGTTTTTAGTACTGGAGGGTCAGGCGTTTTTTGGTTGTTTTTTTAATGCAGTATTTGTGTTCACTTTAACACTTTCTGCCAAGGCACACATCCTCAAACATTAAGGAAATGAGGATGTGTTCAACAACACACCTGATTACAATTCACCATTCCAACGAGAACAGCACATTTCATATCTTTTCCAAAGTACATTGTATACTACCACTCTAAGTACAACAGATGAAGCATAAAATCTTTTATGAGCCACTAAATAGAGGCTTATGCTGCAAAATGTTTCAGGTGAGATAAAAGTTCTTTTTTTTCAGTCCTATAAACCAAAAAACTTTAGTCATTAATTCCAAGATGGAGAAAGAGGGAAAGACATTATGTAGGAAACTTCAGGCTGCTTTTCATGCAGAGCTGCCAGCAAATCTGCACTCCTACCAATGAATCAATCAATCAACCAACATACATTTATTAAGTGTCTGTCCATGTGCCTACACATTTGTTAGGCACTATGCTAAGACCTGTAGGATAAAAAAGAGGCAAAAGGCTCTGTCCTTGAGAAATTTACCATTTAATGGGGAAGACAAAATGCAAACAAATTTATACGAAGCAAAATAGCAGAGGGTTTTCTTTCTGATTCTGGAGATAATAAATAATGGAGTTTATAGAATATGGAAGTGATAGGATTATACAATGAAGTTTAAGTGAGCTGAGTGGAGAATAGACCATAGTGTGGAAGGTGGGAAAAAGACTTGGAAACCAAGATACTTCATGACTCAGTAATTACTTTTCAACTTTAAAGGTCATGTCAAGCATATCCTTCATTCCATTTTCTTTTTTTCTTTTCAGTAGTATTTTATCTTTCAAATACATGTAAAAATAGTTTTCAGCATTTATTTCTGTAAAACTTTGTATTCAAATTTTTATTCCTCCCTTTCTCAATTCCCTTTTCCCTAAGACAGTAAGGCAATTTGATATAGGTTAAACATGTGCTAGCCTTTCAAACATATTTCCATATTTGTCATGTTGTGCAAGAAACATCTGGCCAAAAGAGGAAAAAAAAACCACGAGAAAGAAAAACAATCAAAAAAAGGTGAAAACAGTATGCTTCAATCCATATTCGGTCTCTGTAGATGTGATTGACCAAGTCTATTGAAATTGTCTTGAATCAATGCACAACTAAGAAGAATCAATTCTGTAATATTTTGATCCTTACATAGTCTTGTTGTTATTGTGTATAATAGATATATCTGTTTTGTGTGTGTGTGTGTGTGTGTGTATACAGAGAGAGAGAGAGAGAGAGAGAGAGAGAGAGATCAGAGAGATTTATTAAGCACTATTCATTTTACAGCATTTGTTATAGTATAAACTGTTCTAGTTATACTTACTGTTATCCCTTCTGAATCACAGGAGTATAGTGCTTCCATGATCTGGAAAATCTGCATAAAACTTTTTGACACTCCCTTGGCACCATTTTTTCTTTTTCTTTTATCCCCATCTTTTATGGGATGTTTACAATTCTTTATGGTAAAATTTGGGTTAAGTATTTGGTCATATTTTAACTTTTGAAAAAAAATTTTGTGTATATATATGGCATTAAAAGATAACATCCATTGCTATCATACAATATTCTCTCTTTATATATCTTTTATATATTTTTGAATTTCTAATATTATTCTGTGTCATCTGCTGGCCTTCACATGCCATCTGCAGCTTTCGCAAAATTTCCCCAAAATTCTCATTTAATTTTTTATGCCAACCTGAGGTATATTGAAACTGTGTTGGGTAAAGTTGCAATATGGAAAGGATAACTGCACTTCACACTGCATCAATTTGTACAAATCTTTCCTTCTGAAATTTCTTATGACTTCTACTTAGCTGGGTTACCTAATGTTTCAGTAAATGGAACAAAGGCCAGAGGTCTCAGTGCCAGAGACTCAGAGGTCTCAATTGGCTATAGAAAGGACATTAGAGGTGAGGGGAAATTAATAGAATGTTTCCTTAACTTCTAATGTCCTACAAGCACCCCATTTTGCTTTGGGGCCTTTTGCCCTTGGTCATTATAATGGTATAACCCAGGTAACCCTGACTTGAAGAGAATTGGTATTAAGATGCCCTGTGTTCTCCCCCCAGAATAGTTAGGAAAATTAAGATGTCTTATAGCTAAGAATAGTCAGGAATCAATTAATGACATCTCATCAGTTTACAGCTTGAAGGCATGAACTAATATTAAAATAAATTAACATTATCTTGGGAGAGATTGAAACCTGCCTAAAATACTAATTTGAAAGCTACAGTTTCTTCTACACTGATAGTTCCAAATCAGGGAAAAGGAAACATCTTCCAATCACAATCAGATGACAAGTAGAAGACTTTGCCTTCCAATGGTCCTGCATCAAACTAATACCATGTAGTCATACCTTGTGCAGGTCAGTCATCTTTTTAGGATACAGTTTATACTGTAAAATTTTTTAGGCAGCATCAGATTACACTTCAAACTTACTGTATGCTGGAGTAAATCTATAAGAGCATTGACATATATTTTCCATACCAAGGTTCCACTGCCTGGGTAAGAAATGACAGTATTATTTCTTAGACCCAGTCCATAGAATTTGGAATCAAATTTACATTTGGAATTCTTCCTCTACTTCCACTAAATATGACATTCATTTTGATTTCATTATATTTGTATTTTAATGTTACTTTTATGCTTTATTGATTTTTTCTGCATGGTAATCACTTTAGACACTCTTAATACTCCCATATCTCATCAGCTCATCACCATTAACTGCCACTACCATGAAGCCCTCCTTTGTAACAAAGAAAAATAGTTAAGAAAAACCAACCAACACAGTGATCATAAGAAACAGCATTCTGCCCCATGGAGTACCACCTCTCTCTTGAGAGGGGAAATGTATCTCATCACTGGTCCTTTGGAATCAAGTTTGGTTATAGCATTTAATCTGATTTCTAATGTCTTTTAGGGTAGTTTTCATTTATATAATCAATATAATTGCAGTACTATTTTCCTGATTCTCCTTATTTCACTCTATATCAGTTCATCCAAATCATCCTATGTTGTTATGAATTCTTCATGTTCACCATTTCTTATGGAGGAATAATATTTATCATAGTCCCTATTACCTCAAGAATTAGAGACAAAATTCTCTGCTACGCTTTTAAAGGCCTTTCTTTAGCAACAAGCCCCATCCCATCTTCTCCTACTTGTTTTTATTCAGTCATTACAGTTCTGCCTGGCTCTCTGTTACTCCATTTTGGGATTTTCCTGGCAAAAATATGGGAGACATTTGTCATTCTCCTGTGAACTTAAGTAAACAGAATTACTTGCCCAGTGTCACACTGCTAGTAAGTGTCTGCGTTGGATTTGAGCTCAGCAAGGTGAGTCTTCCTAATTCCAAACCCAGTGCGCTATCCAGTGAGATATTCCCATCTAAATACTCTATAATCCACTGATACTGGCACCAACCTGTTTCATATCTGAGACAGTATGTTTATAATACAAAGAATGTTGGGTATAGAATCAGGATCGGGGTTCAAATCCTAATGGTGCCAATTAATACTCAAGTGACCTAGAACTGGTCACTAACCCTTGGGTTAGGAGACTAATCCCTTCCAGATCTAAATCTAAGATCCAAAGCCCCCCCCCCCCCCACACACACACGTGTTTGTGTGTGTGTATAAAATAAGATATAGTAAACTTAGTGTCTGCCTTAAATTATCCTTTTCTTCCACTTATTCTATTTATTGACTGGGTATGAGGGAAAAGTCTTTATTTTGAGAATGTGGTAGTGCATTCTGGATGACTATATTCCAAAAACAATCAACAACTTCTTATTTACCATCAATACTGTCACAATCAAAGAGTTATCTTTAAAGATTAACAATAAGTCACATTTTCCCCTCCAAGTCCCCTTTGGCTTTTAAAAAGATTAATTTTGAGAGCAAATGGAATTAAACAATTATATCTTCAATGCTCTAATGAAATGAAAAGTCCTGTGGAGTGCCCAAAAGATATTATCAGCTTTCACAAAATTGAATCTATCGCATTTCATATTCTGAACAACATCCTGATCCGAATATTCAATTAATGAGGTAACACTGACAGACCAAAAGATGGATGAATCAGCTCTATAGTACTCTAAAAATCAAGGACTTTATCAATGTGCACAATTCTCTCTCCTGGTAACAGATTACAAGCCTTATTTAATTTGACTGTTTGTTGTGGCAGAATAAATATATTACCTGCTAGTCAGTCCTCTAAGATAAGCGTCTCTAAGCTTCTCTGGTCTGAGACAATCTAACTTGGGCTAACCCTAGACATAAAACTTGAAGATAGACTCATACCAAGACTATTTACAGCCTGATTTTGTACTCCACCAGCACAGCCTTCAAGAATACAGGGTGGTCATGGCCATTCTGAGGCAGCAGAGAAAGAAATTAGTTAACCTAATGAAATAAACAGCCTAATCAGCCTCTGGCTCTGAACTGTTTATTCACTGCAAATTAAATAAAAATACATTGGAATCAATAAGGAACTTATGAGGTTATTCGACCTTAGCTTATATTCTCTAAGCAGCTGGTAAAATTTAAAGTTTGAAAAAACACAACCCAAAGAACAAACCTGGATCCCAGTTACAGCTCTGACACTTACTGCCTATGTGACCCCAGACAAAGAATTGTATCTTGCTTGCTGAACCTCAATGTTCTCATCTCTAAAATGGGAGATAATCACATATTCTCTGTGAGTAAAATGTTATGTGTGTTATTATTATTCATAATTATTATTATCTAAAGCTTTGGGTTTTTTTTCGTGGGGTGGAGAAGGTTGAGGGTCTAGCATTATTTAACATCAAGGAGAATAGTAAACATGCTCTTATTCTTCTTAAACCAAAAGAAACTTGGTTGCTTGGCTTCTGCTAGGAGAGAATCTGTAAGCGTAACTAAAACAGAGCAATTTCATGGGCATAAATGAGGACTCTGAAAAACCCACGAAGTTGTTCTACAGTGTCATGGCTTATTAATGGATTTTCACCAGCTATACCTGACTTAATGTATACTTTTGGAATAGTAGCTCTGGTGTACCTATCAAATGCATTTGCTTGTAAGAAATCTTTTGCTTTTTCAATTAGAATGGCTCAGAGATAAAGTGAGCATCTGATTTTTTTTTTTCACTACAAATTATTCCTATAAAATATGGTTTAGGTATTCTAATATGATTTGGTACCTAGAACATGGCAGGCACTTAATAAAGGCTTGCTGACTGACCGATGACATGAAAAATTTCTTCCTTGAACTCCTTCAGGGTCTCTTAGGCTAAAAAAAGAATAATCTGGGGCAGCTGGGTGGTGCACTGAATAGAGCACCAGCCTTGAAGTCAGGAGGACCTAAATTCAAATCTGGCCTCAGACACTCAACACTTCCTAGTTGCAAGACCTTGGGCAAGTCACTTAACCCCAAATGCCTCAGGGGGAAAAAAGAATAATCGTCCCTTCTTCTATTTCTGATAGCTCTTTGTACCTCTCTGCTAGTCAATAATATCATTTGAGATTGTGGATATCTTATCCTGCCTTAATTGCCCATCTAGATTGTAAACTCCTTAAAGGTATTGAACTCATCTTGACATTATTAGTCTCGCACATATACATCCTAAGACAGGCAGAGGATAGAATATTGGACCTGGATTCAGAAAGACATTAAAATCCTGTCTCAGATATTTATAAGCTATGACTATACACAAATCACTTAATCTCTCTCAATCTCACTTACTTCTTCTATAGAATAGGGATAATTACAACATCTTACCAACAAGAGCTCTATGAGAAATAAATAAGGTATATATAGAAAGTGCTTTGTATAACTTAAAATTCTACATGTTACTCACTGTTATAACTATTATTGCTTTTTTATATATTTCATTTTTAGGTGATACATATACATTCATTTTTTGCATATTTCCATGAATTATACCACGAGAAAAAAATCAGAACAAAAGGGGAAAATCATAAGAAAGAAAAAAAACAGAAGAAAATAAAAGTGAAAATACTATGCTTTGATCTGCATTTAGTCTTCAGACTTCTCTCACTGGATGCGGATGGAATTTTACATCTAAAGTTTATTGGAATTGCTTTGCATCACTGAATTGCTGGGAAGAGCTAAATCCAACAGAATTGAGGATCACACAATCTTGCTGTTGCCGTGTGCAATATTTTTCTGGTTCTGCTCACTTCACTCAGCATCAGTTTATGTAAGTCTTTACAGTCTTTTCTGAAATCAGCCTGTCCATCATTTCTTACATAATATTCCATTACATTGGAATGTAATGGAATATGTGAATATTCCATTACATTCACATACTATTATTTCTTAATATTTAATGAATAAAGCTAAAATATGAGACATTACGTATGCAATCCCACAAAGGCATAACAATTTATGTCTAATCTATGTTATGGGTGCTTTTCCACTGGAACCAGAGGCCCTGATTATTTACTGATAAGCAGTCAAAACTCCTGTAAAATGGCTCAACTAGAAAAGATGACTTTCACATGAAAGAATGAAGATTTTTTACAATGTCAGAACTTTTGACAGAAGTTTCCAAAAATGGCAGAGCATTATCACTTTCTGTTGAATCCTCTAAAAAAACAAGCTATTCCCTAATACCCGAGGCAAATGCATTATGGAGATAGTATAAACTTAATGATCTCTTTTTCAAAATCTTGCTTCCAGTAGCCCTCAAAATTAATTTAACCATATCTCTTCATTTCAGAAGCTTTAGACTACTTGTACCCTTTCCATTTTATCTGTCATCTCCTTTACACTTATGTCCGCCAAAGAACTAAATGTATTTTGGTTTCCCTGTTCTGCTCTCTCCCTTATCCAATTTTGTACTTTCTTCCTTATTAGCTTGAGCATCCTGAATAAGGAGAGAAGTGGAGAAGAGGGGAAGGAGAAAGAGAGATAAGAAAAGGAAAGAAAAAAATAAAAAAAATGGGGAAGGAGAAGAAGCAATGGAAGAGGGAAAGAGAGAGAAGCAAGAGAGATAAAGAAAGGAAGGGAGAGGGTCAAGTAAGAAGACAAAAAAGAGAAAGAGGGGAAGAGAGAGATGAAGAAAGGAAGGAATGGAGGGAGAGGGAGAGGGAAAAGACAGAATCAAAAACAAATACTTGAATGCTTGGAAAGTAGAGCAGAATCAAGAGTAAATCAGAATTCAGATTAAAGCCATAATCATCCCTGACCCCAGAGAACCGAGGACCCAACAGCTCTCTCCTCTCAGTATAGAAATGGTGGAATAGAGGAGATAAATGATGTTTTGTTTTAAATGAACTTTGTTAAAAGGGAGGCTTCTCTCGTAAGATTGCTCCTAGAAATAATAATTTTTTTAAAAAGTCATCAATAACATATTTTAAAAGAAAGTGTAGGAGAAGAAATGCTATTTACAATGACAATTCCCATCCATCAAAACCTTGACAATAAATATCCATCTCCCAGAAGCCTTTCTTGACCCAACTAATCTCATCCTACTTCCTTGTTTATATGTACTGCAAATTTGCCTGGGATTCCATTTCACTCACTTTTATTTTCTAGTTCACTATATCTTTCATCTCCAATGAGAATGAAAGCCCCTTAAAGAGAAGAATCACATTCTTCATCTGCATCTTCATGGTATGGAGACCAGTGCCAGGCAGTGAGCTTCTGAATAAATGGATGGATCACTAATGAGTGGTGGATGATTTGAGAAATGGGAAGGGAAGAAATGGAAAGTAGGAGTATGTTTTGTCATGTCTAGCCTGCAATGGAACAGGGAGACACTGATATCTGAGGGCCAATTAACACTCCAAAAATTAAAAAGAAAAAAGTTGGTGGCAGCTTGTTTTTAAAGACTTGTTAGGATTCAAGATGGATTTTTATAAATGCAGCAGTTATTTTTTTTTTCCCTGATCCTAATGGGATCAAGTTAAGTCCATGAGACCCCAGGCATCCTGTGTTTTATTTATCAAATTTGGGGGTGGGTTCTGAGAGTTGCCAGCCGAGAATGGAAAGACTTTAATCATCGCTGCTTCAATTTAAGCTTCCCCTACAATTCTGAAAAACCAAACAGCAGCATTGTGCAAGGGCAAGGGAGAGCAAGATGAAAGCAATTTAAAACCCAGAGCAAATCCCACAGGCCGAGTTCTGATGTCCAAGATACATGGGGAAAGAGAATAATTCACTTGCCTAGAAAAAAAGAAAATGGAAAGCAGTGTGCTTAGCAGCTAGTACTGCAGGAAGAGCCCAGATGAGTCGACTTTCTCATCCTGGATACAGCAGGGTCACCACACAATAGCTAGAAGGGAGAAAGCGCTCTAGAATTTGCAAAAGGCTTCATATAGATGATCTCATTTGATCCTTACAACAGCACCAAGAGGCAGGGACTAGAGGTTCCAAACCCCAATGGTACCTCCAAACCCCCCCATTTTATCACAACAGTGACATTATGCCCATGGAGCTAACTGACCCCCTTAATGTTGTTTTACTTAATATAAGGCTGTGTTTTCACAGGAAAAAAACAAATAATGGGCATCAGTTGGGGTGGAGACCTTGTGCTCTTGGGGAAGAATAACAAATATAAAATAAATAGCAGAAGCCTGACTCTTCATTGTTTCACCATAAGGGAGTCTGAAGATGGCAGGTGGAGGATCCAAATTCTGGGGTCCCTGAGAGAATATTTCAGTTTAGAAGTAACTTAAGGATTGGACCTGGATTTGTGAATATATTATAGATGAAGAAATGCCCTCTACCAAGGCAGGTCATTACCAGGCTGCCCCCCAAGTCTGGAATGGCCTGAAATCTCTCCTTGTCTCCACCTCCAGCTGGTTTCCCCAGCTCCTCCAAATCTCAACTAAAGTTGGAGCCTTCTCAGTATTGGTTAATGCTAGCCCTCTCTTGAGCATCTCTAATTTATCCTCTATTTATCTGGTTTGTATATGGTACTTTGCATGTTGTCTCTTGCTTTTGCCTTTCATTGCCCCCCTAGAGTTTATTGCTTGGCATATGGTAAGGGCTTAATAAGTGCTTGCCTTGCCTAGGGCATAGGGAATTTAGAATTTATGGCACAGAAATTAAGTGACTTGGTCAGAGCCACCCAGACAAGATGTGTCAGGGGGAATCTTCTTCATGATTGTCCATTATATAAATCTATGACACAATGAATAAAATCCTTGGCTACCCATACCAGCATCCCACTTTTGACAGAAGTACCAAGGAACATGTGGAAGGTCAAGGAAGTCCTCCTTGATAATCCTTAAAAAGCACCCTACGACATAATATTTAATGCCCAGTCTTTTTTTTTTTTTAATAGCCTTTTATTTACAGGATATATGCATGGGTAACTTTACAGCATTAACAATTGCCAAACCTCTTGTTCCAATTTTTCACCTCTTACCCCCCCACCCCCTCCCCTAGATGGCAGGATGACCAGTAGATGTTAAATATATTAAAATATAAATTAGATACACAATAAGTATACATGACCAAAACGTTATTTTGCTGTACAAAAAGAATCAGACTCTGAAATATTGTACAATTAGCTTGTGAAGGAAATCAAAAATGCAGGTGTAATGCCCAGTCTTGAAGGCCTCCCCAGCTTCTGCAAGTATTCCATGGAGGAATTTAGAGGAGAAAGGACTGGGTAATACCTTGCTCCCTGACTTTTTCTGCCTCAATATTTATGCCATTCCCCAGGTCTGAAATATACAGCTCTGGGCCCTCCCAGACTCTATCCCTTGAATCATTTTCATCCTTCAAAACCCAGCTGAGGAACCAATCGACTTCTATTAAATACCTATTATGCATCAGGCACCACGTAAAATGCTGCACTAAGGTACTGTCTCCTTTAGGAAGCCTTCTTTGATCCAGCCAGCAGGAAGTACCCTCTTCCCCTCCTCAGATCTTTCCTAGGGGCTTGGTGAATAGCATTCTTATTTGTATTGCAATAACTTTTATCTCAGTATTAGCTTGCCTTCAGGAACATAGGTCATATTTATGGACAATTTATTTTAGCACCCCAACATAATGGGTACTTAATGGCTATTTTTTGAATTGATCTTCCTGATATATTGAAGCTTTGTGTTCTGGAGAAAACAAAGGAGCCCTGGATTCAGAAGCTATGGGTTTCAACTGGGTCCTCACACTTAGCAGCTGAACAATTTGGTGTACCTGTTCTGTTAGAGAATTGAGGTGGAAGAGGAGAAAAGACAGGTTTGGGAGGTGGTGGGCCAGAAAACGGCTTTGTCAACATCACCCACCAAACCACACACCATTCCCAGAATTCTTCCTGTTCTTCTTGGCCTATGCATCCCTTTAAGTCTGCAATGTAAATCACTCAGTGATTTTGCTCAGTGTCTCTGTTTCCTAAACTGGAAAACAGGAGTAATAGGGAACTAAACTACCTGCCTTACAGAGTTGTTGTGAGTAGAATGCTATTGAATATCCTTAAGCCCTCCATAAAGTTTAACCTTAAAGCCAGGGAACAGAAGGCTAAGACAGCATTTTTCATCTAACTGGTGGGGAATCGAGTAAGGAAGATGGACTAAAGGTGACCTTTATCTCCCTGCAGCCTGGAAAGACATTCTGCACTATCACCTTACCGAACTTTTTACCTTTCTGAGGCCCCAATGTGACTGTTTTTTCCACCAAGAATTTGGCCAAGGCTGGACTCTGGTGTCAGCTCCCAGTCTCTTGCATCCTCTGCCAGAATGAGGAGGCAAAGGAAACATTCCTTCTGGGTGTGGACTCCAAGGTCAGGTGCTGAGTTTGACATTTTTATTTCCACCCCTGCACATATTAGTTTAAACAGGACCATGCCAAGGAATAGGTGGGAACCTTGGCAAAAATCAGATGAACATAAAAAATTAGATTTTAAGGGAGAATTATTTTTAGAACTAATTAACTTGGCAACAGACCTTTAAATGATAGATTTATAAGTGTGCAATGAATCATACTTTCCCAAAGGTAACCAGTTGCAGTCAACAGGTTTATAGGAGGGTACCTGGAGCAAATAAATTTTTTAAATAAAATTTTTTTTAAATGATAAACAGAATTCTTTCCCTTTGTAAGAAACTAAGACAATTTTTTTCTTGATGTCTCCTTCCTTTGCCTTAGCCAAGGCACTCTGCACAGGAGCCAAGTTGGTGAGATCTCACTGGATTATAACGGCTTCACTATACATGATACTGAAAGGTTTCCGTTGGAGTAAGTGGACTGCCATTGTAGAATTGGCCTTCTGCCACTATAGGGGATTGGGGGCTCCTTTTCTCCCTCTCTCCCTTTCCTTCCTGGTTGCCTTAGGAAAGCCTGAGCATAGCAGTTGGTGGGGTAAGGGAGCCAATTTTGGCCTCTGTGCTACCCCACCATTCCAGGCATTAAAATTTGGCATCAAGGTTGTGCTTGAGAGGGAAGGGGATATTTCACGCTTCTCCAAAGGAAGATTATATATTTTTTCTGAAATGGTGCTGAAAAAATCTAAGCCCCCCACTTTAGTTATTTAACTCTGCAACTCCATCTGCAGTACAAAAAAAAATCTCATTTCACGTTCCAAAAGGATGACCTGTAATCCACTGTGCATAAGGCATAGGTAGAAGAGGGAATTATAGGGGGAATGCCATGAAGGCAGATCAGAAGCATCCCAGAAAGACATACTCAAGCCTTGGGGTCTTCTAGGTTCCCTTTTTTCCCTGTACTTTTTTCATTATTTTGATCTCTGGATCAAATCATATTCTTAAAGAAATATGAAATATCTATGTAGATAAAGACATGGAAAAGGGGTGGGTAGCTGGAAAGGGTAAGAAGCAGACAATTATTATGAGGAACTAATGAGGTATTGCCTGTTAAAAGTGCTTTGTAGCCTTTATTTAGTGTTACAGAAGTGGTCACTGTGATGATGGCAATAATAAAGTCAACAATCGTAGGATACTAAATGATGAGACTTATAAAGAGGCTGTTTTAAGATAACATTAATTTCCTGACCATGTGGTGCCATAGCCCTGGTATGAGGGGAATTCCCAATCAGGTCCTTTCTCAAAGAACCCTTTCTTTGTGATACCATCTATCATTGGTTATAACCACCAAAAACCTAACGAAAGGGCATTGACCAACTACACCTGCTTGGTATAATTCTCTCTACTCCAGGCCCTATAGGGGAAAGATCATTTCAGGTGACTAGAATAGTCAATAGATCCTATTGTCTGCTTTTTACCCTTTCCAACTACCCGCCCCTCCTCCAGGTCATCATCTACGTAGATATTTCATTTTTCTTTACGAAGAATACCTACCTCATTATTAGGATGATTACTACCTTGAGGTTTTTTGTTTTTGTTTTTTTTTTTTTGAGGGGGGAGATAGCTAGATGGCTGGAGTGGGTTTGAACTCAGAAAGATTCATCTTGTTGAGTTCCAATGTAGTCTTGGACACTACTACATGTGTAAGTCATATATCTGCCTCAGTTCCTCCCATATAAAATGAACTAGAGAGGGAAATGCCAAACCATTCTAGTATCTTTGCCAAGAAAACCCCCAATGAGGTCACAAAGGATCAGACATGACTGAAGCCACTCAAGAGAATCTCAGTTTTTACAAATGAGAAAGCTAAAGTAATAAAGAGAAAGGGTTTTGTTTATGATCACAAAATTGTTAAGTATTAAAGATGGGGTTTGAACTCAAGTTTCTGTGTGACTCTAAGTTATTAGTTCTATCAATTATACTGTGGAGCAAAAAGAATTCAGCAGGTATTATCAAGAACACAGCTGTCACTTTTGGCCTGTCATCACTACTGTCCAGTATCTGGGAGGTATGTTGAGCATTTGGCCCTCCAGCATCTTGGAGTACAGTAAATAGCTACCCAAGTGAATCAGATAACCAAGAACTATCCTACTCTGCCCCCTAGAGGTACTTCTTTCTCTTCCCAGTTAATAGTCCACTCCCTAGTACTAAGGCCAGTTCAGAAGTACCAGACCAGATGCCATAGCCAGTTCTGCTATAAGCTGACCCCGGGTAGCTTCAGAGAGAAAAGCTGAGATTCCTTGTCAATATTACTGGTTACAGCTAGCTTCATACAGATCAAATGTCATGCCTTCTAGGATGATAGCAAAAGCATCCCATCTATGCTATTTAGCCCGTTTTTTATGTCCTTTCTTTCTGGAGGTAACCGGGAATCAGTTCCTCACAGAAAAGAGCATTCAGATCCTTTGACTTATCAGATCATTCATATGTGCCTTATTCAAAGCCTTACTTCAGTCTAAAATTTGCTAATTTGAAAGTTTTCAATCAGAAAACTTTCAACAAAATAGGCTGGGAGGAGCAGGAAAGATGCTGATATCATTTTCATATGGGTTCATATTCAGAGTTCTGAGGGATCAAAATGATGGTGGTAAAATTTTATAGGTATGGTTCTCTCAAAGGTTAAATGCTGAACATCTGGATGCTCTCCCATACCAGTTACCACATTCTGGACAGACTCTCTTGTTAACTATATCACTAAGGTTCTAAACTTAGTATTGGGAGATCATTTTCTCTCTCTCTCTCTCTCTCTCTCTGAGTGCCAATGTAATGAGAATATCATTATTCTTTTTATTAAATATTTTAATTTTCAAAGCATATGCATGGATATTTTTTAACATTGACCCTTGCAAAACCTTTTATGCCCTTCCTCCCAGCCCCTCCCCTAGATGGCAAGTAATCCAATATATATTTAAAAAGTAAAAAAAAAAAATTGTTAAATCCAATATATGCCTAATATTTATACAATTATCTTGCTGCACAAGAAAAATCAGATCAAAAAGGAAAAAATATGGAAAGAAAATAAAATGCAAGAAAATCACAACAATAAGGGTGAAAATGCTATGGGGTGGTCCACATTCAGTTCCCACAGTCCTCTCTCTGGGTGTAGATGGCTCTATGCATCACCAGATCATTGGAACTGACTAGAATCATCTCATTGTTGAAAAGAGCCATGTCTATCAAAATTAATCATCATATAGTCTTGTTGTTGCCATGTATAATGAATGATCTGGTTTTGCTCATTTCACTCAGCATCAGTTCATGAAAGTCTCTCCAAGCCTCTCTGTATTCATCCTGCTGGTCATTTCTTACAGAACAATAATATTCCATAACATTCATATGCCACAATTTACTCAACCATTTTCCAATTGATGGGCATCCATTCATTTTCCAGTTTCTAGCCACTACAAAAAAGCTTGCCACAATCATTTTGGCACACGTGGGTCTCTTTCCCTGCTTTGTGATCTCTTTGGGATATATGCCCAATAGTAACACTGCTGGATCAAAGGGTGTGCACAGTTTGATAGCCCTTTGGATATAGCTTCAAATTGCTCTCCAGAATGGTTGGATCTGTTCACAACTCCACCAACAATGCATTAGTGTCCCAGTTTTCCTATATATCCTCTCCAGCACTTGTCATTATCTTTTCCTGTAATCCTAGCCAATCTGACAGGTGTGTAGTGGTACTTCACAGTTGTCTAAATTTGCATTTCTCTGATCAATAGTGATATAGAGCACCTTTTCATATGATTAGAAATGGTTTCAATTTCTTAATCTGAAAATTGTCTGTTCATATCCTTTGACCATTTATCAATTGGAGAATGGCTAGAATTCTTATAAATTTGAGTCAATTATATATTTTAGGAATGAGGTCTTTATCAGAACCTTTGAATGTAAAAAGATTTCCCCAGTTTTTGCTTTCTTTTCTAATCTTGTCTGCATTAATTTTGTTTGTACAAAAACTTTTTAACTTAATATCATCAAAATTATCTACTTTGTGTTCAGTAATGAACTTGAGTTCTTCTTTGGCCACAAATTTATTCCTTCCCCACAGATCTGACAGGTAAACTATCTTTTGTTCTTCTAATTTGCTTATAATATCACTCTTTATATCTAAATCGTGAACCCACTTCAACCTTATCTTGTTACAGTGTTAGGTATGGGTCAATGCCTAGTTTCTGCCATACTAATTTCCAATTTTCCCAACAGTTTTTGTTGAATAGTGAGTTCCTACCCAAAAGCTGGGACGTTTAGGTTTGTCAAACACTAAATCACTATAGTCATTGACTATTTTGTCCTGTGAACCTAACCTATTCCTCTATTTCTCACTACTCTATTTCTTAACAGTTTCGATGACTGCTGCTTTATAATATAGTTTTGGGAGACCATTTTTTCACTGAGATCATAAACTTAAATTTTATTAGAAATAAAATGTTTCTAATTTCCTTTTCACTGTGTTCCTAAATAATCCTGAAGATGAAGTGAGAAAGAATTGGTATAAATCATATCAAGGAAAATTTAACTTAGATGATGGAAAAAAGACCCAGAAATGTTTAAGACATGTCAACTAGGACATGCAGCGGAGAGAATACAGGCCCCTTAGTCAAGAAGATTTGATTTCCCTTAGATACTTAATTAGCAGAGTGATTCTGGGCAAGTTACTTGGTTCCTGCCTGCCTCAATTTACTCATCTTTAAAATGGAAATAACAGCACTTAAGAGTTTTTGTGAAGATTTATTTGTAAAACACTGCAATTTTTAAAGCACCATGTAAATGCTAGCTATTATTATCAACATTAATTTACATGACTTAGGAGATAGTGGATCACTAAAATTTAGCATAACACTTCCTTTCCATGCATCCTTTCCCTTGCTTTCCATACTTATAAAACTCCAAGACTCTTGGTGGCTTAGTATGACATTCATTTTCAAGTCAATTGAACAAGAATTCATCATATGCAGAGCAGTAATAGTTGCTTACATCAGTAGGAACACCAACTATAAGCCTAGAAGATAGAACTTTGCTATCTGTCCTATCATGGCATCCTGAGGTCCTCAAGGTCTCATCAGCTTTGCTCTCCAGTTTCCTAGATACTGTCAGTGAGACTTCCTGGTGAACCCTGAGGACCCCTTGACTTTGCCATTTAACCTGCTGCAGCACCATTAGGACTTTTAGGCCTTTTAATCTATCACTAAACACATAGGCACTAGAGTTAGAAAGAGCTCCTTGAGAGCCATCACCATTCTAAGGAATCTGTTTGTATTCCAAGAGTTTGTCACATAATAAGGACTTAATAAATCCTCATTTGTTCATTCATTCACTCATTTAAGTACCTATTCTGAATCTAAGCTGGCTACAGCCATATATAATCCAAGCTTTCTATAGATAAATGAAAACATGTTAATAATCACTGATAATTAGAGAAATGTACATCAAAGCTCTTATTCATACTTATCAAACAGACAAATTTGATCAAAAAAGGAAAATTACAAATGCTGAATTTAACGGGGGAAATGGTACAGCTCTTGATTTACAGATTTGCGGACTTATAATAAAGCAATTTTTATGGTCATTGGGAAGAAAAAGATGAAAGAAGGTAGAAAGTGGCACAGTGTATAGAATGATGGGCCTGAAACATAGAAGACTCATGTTCCTTAAATTCAAATCAGGTTTCAGGTATTTAATAGCTCTGTGTGATCCTGGGCAAGTCACTTAACTTTTTGCCTCAGTTTCTCATCTGTAAAATGAGCTAGAGAAGGAAATTGGCAAAGTTTTGTTAAAAAAAAAAAGTCAAATGGCATTTCGGAGAGTTGGACTTAGCAATACTTAACAGTAACAAATTGTGACACAAGAAATGATGAAGGAAAGCTTTTAAGAAAAACCTGAAAACGCTTATAAATAAACTGTACAGTGCAAAGTGAGCTGGAATAGGAAATTAAATTACGCTATAACATTGTAAAAATGAAAAATTCCAAAAGACTTAAATACTTTAAATCAAGTCAATGGCCAACCAAGATTCTAGAATATCAAAGATGAAGAATGTTAGCTACCCTCTAAAGAGATGATGGGCTAACATAAAGCATGAGACATAAATTTTTGGATATATTTAATATGGAAATTTGTTTTGCTTGCTTAATGGTGGGAAGGTTTTGCTTTTCCTTCCTTAAGTTGGCATATGTATTTGTGTGGGGAGTGAGGAGGGGTGAGAATAAGGAAGAATACATACTTGTTCACTGAAAAAAATCAAATCAAATTAAATCAAATCTACTTTGTAAAAAAGACACTATTAAGTTCTGGGTATTTGATAATTAATAGTAATATTGTTGATGTCAAAGAGATAGCTTGATGTGATGGCAAAAGGCGTGAATTTTGAGTCAGGATCTTGCTGCTGTAAATTATTTGAATTTTTTGAGCCTCTGTAAAATGGAATAGAATACTTACCACACAGAGTTGTTGCAAAAACTAAATAAGATAATGAAAATAAATCCCATTGTATTCTTCAAAGTTCTATAGTAATGTTAGCCGTTTTTTCCATTTTGCCATGGAAACTAAATTCTCTTTCCAGCATGAGGAATCTGGATTTGGTGTCTGGGTATAAATTATGATAAGTTTTAAGGGTCTCCAGAAAAGAAGGGGAATTGCCCCTCCCCGTGCTATAACATTCCAAGCATTCTCCTGGTTACCTCCTTCCTATCCTCAGTCCCAGTTCAAGCTCTTAGCTAGAAGTGTCAGAGAGACAAACTTAGCAAGTAAATGGCAATAGCGTCCTCAGCTTCTCCCTTCTCCACTTCATTATTGGACCATTATCCCTGCATATCAAGTGGAACGATTGGTGTCTGTCATTCTCCACTGGGGTGCCAGTTTAGGTGGGTGCATCATTAAGATTCTTTGGCTAAGGATCAAATTATACCACACAGATTACAAAAGGCATTTTGAACTTCCAAACTGAGCTACCAGTAGGTTTCTAGGTGGTTAAATCTCTGTAAACTCTTTTCTGTAGTCTCTAATGCACAATCAAATCATGTCTACATTTTGGGGGGAAAAAGGGGTCACTGAACCACACTGAAATTGAGCTGTTCCTGTGCCCTGGAGGCTTTCTGGATAGCACTCTTATTCCCACTGAGCAAGAGTCTCTGCATGTTAAATACAGCTGTAGTCAGAAAGATTCTCTTACAAACAAGTTGAAGCAAACGTCTGTAGAGGTGAGATTTTGGATTGGCTTTCTGTGACTCTGATGGAAAAGTAGGCAGGATCACAGAGAGCCACCAGAGGAAGAGACTCTATTGACAGAAGAAAACAACCAATGGAACTGATCGGCCTCTGGAGGAATCTTTGTAACTAATTTTTAGGAATATGTAAAATCCACAGAGTTACAAAGTACTCCAGACAACTAAAGGAGAAACAAATATCGGATGAATCTGGCAAGGTTTGGGTCTTATACCCAGGTTTCTGTGGGTATTGTGGAGCCAAACCCTTATTCACATTTCACCTATTCCGGTGAGAAAAATTGACCAGATTCAGCAAGTGCTTTTGTAAGATCTGCCATCTCCTCATGGAGTCTCTTTCCTATGGCTTTTTTCCTAAAATCAACCTTGTTTTGCCAGCTGACTTTAGAGGGTAGAAAACACCATTCTCTGACACAGAGTCTCCTATAAAACAAATTTCAGGTTCCACAGACATGGTGACAGGAAAGGTATATTTTTTCTCATTTTCTTTTTTTCCCTTCCTTTCTTCTCTTCTTTCTTTTTTCTTTCCCTTCCTCCTTTCTTTCCTCTCTCCTTTCCTTCCTTTCTCACTCTTTTCCTTCTTCCCTCTTTCCTTTTGTCCTTCCTTCTTTCCTTTTCTTCCTTCCTTCTTCCTGTCCCTCCTTCCTTCTTTCTTGCTTCTTCCTTCTTTCTTTCTTTCTTTCTTTCTTTCTTTCTTTCTTTCTTTCTTTCTTTCTTTCTTTCTTTCTTTCTTTCTTTCTTTCTTTCTTTCTTTCTTTTATAGAGGATATCTTTTAAAATTGTTGCTCTGCCATTTCTTAATACCCTCTTGCTTTCTAGAGCAATCAATGATTTCAGTCTAGAATATGTTGCTGAGTAATGGGTTCTCTGATCTCATAGAAGAGCATTGGG
Organism: Sarcophilus harrisii; assembly: GCF_902635505.1. Classification (NCBI taxonomy): domain Eukaryota; kingdom Metazoa; phylum Chordata; class Mammalia; order Dasyuromorphia; family Dasyuridae; genus Sarcophilus; species Sarcophilus harrisii. The sequence continues at coordinate 229,848,462 of NC_045430.1, forward strand.
CCTGTCAGGGCTCAGGATCAAAGGATTTAATCCCCAGTCTGTTCAGGACGACAGATACAGAGAACAAGAAGAAGAGAAGAAAAGAGAAAACAAAAAAGCAGAACACAATAATAGTGTGGAAATAATGATAGAACAGAGAGTAAAGAGTAGAAAATGCCAGGGGAAAATGAGGACATGGAAGGATCCTGTAATAACCAGAGCTACCTCCAAATGGAAAAGACTGCCTTGGGGAAAAGTGGTCCTTTCTCAATTGACATATTTCAGCATAGGCTGGGCTACTTGTGTATACTGTAGTGAGGATATATTTTTTAGGTGAGGGTAGAACTAGATGGCTGCTGGAATTCTTTCCACCTCTATAATTCTCCTTCTTGTGACCTTGGGTTATGTACCTTGCTATTTCATCTCTCAAATCTTTAAAAATGGGTATATGATGCCTATTTTACTAGTTTCATAAGGTTATCACGAGAAAGATACAAAAGCACTTTGAAAACTTAAGTGTGTCATAAAGTATAAGATACTTATTATAATATTGGTATCAAACTCAGAAAAGTTAAATTTATTTTTAATAATGTTCACAATTATACAGTGTATAATATGCATCATGTGCATAAATACAATGTGTTCAAAAATTGAAGTTAAATTTAAACTGTAAATTGTGTGAAAAGAGGCATAGATCAACAATATATTTTAAACTGGTAGAAAAAAAGATAGTTGTGATTTGCAACAATTAGCAAATTAACTTCATTAAGTGATCAGTATGTAAAATAATTTCAAACAAGTCATGCAACAGTTTGTGATTAGAAAAAGAAATCTTCCCTAAAAGAGTCAATATTACTAAGTTATTTTTGACCTTGATCAAGAGTGAGTGTCAAACAGTGGAATTTCTTTACCAAAGTCTTCCGTTGATGCCTTGTCTTGGTATGGAGATTCTGTTAGGTTATTCCACTAGAGTGGGAGCTCCAGCTGATTCTGCCCAACATACCATACCAACTTTGATACTGTCCTGAAGTCATCTTCCAGACTTATAATATACTTTAACTGAACCGTTTGTTGTTTCTTGTTTAGAACACCTCCGGGTCTGTATACTAGATATTTCCCATGTTGTGAATGCCCTTATTCTTCTTCACCTCTGTCTCATAGTATCTTTAGCTTTCTTCAAAGCTGAGTTCAAGTGCCACATTGTATGTAAGACCTTTCCTTAATCCTCTTCATGCCATTCCCCATTTTCCCACTTACTCCAGTCTTTGATAGAGTGGTAGACTTTCTCTTTGCCAAGGCCTCTACTTATATTCTTGATCCTATCCCATAATGTCTACTCTGGCAGATTGTTTCACAATATTTTCCCTTCTCTTTCTAAGCCTCAGTTTCTCCTAACTCTTTTCCTGATGCATTAAGCAATTCCTGATCCATAAACAATTATGCAAAAGTCTCTTCAATCTTTAAACAAAAAAAAAAAAAACCTTCACATGATCCTACCATCCCCTCAAACTATCCTATATTATTCCTCCCTTTAGCCAAACTCTTGGAAAAAGCAATTTACTCTCACAATCTCTACTTCCTTTTTCTTCACTTATTTTTCAGCCTGGCACCTGACCTTAACACTCAATTGGAAATGCTCTCTTCAAAGCTGACCATGATCTCTTAAATGCCATGTCCAATAGAATATTTCCAGACATGATTCTTCTCTGAAGAATTCTCTGAATATTCTTTTCCCTCTAGGGTTTTTTTTTCCTCAATGGTATTTTATTTTTCTAAATACATGTAAAGATAATTTAAAATCTTCTGCAGATGTTTGCATATACATATGTATGCATGCATATGTATATATGTTTTTTTGTGTGTGTGTGTATAAATCTTCAGTTTTTTCTCCTGAGCTCCAGGTTCATATTGCTGATGGCCTATTGAACATTTCCAACCAGATATCCCATAGGCATCTCAAACCCAACATGTTCAAAACCAAACTCACTGTTTTTTACTTGAAATACACCTGTCTTTTTCACTTCTCTTTTCTGAATTACAAGTGCCACTATCATTCCAATTTAGGTGCCATCCCTGCCTCTTCACCCTTTCTTATTCTCTGTAGTCAAGTTTATTGACTTAACCTCCCAATATCTCTTGATTCTGATTTCTAGTCTCCATTCAAACAGCTACCCTAGATCTGAATGCTATCACCTCTCATCTAGATAACTGCAATAACCTCTTAATTGATCTCTCTGCCTCTGATCATCTTCCATACTATTGTGTTCTATTGTGTGCTCTGCACAGATGTCCAAAGTGATATTCCTAAGGGTCTAATCATATCCTTCTCCTCATTCAGAAACTCCAACAGTACTTTATTACTCCCAGGATAAAATATAGCTTCTCTGGGGCAGTCACAATCATATTATTATCTTCCTTTCAGACTTATTATGCTTTATGTCCTAGCCAAACTCATCTAATTGGTATTCTTCATACAGAATGTTGTTTTCAGCCTCTCCTGTTGGTAGAAGGCACTCGTTCCTCCCCTACATTCCTTGGAATACTTAGACTTCCTTCAAAGCTTACCTCAAGAGTTACCTATTACAGAAGACTCGTCCTAATTCTTCCTAATTCTGTCTCTGTCCCTCCAACTGACTTTGCTTACATCGATTTTTCCTACATTACATTTACTTCTATGCACATATGTTGTTTCCCCTAAATAGTACAAGCTCCTAGAAAGCAGGGACTCGGTCAGTGTTTGTCTTTATATCCCTAGTACTTATTATGGTCCCTAGTACATAGTAGATGCTTAGTAAAAGCTTGTTGATTGATTGAGGAAAAAGCCTTTGGATAGGAATTTAATGATGCTCTGACTGTTATTACATCACCAACCTAGTGAAATACAGGAAGCTTCACCATCAACTAGTGATGAAACTAGTTAGCTTCAGAGTGATATATTTTGTAGCAACAACAACTTTCAAAAGCCATCTATTAGGTTACGGAGAGGTTGTGATTTTTTTTTTTGGTTTAGAGAGTATCCACACACTTAATGACAGACCCTCAAATATTGAATATAGTATTATTGGTATCATAAAATAATCACATAATGTAGGCTCTTTAGCACAGTCAACACCATTCAGTATCGAATGGCATTTATAGCCAATTTATATGCTAAGATTGTCCAGGACCAAGATGCATTTCTATAATCATCAAATCACTTCTCCTTTAAGCAAAGAATTTATAATACTTTAGAATACTGACCCATTCTCTATTATCATCAACAATGGTCAATCTCTTTTGATTATTTAAATGTTTTCTTAGATCCCCTCCCTTCAAATACTACCTCCCTGCAAAATATAATTTCTACTCAAGTAATCTTATGCAGGCAGATTGATCCTCTGGAACACAGGAAAAAAAAGGATAAAGAAGAATCATACTTGTATCCCCTATTCAGGAAGGGGATGGAGGAAGAGGGAAAGGGGAGGAAAAAACCAAAAGGAAAAAAAATCAAAGGCAAGAATGAATAAAATACTGAGAATAAAAACAAATAAAAGAAAGGAAGGAAGGAAGGAAAAGGGAAAGAAAGGAAAAATAAAGCAAAATAAAAATAATGGGAAATAGAAAAAGGATGAAAGAAAGAAGGAAAAAATTAGCTGAATAATTAGAATCAATCCAATTAATTCAAGTAATGCTAAATGAAGCATATTAATTCTGTAGAAAAACAAAGCAAAGAAGCATCCTACTTGCAAACCCTATGGTCCAGGAAAGAGAAAATCCATAGGCAAAGAATGGATTAACAGTTTCAACTTTTTCTTAAGTGGCTATCTTTTGAAGGGGCTGAAAATAATGTATTCCTCATGGTTCATTATAAATAAACATCATATGGAAATTCAAAAGTCTAATTTGCCCAAAAGTTTAACTTGTCCATCATCTATCTAACCAATAACTTTACTGTCATAGGCCACTCCAAAAAAAGATGGCTCAGTTTTCATGATAAGGATTTAGTTTATAGTATGGATTGTGAACATTAGTAGAGACAGGCAGTGAGAATGGTAATTCACTTTAGAGAATTCTAGTTCATGGGACAGCTAACTGGCATAGTAGATAGTAAGTCCTGAAGACAGGAGTCCTGAGTTCAAATCTGACCTAAGATACTTAATACTTGATAGCTGTGTGACTCTGGGCAAGAAGAAAGAGAGAAAAAGAAAGAAAAAAACGAAGAGAAAGAAAGAAAATTCTAATTCACACTACTCCTTCATCAGTGTATAGGTACATGGGTATGCTCCAGGCTAAGTGTACAGGATTTTGAGACAGCAGTGATCCGAGTTCAAACTTCACCTTTGAATACTTACTAACTATAAATGTATTGAATTCATTAAACCTTCCTGAGATTTAATTTCCTTATCTCCAAATGAAAGCAATACTATTCTCTCTGTTTCTCAGGGTTGAACAGAAAACAGTTTGCAGGATATAATGATTTATATATCATTATAGATTATTACTATTATTTTCATATCCTAATGACAGGGTAACTAGTCCAGTCCAGTCCTAAGGATATGAGCAAACAATGCACCAAAACCTGAAACCCCCAGAATCCTGGATGACCCACATTCAGCAAATAACACCGAGGAAGAAAAAAAAGAATGTGATATACATCCTTGATTTGAAATTTCAGCCTTTTGCTGTTTAACTTGAACAAATGGAGATTAAATTGGGGAAAAGAATACGTGTGTCAATAGCTTACATTTTCAACAAATCAGGATCAATTTTTGATTAATGTTGAGACGAATAGATATTTAAATCTTTTCAATAACTTTGTCTTTTCAAAGATCTCTTAAATAAGCAGGCAATACTGTTCAAAAAATGCAAAATACACACAAGCAAAAAACAACCCAGGGTATTCAAGCTCATTTCTGACACTTACCCAGAGATCGCTCTTTTGTCTGGTTGGTTGACCTCACCACTGGAAGGCTTGCCCGTGTACGGCTGCCCCTGGAAAAAGGAGTTGGTGACTCTCCCTCTGACATGGCTTCCAAAGAATCAGCAGATGCCTCTGACAGATGCTCAGCCTGTTCTCCCAAATTGGGCGGCTGAGGGCTTTGAGAAAGCTTTGGGCTTCTGGTCTGCAAAAGACATTAAAAAGAGAAAGAAAGGGAAGCATGGCATTCTATTATTACGCTTGTAAATGTTTTCAATACTATCAAGATTGGGCAATCTGGAAAATCAATTTTGGGGGAGAGTGTTGGGGCTATGGTTGAAGGAGGAGAAAAGTCCATCAAAATTTTTTAATTTAGAAATCTGAATGGCTTTGTGTGGTCAAGGTGACTGCTATCAAAGTTATTTTTAAAAACATATTGTCCCTGGGTATACCATTAGGATTTTTATTGCTGAACCTCTACCGCACAAATTTCATTTCTAACAAGGACCCGAGGCTAAGACATATTATACCAGAGATGTATGGCAATTCCATTCCCTATGACTTGAACAACTGTTAACAGGTGTTATAACAGTAGACATAAATGTGCACAGACACATATCCTTAACAGGGAATGGAAGACGCTTCTATGGCTAAGCTGCAGCATTCTATTTCTAAGTCTATCACTGAGATTACTCTGAAAATCAGTAAGGTAGTATTATAGAAGAGAAATAGTGGCACAGTTGGGCAGAGATTTAGTTTTGGTGACTGAAATCCCATAAGATTTTTTAAAATCTCTATTCTTTCTCTTATCTACCTTGCCCATCAGCAGGGAGGCTCTGCAAATAGATACAGCCATATTGGAACTGATTCTCAATTTTAATGATGTCTATTGCACAGGGATTGAGTAGAAATGGGAAGAATCAATCAAATTGCTGCCCACATGAGCCCGATCAATAGAACTCAATCTATTTCAATGTACTCAGTATCTACAAAATGCTACACAGGACATAGAAGAAATGTAGCACATTAACCCCTATCCTCAGGGAAGTTCCAAAGTAGTCAAAAAGATAAGACAAATGAGCAATTTGCAAGCAATACTGGCTAAGATATAGTTAAATAGTCCATGAACTGGATGCTCTTCATTACTTTAGTGAATTTGTGATTTCACCGATGTGGATACTCCTTCCATCAATAGAAATTGCATCCTATTCATTCACACCTTCTCATTTTATGTGACTCATGTTCATGTGCTCCTATAAAATCTCCACAGGGGTTTTGGTCAATGTGCCCAGTGACTCTAAGTAGCTTAGTATGATGTGGGGACCAAAGAAACACATGAGTAGCCTATTTCCTCTCCCTTATTTAAAAATTCAAAGTTCTTTGGCCTATGATGACCCATTCTGAAGCCCAAATCCTAAAGCTTTACACACAAAACAAGTTCAGTTCACAAATTCATCATCATTAATATTCCAAAGAATAAACAAGAAAAAGCTCAGATATATAAAAGTATAAATTTTACTATGCATATCAAGATTTATTGGTTTGCTAAATTTTCCTGTCTGTAATGTCTCTTTGGCTGAATTGCTTACATATGAGTATATCTAGTCCTTTCTTCAAGGAGTTCCAAGATGAAAAGTAATATATTCCCCTGGTTGGTTTTTGTTTGTTTGTTTTGTTTTACTGAGTCAATTGGGGTTAAGTGACTTGCCCAGGGTCACACTGCTAGGAAGTGTTAAGTGTCTGAGACCAAATTTGAACTCAGATCCTCCTGGCTTCAGGACTGGTGCTCTATCCACTGCACCACCTAGCTGGCCCAGAATCCTCTTTTCTTAAAGGAAAATAGACTAAGTAGCATCTGACTGCTTCCATGATTCAACTCAGCTAGGAAAATAGAGACTTTATATTTCTCAGGTAGAATGTAAGCATCTTAAGGGCAGAGATAGTTTCATTCTTGTTTTTGTATTCTCAACACCTCACAAAGTGCCAGGTATTCTTTCTCCCTCTTCCATGCATCCATACAGGAAACTACTTGCATGGAAAGATTCTGCTCATTCAATTTACTGTCTATAATTTATAATCTTGGAGAATTGTCTGAAGCATTGTGAGGTTAATTGATGTGGTGAGGGTCACTTGTTATATGTCAGAGGCTTCTTGGATGCAGGACTTCCCAACTCCAAGCTCTGTTCTCTACCCGCTACACCAGGCAGTCTCTCATGATGCACACAGGTGGTTAAAAAACATTTTCTTGAATTGATGTCCCAACCCAGAGTGGTAGAATTCCTGACTGGTCAAAAGTGGAGATAACCCATGCAATTATTCATTTGTCCTTGGACTATGATTGTTTACAGCTTGAACCAAACAGCTGGTTATGACTAAATTGTACCTTTTTCTAAATTCTATTTGGACTGTATGAAGTTAGTCCCGGTATTGGAAGAGGAATATTATTTTGTCTGGAAAAGCAACCTTGAAGATCTTACTGGTGGTCTGAGATAGCTTTATACCTTCCTTTCAATGAACAACATAGTTTTTGAAGGGGTGCAATAAATTAAACCAAGAAAAAAAGGACTTTTGTAAGAGAAAATCTTTTCTTTGTCTCTGACCCTAAAAAGATACATTAGGACAAGCTAAACTGCCAGGATATGATACTAACTTTTCCTAAAATGGAAGCATTTACAATATTTGCCATGTGGATTTCTTTTACTTTCTGCAGACAAAAAAGGACAAATCTTATGGATGTCCCTTTCCTATTGTTAAAAAAAAACTTTTAAAAAACCTAAAATAAAAAAAAATCTAAAACTAAAAAAATAAAAAATTAACCCTTCAAAAGATAAATCAAAATCAATTATCTCTGTTCAGATCCATGCCTGAGGCAGAGACATATGTTTAAAAAAAGGATCTAGAAAGAAAATAACTTCTTTCTTTTTCATATATATTCTCTTCAAAATACCAACTCTTTTATAATTCCCATGTTTGAAACTTTCACTCTGAAAACTCGCTGCCTTTTATTGTCATATGTTAGAAATCTCCTCACATACAGAATTCAATGTCCTCTAATCACATCTCCATTTGCTGCCAAAATGTCCTTGAGGTTCAGAGAAAAGGCAGCTTTCTTAAGCTTGCCATTGTTAAATGTGCTAATATTTTATATATGAAAATAATCAATTAACTGGTTATTTATTGCATCAATTCTGTATCCAGGAGTGTAACAGATACTAAATGGGGTAGGTGGGACCACAAAAGAAATATAAGTCATGAATCCTGCCTGCTAAAGGAGCTGATGGTGTGGGTGAAAAGAGGATGTTGGGAAAAACAGATGAGAAACAATTGAAGAACAATTAAATATTAACTGTGTTTCATTGACTATAAATTGCAACAGGCAGAATCTGCCCTGAAAGATGGGCAGGATTTGGTTTGGTTAGCAATAGACCAAAGGGAGGCTGGGGAATGATTATGGGTAAAGAAAACTAAAATTGATAAGAGTAAATGATATTTTTCATAGTGTTTTCCATACAGAAGTTGTAGAATACAATGGAAAAAATGCTATATTTGAAGTTAGAGGACTGCCTTCAAATCTCAACTGCATTATTAACTACTTATGTAATCTTAGATATGCAATCTCTCAAAGTCTCAGTTTCCTTGTCTATAAAAGTGAAAGTTAGACTAGATGGACTATGAGGTTACTTCATTTCTAAATCCAAGTTCCTAGAATCCTCACATCAATCCTATGAGATTTTTATAATAAGAATTATTTCCCTATTTAATATATGAGGGGTATAGCCCAAGGTTCAGAATGGGTTTTTAGTTGGGTATATCCCAGAATGGGTCCAGCCCAGGTCCTGTATTCTTTTCACTGCACTGTACTGATTCTCTGTTGTGATTTGCATTTCCTCCCTTATGTAGATGTCAATCACTCAGTCAATAAACGTATATTATAATAAGCAAAAAATAATATGACAATAAACATATGTTAAGAACTCATCAAGTGCCAGACACCATGCCATTTTCTTTTATCTGGTATTTCACAGGTTGCAATCTTATAGATACATTAACTCAGTTTGTTACATAAGAATTCTATGGCTAAAAAACTCTCACTCCCATTTTATAGATGATTCTCATTCAACTGAAACAAACTCCTTAAGATTTGAAACATGGTTGTATTTGAACTCTTGTTTTTCACTCATTTACCTTATATCAAATGAGATGTAAAAACCCTAAAGTATTACTATAAGTTAGTTTTTGTGACAGCTCTAGTCATTTTCTCTGATTGTGCTCCATACTTGGAATGCTCTTTATCTTCATCCCTCTTTATTTACTGGTTTCTCATGTCTTTCTTTAATTCCAACTAAAATCTCATCTCTTTCTGGAAGCCTTGTCAACTCTTAATTCTAGTGCTTTCCTTGTTGTTATAATTTGCTTCTTATCCTGTATTTAGCTTGATTGTGTATCTATTCCAGTTTGTTATCTCTCATTAGATCATGAACTCTTTGAGAGGAGGAATCCTTTTGCCTCTTTTTGCATCGTCAGTGCTTAGCATAGTGCTTGGCACAAAGCTGGTGATTAATTTATTGTCTTTTTATTATTAATATCAATAATATAATTATAGTTTGTTGACTGACTGATTTCATTTATTTTGTCTTTGTTTCATATAAATATATGCACATCTACATATATATATATATCTTTATTCTGTATATACTTATATGTGTAAATGTTGTCTTTCTCCAATAGAATGCTCCTTGAAGGCAGGGATTGTTATATATAAATTTGTCTTTGTAATCAGTATTTTACAAATAATAAATGAAAATTAACTGATTACCTTGCATTCTACTTATTTTTCTACTCATCCTTAGAAGCTCCTCAAGGGCAGGGACCTTGGGGATAGTTTTTTATCTTTAAATATCCAGCACAGAGTAGATGATTAATAAAATTTTCCTGGACTGAACTGAATGAGAAATTTTGGCTTAGGAATCAGCACAATCTCTACACTGTCAAAGACAAACATCTTGGACATACTGTACCTAAGAACTCTGACCAAGAAAATGACCAACCACAATTCTAAAGGACTTCTGATGAAGCATCCTGCCTGCCTTCTGAAACAGAGGGAATGGATGAGCCTGAACACAAAATAAGACATTTACTGCATATGGCCAATGAAGGAATTTGTTTTGCTTAATTACATGTGTTCCTTCCTTCCTTCTCTCTCTCCCTCCCTCCTTCCCTCCCCCACGCCATTCAGAATCTTTTCCAATACACTTTGCGTTAGCCAGAAAGTAGGACTGTGTCCTCGAGAAGCATTTTATATCATACAACAGCCCTGTGAAGTGGGTACTAGAGATGTTACTATTCCCATTTTATAAGTGAAGAACTGATTGAATGCTTGGAGCTCAGCTTCTGAAATAAAAACTTATTGCTCATTTCTATTAGACTCTTCTTGACCCCACACTGGGTTTTATAGGCAAACATATTGAAACACAAATACAAGCAGAAATACAGATGGCCCTTACGTTCAAAGAGTTTAAATTCTCAATATATAAAAGGAACTGAGTAACTGGGGATTGGGTGGTAGTTGGAATGAAGGTATTATAAAAAAAGTCAGTAGAATTTGGAAGCCAGCTAATAGAGAAATAATCACATGGCTAGTCTGTGCTTCCTAAAAATAGAAGTTTTAAAAGAAGTCAGCCAGTCACAGGAAAGATAGGGAGGAATGGGGAGGGAGGGACTTCTAATGCGTGAAGTCTTGGGATGAAGTAACTTTTGGGGTGGAGAACTGTCTGGAACATTGTTGAAATAATCTGGGGGAGTCAAGGGTGTAACCTGGAGGGAAAGGAGGTGATTTGCCTATAGTTTCACAGCTGAAGATCAGGGGCAGGATTCAAACTCACTGGACTTCAAAACCAGCACTCTTATCATTACATTGCCCTGCCTCTCTTGCTGGAGTGAACCAGGCAAAATATCCAAAGAGATTTAAATGTTTAACGTGACTTTTTCCAATGGGGCTACACCAATAGCACAGACCGTACAATAATAAACCCAAGTGTGGAATCTCGGATGCATGGAAAACTATTACCTTCATAGTTGACTTGATGGTTCCCAATGGCCAATTTTGCCCAATTGCTTACATTTTATAATATGAGTAACCCCTAATGAGAAAACCAACTTCTCTAAAGCTTTTCACTCAAAAAATGTTAATAATACCTAATATTGGCCATCACTCAGCAGTTAAAAGATTCTTAAATGCTTGTTTTCCTAAGAATGAAAGTCAAGAGTCTGTATTCTTAGCTGAAGCTTCGAGTCTCTTTGAAGTTTTTCTGACAAGATTGTTTCCCCAGTAGTAAAACATAATGGATGCAGAGTGCTTTAGTTTTTAAAATATAAGGAAAAAATTTAAAGGCCCCCAATACAAAAACATAAATATATCTTTTAGAAGAGGAAAGATTAAAAAAGGGGAAGAGGAAGGAAAAGAAGGCAAAGGGAAGAGAAAGAAAGGGGAAGGAAAGAGATAGCAAGGAAAAGGAGTGATAGAGGAAGGAAAGGATAGGAGACTTCCAGAGTAGGAATTTATTTGGTAGTAATTTATTTGAGAGTAGATCTGCATTGGCACATATAGGAACCTATTTAACAAAGTTAGGGCCTTTTTATCTCTAATTCACCCAATCATTCATCAAAGCATCTCTCAAGAGGAAACTTCTGAATCATTAAAGTATAAAATTCTTAGACCTACCCATTGGCCACATGAACTCACAAGAGAGTTTGGCGGTATCCTGTTAGCTTCCTGAGGAAAGTGCTCTATGAAGCTGGTCTGGCAGAGAGAGGTTAGAATTCGAGTGCCCCATATTTTGGCTGGCTAAGATGCTTGTGGGATTACCTCTTAGAGCCAATGAGTGGGCTGTGTGCCTATCTGGAGCAAGCAGCAAAAGCCTGGTGTGAGCACAAGTATATGCTGAATCCTGACTCTACCAGTGTGATCTTAGGCAAGTCAAATTCTCTCTGGGCCCCAACCCCTCATGAGTAAGATGAAAAAGCTGGAATAACCTTCAAGGTCCCTTGAATTTATGATCTTATTATTGTAAATTATAGAAAGATTTGGCAAGCCTGACCATTTCTTTCCCTTGCCATTCATTTTCCATTCTCTAAAACAAAATATCACCAATACAGGCAGAATTTATGGACTGCATACAAGGGTCCCATTTTCTTCTCCAAGTATATTTTATGAAGGACAATAGCCCACTAGGGATAGTATCACCTAGAGACTACAGGAGACCTTGGTCTAATGGGGAAAAGATCACTAAATTTGGGGTTTCTAGTCTCAGTGGTTCTAATTGGTTCTAAGTGGTTTCTAGCCACCAACTAATTGGGTGGCTTTGGACAAGTCTCTTAAAGTTTCAAGGTCACAGCGTCCTCACCAATAAAATGTGAAGACCAGATGAGAGGATTTCTTTCCATTCAAAATTTAACAAGGGGCCTCCTAACAGATGTCACTTAGCACCTGAGGGATTCCAGGAAAATCACAATGAACTCTTTTAAACTCCTTTTCCTCCACTTATAAAATGAGGTTTTATTAGATGACCTTTGTTTCCTTCCAACCCAAGATCTCTCATCCCATGATCCCTATAACTACAAAACATCCCCTATCCTAGAAAAGACTGAAATTTAATATCCTTCTGAGGTTACAATTCGGGAAGGAACACCTCTTTCTAAAGTATTTGTCCCATAAAATCTGCAGTATAGAAATGCATTGCTAATGCATGAGATCTTGTTTCAGAAAAGGAAAGCGCAGAGCCAGGGTTTGGGGCCAGAATTATAGAACTGCAGAATGGGAGAACTTTTAAAGATTAAACTTGTCCAACTCTTCCTTAAAACATTAATTCCTCTAACTGTTGGGAACTTGCCTGCTCAGGTATCCATGGAAACACCATAAGCTACCATCTGATACCCAAATTACCTTCTAGCTATTTAGAATGAGCTGTAATAACTCACCCTTCCAAATTCAGCTACAGTCAAAGCAAATAGGTCCAAAGGCCATCCTATAAACCATGTGAAGGGATTGAAGGGCTAACGTTCTCTATGTGAATATGATAGCACCTCCTTGATTCAAAGCAAACTTAACTCTTGAGATACCCACAGACTTTTAAACTGGACCCTTTGAGTTTGATGAGGACTCTCCTCTTCGAGGAGAAATGATGAAATGTGGGAGATACAAGTGGAGCAGAATAGAAAGGACTGAAAGGACTTTAAGACAAAGGTCTTCTGAAAACATTTCTTCTTAACCTTGGATGCTCTTTTTTCTTCTCGTGGCTAGAATACTTAGGATTTTAGATTGCGATTGTTTCTCTCTTCTTTTTGATGGACAATGGAGCACAAGATTGTTTTCCTCTTTTTGTCATGAATGTCCAACAGTCATTCTAAATCTTCTTTCTTCCTCTCCTTTCCATGCCTCCCCAGTTACCTTGCCAGACATTCTATTCTATTTCCCCAGAGGAATGCTACTTCCTAGAAATAGATATGAGGCACTGTAGTCTTACCATTTTTATTTTCTATACAAGTATATTGGCCTAACGTTTTTAAATCTTCCCCTACATTTTCTAGTTTTGGTCATTGATTCTTGGTGGAAAACCATGGATAATATTTCCTTGAGCTTCATGGCACAATGTATAGAGTACCAGCCCTGGAGTCAAGAGGACCTGAGTTCAAATCTGGTCTCAGATACTTAACACTCCCTAGCTGTGTGACCCTGGGTAAGTCACTTAACCCCAATTGCCTCAGGGAAAAAAAAAACTCTTCTTGAAAGGCCATGTTCTCTAATGTTCAAAATAGACAATAAGCAGGAATGTGATGTGTTCATTGCTAAGTGGTCATCCAGCTATTGTTTGAACAACTCAAAGGTGAAAGAACTCATCTGCCTTTTGATTCAAATGGTTAGAAAGCTCTTTCTTAGATACAGGACTCATCTTTTAAGGCAATTAACTCTGCAGCCTTTGGATGGTTCCAGTTGGTACATAGGAGATCCCTCTTGTGGAATATTCTCAACAACATAATACTTGCAATTTAAAATTAGAGGGAAAGAAAGATGCAGTTCTATGACTTGTCCATCTTAATCAACTAAATAATAGCTATTAACATAAAGGCAGAGATGGCATGGTATAGTAACCTGAGAGGTGCTCTTGGAATCAGGAGGAACTGGGTTCAAGATTGTTTTCTGATATCTATAAACTACAGGATTGGACAAGCCAAATGACCTCAGTGCCAAAAGGCAACTGTTTAAGCCTACAAGCTATTACCAGTAGGCATTGGTACAGAAAGTTTCCTCACTTGAGAAGATACATCAATAAAATCACAAATCAGGACTCAAGCCCTCAAAAAAAATAAAAGAATCAGTAAAACCCCATGTATTTGAAATTTTTGGACTAGGAAAATGGAACTCTCAAACTGGACTTAAATAGTAATTGTGTTAAAGAACAAAAGGTCATCAACCGGGGCATATCAGTCAGTTCAATTTAGTCTTTATTTTGAATAAACCACATTGCTTTAATGCGGTTTTACTTTGTTTCAGGTCCTCTTTCATAGGATGCCAAGATAGATGCAAGTGGAGGATTACTGAATTATGGTGAAACTTTCCCTGTGTGCTGATGAAGTCAGAGTGACTCACTCATTATACTCATTAAATTTATATGGTTGGTATAAGAATGATGTTCAGACATAACACTTTACCTAGACTGTTTACTTTTTTGTGCCTCCCCAATATGTTTTTTTTAATTCTGATAACAGTCAAAATTCAGATTTAAAACCAAGAGAAATTTTTAAGTTGCCAGCACACCTAGGTTAAGAGTAGAGAAGCACAGGGCTAGTCTTGCCCCGAGATACCATGGTAGATATCCACGATTAATTGTATGTGCCAAGGGCCTTCTCACTTTGGAAGGGCTTGTTAAGAGCTTATACTCCAGTGCTTTATCCATCAAAACTCAGCTTACTTCTGTGATATAATGAGGCATTAGAGTAAGTTACTATGGTTGTCCTACTATTACATAAAGATAGATGCTAAATAAATATTTGTTGATTGACTTATGATGCTCATGTGGATTAAGGATATTTTTGAAGCTAACAAGACATGGAAATAGCTATGGAGAAGAACAAAGGGGCCTGTGCTGTGAATAGATGAAAACCTTGGGTATCAGGTACTATTATTAGGTTCTTTTGTTTGGAGATCAACCAAATCAATAGCATTTATGAAATACCTATTATGTGCCAGGAACTGGAAATATAATGACAAACAGTCCTAGTCCTTAGGAATCTTACATTCTACTAAGGTATAGACTTATATAGACACTATACCTTATGCTATATAATCAAGCTGACAAGCATCTATCAAAAGTCTAATATATACAAATAAAAGCAATATGTAGACACTGACTGGTGCACTCATTCAGGAATCAGGAAATTGGAGGCCAGTGCAGTCCTATGAAAGGAGCCCTGGAAAGGGAGAATCAGAAGGAAGGACAGTAACATGATTTTGTCCAAGTTGGTTGTGTGGTTGTATCATACCTGAATACTTTGTGCTAGGACAAAGATCCTAGATCATTTTTTCCCCTAAAAGTGGAAAAAGCTAGAAGAGTAATATGTCAAAGTATCTCAAACCAGCCAAACAGAAGAAAATAAAATCAAGAGAGAGAATAAAATAGATGTTGGATGCTATGAAATCTTCTAAGAACAGACTACCTATTCATGTGTCCTACTATGATGCCTTATTGTTTGTGGAGACTATATCAAAAGTATGCAATTTCTAGGAGGTTGGTCTTCTCAAGAAAGGAAGATTTGAACATGGACCCAATAATAGATTGTTTATCATATTCTAAGACCCAGACTAACTATTTGCATGAACTCATCACTAATTAATTTTTTGATCCAAGCAATTCAGAGACCTCCTAAGTCATGAAAGAGTTCTAATATACTTTGGGGAGAGGGAATTCCTTCATTGAAATGATGAAATGATTGCTGACATTTTGTAGTGCTTTAAAATTTGCAAGGCACTTTATGTACGTTGCCTCATTTGATTCTCAGAATAGCATGTAGAAGTGCTATAACTTTTTATCATTTTATAAATGAGGAAACTGAGGTACAGAGAAGTAGCAGCAATCAATTAACTCTTGGCACAATGTTGGGGAATGGGTGAATTAAAAGAACAGGAAAATAAAAAGTGATGTTAACAACCAGGCACTCCCGACAAGGCCAAAGGCTACCATTTTGAATTCTCTCTCAGGGTTAGTCTCTTTGCTGCCAGTATTTACATTTACCAATCTCATATTTGAGGCAGTACAATGAATATATAGAGCCAGTTTCAGAGTCAAGATGACCTGGGCTCAAGTCCTAATTTGGCCACATTCTGATTAGATGACCTTCCTTAGTCAAGTCCCTCAACCTTGCAAAATAATTATTTAAGTCTAGAAATTGTGAAACAAATAAATGGAAGGGACTTGTCTCATTGGGAATTCAATATATTATAAAGTGACAAGTGTGGCTCCCCAAAAAAGATTGTCCTTCAGTCATGACTGACTCTGTGACCCCATATGAAGTTTTCTTGGTAGAGATACTAGAAGATTGCCATTTCCTTCTCTTGCTAATTTTACAGATAAGAAAACTAAGGAAAACAGAGTGAAGTGATTTGCCCAGGATTCCACAGCTATTATTTGAACGTAGATCTTCCCAATTCCAGTCCTAGTGCTATATCCACTGCTCCACCTATTTTAAAGGATCTGTGAACATGGAGTTTCTTTCCAATAACATTTAAGCTTCTTGAAACCAGAAACTATCTCATTTTTGCATTTATTTCTTCAATGACTAGTAGAGCGCCTAACTTTGAAAGTGCTTAACAAATGTATGCTCATATGATTCATTGTGACTGGCTATCTCAGTCCTCAATCTCATTAGTAATGGAAGATTTGTGAATATGGCATATATTCAAGATAGCACCATGGTCTACATGATTTCTACCACATACCTATGATTTTACCTGAAGCAGTAAATAGTATCCACTTCACATGGAAAAGGGGTTTTCAATAGTGATATCAACCTATGTGAAATCAATATTCTACTGTGTTAAGAAACTCCTTTCTCCCTCACTAAAGAAGAGTAAATTTATTAAAAGAAGCAATAGATTTTTTTAAAATTTAAAGACAATTTTACTACTTGTTCCCTTGGGAAGATAATCAATCAATTAGATAATACATTTCATTATGATTTTTTTAGATGGAACTAATTGTTCATGGTTGTGTATATTTGCTTCACAAATACTTGAATGAAAATTTAAAAAGACATTTGTTCCTTTCACTAGTAATCTCTTTGTCTGTCTTTGTTATTTCTCCTAGTAAAGGTATTAGAGCAGTAGAGAATATAGTCATGATGTTCAGCAAGGTGGGTGAAGGAATTTGTGAGAGGAGAAACAATTAGATAGAATAGAAAGGGTAAGATTGCTGACTTGGAGTCCACGTGATGCAAGTTCAAATTCCATTTCAGAAATGTTCTATTTAGGGGATCCTGACCAAGTCATTGTACCTCTGCCTACCTCATGTTTCTCATCCATAAAATGAAGACAATAATAACACCCCACTTCAAAGGGTTGTGTGGATCAAATGCATGTAAAAGTGATGAAGAAGAAGACTGTATTCTTACAAAGATTTTCACCCCCATTTTTGACAGCTGTTTAGCATGGAAGGGCCTGAAAGGATCAGTGAAGGAAGACAAGTATGGAGCTTATCGTGTATTCATCTAAGCAAAACGCCCATGTGTAGTAGTTCTGAGGAATATGCCTATTTGTAGAACTGTTCTACTTAGTGGTACTCAAGCTGAGTTTCACATGTGGGGAGGGAAAAGGGCACTTAATTTGGAAGCAGGAGCCCTAGGTTTGAGACTTGTCTGCGCTAACTGTGAGATTGTGTCACAGGTCAGGAGTTCTTAATTTTTGTTCATGTCATGACCCCATTGACAACCTAGTGAAATTTTATGGATCCCTTCTCAGAAAAAAGTTCTGTCATCCAATTCATAATTGAAGGATATAGTACATTTCAGTGAGAGGTTAGTCAAATTCAAATGTAATGTTCTCCCCCATCCAAACTCATGAATCCTCTGATATCCATCCACAGACTCTGGCATCCATGTACCCCATGTTAAGAATCTTAGGTCTGGAACTGGAAGTGATTTAGTAGATCACGTATTTCAACCTTTCTCTTTTAAAAATGAGGGAACAGAGTCCCAGGAGCTGATATGATTTAGCTACAGTGTAGTTGCAGATCTGAGCTTTAGACTCAGATTTTTGTGACTCTAAACTCAATATTCTTTTCTCTGTCTCCTTGAGCAATTCATGCCTTCCTCACAGTTTTGTTACCAATTTTTTAAAAATGAAAGAGTTGGCCCAGATCATCTCTAAAGTCCCATCCTGCTCCAATCTTCTGAATGAAGTGGAACTTTGAAAAGAAAACCTCAGGGAGGGAAATTCGGTGTAGGAAGGCCTTAATACAGCTGCACAAATAAAACAGTGGATACAATCTTTGCCTGAAATCAATCTTGGGGATAGTCCTTATGGCCTCATGCTCAAACATTTATATACATTTTGTCTGTCAATCATGGACCAAGCCTGGTGGAATTGGGAAGTTCAGAATTTGGAAGAAGTTTATAATTTTGTGGGGAGAGAAAAGGAATAAGAAATTATTTTTAAAAGTCTTCAAATATAGATACAATATTAAATATCAATCTACCTCATTCTCAATACACAGAACTCTGGCTTTATTTTGAGGATACTTCTGTACAGTCCCCTCAAAGGTACCCTAGCCCTCTTTCCAATATGCTGTTAAGTGCTGTCTTCTTCCTTTAGAATGTAAGCTTCCCAAGAACAGATGTGTTTTGTTCATTTATATTAATGTTCTCAGGCTTAACACTGATAGTAAACACTTAATAAATGTTCTAATTTTCTGTGTCCCTTTCCCTGTCTCTATCTTTATCTATTCTTTCCCCACCATCTTCTCCCTCTTCCTCCCCATCTCCCTTTCTATAACTCTCCCTCTCTCTGTCTCTCTCATACACACACACGTCTGTATACTAACATAAAAATGGGTAAAGACCAAACCACCTTAGGTATACCCCAAGTCTAGTCTTTAAAATTAATCTCTGTTCTCTCTAAAGCCTACTTACACAAAATAGTGGAAAGTGTTTCCTCTAAAACTTAGTTTGGTGAATTATCCTCCATTAATTCAATCTCATAGCCCTTCTCTTCTAGGTTTCCATATCAATTTCTCCCCCCTCTTCCATCCAAAGATTATCCTAGACATTATTCATGATTTTCACCTGTAAAAACAGAAAGATGTTTGGTCTGGAGTCAAATCAGACGACTCAGCAAGTTGAACAAAATACAACTGTAGTTTTTGTTTCCACATTATTCTTCATGGTGTGAATTATTTCATTATCAGATCAGAAGACTATGGAAGTGGGAGAGAGAAGTATTCATTTCTCAATAACTTTACATCTGACCAGAGATAACTACAGGGCAGCATCAGCTCCATCAAGAGATAGGTAAATAAGCAGGCTGGAAAAGACAAGAAAGGGCAGCCACTGTCTCCTCCTCCCTCCAGCTGCGTACCACGCACTCAGATATTCCTTCCTTCCCCCCATCCCCAACCAGTAGCTTCTTCATAAGTAAGTGATGGGGTGCCTAGCCACTGTGGAGGCATGTTTCTTCATTACTTAAATCAGAAGATTATGAGCTTCTTGAGAATAAGGAATTGTCTTTTGCCTTTTTTCTATACCCAGTGCATAATCTCTAACACATATTAGGTGCTTAATAAATGTGGATTGATAGAAACACAAATGAAGGGAGGCTGTTTCAAAGTACTTTTCAGACCCCAAACCTATGCTAGAATTCTTCTTTGAAGGGTCTCATTCTTACTCAGTATGGTGGGAGAGGGCCTTAATTAAGGTAGTAAACATCCTAGTTAACTGAATGTTTGGGAATGAAATGAGAAAATAAATTCATGGGGAAAAGAAGGGAAAGAGAGATAAAGCACTTCCTCTTTCATAAAATTCATTGAGGGATTTTCTTCTCTTTTGCATCCTCCCCTTCCCTTTAATCTGGTTGAGCAATTTCACTGATGCAGGGAACTTCCAGTGTGGGCTCTCCCTTTTCTAATGCAAATCCTTAATGCCGGTAATTTGGAGACATGGTTACCTGGAGACAATGAAAAGGGACTTAGGTAGTATGTTAGGGGAGAGTTGAATCTAGGTCTTCCTAACTCTAAGCCTAACCTTTTAGCTTCTCCATGCTGCTTTATTTTCTCTTTTTTCTTTTTTCTTCATGGTGTGAATTATTTCATTATCAGATCAGAAGAGTATAAGAGTGGGAAGGAGCTGGTAATGCAAAGTATTCACTTTGAAATGGTCTTTACCCATTTTTAAATTCAAGCAATGAAGGTTAAAGTGATTTGCCCATCACAAAACTAGGAAGAAATTTTAGGTACCTAAGGCCAGATTTGAGCTGGTACTCCATCCACTGCACCATCTAGCTGCTCCTGTTTTCTTTCTTTAACTAATCTATTAGCAGAAGATCAAAGATTTAGACTTGGAAAAGACCTTAAAGATCATCTAATCTGATCTCCAAGTTTTACAGATGAGGGAATTGAGGCACAGAGAGCTAAGAAATTTGCCCAAAGTTACAAAAGTAGCATCAGAATCAAGATTTGAACCCAGATTTGAGGACTCCAAATCATTGCTCTTTCTACATCTCCTCCCAAATCTGTGAGGAATGAATTAGGTACAAAGAACTATTTCTTCTTCAGTCATAGAACAAGGGAAGAACTAATGGAGAAGAACTCTTTAAAATGTTCTCCAGCCATGGGAATGTACTTTACTTTAAAAGATGAGAGACTTTTGCTTGCAGCAAGGACATGTAACATCCCACTCACTTTGCCATTAAGTAAAGCAACAGACACACCAACAAATTTCGTGCCTGGTGAATCTGTCCCTCACCACCTTTCCCACACTGCTGCTCAATGAGGAGTCTTATTCCTGATTCCTTCCTTCCGGGGCATCTTTCTTTTTAATTCTTCTATACCTCCAGCTTGATATTCCCATCTTCAGTCAGCTGGACTTGGGTCCCATCATTCCTTCCTGGAGGATGCTTCCAAATGTATATGACTCAGGTTCCTTCTTTCAAGGAACCTTGAGTGAAATCCTTCCATCCCCAACTCTCAGCAGCCTCCTCTGCTGTTCAGCTCTTCTGCTCTCTTCTCCTCCTCCATTAGAATGTAAGCTCCTTGTGGGCAGAGACTGTCACTTTTTCCCTTTGTATTTGTATTTCTTGCACCAAACACAGTTCCCAGCACATAGTTTACTAGTTGCTCTGTTGCTTGCCTGCCTGTTTTGCTCTCTGGGGCAGTGTGAGAGCCCTGGGCAGAATCACCCCCCTCCAGTGGAAGAACATTCCTGTGAAACTTGAGACAGCTTCTGTAAAAATGTGAACCTGCCAACAGCAAGATTCGTCTACTGGGAGACATTTCAAGAGATCAGGTGAAGTTACACAATGTTCTGCTCCAAAGCGGGAGGATCCAATGTCCTTGCTGTGGCCTCAGACCTGCTCCCGAGGAGGCTGGGCTGCTTTTCCAACTAGGAGTGTCTGAGGACAGCTGGCCATGGCCCCCAGCATCATCTAAATTCCTCTTCTCTCTCTGGGGTGGGCCTTTTTTTTTCCACAAAAGGCCTCTCCTACATGATTTTCCCTAGATGTTTTCCAACCTACGGGCTCCATGCTGAGAAGGTTCTGGCTTCTCTTCCTGCCCAAGGATTCCTTCCTGCGGCCCTGCCCAGCTCTAGGAAACAGTAAAGGGCACAAGGTACTCAGGACAATCCAGACGTCCTTAGATGGGCACAGGGTTTGGACTTTCCTATGCTCTGAGTTTGACTGATCCCATAATTAGTTCCCATAAGAATTCCCAATTTTCAAATAAAGCATGTGTTATTTGCCTTAGAAGAACTAAGAGAAAGGCAATGTCTTGAGGCCTAAATTTCCAACTCTAATCTCTATTTCTCCCCCCAAAAATAATACCTAAAGGGATACAATCAACTCTACAATCTAGGGGGAAAATATATCCTCTTAAACTTGGAAATTTGGACTTTCCACAATCAAGCTTTTACCTTCCTATTCTTTCATATTCCTGTAATTCCCTCTCAAGAATTTTATATTCCAGACAAACAAGCCCACAAGCTGTTCCTAGAACTCAATATTCAATCTCCTGATTTCGGGTATTCACACATGCTTGTCACCATTCTTGAAATGCATCTTCTTTGACCTCCCCCTCCCTGCACCAGTCACCATATATCTGGGTCTCTCAAAAACCTGATTTTTGTTTAAGATGTGGCTGAAGTGCTACTTCCTCCAAGAAGCGATCCCCGATCTCCACATCCCCACCTCTCCTCCTCTCCCCTCCACCTTCCGTTTGTTCTAGTTCACCTTGACTATTCATCCCCATGTACATGTCATGTCTCTCCCACACACCTACTTTGAGAGTAGGGACTGTTTTGTGTTTGTCTGTGTCACCAGAACATCAGCTGACACATAAAATACTCTCAGTAAATGGTTGTTAATCTTTAAAAGACTTTAAAACTAGAAAGACTCTAGTGAAATCACAAGCATAACACCAAAGGATGTTATGTTACCCACTTCCGGATGGACTTAAAATGTAGAATAAGACATGTTCAACTAGACGTAGCCAATGTGGGAATTTGTTTTGCTAAACTGATATTTGTGGTGAAGATTTTGAGTTGATTTTCTTGTTTTTAAAGTGTTTAAAGAGGCAGCTAGATGGTGTAGTGGATAGAACACCAGCCCTGAAGTTAGGAAAACCTGAGTTCAAATCTGGCCTCAGACACTTATTCCTTCCTAGCTGTGTGAGCCTGGGCAAGTCACTTAACCCGAATTGCCTCAGGAGGGGAAAAGTTCAATTTGGTGGGAGGGAGAATTTGAAAATAAATTTTAATTAAAAACTTATAGAATGGAACTGTTTGAATCAGAAAAACTTTCCAGCTAGCTTTCTGTCTATATGCCAATAAACAACCAAATCTCAGGGAACAGGAACCAAAGAGGTTTTATTCTGTTTGTTTAGTCCAATTATTAAAAAAAAATGCACTAAACAACTCTGTGCTATTTCTGATAGAAAATACTATTGTCAAGATGCTACATTCCACATTTGGGAGTGGGATGGTAGGAGAGGCGGTATGTTAGGGGCTACACATTTGGCTGTAGAATAAAGAATGTTGTGATAACCTTCTCATTCCCCTCACCCACTCCCACATTTATATTTAAGACACAATAGGTGGGCAAGGAAATTATGGAGATGTCTCTTCGTTTTGCATTAATTATAGAGTCTATAGAAACCTCCTAATGAGTGGGAGAACTAAGAGAAGCAGGGTACATTTATACAGTTTCAAAGACGGACACACACAAGACAATTGGAATAGATTTGGTGTGCCTGTATTTGGAATCTTTCCCTGGGAGCTTTATAATAAGCTTGGAAGAAGGAGGGGGTTAACCCCACTGAAATCTGGGCTCTTCATAATGGGGAGGGCAGGAGGATAAGTGGGCATCCCTCACTCAGGCTGTCTGTATCATCACTAGGAGGGACACTGACTACATACCAATGGCCAAAGCTATTGGGCATACATTATTAAAGTTCTCCCACTGTAGTAGTGTAAACACACCGAAATGGGAATAAGTTGAGAATTTATCCTCATAAACAGAAGATCAACCTGAATAGAGGAGTATACCTAGGTTAGGAAAAGATAAGGCACAAAAATAAAGGGAGATCCAATTGAATCAGTTGATGGCATTCTCTGAAAACTAGGTTGAAGAATTGGAATTTTAGGCTGAAGAATTGGAATTTGATCTTTTAAAAGGTCATAAGGACCATGGTACGTTATTGAGCCAGGGAATTATGAGATATAACAATGTGTTAGGAGGATGGACATAGATCCAATGAGTAGGAGATGGAAAGGCTAACACGGCAAGTTCATCACAGATTCTCTGAGAGCGAAAAGCCAAGGAGTCCCTAAACAGAGAATGCTTATTTGATTTTAATGAGCATTTCACTTTTGGGAAGTACTATAATAATAAACCCCCAACTCCCCAGGTGCTCCATTTACCATGCAAGGATCCCAGTTTCACCACAGCACAACAAATTCCACAAACCAATTCCAAACACAGACTCGAAGTGTGTCTGAGCGAGTTCATTTCCTCAGTGTTAAGGAGACATTTCACACCTCACATGCCATTAGTATTCACTCTGAGCTTCACTCTCAGGACTGCAAAAATAGACATGCGAAGTCATCCATCAATCAACAAGCATTTATTAAGTGCCTACTATGTGCCAGGTACTGTGCTAAGCAATGGAAAAACAAAGACAAAAGAAAGCAAGCATTTAGCTCTAAACAAATATCACTGATTCAGTGCAAATGGAAATGTGCAAGGGATCTTTCTTAGTCAAGAACACAGGTTGGGATGCAAAACACATATAGTTTAAAAAAAAAGGTAAGTTATATAACTCAATGCAATCAGAAAGAGAAAAAGTACAGTACTAACTCTCTGAGAGGATTCAATTTTCATCATGTACCTTTGAATGTCAAGTTCTGACTGAAGTGAGATCAACATGCACCTCAAAGCCTGTGGATCAGAAAGAGAGAGAGAAACAGAAAAAAGGGGGAAAAGATGAAAATATGGAAAGAAAACAATGAGTAGACTGATTGAATGACTGTGTATGCTGTCATTCTTGAAAAACAAAACAGTGAAATCCTGAGCAGAAGAAAGAATGACAACGTCAACATTACATTTCCATGGGAAGTGTTGAAACAAAGTCAACCATTACCAATAGGCTTCACCAACAACTCTCACCCCAGATACAGCTGCATTTACTGGGAAACATTTAGAATCTCACATTTTCCTTTAGCACATGGAGTCATCCACAAACCCCACCCCAGACAGAGACAGCTGATTCCATGGGGTAACATTTGCAATTGCACATCCACATCTGGTCTGTTGTTTATTTTGTATTCATCATATCCTAAGGGTGACCAACAAGATAGCAGAGTCTGTGTGAAAAAACCTGAAATATATTTTCTTCTTAATACAGTTTGTCTCATCAACTACCATTTGGCCCGGCTAGCAAGATGCCATAAAATACCATGCCTTCAGATAGTCAGATCATTGCACTGAAGCTCCCCCTGGGGAAAACCATGTCAACATAGCACCACATGGTGCTAGCCAAGCTCAAACACATTGTGAAGCTGCTCAAGGATAACAGGTCTGTGCAAAATGAGGAAAAGGTGCTTGATTTGGGACTTGTTGGACCCCATAAATGGGGGCCATTTTGGAATGCCTGCCTTTGCCAAACCTGTCAGATAACCAGAATATTTTATTTCTACCAGATTCCACTGCTGGTTTTCAAGCAGTTCCATTTAGGATAGACAAGCAAAAAAGAAAACTCCTTTTGATGTCTGATGAAAATTTAAATTTTCTACAAAGCAAGAAGAGTGAGCTGCTTTTGTATCCAAAAATGTGTCAGTGAGACTGACTATATGCCTAATACATGTCTTATACAAATATTAGCCCATGTGTGTTTATGTATAGATATATGAGAAAGATGCATTTTTTTTGCTTTCAAGTAACAAGTTATCTGAATATCCGATCTATCTCTCCAGGTTGTTCTAAGGCTCAAATGAAATATTTGTAAAGCACTAAATACAGAGCCTAGAATATAGTAGGTACTTAGAAATGCTCATTTCTCCCTCCCTCCCTTCCTTCCTTCCCACCTCCTCCCTACAAGGATCCAGATTACTGTTTCATATTTACTCTTGGTCAGTATCAATATTGACCTGACAAACTTCCCAGATATCCCATAATGATACTACTTGGAACCAAACAAAAAAAGAACAAATCAAACAAGAAAAGAAACACAGCAACTGAACCATAATTGAAAGAGGTGGGGTAGGAGAAGGATAAAGGAAAGAAAAGCAGAATAAAGGTACCTTACAGTGTTCTGTGTAGGAAGTTCTGTCAAAAATACAAGAAGCCTTTACAAGAAGAAGGGGTCAACACTATTAGAAGAACTATTAGCTGGGTTGACCCTATGAAAACAGTTTCCTCAAGGCATACTCCCAAGCTACTAAGGTGAAGATTGCTCTAGGGCCCTCTGAGTCTTGAGTTCCAAAGTTTATAACCCTAATCAGCAATGAAGGAAATACCCTTAGGTAAACCATAAAGAATAAAGCCCTGCAGATGCACAGTAAATACTGAATGACAGATTTGAACAGATGCTATCATGAACTCCAGAGAAGAAAGACCATAGAAGTTCACAGTCAATTTCTTTTCTCAGAGAATAAACAGAAAGAAAAGGTAAAGGACAAAGTATATGGGATATGTAACAATGTTCTGGATAGCATTCATTCAGGGAAGTATGAATCAGGAGTAAGGGAGGCTAGAGACATAAATAAACCCAAAAAAGACAAAGAAAAAATTGCTAAATCCTTGAAAAACTTTTATTTTAAAAACTTGTAAGAGAAAATGATAATTTTATAGGATTTAGAGCTTAACGGGACCTTTTAATCTTCTAGCCCAATACCTTCAACTTTGGAGAAAATCAGATTTTTCTTGCTTTCCTCATCTTCTCAATTATTTCATTATCTTGGAACAGAAAGCAGTGATTGTAGGAAAAGAAAGCTCAGTGCTGAGAGTTATGAGGAATCAATTGGCATGAAATCAGTAAATCAAGTACTGCTTGAAGGCATACTATGTGCCTAGTGCTGTGGAGCAAAGGAAACAACTTTAATTAGGTTTCAGAGCCAAAGAAAGGCCAATGTAGAGAGGAAATGAGACATATACTCATGAAACAACGCGTGAATAAGATGACACCATAAATCCCACCATAATTTAATTATTAAATAATAAAGCATAATCTGAGGAGAGGAAAATCCATAATGAAGTACAAGTTGTGTTATGCATGCAAGAGTGCAAAAGGAGCTCAAGAAGGGCAGAAATCAATATATTCTGGTAGTCACAAAGAAATGATGAAAACAACAAACAACAACTAGTATTTAAACAACATTTTTGCTTGTTTATAAACTAATACATTATCTCATTTGAGCCTCACAACAACCCTATGGGACAAAAGGTCAATGATTAATACCCATTTAACAATGAAGGAATTGAAGCATGAAAAGTTAAAGTTCATACCAAAAACCACATGGTTAGTAAATGGGCAAAGCCAACTTTCCTACTCATGTCTCTGGGTGCTGCAACCTGTGGTCTTTTTTAAATATTAAGATATTTAATATATAATATTTAAGATATTTTTTAGTTTCATCTTGAAAGGTGAGCAAGTAAGGGAAAAGGTGATGGTAAGGAAAAGGAACAATATTTTGAAGTGAGAACAACACAAATGAATACACATGGTGGGGGTGAGTAGGTTTTCAGCACAGTGAGTGGGTTTTAGAGCAGTCAGAGGATACTCCATAATGAAAACCTTTTTAAAAAACCTGGAGAATATGATTCCTTCTGTGGGATGCAAAAAGACGATGGAGACTAAGCAGAGATGTGGGCCTCGATATGGGAACATCATAGATGGAACCACTGTAGGGTATATGTCTCCATAATTCCACCCATTGCTTCTAGTTTTACACTTTGGAGCCAAGAAGGACAAGTTTAATCCCTTTATCTTCTAACAGGCCTTTGGATAATTGAAAAACTAGCCTCCATAACTCCTTTTTATTTCCAGACCTTCCCTGTGGTGGACTAAATATCTCTGGTTCCTTCAGTTGGTCCTCACATAGTATGAGCTCCAGTCCATCACTATCCTAAGTTTTATAAGACTTACATTATTATATTATTTTATTCTTAGGAGATCTGGTTCTGAGTCTCTGATGAATCAGGGATACCACAGCAGCAACCTCAGTATGAATATAAATCAGAAATTGAGGGAAAAAAGTAGGAGTCATTTCATCCAAGCTCTCATTGCCCATGTCTATAATATTCAGTAACTTCAAACCATGAAATGACTTTGATAAGCTCTATGAAGTCTTACAATGAATCTTCAACATTTTCAAATGAGATTTTCCCACATCTCACTTGCCTTTCTGAATTATTTTCAATTTTAATAATTATTATCTTCTATGAGTTATAAGAACCATCATATGATACCCACTACAGCAAGTAAATAAGAATTTCCTCAAAGATGCTTGTGCACATATAGAAAAAGAACTAGAAAGGAGACAGTGTGTTCATTTCAATTAGGCCTGCTGCTTAATTTTCATGAGGTTCAGTGTCTGATTCATGGAAATTTATCCATGCCTGGCTAAAGTTCTAGATGAATATTAATTTTTCTTTTTCTTTATAGACACAAGAACACAACCTCATTGTATTCCAATTGTAGAACTATTAATTCCCTCCAGAATCAGAAGCTGTCATAACAACTGATGGAAAGGGGGATAGCTAAAGGATAGAGCAGTAAGAAGGTGAATGTGTTTTGAAAGCAGCAGGAACTGAGAATATGAAGGTATGGAGAAGAGAAAGGAAGAAAGTAACCAATCAGACACCCTAGATAAGATTTCCTTGAATTTTCTGAGCCCTAATTACTGAAACTCAACTCAGAGGAAACCTTTTCACTCAGATCAGAAACAGAAGACACAATCTGTGCTGAAACCCCACAGGTTAACAGTAAGAGAGTTAAAAAATAAAACAGGATTTTATTAGGCTGCTCACATACTTCAGCTAAATCAAGTGTGCACCATTTAGAGGTCTGATATGTGGATTTAAATAGAAAATGGAAAATCTCTCCTGAAAAATAAGAATGAATAGAGAAGTAGGTAGGCTTATTTGGGTCACTTCCAAAGATACAGGGAGACTCAGAAACTTTACAGGCTTTTAAAAGGCTCAAAAAAGATGAAGGCAATTGCTAAAATATATGAATCAACGACCTCTCATACTGAGAAATCAACAAGAGCTACACAGAGTAATAATCTAGTATAAATTAAGCTGGATGACAATTATTGGGTCATTTCTCTTTTCATCACTGAATTGACTTAAGTGGAAAGGTCAAGGTCTCTCTTAAGAATGAAATAGTAACAGGACAGCATGGAGTTGGACATACTGCTGCTTTTACAGAAAATGGACATTCTGAGAAAGGCATGGCACGATAGAAAGGCTAGTCTGAAGAAAAGAGATAGATGCAGACTATGGGAAAAGAGAAAAGGCTGTTTTTCTCTGGCTGTGCACTTGGAGAAGTGCACTTGAAATAGAAAGGTGGTTTTGGTGATGGTAATGGAGGCAGCAGTCAGTGGAGGGTCAAAGATCAGTAAAAATGGGTAAACAAAGGAAGGTAATTGGTTAATTAGATTTTTTTCTTGCCATACAAAGAGAGGAGAAGATGGGAATCTAGAATGAGATGGCTGGATTAACATATATATTATCCCTGTTCCTACCCTTCCCATCCCTCAATAATGCAAGTTTCATAAGGGCATCGATTCTTTGGGTTTTGTCTCCATATTCCCAGCACAGTAAATACTCAATAAATACTCACAGATTGGTTTATTGATATTTATTTGTAATTTTTCTATCTTTAGTATCTTTTAAAATCAGCAACCTGACTGCTCATTCTGCAGGAAGTAATTTGTTAATATGGGAAATGAATTAAAGAATCCCTCAGGTATAGGATGTGGGTTTAATGACAATCCCCTGATGTCTGGCACAGTGCAGTCCTGTTAATTTCACAGTACAGTGGATCACCTTAAAGAATAAATTCATCTGCAGGAGAAGTTACAAACAGGAATAATTTTCCTAAGTATGGATGCAAGATCAAATCAGTTATGAATATGACTAATTATATATCATAAATGTAAATATACAATAACATACCTACCATAACAATTTATCATCCATAAAGTAATGCTTCAAGTCCTTAAAATCAAGCAAAAATTGGATGGATACATTGACTATACAAAGCTGTCAAAAATTTGATCCAAATTTAAAATGTTAGTTCTAGTAAACATTAAACATTTAAGTGACAGTATTTTTACTTGACATTTTAGAATCTGGAAGAGCACTGGGGGATGTCTTACGTTTCTTAGGTATCTCCAAAATATCTGTTGAATGAAATTTAAGTTGATGTTTTTTTCTCTCCATAAATTTCATTAACCATGTTGATATAGTCCTAGAGAAAATGAGTCAAGTTCACATTGCCATAATGATCAGAGGATCATGGATCTGAAGCTGGAAGGAACCTCAAAGGCCATAGAGTTATAAATGAAATCAGAAAAGAAAGGAATTTCAGTCAAATGGAAAGCTCCCTCAGTGAGATCTGCTCCAACAGAAGAGACCCCAAAGCAACAACAACAACATTTTATGACATATGGGGCCACTTTCTTTTGCAGTAGTCAACTTTGAATAAAATAAACAGATCACTATGCAGTTGTCTGCTACTTTTCCACTAGTATGTCTTAGAGAAGATGGAGAAATGGTCTAATTCCATGGAGATCTGACATCCATTAAACTAAGGTGCCTTATTTATATATATTTATATAACTTAAGAGTTACATGATCATAATCAATTTAGTGCAATTTTATAAATGTATAATAATTTTATAAATTGGAAAAAAAAGAGTCCCAGAAAAGGTAAGCAACTAGTGAGTAAAGCAGCTTATGGAATAATGGATTAAGTGCAGAAGATCTGAGATTCAAATCTAGCCTTAGATACTGCATGTCACTGAAACCTATTTTCTTTAATTTCTTCATCTGTACAATGGGGATAATAATTCCCAAGATTGTTGTGAATTTAAAATGGGATAATATTTGTAAAACACTTTGCAAACATTAAAAGCCAACTGCTACTAATACTTATCTAAGATCATACATATAGAGAGTAGCAGAAACTAGCCTTGAACTTGGATCCTCTAATTGTAAATGTGGTGCTATTTCCACCAAATTACACTGAATCTTAACATAACACTTTGATGTTTGGTGAAGTTGAGAGAGAAATGAAGCTGCAAACAACTTAGCATGAAACTGAAGTGGGCCCAAATCATCTCAAGAATAGATTAATATAGCTGGAGGGAAAATAAGTAGTTGGGAAATGGCTAGACCTAACTAAATGCATACAGAAGAATTTCATACTAGATAGTATAATTTTAAAGCTCCATGAGATTATCTGATGGAAAAAACAATTTCAAAGGAATATAGAAAGTCATGGGCAGTGTTATTACAAGAAATGAAAAGCAAAAGTAACTATTAGCACAAATACCTATTTTTCTCGTTTGTGTGAATAGTCATTTATGTATCCATGCTATATCCTTGGAAATAAGAGAGGAATAATCAAAGGAGACTTATTCTATCACACAATATCTTTATAATTATACAAGTGACTTGAAAAGTGTAGGGAAGATACTATTCTGTGCATTCTTCCTTGATTCACAGGAGCAAAATGTGGTTCTTTTGTATCTCTCCAAAGCTAGCAACAAGATCATAAAAAATTCCACGACAAGTCATTGGTGCTCCACTGTATATTAACATCAAGCAAAGGGTAAAATGAGAAGACACAAGGAGGGAAATGGAATAAGCATTTATAGAGCACCTACTCCTTGCCAGGTACTGTACTATTATCTTGTTTGATCCTCATGACTTTGGAAAATAGGTACTGCTATTACTTCCATTTTATATTTGAGGAAACTGAGGCAAATAGAAGTGAACTGTCTAATGTAACACAGCTTTTATGATTTGAGACTAGATCTGAATTCAGGTCTTCTGACCTGATTATAAGTTTATATTCTATTTACTGCCTTGCCCAGCTGAATCTACAAAATTATCTCCAGAGCTATATAAACTGTCCCATGAAAAACTGAAATAGAATCTTTTCCTATTAACAACAAGATACATCATGACTTCTTCACTGATATCAATCCTCACTGATTTAAAGAGATCAATTTAACCATTCACATTGGGGGGAAAAAGTAGATAAAGAACATGTACTATGAAAAATGGATGGATTTGCCAATATACCATGGACAGTGCTTGCAGAACACAGACTGACTATAAGATGATGGCTTATAACTAGCATTTCTATAATGCTTTAAAGTTTGCAAAGCATTTCTAAAATATCATCTCATTTTCTCCTTATAACAACCCTGAGAGGTAAATGTTGTTATTACCCCTATTTTATAGATAATAAAACTAACACAAATAGCAAGAATTTGGTCTCTATTATAAAGGGGAATTATTCAAACATTCAGTGATTTCAAGCTGATCACAAATACAGAAGTGTCTGTCTGTCTGTCTGTCTCTCTCTCTCTCTTTTTTAACACTGATATTCTCCTGATAATACCAGCCATATGGCTATAAATCATAGAACACTACAGTTTGCAAAGAATCAAGATTGCAGGTGATTCAAAGGTCAGTGCAATAGTATATGGTAGATATAAGTAAACTGTATCATTTACCAAACAATACATTGAAAAGTAAAAGATGATGGTTTTCAAAGTACAGGTTCTAAGTTCAAGTCTGACTTCTGATACTTACTGCCCACATAATGTTGGGCAGTTGACCTCCTCTACTTCCCTACCTGTAAAATGAGGTGGTTGGAGTAGATAACCCCTAAGGTCCATTTCAGCTCTAAATCTAATCAACACGTTTATAAGTCATAAGTAGGATAAAATATATAGTTGAGGACCTGTAAGATAAAAACAAGAGGTCACGCAAGACCTCTAGCAGGTTCACTCTTTTTTCCTTCTTATACTGACAGCATCAGTGTTTTACAGTTGCCAGTTCTTACTCCTGAGTATTGAGATTTGTTCCAAAAGCCAAGAAAATGTTTTAACATTTAACATTATCCTTCTTCACTGAGTTTCTGGCACTATTTGTTCATGAAACCATATTAGAGAAGTAAAAAAGGGTTTTTGGCTTCCTGGAAATATTAAAAGACTATGAAAAAAGTACTGGGCTTTCTACTGGGGCTACACGGAATGATTTATTTTTTATATAATCTGAAAGAAAATTTGCATTATTTAGAGCCCTCTCTGTTAATGACTACTTGTATGACCAATAGGCAAATCGCTTAAACTCTCTGGGCCTCAGAGGAGTAAAATGAGGAAATTGGACAATGAGATCTCTACGATTCCTGAAAACTAAATCTAGGGTTCTATGCCCCTTATGATGATAGCATAATTCTTGGTACATTTTTAGCAGAGTTTCCCTTCTAAATTTATAGAAAGAGGAGTATAGAATTAAATCAAACAAAATAAGGTATTTAATCTCTGGTGAATGAAAATGAAAAGGGTGAGTCTCCAATGAGACAGTTTGACTATTTTGCTTATTTCTAGTACTTTTTGTTATAGTATCACCACCAGGGGGTGTCCTAAAGCCTAGCAAGTAGAACCTGGCATCTTATATTGCCAATGAGTGCAGGAAACAAACTAAGAAAATCCAAGTTACTCCTCAATGGTGGCCTGGTGTCACATTTCGTTGTCACTGATTTCCTCCTTTCAGCCTCCTTGGGCTAAAATCACCAGCCTGTGAAAGGACTACTCTAAGTGACTGGACCACAAGTGCTTTTAAAGCATCAAGATGATTGCCTTAAAGGAGAGGAAGGAGATTTATTTTTGGAATTCCAACAGAGCTCATAAAGTTTGTAACTGAACACAAACAATTATGTTAACACACTGATGAATCTGATGAATAAAATGAATGGAAATTTTAGAAAATCCCACTCTACTCCATCTTCAGCTATCAGAGAGATCTTCCTCTAACCTAGATCTGAGCATAAACCTCTCAGCAATCTCCCAATTTAATCAAGTGCAGTGACTTCCTGATGTCTCTAGGATCAAATATAGAATCCTTTATTTAGCTTTTAAAGCCCTTCATAACCTGGCACCCTCCTATCTTCCCGAATGTCTTATATGTAATTCCTTGACATATACTTTACAATCCAATGTTGGTGTTTTTCCCATAAGACACTCCATCTATCCACTCTTCATTTTTTACTGGTTGTTCCCCTAAAATGTTCTGGCCTCCATCAAGACACAACTAAAACCCTACCTTTAGCAACAAACAGTAGCTTTCTCAATAGCTCAATCCTAACTGGCTTCCTTTCCTCCAGTTTATCCTGTTTATAATTTGTAATAATAGTTTGAATATTGTCTCTCCCATTAGATTGGATGCTCCTTGAGCTAAGGTGTTTTGACCATTCTTTGTATCCCCATTGCTTAGCACAGTAGCTATTAAATAGTAGGTACTCAATAAATGCTTGTGGATTTGGTTTGAAATCTATTTGTAGAAACAGATGTATCCTCAAGTATGTAACAACTCTGAGTTGTTGATGGGAAAGCTGAGCTAAAGTTAGTTTTGTTTTGTAGGAAAGGCTTTTTAAGTGATGAACCTAACTTCACAGCCCATTTGGGAGGCCTTCTAAATGTCTGATGTTTCAAATGATGGGTAAAATTGTTTCTTTAGGATTACGAACTTAAAACTCAGTGAAATTTGTAATGATCATGATAGTGAGTAGAGATTTGGCCTCTGAATCAGAAGAAACTTGGGTAGAAGGCCTGCCTGGTGAGTCACTTAACCTTGATGTACCCTAGACAACTGTTACAGCCTCAGGAGTGCAGAGTGGATAACAGCAAGTATTAATAGATAAGAAATCCTCACCAGGCGCTATCTCTAATGAAAGCACAGGTCTGGTAAAAAAAAAATTGAAAATAAATATTTCAAAATATAATAGAAGAAAGATCCTGAAATCAAATACCTAAAATCTAGTGGGGTATCAATAAATGCTTATTAAATGTATGAATGAATAAATAAAGGGGAAAAACAAGGCATGAGCAAGAGATAAAAGGATGAGGGAAGAGAGGCAAGAGATCAACATTTGTTTCTGTCATGAGATCTTGGATGATTTATTTAATTTCTCTTTGCTCTATTTTTCTACCTGGAAAATATATTCTCTAAAGTATGTACCTTATTAAAAACAACAAATAAACCAAGATACATAATCAAAACTTATTCAGAAACATAACTTATCTTCATCCAAAGTGTTATTCTTCACACCTGAGAGGCAATGTTTATTTATTTAAAACCTTTTAATTTCAGTGATGCTTTTACATTTTTAGAAAGAACTCACTTCACTCTCCCCAATAACACCCCAACCAAGAGAACTTTCTCTTATATCACAGAAAAAATTATGAAAAACAAATCAGCTGGGCACTGACAGCATTTCCAGTATCAATTCCCAGCAATTCTCATCATTAAGGAAATGTTTCATTATCTGATTTTCTACAACTGATATTAGAGTTCCTTTTATTGAAGCTTAATTCCTTTTATTATTATTTACATTTACAGTACTAGGTGCATAGAGATATGGTGTATACTGTACTTCGGGCTTTGCTTAGCTTCTTCTGCATCATTTCCACATTGCTCTGAATTCACCATTTCATATATTGATTTATTTCAGAGATACCGTCTGCAACTGGCTTCAGGACCAGGTTACAAGATGTATTTTAAGAAAACTGGTCATCATTGTCTCTGCTCCACAGTTCTATCGTAGTCTAAAGAACAGACACATATATTTAAGTGAACTGAATTAAGTTATTTTTCTAGACAAAGGTTCCTACATTTATCTCCTTATCTCCCTTTGGTATTCCTCTATATAGCTCAAGTCAACTGGATGAGAAGAAAGAAAAGAAGATGAAGGAGAAAGAGGGGTAAAAGGAGAAAGGACAAGAAAGTAGTGAAAAAGAGAAGCAAGACAGAATTAAAGGTAAAGCAAAAGGAGAAGTAGAAGAGGGAGAAGAACAAGGAGGAGGAAGAAGAGGAAATTGGAAGAAAGCATTTAGCCAGTGGCTGGGTTTTCATTGTTAGCAGGAAAAAAAAAACCTCCAATAAGTTTAGAGAATGCAAAAAGATGGAAGGGAAGAAAGGAAAAATTTTCTGGTCAGAAGCAACAAGTAAGATTTTTAATCAGAAAAATATTTTCATTGGGGAAGTCTTTGGGTTTCTTTTGGCTTACAGAGGCCTAGGAAAAGGCAGGTATCACCAGGGGGAAAGGAAGTCCTGGCTCTTTTTAAGAGCCATAGCAAGAAAGTCCCCAATCAGTTGATCAGAGGATAAGTACTTATCTGGGGACTCTAGTTTAATTAAAACCTTTCTTGACTTAAAAGAGATTTTTCTTATACTCAAGTCTTCTCTCACTTTGAGGAGATTTTCAGTTTCTGTCTCCTATACTGGGCTCTCCAGATCTCATTTCTGGTTTCTCAACACCTTAACAAGCTGGCCTGCAGGTATTCATTTCCAGTCACAAATTACTCTTCTTCCAAGATTGGAATGGCCTCTCCTTACTTTTCATCAAAACTTTCTACTTCTTGGATCATTAATCCAGAGCTGGAAAGAGAATAAGGGAAAAGAAAAGTCTACCAAACCTTAGGCCATTATTTCTTCTCTATTATTAAAAACACTTTTTAAAAATTGCATCCCACCCCTTCCTCAATAGCTACCTGTCAGTAAGCTGCCACAGGTTTAAACATCTTGCTGAGGGAGTATATGGCAGTTTACACATACTTAGGTTATAATTATCAGGGGGTTGGCTTTCCTGCAGTACTCCCAGGTCCCAGAACTCACAAAAGTAATTATTTTAATAGGGAGGACAACCATAGAATGTCAAATAGAACTCCTGGCTTTAAGTTACTACTATACTTCTTAATCCAAGAATTGTAAAAGTTGTCTTTGTACTTTTCAAGCCAAGGAAAAGAATAATAACTAATAGGCAAGTCCCTTCACCTTGGAGTCCTCCAAGAAACTTTCTGAGCTTTAAAAAGATAAGCAGGTGTAGACCTGGTATCCATGCTTAACACAGAAACATAATATAATAAGTCCTATATGTGTTGACTGACACTCTATATTAGTAGGAGTTTCCTCATGAAGAATTCCTTATCTATGCCAATGAAATCTCTACTTTAGACCCTCCCCATTTAAAATACTTCTCCCCCAAAATAAAGTGTGCAGAATGCACTATCTCATGAGAATCTTAGCACTGAGGAGGTAGGTACTATAAAAGATGGTTTTCCCACTTTACAAATCAAGAAACTGAGGACCAGATTTAAACACTGACTTGTTTAGATTGGGGTACAACAGCCGGTAGGTATCCAAAGCAGAATGTGAACACACTTCTTTCTGATTTGAAATCTCATACTATTTCTCATACGTCATGTTGCCTCTTCTATTGGTAGAATGGATTGGTCATAATTTCTAGACAGCTAAGTAAACACAATGATTTTACATAAAGCAATAAATATATGAAGACCAAAGTAATTTGTAGATGGAAAGTTATATTAATTTTAATAATAATAGTTACTAAATATAATAATAAAAACAGTATTTATATAGCACTACCCAAGAGGGTAGGGGTTATTATTACATTTTATAGATGAGTTTACTAAGACTAAAGTCTGGTTCACATCACTAATAAGTGTCTGAGGCTGGATTTGAACTCAGGTGTTCCTGACCCCAGGTTTAGCCCTCTCTCCATGGAACCATTTAGTTGACCAAGTTGAATTAGTAACCTGAGGGGCAGAAAATGCATTCTGTAAGATGAGCATTTGAAAAGTGCTTTGAAGGACATTAATTCTAATAGAAGGGGTAATGTGGTGATCCATTTAGAATGGCAACATTTCTTAGGAGGATAGTCTTAGTACTGTGGCTGCCTAAAACCTATCAAAACTGGTAGAGAGGCTTCTCCATTTCAAAGGCAACAGAGCTGTTCCCATCTTCTCCTTCACAAAAATGGAGGATGGAGAAGATACTACATCTATTCTTGATTACTAAACCCAGGCAATGATCTTTTTCTAAAGACCATTCAATAAAATTTGAGTTCTCCACCAAGAGAAGGGAAAAAAAAAACCTTAAAAAATTCTTCTTGACAATTCCATTTTACCTTTTCAACCAACATTTGACATTCATGACATTTTAATATATTAAAAGGGACTGATTCATCTAAACAAAGAAAAGAGTGGAAAGGCAATTTTATTATACAAACTATTACAACTTAGTTTATTGCAATAATCACAAGGGAAGTTGGAATGTCACTGTTTTGTTTTTACACTGGAATGAAGAAAAATATCTTTTAAGTATAGAAAAAAAAGAGTATGAGCTCTGAAACATTTTTTTAAAAAAAGTAATAGGGGTGGATTTCATTCTTTTGGCACTGTTTGGCCTGCTTTATTAGTTATCTATTCCCATACCTCATGCAATTTTTTTTTGTTCTAATAAAATAAATTATGAGATGTCGTGTATTCAGAAACTCCAGTCTATAGGTCTTTAATGTTTCACCTTTTCTTCAGAGTGCAGATGACAAATGGGATTGGATGGAGTAACTGTGGTTTTCTCAGTTTAGACAAAGTAATTTATTCACCAGGCAGAGATCTGAACACAACTTAGTAGAAAAACTTGTTGGGAAATGCCTTAGACATGTACAGGTTAAATGATATGTCCAGGATTCCAAAAGGCAGTCACAGGTGAGATTGGAACTGAGTTCATCATGACTCCCCAGGTCAGTTGGTTATTCTATGTCACTTTTTTTTAAACATCTTTGATCTCCATGTTGTAGGGAACATTCAATAAGAACCAGCATAAATCAATATTGATTCCATAACAGAGTCTTAAGAGAATTGCATAAAGCATCAAGAAGCTACCTGTCCACTACGTGTGCAAAAATGTTTGTGGCAGCCCTTTCTGTGTGGCAAGAAATTGGAAACTGAATAAATGCCCATCACTTGGAGAATGGCTGAATAAGTTATGGTATATGAATATTATGGAATATTATTGTTCTGTAAGAAACAATCAGCAAGATGATTTCAGAGAGGTCTGGAGAGACTTACATGAACTGATGCTAAGTGAAATGAGTAGAACCAAGAGATCATTGTACATTGCAACAACAAGATTATACAATGATTAATTATGACGAATGTGGCTCTTTGCAATAATGATTCAGGCCAATTCCAATAGACTTGGGATAGAGAGAGCCATCTGCCTCCAAAAAGAGGACTATCAATAGTGAATATAGATCACAACATAGTATTTCCATCTTTTATGTTGTTTCAGTTTGCTTACTTTTTGTTTTCTTTCTTTGTTTTCCTCTTTTGATCTGATTTTTCTTATGTAGCTTGATGAATGTGGAAATATGTATAGAAGAATCGCACATGTTTAACAAATATTAGATTACTTGCTGTCTGGGGAGGGGGTGGGAGGAAGGAAGGGAGAAAAATTTGAAACACAAAGATTTGCAAGGGTCAATGGTGAAAACGATCTTAGGATGTATTTTGAAAATAAAAAGCTATTATTAAAAAAAAAAAAAAAAAAGAAGCTACCTCTCCAGAATCACAATGTCAAGGACATATCAGCAATAGGATTTGAACTCAAGTTATCCTGACCTGCAAGAAAATCTTTACTCACCATCCTCACTTCTTGCTGAATTAATGAATCATCATTCTAAATTTCAATTAGCTTCTTGGCAAAGTAACGAATAACATTTGAAGATATAACAAATGATTTTTACATCAGATTGGAGACGTACTTGGCCTGGCTGAGCCAGACTGAGGCAGGAGGGGAAACAAAGTAAGATAGTCGGAAAAAAAAATGAAACAGAAGCCAAATGAAAACCCTCATATAGCTCTGGTCTAGATTCTTGAGTATAAACATGGGACTTTTCAAACTGAAATTGGTCAAGAGAAATGACAAAGCCATGGAGCACCTAAGATAAATAAGGAGAACCTTCAGAAATGTCAAGGACCAAAGATGCTAAAAGACTTTAAAAGTACATTTAACAATATAGCTAATCATACTTTGGAGACAGATCCTCTGTAAAGGGGGAAAAAACAAAACAGAGAGAAGATAATGAGAAGATTCTTTGACAAGCCGCCCCCTTTTTTTCCAGGAATGTGTTGAAAATGCATGACAGGACACAACTAAACACGAAAGGCATTTTGGAGAGGGAAGAAAAACGATTCTTATTACCCTTTCGACTTAATCAATAGAAGCACAGCAATTTAACTAGATAGAAATAAGGAAATCTGAGTTCTAATTATGGCTTTGCCATTAACTGACCATCACAAATCTCTGGACCATAGATAATGATGATGATGATGATTTATAAAGCTAATTCTTACAGAACACTTTCAGGTTTGTAAAATACTTAATACTTTATCTCATTTGATCCTCATACCAACCCTGTGAGTTAGATGCTATTATGATCTTCATTTTCCTGATGAGTCTTCCTGATACCAAGCCCAGTGTTCTACCCACTATCCCACCCAGCTGCCCTTTGTTAAAGAGAAGTGAAAAAAATGGAGGAATAGAATATAGGAGATGAGTAGACTGAGGAAGTAGAATGTTAGGGGTATATAAGGAACATCAATATGTATGTGAAAGTTTTTTGAGTAGGAGCTCAAGAAATGGTATGAAAAGACTTATTCAGACACAATTATGTATGTTATAAAAGTTATAGGCTATAGAAATTACAAAGGGAGTAGAGAAAAAGGAAATGATATTTGATGCTAGGGTTAACAAGGAGCTACTAGAACCTGCCAGTTAGAGGAATGTCAAGATCCTAGCATTGTTTTGGAAAACATTTTCTCAGTCATGTGGCAACTAGAAAAGAGAGAGGAGAGAGTTGAAACCTACTAGAAACTACTGCAACAATCCAAGCAAAGAGGTGATAAGAGTATTAGTTTGTTTTAGAGTTTCTGGGGTAAGCTAATCCATAATTACTCCCAGAATACTTCTTGGGTCTAGGTCTTAGACTGCTCCAGATCATTTGCCAATCACCTCCCCACCCAAGTAAGATGAAGAAGCAATCTGAAGGATGAATGATGGAATGGAAGAATAGACCCTAGTTCATTTAGTCCAATCTTTTCATGTGTAGATGAGGAAAACCAGGCCCATAGTGCTTAAGTAACTAAGATCTTACACTAAATAAGTGATGGATATAGAATTTAAACTTGATGTCTCTTTCTTTTTTTTAAATTAAATTTTATTTTTTATTATAACTTTTTATATACAAAATTTATGCGTGGGTAATTTTTCAACACTGACCCTTGCAAACTTTTCCCCTCCTTTCCCCTATCCCTGCCCCCTGATGGCAGGTCGGACCATACATGTTAAATATGTTAAAGTATATGTAAAATACAACATATGTATACATATTTATACAGTTATCTTGTTGCACAGGAAGGATCTGATTTAGAAAGAAGGTAAAACTAACCTGAAAAGAAAAAAACAAAAATGCAAGCAAACATTAACAGAAAGAGTGGAAATGTTATGTTGTGGTCCATACTCATTTCCCAGTGTTCTTTTTCTGAATATAGCTGTTCCTGTTATTACAGATCAATTGGAACTGATTTGGATCCTCTCATTGTTGAAGAGAGCCACGTCCATCAGAATTGATCATCATATAGTCTTGTTGTTGAAGTGTATAATGATCTCCAGTTTCTGCTCATTTCACTTAGAATCAGTTCATATAAGTCTCTCCAGGCCTTTCTGTATTCATCCTGATGATAATTTCTTACAGAACAATAATATTCCATAACATTCATATACCATAACTTATTCAGCCATTCTCCAATTGATGGGCATCCATTCATTTTCCAGTTTCTAGCTACTAGAAAAAGGGCTGTCACAAACATTCTTGCACATATAGGTCCCTTTCCCTTCTTTAATCTGATGCCTCTTTCAAGTAAAAGGGAGGAAGAATGGGAAAGGACCTTGAACTTCCCTATGGTAAATACTCCATGATTTTTACTTCCAGGAGAGAAAGATTTCCACAAGATAACAGTGTTTCAACTCCTGATATCACTTTTTTTTTTGGTAGTTGTTACACATAAAGCTACTACACTACTATATCATCATCTGAGACACAACAGCCATTTCCTTTGCCATTGGGAGCAGTAATTCACTCCTTCTATAGCAGCAAGGGAGCTGCTAAGGACTGCAATCCAGTTGTGGTATGACATTAACCTTCTCAATGTGGGATGGACTTCAGTATGAAGTGAAAAAAGTCATCTCAACTAAAAGCATCTGAATAGGTACAGGATTTGATTTGTCAGTACACAAAATACACTTTATGAGCTCCAGAGATGAGTTAAGCATATCTATCATGAGGTTTTTTTTTTCATCCTGTAAAAGAGAGGTGGGAATGAGAGAAAATGACTATTAATCGAAAAGATAAAATGAACTGTCTACTTTAAAAGAAGAAAAAGAAAGAAAACTATTGGCATTTTAAAATTTTTAGATTTGTGCCAGTTTAGAATTGGGTCAAAACAAAACTTGAATTTAAAACACGATGTAAATGAATGTGAATAATTTTTAAAAAGCATTTTAAACTGTTCTAAATGCTAAAGAATATAAATATTAAAGGAGACAGTCTCTGCCCTCAAGCGGCTTAATTACAAGTAAATTGTCATGAGTCCAAGAGGTTCCTTATACAATAGTGTGTGTATATGTGTCTATTCTTATAATAGAAAATTCTGTTTGATATAATATTGCATCAAATCAGTGCAGGGTGTGGGGGTGGTTTGTCACAGATTATACACATTGTTCTATGCTTTAATCAGAGTTCTAAGATTAGCTAGAAAGATTTACAGTGAGGATCTAAACAGAAAGTTTAGCTATAGTTTTGTCTGCATCGACTGCTGACCTCCTTTCCTATTCTGCAGAAAGCAGAGTCTAGTAGCAAATATGACCTGAGAATCAAAGTGGCTTCTCATGACCCAGGCACAGAGATCAGCCCTCATCTGATCATTAGGGATAATCCTCCTGAGGATTCTAGGAACAAAGAATAAGCTGAGTTTAGGCAAATGAAACAATAAAGGTAAGTCACAAGGAGGAAGGGACAGGGAATGACTAAGATTTAGAGAATGATTGGGGGGGGGATCAGTAATCCCCTTATTTTATAGATAAGGGAACTGAGGCACAGGGAACTAAAATGACCTATCCCACGATACACAGAGAGTAAGTAACAGATTAGATTCAGACACTCTGACTCCAAGATCAGCATTGCACTAAAAGGAGATCTCTCCCATCACTTTCATCCTGCTTCCATTTTCTCAAGGGGACAAAACTTTGTAGGGTCCTTGAGACAATTCAATTGTATCAGGACAAAACAGCACCAGAAAATCAGTACTATTGTTATTTTCTGTTACAATGTGACTAAAGAAAGGCAGCTA
Organism: Sarcophilus harrisii; assembly: GCF_902635505.1. Taxonomy (NCBI): domain Eukaryota; kingdom Metazoa; phylum Chordata; class Mammalia; order Dasyuromorphia; family Dasyuridae; genus Sarcophilus; species Sarcophilus harrisii. The sequence goes on from NC_045430.1 coordinate 229,891,603, forward strand.
GGTAACTGTGACAGAGCCATAGACTTGGAAATAGCAAGCCCTGCATTCAAATGCAGCCTCAAGCACTTAGCAGTGGGAATATGAGCAAGTCACTTAATTAAGCCTCAGTTTCCTCTCTTGTAAAATGGGGATGGTAATAACTTAAGGTTTCTGTGAAGGAGCACTTTGCAAACTTTAAAGTACTATAGAAATGGTAGTTTTTCCTATTGCTATCAGCACCATCAACCATTATTATTATTAATATTATTATTATTTTTATTGCTCAGAAAATGAGTTATGAGTACAGATTTTCAGAAGGTAAGAGTTTGTAGGAAGATTCAGGACAGATTCTGACGGGCCCTCAGCTTTCAAAAATCTGAGGCACACATGGATATTTCTACCCTTCCTACCTCCCCAAAGGTTCAAATACATAGCCCTGAAAGTCTATTATTAATGCGAAAATAACCCTAATTCATTACAGACAATGATATCACCAGACGTCCAGACCTGGGAAGCTGAGATGGTAGTAAAATAACTATTGTGGCCCTTCTCAATGTCACCATGTACAGAGTCTGCATACTATGGAATATACTGGGGGAGGGAGATGGTCTGTTTTATAAATCTGTATCTAGGTCTATCGCTTATTTGCAAGCTGTAAAGTTTATAGCCCAGACTTTCAACAGATTTCAAGACTAGACCGTAGGCAACAAGGGACATACTTGAAACTATTTCAAACCATTGGAAGGAGCGGTAGGGAAAAACTGGAATGCCTCTCTCTTGATTTATTCAAACTTGGAATGACGTTAAATGATTATCTAAAGTCTTCTCCCAAGGAGGAAGTTTAGTTAGGACTTACAAGTCCTTTGTTCATTCATTCTTTCATATTTACTTTCATTCACAACATTTATTGAGGCTTTCTATTTATAGCTCCAGATTCCTAGAATTTACATATAGCAGAATCTCTACTAACATAGGACTTTCAATTCCTAAATCTTGGTGACATTCGGTGACAAACTATGGACTCCTTCATAGAATAATATTTTTAAATAATTGAAGAAATTGTCAAATTTCAGGTTACAGATTAGGGGGAAAAAAGGTCATTTCCTCCCCATCCAAGTTAATAACTCCCTTGAAATCAATCCACAGATCCTAAATCATTGGTTAAGAATCCTTGCTTTCGGCAAAATTTCTTAAACTGTGGGTCATGACCCCATGTGGAATTGTGTAGCTGAATTTATGTATAACATGAAATTATGATTTATTATTAGTAAATGTTTGATTTGTAGACCAATTTTATACATCTATGTATCTGGGGCCATGTAAAAATTTCTCAGACAAAAATAGGTTGAAAGTAGAAAAAGTTTAAAAACCATGTTTTAGTCCTTTAATCACAGAAGGACCAAATTTCAATGCTGGAAGAGACCTCAGCTTCTATCTACTCTCCAAAGAGCCCCAAGCCTCTCTGTTAACCCTAACCCATAGTAGTTGCCATATCCTCGAGTTGGAGAAACTTATACTACCAATGAGTAGTCACTTAATTTTTACTTGTGAAAATCCAATGAAGGGGAACCCACTATCTCTGCAAATTCTTTGTTCTACTTTGTAATAATTCTGTTAGGAAAATTTTAATTACATCAACTTTAAAATTGTCTCTTTGAAGTTTGCCACAGTGGCTCCTAGTTCAGGTTTCACATAGCAGCCTCATGCTCATGTCTTCTATATTCTTTGAGCTCCTGTTCTGTCCACTGAATTATGTGGCAAACTCAGAGAAGAACATAATAATGCATCTTTTAAGCTCCTTATGAATACAGGTTCACTAAATGAGTACAGGTACACTAAATTGATACTTTTTTGGTCCATTTGGTAGACAAATGAGGCGGTCTGTCTCATACGCTGTGAATGGCACCTGGTAGATTCTCCTGGAATTACTGACATCAGATAGGGACCTGCAGGCAATCTAAAAGCTTGAGAGCTGAGGTCATAACTGTCCAGCAGCCAGGTCATACACCGTCTTAAACCCAGGAAGCATCTGTAGCACATAAAATGGCTTTCTACTTCTAAGGCTTCTAGGCCTACTGCCAATGGATAATGAATTACTTCACAATTTTTTCTGAGGGGGGGCAGGAGAGGAGTGAGGGGTGCAAAGGCGATTTATGAACACCTTATCCACAGCTCTACAGCAATCCCCATTCTTAATCTCCTCATTTTTGGTTACCTATATTTCTCGTTCAGGTCACGAAATTTTTTTCATGTCCTATATCCATTTCTTTTAGCATCATCTCTCTGAAGGCCTGCTCTCCAGTACTCTCAATGCTAAAAGCATTTAGAACACAGAAGCTTTTCATTACTGTTCACATTTCTTTTCTGCTGACCATGATTACACACGTTCTTGCCAGCCCTCTCTTCTCAGGAGAGATATTCATTTCTTTTTTAAAGAAACAAAATCATTTCTGTACTTTATTTCTCCATAAAGCTCTCCTAATCCAGAACTCAATGGAATGGCAAAGTATCTCCCTTTTTCCTAATAGCTTTCAGATACTGAAACGTTTAAGCCACTGCTTAAAATCTAATTGCCCCAAGGAGGTAGCTAACGTGGCCCAAAGGATGATGGGAGGCAGCTGGAAAGGCATCATATGGAATCTAGATTTCCATAAACAGGCTTCAGAAATTCTGTCTGAGGTCCACAGATGATAGGGGAAATGAAAGAGGGGTAGAATTGATTCTAGTTGACATCTTTTCTTTCACAAGAACAAAAATAAATGATCTTTGCAAGGTCACTGAAACCGTGTGCCCAGAAACAATCGATTGGACACAGCATCAAAAGATAATGCAGCCTCTTTGTGTAGGAGATGCTTAGGTACATACTATGGAGGCACTTTATTTCTCAAATAAATTTGGATCTATCTGAGAATACCAGTTACTTGGGAGTTTGGGGTTCTTCTATTTCTTCTAGACAGCACCACTTTTTTTGAAGAAATAGTTATTTTAAAAATGGATACGAAGTTAAGGATTCTTCACCTGTAACCTGCTCAACATTATACAATGTTTTTGTGCACAGGTGTAATGGGGAGTGAAGGATGATGCTAGCTGAAGGATCTGGGTTCGAATATTAGTTCCATGGAGACTATTTCCTCAGCTGGGGTGGATTTAGTTTAGAATGTTTTTAATTCCCCTCATCCTAGATGTTTTAACTTCTGGAACTCTACCATATTTCTTTAGTAGACTTGGCCACAGGGAGAAGAGATCAGAATGAGTAAACAGAATTATATTCTCCTGAATTTGATACTTCCCTCTTTCACCCTAGATCTATTCAGAATAACTTAATTTGATGGCTTTATTAGTATGCCAGAAAGTTGCCTAAATTTTATAAGGAACTTTCTCCCCCTTGCTTGTGGTCGGGTAATATCTATTGCAAGGGTTTTCTCCTTATGACATGTATGAAAAAAAAATCGAGAAAGCACTTCTGTTAGTATTTTTACTCAGTGTCAGTGGTTTGTAGATCTGAAATCTAGTGAGTCAAATGTGCACCATGATATGGATCAGATCTGATGATGGTTCTTAAGGGTTTGACACAGGAAAGGACTTCAATGAGCTGCCTCTGATGTTTACTGCCTGTGTGAAGCTAGGTAACCTTTACCATCATTATTGACCATCAGGGTCCTCTTCTCTAAAATGAGATGATTGGACTAGATGGCCTCTCAAGTTAGAAAGGCTTTGGAGGTTCTGCTGAAAAGATTTTTAAGATTTCATAGATTAGCCTTCTCATTTTATAAAGATGAGGAAACTGAGACTTACAGTGCTTGTGTCTGTGCAGGGTCTCCTTCCTCACTAGGGTAAACTCTGGACATCCTTTACCTTACTCCTACTCTTTATACTGAAGCTCTATTCCAACGCTGAAATGCATACATGAAATTTCCTTTTGCCCCATAATCTTTCTCTTTCTCTTTCTCTTTCCCTCTGATTAGAAACCACTTCACAGAATCCCCAATTAAGGATACCTAGGTTAGCACTGTACCATTATTTTCCAGGTTGTACTTTGGACTTTATTGTATCCCTATAAAGGAAAGCTTTTCAGCTTCCTTTTATGTGCTGTCTCAACCCCCATTAGAATGTAAGTTTCTTGAGGGTAAGAATTGTCTTTTTTTAATTCATATTCTTAAAAGTTAGCTCAGTTCCAGATACATAGCAAGTACTTAATAAATGCTTATTGACTGACTGGATGACCCATGGTCACAGAGCTGATAAAAATGAGAAGAGGGATATGAACTCAAATCCTTTGACTCCAGAGCCAATTATCTTCCACTGTATCATGCTGCTGTTGGAATCACTTCAATGTGCAATGTAGCATAACACTGGTTCTCTTCATTTTTCTTTGGTTTTCCTTTAAAAATCTCTCTCTCTTACACACACACACACACACACACACACACACACACACAGAATTTTTTCTATTTCACTGATTCCAAAAGAGGAATCTTTTAGCATCAGAATAAGATTTTGAAAATAAATTAATCCTACATAATTCCATGGTTAAGGTTTTGCTGATTTATGAAATTTTTTTGGCACAGCCCCATTCACTCATCTCTATTACTCACCCAAGGCTGCAGAGGTTCCACCCTGGTAAGCAGGTAAAATCCCAGTGTACCACAGGTCACATCTTTCTCATCATTTGAAACATGAGAGGAAAAGTAGAGCAGAACAGGAAGAAACTACACAGCCCAAAGGGTTCCCTACCACCTTGCCACTATTTCTAGGTGATTATTAAGGGGGGCCTTTGAAAAAGATAGGAAGAAACACAATATTTTCTTGATGAAAAAAGATCCATATCTCAGACCCAACAAATTTCAGATAAAAAAAAAAAAAAGGGACTAGCAGACACTTATCACCCAAGGGAAAGTCCTCTGAATACATGCATTAGTAGCTGGCATTCTTTAAGTGTCCCATCCCAATGTTCTGGCTGGCTGGTACTGGGGTTATCACCCATAAAAGTGAAAGATCCTTCCACCAAGCCGCTACCCGAAGGCAATCCATCAGCTTTTTTGCTCAAATCCCTCAGCTGCCTCGATGTGAAGTGAGGAAGGTTTTAGATATTAAGACAGTCTGCAGTTACTGCGATAATTTATTTTAAAAGCTGCCAGCTGTATTACTATTGTATGTCTTAACATTCACTAGGCTATCTCTATCCCCTGATAACAGTTAATAAAAATCTGACTAGTAAGTGCCTTTGGATTATAAGATCATAAAACTGCCATTATTAAGGCTTACATTCAGATGGACAAAGATGGTGTATGCACATTTTAAAATAAAAAATGGAACCAACGTAGTATAAGGCTCAGATTCCCCAAGGAACCCTAAAGATAGAAGCAAGGTTTGAACAGGAAATAATTCTTCAGTAACACTTCAGTGTCCTTGGGACTACTTCTACTTCATGTTTACTCAAAGCTAATTCTTCTTGCCCCCACCTCCCATCTCCACCCCATCCTAACTGGCTTTCTGTAGAGGAGGAGAGCTTCTTCAAGTTCACTTCAGTTTGTTTGAACATTCTTAAAGGCCCATTTCACTTGGTTTAATGTTCCCTTTGATAGTGTAAAGTCTTCTAGTTAGCAATAGTGGCTTAAAATGTGCTACCTCAAAAATAAGATGCCTGACAATCCACGGACATCCTTAGGAGATAGTGAAGTGACTTGCCCATAGTGAAACAGCTAATACGTTTCTGAGGCTGCATTTGAACTTAGGTCTATCCACTGTACCACCTGGTAATTTGGATACAAGTACATTAGAGTCAAAAAAATAGAGAGCCTTAAAAGCAAGAGGAGGAATTTCATATTACTGTTTTATCCTATGAGATTATTATTTTGAAAATTTCTGAAGGGTGTGAAATGATCAATCTGTCATTTTTTAAGTACCTACTATGTAATAGGTACAATGATACTGTAGCAATACTAGATTGACAGACATACAAGGAGAAATATGAGAAAAACAGTTGAGGCAGGAATTATTGCAGAAATCTAGACATAAGGTGACATGGGTCTGGGCGGGTTCTGATAGGAAAGGGACAAAGAAAAGACACAGCAATAATGAAAGAAGTAGCAGAACTTGGGCACAAGAGGTCCTGCAAAAAATGACCTCAATTTAATTCTACAGATATTTACAGAATGCTCTCAGGGTGCAAGGCTTAAGATGCTAGCCATAGAAAAACAAAATTGAATTATCAAAAGTTGGTGGCTAATTGAATAAGTAGGCCAGAGGAATGTGTCAAGAGAGAAGGAAGACTTTCATACATCATCAAATTGAGAAGAATCCTGAAATATTAGGATACAGGCATTCCAATCCTGCTATTTAAAAATACTGTTTCCAGCTATAGAAACAGTAGAGAAAATAATACAGTGTCTGGGTCACTGAGCAGAGGGCACCAACTTCTATTTTCTCTTTTTCTAGATACAGATGGATTTTGGTTTATAGCCATCAGGACCAGTCTCCCTCTGCCCAGCAAGCAGAACAAATTTCAGTGATGTCAGTGTACAAGGGAGAGAATTTTCAGTGATTGGCCATGTTGTCATAGGCTGTTCACCTTATTCCCTTCTCCACATTTTTCCTAGGCTGTCCTCTAGGTTTAGAATGCTTCCTCCCACAAGTCTCTAAACCATTTCTCTATACATTATATTCTATCGCTTCTCATCTATCATAAAATAGGTCCTTAATAAATGCTGGTTCTAAAAGGAGTGTTAAAGATTAGGACTGGGAAGCACTTATTCCAATCAAGAGACTAAACACTTCACTATAGGAGCACATCATTAAGTAGCGTTTCTAAAGGGAGGGTTCAGATGTGGGGCTTACTATTGATTCTCACTAATGGGCAGGTAGACATCGAGATAAATTTGGTATTTATTAAATGCTGACTGTATTCCAGGCTCTGGGCTACATACAAACAAGATAGTCCTGTCCTCAAGTGGCTTACATTCTAAAGAGAGAAAATTCCACATAAAGTTTAACTGGGTAAAGTAGGGTGGTAAAGGACTAAAAGTGCAATGGAGGATAAGGCCAAAAACCGGCATATCAAGCTTAGGATGAATTCAGGTGGAGTCTAAGATTTTGCTGGGGAAAAGGTGGAGATTATAGCCCCGGTACATGGAAAAGAAATTGCTAAAAAGAGCCAGTTACTGTTCCCTTCGTGTCTGGCAAAATGTGGGCTTTCCTGAGAACCCCTCTGAAAGGTACTGATTAGCCCTGAAAATTGTCTGACCTTGCTTCCCTCATCTCTTCCTTGCGAGAAAAACATCCTTTCCTTTCTTATTTATCATAATTGTATAAAAATTACTGCACTTGATGAGTCAGGATAGTTGGCAGGTTAATCTGTATTTCTGCCTCCAAATGCTGTTAGAATTCAAGAAGGCTGGATAGGACACCTACCTGACATAAATTGAAATGCTCTCTCTCTCTCTCTCTCATGCCTGGGAATATGTTTTCTTATTTGTTCTAGTAATAAGAAGCAAGTGAATTGTCAGTTAAGATTAAGATAGATGAACCGCCCCAGACAGTCTACATAATAACCTCTAGAGAGTCATCTAACAGCTTCCTGAGGTCACCTGCAAAGCTAATTCCACAATAACAACAGTTCTTAATTGCACCCATCTGTTGAATATGGAGAATGAATTAATTTGGGGTAATATCCCAAGACAGACCATTCAATGGACCGAAAGACAGAGACAGACATCTCATTTAATTTCTTTCAACTCAACTATCATCTTTCCCCCCTTAAATGATTTTACTAGAGGGTGGCTACATCTATGATTTCATCACTGTAGGGGTGTGAATACTCCTATGGGAAAGACCTGCTTTCTGGGTGCTCTAATCCAAAACTCAATTATTTTAAAGATGAAAAGACAGAGATCCAGACAGATATATTGATTTGCCTAAGATTACAAGTAGTAAGTGGCAGAACTGGAAGTCAAACACAGGCCCTCTTAATTTCTTTAATTTTTAAAATTTTATTTATTTTATTCTGAACTTAAGAAATGAAACAAGTTTGTTTGCATTTTATTTTGCAACATGGCTAATATAAACTTTTTAAATGATTGTACATATATAATCTCTATCAACTAGTTTGCTTTCTCAAGGGGGTGGGGAGGAAAGGAAAGATAGAATTTGGAACTCAAAATTTCAAAAAATAAATGCTAAAATTTCAAGTTAACATGTAATTGGAAAAAAAGAAGATAATTTAAAAAAGAAATGAAACAAGCATTTCCAATACATAATACAACAGAAAAGGAAAAAGAATGACTACATGTGAAGCCGCAGATCTATTATGTACAATTTAATATTTCTTTTAAATATATAATGAAGTTATCAAATCCAATGTGCTCTCTAGCCCTAAGAACAAATGAATGAATAAAGCATTTTTATTCATTCACCTTATGCAAAGAATTGTGCTCAATACTGGGGCTACAAATAGAAAAGTAAGTCAGCTCTTATGGATCTTTCTAAAGGGAGACACAACACAGATGGAAGAGAGTTAATTGAGATTTTAAGTGATTTGTACATGATTACACAATTTATTTGCGTGAAAAGGAGGAACTGAACACAGATTTTTTTCCTATTTCCAAAGGCAGCTTTCTTCCCCACAAGTCATGATGCTCTGACTTCTTGAATATATAAAAATAAGATGACCCCTGAACTGAGTCTGTTCTATGATTATACTTAAGTACATTTATATAGGTAACATGAAATCAGGTTTTTCTCATTAAAAAAAAAATCCTCATTCAGAAAGCTCTCAAAATCACTTAGAATAGAGAGTTTAGGGGCTGGAGGAGAAAGTCTACACCCAATGGCAAACACAAATATAGCTTAGTGTTGCATTATTAAGCAAAGGGAGGCTTTGGGTTTCCACATTCCTCAACAATAAGGTCAGTGCTGATTTTTGGAACTACCCCAAAACCTCAACTTCCTGATATGCAAGGAAGATTTAGCTGTAACATACAATTCAACCTTGATTGCTGCCAAAATGGAGACCTTTTTGGGGGGACTTGTTGCATTGGGGCCACCTTATAAACCTGTTTTATGTTTGGAAGGGTAAAAGAAGCAGCCCTCATAAATCCTCAGCCTTTTCTGGATTTTCTCTTATGTTAAATGTGTGTAAAAGGTGTGTATGTGTGTGTGTGTGTATGTGTGGTAACACATCATATATTTGCTATCACTGAGGGACTGAGTTGTTCCACATGAGTTTCCATGTAACTGAACTTTAGTTTTTTTTTTTTTAATAACAAAAAGTTTTATCTTGTCTCTATTATTTTTGAGGGAGATTATAGATCACATACTTTTCTTCCTTCTTAAATAGCATATAATGAACAAAGAATAAACTTCTCTAGCTAGCTTAGAATCATTTCCATGATAATCAAACATTTAATTTAATTATAATGCCATGATATCATCAGGGACTACCGAGGTGTGTAAGATATTTGTCCCTTCACTAAATGGGCCCAAAGTAAGAAAAATAGGTGATTTTTATAGAAGAGTTTTATATATACATATGATATCATTTAAGTTTTATAACAACTTTATGATGAAGATGGTACAGTGGTGTCAAACTCAAGCAGAAACAGGGGCCACTAAATTGGTATATAAGAATCCCCAAGGACTACATAGTGATTTAGAAAAAGCACATATTAATATTATATATAGTATTTTTTATTTTGATAAATATTTTTGAATTACATTTTCATCTGGATCGTCACTTGGGATCACTGTGACCCAGTGTTTGACAGCTTTGTTATGAAAAGACAAAAATTCTCCTAATTTTGCAGATGGAGAAACTGAAACAGAAAAATTCAAGCTGATCCTCCCAAATGCTAATATTCTCCTCTACCTATCCTCTATTAATTATTATATTTATTTTGCATTTAGTCAGGATATACTTCTATATCCACCATGCCATTAAAATCTTAATCTCTTCATGCCTCAAGCAATTTTGAATGACTATAAATGGAAGAAAATCAGCAACTTTCTACTGTAGAAAGTTTCCTTACCTGTGAATTTCTGATATCAAAGAAATCATGAATCCGCTCTCCATCCCTATCATGTGTGTGTGTGTGTGTGTGTGTATGTGTGTGTTTGTGTGTGTGTGTGTGTGATATCTCTCCCTAAATAGAATGGAAGATCCTTAAAACAGGGTAGTGAAGGTAGGAGTGAAGTTAATTTTTCTTTGCTTTTATATTCCCAACACTAGCAATATCTGGCATGTTTACATGCTTAATAAATGCTTAGTGATGGCTGGGTCAGAGACTTATAGCTCAAAAGAACCTGAGGGACTAGATAATACAATTTGCTAATTTTAGAAAGAGGAAACTGAAGTCCCCAGCTAACAAATTGACAGTGATGGGATTTGAACTCAGATATTTTCACTCTAAATGCACCTCATCCCTCTTTCCACCATACCTACAGATAAAGCAAAGATTAGAAAGTGTCATAGAGCGAAAGATCTCTGGCTTTGAGGGCCAAGGACCCCAGTTCAAATGTGAGCTTGATAGTTGCTACCTGTATGACTTTGACCTAATCATTTAATTTCCTTGAGATTCAGAATTTTACTCCTTTCTTCTGTTAGATAATTGTTACCAGATAAGACAACACTGCAAAGTAACTGTCTGAGTTAGTAACTAATTAGCAGTAGAGAACAGAGAATCATTAAACTGTGCCTTGGCATCCAAGAACTGCATATCAATATTCTCCTCAAACAAATAGCAGTTATAACATTTTTAAAAGCCTATTAAATAAGAAGAATCATAGTCTAGAGGAAAGTAGGAGTATTCCCAAGCTGTGAGTCTTATCCAATACTAGCTGATAAAGCTTGACATTCAGTAATAATCTATGAATGATAAACAAGACTTTATTAAGTATCTGGGGAAATCAGGGCAAAAAATGTAAAATCCCTGTTCTCAAGGAGTTTCCATTCTATCAGGTGAAAAAATATGCATATTTAAGTATACACAAGACACATGCAATGTAAACAGAAGTTAACCTCAAATGAAAAGGAACCAGCAGCTTTGAAAACTAATCAGTCAATCAGTCAACAAGGAAAGACTAAGGAAAGAGAAAGAGTTTCCTTTCAGCCCAGTTCTTCTCAGGAGTACAAATAACAGGAGTGCATTTTGTAACTACATTGGTGAGTGTTTTCAAATGTAAACTTAATATAAGAAAAAAATCTTCAAGTAATTACAACTATTTCAAGGGAAATAGCCCTCATGGAAGATGGTGTTTCTTCACTGAGGGTCTTCAAGAAAGGATGTTTTTGTAGAGGAATTCTTGCTAGGCTAGGAGTGGGACTGCACAACTTTTGAGGTCTTTCCCTTTCTCTATCTCTGTCTCTATACACACACAAACAAGACACACAAATATACACACTGAATATATGTGTATATATTCATTATGTTGCTATTATGTAGGGATATATTGCATATACTGTACATATTCAGAGATGGACAATGAGAATTTGCCACATATATTATATATATATATATATATATACACACATATTTCTACATATATGTACATATATATACACACACTTGATACCATAAATATCTCATTATATATGTATGTATTACATGTGTTTTATTCTATATACAATACTGCTTGTTCTTATTTTTTAAAAGTAGAAGATGGCTCTTTCTGTGAAAAGTAACAGAATGTGACTTATAAATCAAAACTCTGTGATATTATAGTGTTATGTGAAAATGGTCATTTAATTACCTTCCTAATAATTCTAATGGCTTATACACACAACTATTATTATGTTTTACATTTATATTTTAATTTTCCACCCTAAAACTCAAGCCTATCACACACAATTCCCTAATTTAACCTCACCTCGTCTTCATAGGAGGTGCAGGGTTAATGTCTATTTCCCAGAAAGGAGACTGAGGTCATTTCTAGTCAATAATGAAACAAGACTTGAACCCTGATCTTCTCAATTATTGTTTCTCTTTGATTTCTTGCTCATCACTGATATAAACCATAGTTCAGATTTTTAACACCAAGTCACCACCAAATCTTATACAATGAGATAAATCCTCCCCAAATCTCAGGATTCATTCCTATGGATCTTTAGCATAAGCAATGCTGATCTTTTGAGTCAGATACCCTTCCTCCTCCTTTCTCCAGGGCGCTCCCAGCACTCAGCAATGTGTGAGCCAGAACATTGGCTTGGTCTGTGCACAAACTCAGGCAGAGAATACGGTGACCCGTGTGGTATTTCCACCCTGGCTGGCAGGGAATGTGGAATGGCCAGTTCTAAAATAAGGCACAGAGTTATTTGAAGATCAGATGGGATTAGAGGAATCTCAAGTCATCTTTGATGGAAATCAAGGAGACTGAAACATCTTGGCAGTGCTTTGGGCAAAACTGCTAATAGCCACTGAGACACGGTATAATCAACGTGTGGCTTACACTCTGAAAACATTACTATGGAATCCCATTAGCTGACCAGGACGGAAGATTTCTTGAAGTGTCTTTTTGAAAGGTCGCCTAAAGGGGTGGCAAGTTAAAAGGTAACCAGGATCCAACTTTAGCCTGGATAGAATTAAATTGCTCCCATGCAAGGCAAGAATTGATTATTTTGACACGATTTAGAAAAGGATAACAGGTACCTTAAATCCATAGAGATTTTGCACTCCATCAAATATAAGGCCATATCTCCATGGAAAAAGATAGGGAAGCAGTAAGTGGGGAAATGGTTTGCATTTCTTGGCCTTATATTACAGAAAATCAGACATTTGTAGCCCTGCCCTACATGTGCGTGCTCTAGACAGATATAAACAATTTCCACAGTTCACGTTAGTCAACTAAGAAGGTAAGTGAAATATTGAAAGGAAGAAGGAAAATCTGTGAACTTACTATGCAATTTCCCATGGGGTTGAGAAAAGGGAATCTGGAGAAACATGAATTCCATATTCAAATATGTGTTGTTTCTGTCACATCCAATTCTCTGGGACCCCATGGGGGTTGGGAGTGGGTTCTAAGCAAAGATTCTGGAGTGGTTTGCCATTTGGTTCTTCAACTCATTTTACAGATGAGAAAACTGAGACAAATAGAGTGAAGTGACTTGCCAAGAGTCACATACCTACCAAGTGCCTGATTTCAGGATGAGTTTTCTGATTCTAGGGCCTGTGCTCTATCTACTGGGCCACCTACATTTTGAGCTACAAGGGAACTTAGAGATCAAGTTGAACCTACTCATTTGACAGGCCTACAGAAATTGAGGCCTATAGAATTAAATGACTTGTTCAAAGTCACTCAAGTAGTAAGAAGCAGAATTTGAACCCAGTTCCTTGGACTTCAAATTCATCTCTTTCTGACATGTTAAAATTATATTCCCAGGGAGCATCTTTCCCATCTCAGCAAAAAGGTAATCCTATTTGATAGGAAAATAGAAAAGGGTGGTTGCAGATGAGAAAAGACAGAGGATTAATTATCTCAAAGTCTAAAATGCTTATTTTACATTGCTATGCATTGTTCCAATATATTTCTACATGTGACTCTGAAGACTGCACTTAAAATTCTTACCTTTTAAAAGTGCAACTGGGGGCAGCTAGGTGGTGCAGTGGACAGAGCAATGGCCCTAGAATTAGGAGGACCCAAGTTCAAATCTAACTTCAGACACTTAACACTTCCTAGCTATGTGTCCCTGGGCATGTCAACTCCAATTGCTTCAGCAAAATTAATTAAATAATAAAATAAAATAAAAGTGCAATTAATTTTTTAAGAAGAATTTACAAGGAGGCAGCCAAGTGACACAATGGAAAGAGCACTGATCCTGGAGTCAGGAGGACTTGAATTCAAATTCAGTCTCAAACACTTACTAGCTGTGTGATCTTAACCCAGATTGCTCCCAAAGAACCAAAACAGAACAAAAGAACAAAAAAGAATACAGAGAGAGAATAATGATAATAAATGTGTTTTAAACATTAAAAGATAAGTTTTAGATGAAAGAATAATTTCTTTGCAATCCAGGCCAAAGAAGCATGGAGCCAGCAGTAACTCCAGAGACCAGTTAATGCAATCCATACATTAATGCTCAGCTTTATAGGAAAGTTGAAACAATCTTTTACTGAAGATCTTATAAAATAGAATAGAAACTTTGAAAGCTAAAATTCTGACATTGATATCTAATGATGTCAGATTAATATTACATGATCAGTTTAAAAAGACTTATGAACTCATCAAAATAATGACCCACCAAATTTCCCAAGAATCTAGCACTCGCCCATTAACAGAGAAGTAAGTGATACACAGCAGGAGCAGAGGCAAGACATTTTTAGAATGGCCATGAAGTGCTTCTCTGTCTCTCTCTGTCTTTGTGTCTGTCTGTCTGTCTCTCATTCACTCTCTCACTACACACCTACACACACACACACACACACACACACACACACACACACAAAACCCCTTTCCTTCTCTAGGTCAATGGAACAGGAAATAGCTACTATGATGCTAAAAAGGGCATTCTCACATTAAAAAAAAAATCACAGCACAGATTAGAAGGAAATTCAGAAAAAAGAATAGACACAAAAGAAAGTTTTGAAAGTAACCTGTAGAATTGCATACTTTTTGAAAAAAAGAAAAAGGAAATGGAATATTCATGGTTTTATATAGAATCCTATTTTATATTGCGATATATAGATATACATATATATGTAGAAATAATTTGTCTCTGTGTTCAGATATCTAAATTTTTTAAATTCCATGAGATATCAGCATTTTACATGCATCAGTTGCTGAAATAATAATAGTACTTTATAGTAATAGTTACTCTTTATATAGCTCTTTTAAATTTTGTAAAGCAAGTTAGTTTAAAATTAAACGAAATAATATTTCTATCAGATAATAGTTTGAGAAAAAAAGAGAAACATACTTTAGATTGACCTACAAATATGCTTTACAAATTTTAATGCCTCAATGACTCTAAGCTCCTGCTTGAAACGAGTACATCTTGAAAAAAACACCAATAGCACCTATCTCACAGAGCTTCAAAAAAATGCTAGCAATAATAATTGACACTATTACTATAATTTTGGTTATGCCATATGGCCATGAATCAAGATCATCAAAAAATAAAGTTTCAATTCACCCAACTAGCCATGGAGAGTAGGTGGAGGGCATAAGGAAACAGCAGCATTCTCTCCACAAAGAACTCTGCACAACAGGATGTATCAAGACCAGAAAAGACAGACTGGTCACATATCAAGAGTTCTCTTTCTCTCCATAATCAATGTTTAACTTATGTACTGCATTGATACCTAAGGAATCCCCTTGTACGCTGCATACACACTGTGATGTGTTATAGGACAGAGACAAGAATCATGGACACAAGTAAGTTACAATTTCCACTAATGGTGAGAGTAATCATATCACTGAAATCCCAGATCATTTAATGCATTTTTCAGTTAGCATAAAAGTGCATTTTACTGCTACAAAATGCAAGGTCTGGCCTTGACCTAAAACAAGATGTCGGCAATCCCAGATGGCGTGAAATACCTTGTGCACATGACAATTCTTTTCCAAGAATTTCTGGAATTACAATGAGATTCTCTCAATTTACTTTGGCATGAGCCATGGGTATAGCACTGAGAATTAAAATGGCAAGTTTGCAAGTTCCACCATGCTGGTAAGACTTCAAATAATGTCTTAGTGACAGTTGGGGTTGGCTGCCTGAGGAATAACTCAGGTAAGTAAGAAGAGGGTTATCAGTCCATCTATCAACAAGAATTTATTAAGTGCTTCTTATGTGCCACACATTGTGTTAAGTACTCGTAATGCAACTACCCCTCTCTTCCCCACCTCCAAAAAAAAGAGCAAAATATAAAAGCTTTTTATAATGATGATTTGAAGGAAAAAAATTTTAATGTGCTCAAACTGGAATTCAAACGGGATCTTTAATCAAACTCTCACTAGTCACTTGAACACCTTTCATGACACTGTTGTTGGGAGACAAGATGAACAGATATGTTAGTGTAAACAACTGAAAGAGAGAGAGTTTTTATTAAAGAAATGCTGGCTACCATCTGCTTTGAATTTCTTCTAAATATGAATAAGAAGAAAGCAGACTTGTGGTGGGCCAAGTTGATCTAGCAGAGAGAATGTTTGACTTTCAATTTCAAGGTCTGGGTGCAAATTTTTACCTCTTTATCTAGTAGTCATAAGAACAAATTTCTTCTTGATATTTCAATTTTCTTACATGTAAAACCTGGTTCAAATTACTTGAACTACCTACTGCTGAAGACTGTGACAATAGGTTTTTATCAAGTATTAAAGAAATGTGTATTATTACTATTCCTGACACTGGATAATAGATTTTTCAGTATGGCAGAGTATAAAATTATTAATAACAGCTCAAAATTTACTTTCTTTAAACATATTTATTTATTAAAAAGGAACTGGTTAGTGACATTAATTCTTTAGTTCAAAGGAATTTACTTCTAGCGAAAGAATTTCAGGTAGCATTCCAAGTCTGGGGAAAAATATTTCTGAGTATAAGGGATTTTCCCAATTCCCCTCAAATTCTTATAAAATAGGACACAATCTATTTTATTCATTTATAAGGCCAGCTCCATTCTGGCATGACCCACCATTTATAACTGTATATAATAAGGTACTGTGGAAGAACAAGGCTGTAAGTAGTCACCAAACTCTATTTAAGAGATCTTCACATATTTAATTCATTAGTACATCTCCCTCTCCTTTCAACCTTCTTTCAAGGTTAAATTCTATTTCCTTTAACTTTTGGCCTGAGGTCTTACCCTGAAAAAAATTATGATCATCTTTATAGTTTTCCCCAAAAACTTATCTATTTCTGTATTGAATTTGGTAAGACCATCACCAACTATGTATGGTTTAATAAGGTTATTATGCCTTGGTTCTTTATATCCCTAGATATTGTCTGAGGGACCCCATATTCCAATGACAAGAGTAATTTCTTGATAAGGTATGAATTCATAGTCTGAGGTTGCTCTATAGACCTACATTTAAAATGACTGATTCAAGATCTATATACTTAAGTTTGGTATTGGAAACGGAGAACAAAGACATAGAAGCATGGAAATGAGCTGGGAAAGAGGAAGGAAATAGGGAAAAAAAACAGGAAAGAGAGAGGGAGAAATAAAAAGAAAGTTGGCCATACAATGAACTTGGCTAGCAGCAACAGGACTGGCAGAACCAGAGCCAGAGAAGAGGTTGTTAGATTAAGGTTAGTCACTGGACTAAGAGATGACCTGAGCCAGAGAAGAGGTTGTTAGATTAAGGTTAGTCACTGGACTAAGAGATGACCTGGGTTGACCTAGAGAGGTTGAGTTAAAGCTCAAGTTTACCTCTGGACTCATGTCTTTGGCTAGTTGATTTTTATCAACAGATAATGTAGAACAATCCTCAATCCTGGCTTGCCTTCACTGGTAATACTGACATATGTGAACTGTGCGGGTCTGGGGGAAGAGGGCAGTTTAACCTGATTTACTAACTCCAAGTTCTTTCTCCTCTTTTATTTTTGGGGGTAGTACTCTGAGTCTGGTGGGCTATATGGTTAGATCTCTCAAACAAAGAATTCCCTGAAGAAAAAAAGAGAATTATTTTGACTATATAGTGAACGAGGTTTCGAGTCTTTTGAGTTTTCTATTAGATTAAATAAATTGTCTTCTATTTGATGTTTTATGAGTTTGAACATTATCACAGAAGCTGAGGGCCCTCTTTCTTTTTGTGTGTGCAGATTTAGATAGGAAGAAAATTTTATATCCTCAGGCAAAACTGTGGGTAGGGTCAAAAAAGACTTAATGAAAAGTACCCAAGATTTAACCCAACAAATACAAAACCAGAATTTTGATGTTGGGCCAAGAATTTATTTGTTCTGTACTATATCTGAAGCAGTTGTGTGGTCCAATAGATAGAACGCTGGGCCTGGATGGAGGCAAGAAGGCTCAATTCCCAGAGTTCAAATCCGGCCTCAAACCCGTTTGCCAGTTAGGAATGCTCAGATACTCAGATTCCAAATCTAATACTTTTCTCACTTCAACAGTTTGCTGGAAACTAGAGTATGTTAAGTAGAGAAGCTAGGTTCAAATCCAGCCTCAGATACTTACTAGCACCATGTCACTTAACCCTGTGTGTCCCAATTCCCCCATCTGTAAAATGAGCTGGAGAAGAAAATGGCAAACTAATCCAGTATTTTTAACCAAGAAAACCCAAACGAGGTCACAAAGAGCTGGATGTGACTGAAACAAGTGAACAATATCAATTACATTTATGTCTGGTGTAGTTTTTTTCGGTTAAAAATGCTAGCAAGGTAATATTTTAATTCACCAAACTACACATTTATCTTTGCACAAAAGATTTTAAAAGACCACACACCCAAGCAATGGGTAAAATAACTCAAAATACATAACTTATGATGGTGACCAGCAGTGCCATACAAGGACACAATAAAGCATCCCATCATGCAGGGGCAGGCTTGATGTTTTATCACCAAAAAGCTTTTCTATCCCGCTCCAGAGGTTGCTTCTGTCATACTTCCTCATTTATTTAGTTGGAGCTCTCTGAAGTTTAGTATACCCCATCAATGTTTCATTTGTGATCCTGCCTCCAGGCAACTATTCTCTGCATTTGGTTCTATTTTCTATGGAGCTGGCATAGTCCACCTCCCAGCTAAATGTCATCTTAAAAATAATAAATATGATTTTTTTCATCATTCAGGGTACTAGAGATAGAAAGGCAAACAGAGAGACAGATAAAGCATTTATTAACCATTTCCTTTGTGCCAGGTGGCAGCTAAGTGGCACAGTGAATAGAGTGGAGCTCCTGAGACAGGAAGACGAGTTCAAATATGGCCTCAGACACTTACTAGCTGGGTGATGATGCGTGAGTCAACTCACCCTGTTTGCCTCAGTTTCCTGATGTGCAAAATGATCTAGAAAAGGAAATGGTAAACCACTCCAGTATCTTTGCCAAGAAAACCTCAGATGGGGTCACAAAGATTTGGACATGATTGAATGAAATAACAAATGCGCCAGGATGCAAAGCACTGAGGATGCAAATAAAAAAAGCAATCAAGAGAATTCTGCCCTCAAGGTTACAGGCTAATGGAGGTGGGAGAGGGGGGTGGAGGGTGAGGAACCAAAAATCTAGCACATAAAGGGGAACTGGAATGGGAGAGGAAAAGAAAACTTGCACAGAAGCACCTAAACATGATGCTGAAAAAACAATGGACTCAAGGTTAATTGCTGAGGAATAAATAGCACTTGATACAATCTTTTCTCCCTCATTTTTATCTTCCATAGAGTAAGGGCCATCATCATCAGACTTTCAGAATTCCCATTCAGCCAGCTGTGCATCTGTATGGTATTGGAATAGTCCAGATCATAATTTTCTAGTGGATTGATGAGTGTTTCAAACAGAATAACATCAGAAACATTCAAGTCAAAATAGACTCCATCTTCCCCCTTTTCCTCGGTTTTCTGGGGCCGTCATTCAGTCATAGATTATATAAGGCTGACAGGACATGTTCTTTGTGAAATGATGATGGTTACCTAGATCCAAGTTGTTTGCAAATTGATCAGAGAATGATCTCCCCCCTCCTCCCCCTGCACCCCAAACATTTCCCAGGACCTCAAAGTTAAGGTTGAAGCTGTCATTTCAAAGGTAATTTATTATTATCCTACTTTAGTACTGGTATGAAGTTACTTCTTTTCTAGCTTCAGGCCATATTCATCCCTTCCAAATGACCCTCAGTTTTTAAGATTGATGGCTACCAGTCCACTGATATCTTAAAAAAACATCCTTTAGCACCTTAGAAGACAAGTTACTGAAGGCTGCAAATATGAATATGTCCAGTTAAGACAGAATTATTCCAAGTATTTTCCAATTCTTTCTTGTTCCAATATTCCATCCCTTATTTTTTGGTTGTTGTTGTTCAATTGCTTGTTAATCATGCCCAACTCTTTGTAATCCCATTTGGGATTTTCTTGGCAAAGACACTGGAGTGGTTTGCCATTCCCTTCTCCAGCTCATTGTACAGATGAACAGAGACAAACAGAGCTAAGTGACTTGTTCAGGGTCGCATAGCTAGTATCTAAGGCTGAACTGAACTAAGGAAAATGAGTCTTCCTGACCCAAGGATAGCACTTCATCCACTGTGCCACTTGGCTGTCCCAGTACTTTATTTATCTATTATTCTATTCTGTTTCAGTTTCTTGTCGATTATGTCATAGGTACACAAGTGGAGGAGGGATATGTGTGTGTGTGTGTGTGTGTGTGTGTCTCCACATGCATGCTAGCATTCTTGTGTTAGGCTGTTTAGAAATCTCTGTTCCTCTCTGAGATAGGGGAAGGGAAGAGAAAAGAAGGGAATACATAGTTAATAGCCTCTCCTTTGTGCCAGCCACTGTGCTAAGCAGTTTGCAAATATTATCTCATTGGATCTTCACAACAACCCAGCAAGGTAGATGATGTTACAAAATCCATTTTACAATTCAGTAAACTGTGCTCTTATTATTGTCCTTTTAGTATTGAAGAAACTGAGGCAATAAGGGTTAAGTGCATTGCCTAAGGTCAAATGCTAGTGTCTGAGGCTGACATTGAACTGGACTTCAAGCCAGGCACTCTATCTCTCCTTGTAGAATTATAGTTAGAAGCATACAATATCTGAATTCCAAATTTTAAACTGCTACTAATCGATGTATGACCTTTCATCTCTCTGGGCCTCAATTTCCACATTTACAAAATGATGGAAGGACAAAGGTTTGGGATATGAAGTTAGGATATCTAGGTTTTAATAACAACTCTTGACATTTATCAAATATGTGACCAATCATGGAGAAGTTATTTAATATATCTGGATCTCAGTTTCCTCATTTGTAAAATAGAAGAAATAATACATGCCCTACTTACTAGATAAGATGGTAAAGAAATAGCAGCCAATTTTAAAATGCTATATAAAGGTGAACTATTATTATGTTTCTTCCATTTTAAGTTTCCTTCTCTCTTCTAACAGAAGTATTTCCTATTGTTTTCTCTAGTATATAATATATTTAAAAGTATGTTTTAAATAACTTTTAGTGTATTTTGTGGGTTGCATCGCAGTCCCTACCTTAGATTTCTCAACTTTGTTTTTTTCCTTGTTTCTTTATTTCTCTAGTCCATTTTAGTAACATTTTTATTTGTGAATCAGCTATTTGTACAATTCAATGACTAGTCAACTCAAGTTTCTTTTACCTTCTTTACCTTTCTGTGTCTGGAGATGACCATTCTCTATTTTCTTTCTTTCTTTTTTTTTCTTTTCTTTTTTCTTTTTTTGCTGAGGCAATTAGGGTTAAGGGACTTGCCCAAGGTCATACAGCTAGAAAGTGTTAAGTGTCTGAGATCAGATTTGAACTCAGGTCCTCCAGACTTCAGGGCTGGTGCTCTATCCACTGCACCAACTAGCTGCTCCCCCCCTTCTATATTTTTTTCATTCTATTAAGGATTATGCTAACCTCTATTGAATTACCCTTGTTCTTTTCTAATCTTCTCTCTTCAATTTTTCCACATTACTTCCCAAAACCTGTTGGTATCTCTTTTTTAATGCTACTGATGTCTTGCTCTCTCTCCCATTAAACACAGTGTGCCGTATATATATAGACTCCAAAGTCATTGACTTTAGTTGGTTCCTCCAGTTTCCATCACAAATTGTGTTCCTGGCACACTCAGCACCAATTAGGAAAAAACAAGCTAAATGATAATCTCTCATCACTGTCAAGTCCCGAATCTGGCATCATCAGCAAGCTGTTCAGAATGATTATTTATACCCACTAACTATTAATTGGATCATAGACATTTTCAGATCCAGAATTCAGACAGGGCAGCTTACACTCGGTGCCAGAGAGACAAACTTTAGAGGGCAATAACCATGTCTACTCCTTCAGCTCGGTAAAAACAAGTGATATTAGTCATGAAAAAAGGAGTTATTTTAACAATCTCATTAACAAAGTGATTAGACTTTAAAAAAATTAAAAATTAACTAGGAATTTACCAAATATCCCTTTTCTCTTCTCCCTATCTCCAACCACATGCTGCTGACACACCATTGGAGCTCACTCCTTACTCCTAGCTAAAGTGACTTTAAATAGTTGATTTGAGGCTACTTGTTGTGGAATGAAAAATTCCTCCTAAAGTTCTGGTCACTTCCTTTACAACTTAATCCAGAGACTTTGTTGCTGAAATCTCTCCTTATTCCTAAGAACAGGAATATATACCTCCTTGAGGACTATCTTTCTTGATTAAGAAACACTTTGGAATCTTTTATCCAAATTACTGATTAGATTAGACATGAGTATGTCAGAGTCAAGATTTCCAATTCTTTTTTCGCTCACCTCTATCCTCACATCATTCCAAAAGTGCCTTCTCATTTCCTAGGTTACAGATATCATTCAGGGAATAGAGGAAAGAACAGAATTAAGAACTGGGTCAAAGATCCTGCTGCTGGCATGAATCCTGTGAAGCCAGAGCAACTTTTACATACATATGCTCTTTGACCAAGGGCCAGATTGCAAGGTAGATATCATGCATCTGGAGGGCCCAGTTGTTTACAAAGCCCTCCTTTCCCCAAATAAGCCAGATGTGAAAAAAATGCTAGACTTGGAAGTAAGGACAATTTAGGTTAGAATCCCCTCTTAGACATTTACTAGCTGTGTGATAGTGATCGAGTCTTTCAACCTCTCAAAGTTTTAGTTTCCTTATTTGTTGAATGAAAGGTTTGTATGCCATCTGTTCCAAGGTCTTTTCCCATTCTAAAACCTTTGATCCTATGCTTTTTTGCAAATACATCACTGACATCACTGATTGGGATCCAAGAATCCACTCTGCACACAGATCTAGTCAGATTATTTTTAGGGATTTAATACAATGCACTCCACTGGCATGAGTCAACCAAATGATGTTTTAGCATACTTAGCCACACCACTGCATTAATATTATGCCCCTGGAGCATCATGATCTTTGACATCTCAGCTTTCCATTGTACACTTGTCACCATGGCTGCACAGCCCACATGAAATTGTTCAAGTTCCACGTCATGTTTTCGTTCCAGCAATGTTAACTGACAAGAAAGGTAGGAAGAGCTTGCATCCACTCTACCTTGTATCTCACTCATTTTGTGTTTCCATTTTTTTCCCAGAGAAAACCGTTAAGTCCAAGCTTTTAAAATAACAAAAGTACATCAATAGCAACAATAGAAAAATCAGACGGTATTGCCAAAAATGGCCCAGCAAATACTGCCAATGCAGACGATTTACCCCTTCAGCCTATTAAAATGATTAGGAATCACTTAAAAAGTCATTAGCCTTTACACACAAATGTCTTTTGCTGCTATCTACGAAACACTGTTCCAGCTCCAAATTGCATTTGAGGGGCTTTAAATATCATGATTAATTCATCTGAATTGATAACATGCACATACAAGAAGAGATTTTGCTTCTTATTTTCTACACAAAACTCCCACGATAAGCTTTTTACTGCTAGTACTAGTGGAGACAAATCAAAAGCACCAAACAATGAAGGAAGAAGAAAACAGATTTTAGTTTGAAATCATCCCCGATTATCAAAGAAAGGGAATAATATTTACTGCTACACAGGCTCTTGAGATACTATTTTGCTGTTAGTAATAATGCTCCCAATCACCATAACTACAAGCAATTGTTATAGCAAATTGCTGAGAAGAAAGAAGAATGAGTAACACTTTTGATAAAATAGTTTCTGGGAATGCTAAAACGTTTCAAGTATACTGGATGATGGGCTTTGGAGACAGGAAGCTCTGGATTCAAATGATACCCCAGAGAGTGAGCAGCTATGTCTCAACTCCACTTGGTGTCTCAATTTCCACATACACAATCACAAATTCCACATTAGGGAGTTAGATCCAGGGACCTCTAAAGGACCTCTCCAGCTCTAAATTCATGATCTTCTGACCAAGTTTCAATGGGAGTATGTACCTACTTTACTGTTATACAGCCCTACCTGGCTTAATAGAGAGTTACGTGGGTAGGTAGGGCCAACCTTCAGGTGGTAATGCCTAAATGAATTCAACGAGTCCTCTGGTGACAATCTATTCCTGGACCCATACCCAAAACTTTTCAATCTTGTTAGCACTTGCCTAAACTTGACAGCTCCTGAACTGCTGAAGGTTATCCCCATGCTCAGATAAATGACGGGTAGAAAAACCCATTACAGTTACAGATTATCATCGGAGGACCAGTCTAAATCAGTAAGACACAAATTTATAACACAGGCCATTCCCCAATTGATAAATGGCCAAAGGATAATTTTCAGATGAAAAAATTAGTCATTTCTAGTCAGATGAAAAAAATGCTCTAAATCACTATTGATTAAAGAAATGTAAGTTAAGACAACTTTAATATACCACTGCATACCTCTCAGATTGGCTAAAATGATAGGAAATGATAATGATAAATGTTGGAAGGGATATGTGTATACTGGGACACTGATGCATTGTTGGTGCAGTTGTGAACTGATCCCACCATTCTGCAAAGCAATTTGGAACTATGCCCCAAAGGATATCAAACTATGCATAACCTTTGATCCAGCAGAAGCTCTACTAGGTTTGTATCCCCAAAGAGAGGTTAAAAAAGAGAAAAAGAACCACATGTGCAAAAATGTTTATGGCAGTGCTTTTTTGTAGTGGTAAGAAGCTGGAAATTGAGTGGATGCCCATCAGCTGGAGCATGGCTGAAAAAGTTATGGTAGAAGAATGTTACCGAATATTATTATTGTTCTACAAGAAACGACCAGCAGAATGAGTTCAGAGAGACCTGGAGAAACTTATATGAACTGGTACTGAGTGAAATGAGCAGAACCAAGAGGTCATTGTATACAGCAACAGCAAGATTATGTGATGATCAACTGTGATACACTTGACTCTTTTCAACAATGAGGTGATTCAGGCCAATTCCAATAGACATGATGGAGAGAGCCATTTGTATCTAGAAAAGAACTATGGGGACTGAATATGGATCACAACATAGGATTTTCACCTTTGTTATTGTTGTTTGTTACTTGTTTGTTTCTTTCTCATTTCCCCCCACTTCTCTGGATCTGATTTTTCTTGTGCAGCATTATAAATGTGCAAATATGTTTAGAAGAATGCATATGTTTAACATATATTGAATTACTTGCTGTCCAGGGGAGGAGGGAATGAAAGAAGGGAAGAAAAAAAATTTGGAACACAAGGTTTTGCAGGAATGAATGTTGAAAAGTATTTTTGCATGTATTTTGAAAAATAAAAAGTTATTGTCATAAAAAATCAGTAAGTCAATAAACAATTGCATACTCATAGTGCCAGGCACTATGCCAAGCATGGGGTTTTTTAAAAAGGCAAAAGATAATCCCTGCTCTCAAGGAACTCATAGTGGAATGGGAAGACAACATGCAAAAAAAAAAAAAATACAAATGACCCTTGCACAGTATAAAGAGAGAATAATCAACAGAGTTGGCTGAGTGCAGAAAACCTTGCCACCCACAGTTGACTATATCCACTCCTGGAACTGTCTACTCAGGCAAATAAGAATTGTGACCTGCGTCAGTGGAGGGAGTACCCACCACGATGAAAGCAGAGTCTTTGAAATTTTCGATTATTAACAAACACCAAAAGCAGGACATAACATTTGTGAAAAGACAAATAGGACTGGGATATAAGATGAATCAAGGGCCAACTTCTTGTGTGGGCTGTTTCCAAGTTGTAACACATCCGGATGCTCAAGGGAAGATCAATCAAAAATGATTTGGGGGAAAGTTACTTAAAATGATAAAATAAACCCATGGAGAAATAAAGGCTGACTTACAAGAGCATTGATAAGTGACATTTTTAGCATGCTTTAGGGTTTACACAGTGCTTCACTTTTCTCAACTGATCCCAACAACAATTCTGTGATTCAAATGTTGTGACTGTCCCCATATCACAGATGGGTAAAACTGAACCTCAGAAAACTGAAGTGATACACTTAAGATGAAACAGTTAATACTTTAACTGAGAAGTAAAGTCAGGTCTTTTGACTCCAAATTCAATTTTCTACCTGCTATACTATATAAAAAGTATTGTTGTAATAGAACGAATAATGGGATTGTAGTCAGGGAACACGGGTCCAGATTTTGGCTCTGCCACTTGCTACCTTTGTGGTAGTCACCTGTTTGGACATAAGCTGCTTCTCATGTAAAATCAAATCAAAGATTATTTCTCTGGCTCTCTGTAGATCTAAACCTAAGATGCTGGCCTTCAGACAGTGTTTCATTAATATAACCCAAAGCATGACCATTTCTTTTGAAAACTACATGTGCAAATTACCACCAATACAAAAGCTGAAACTTTGGGCAAATTACTTTATCTCTCTATTTCAATTTGCATATATTTCAGAACAACTGAATGATTTCTAGGAATAAACATGTATTTCTACAGACCCAAAGAATTACAAAACTGACATTATGAAAGAAGGGAAAGGAATAAGCATTCATTAAACACCTACTATGTACCACCAAAGTGTTTTATAAATAGTATCTCCTTTGAGAGAGATATAGGTGAAAAACATGAGCCACTCCAACTTCATATGCGGCAACAGACCGAAATCCAATACTCCTCAGAAAGTCCATTGGCCTGAGGTTCTGCAAATACCTAGCTCTGTGACTCTGGGAACTCTTGACTTGCATTTCCTTAGCTATAAAAAATGGTGGAGTTTGCCCAGATACTCTTTGTGGTCCATACCAGCATGATGATCTCATTCTTCAACCTCCATCCCAAGTGACTTTCCCCTTCTGCCCTGTCTCACCTAAGTTAGGAGTATAGGGATGTTGTAATATAATCCAGGAAACACCAGCAGTACAGCAGTACTAACAATTGTTCAGGCCTTTTTCCATTAGACCAAAAATCCTTAGGCTTCAAGCCTGATGGTTTAAAGCACAAAGGGCTCTGCATAGAGTAAGAACTTAATAAATAGTTATTTGTTCAAACGCTCTCTGACTCACAAAGGTAACCCTAAATGTTCAACGGCCTCCAACTCAATTTCCTCTCTTTCTATAGCTCTCACAAACATAGACAGTCTTGATTAAAGCAGTTTTTTGCTGGAAGCATCCAAGTCTAGGTAGTAGACAGATTCCAATTAACTTAACTGTTAACTGGTGTGTGACTCTGGTCGAGATACTGCTCTTTAGCAAATTGGAGAGAGGATCATTAAGGTTGCCAAGGATGGCAGCAGATCGGCCCCCAGATGTTAGCCTAATTTTGCCCTCTCTATCCCACAAGTGAAAATGTCAAGGAAAGAAAGGAACAATTATATAAATATGATATGACAATATTCCCTAAAAAAAAAACCCACTGTATTTTGCATACTTGATACCTAAGGGCTCAATCTGATGATTGCATCATTGGTAGTAATGCACTTGCCAAGGAGGCATGGAATAACAAACTAATAAGCATTATTATAAATGCATTAAACTTTCATAGGCTTGCATCCAAAATAGGATCCCAACAACAATAACACAAGTTTACAAGACTCAACAAGAACAAGACACAAACGAGTATCACCATCATGCTTTAAAAAGGGGCCAAAGGACACATTAGTGAGATTGCTAAAGACCCAGGTATTACAAAACAGATGGCTACAGAGCACAGCCTGGGGCAAAACTCAAGACTTTTAAGCCTGTTTTCCCTACCTGGGCACAAGTCTTTTGCTAAATTTTTTTTCTATCCTTTTCTTTTCCCTCATATTCTTCACGCTGGCCACAGTTCCGTTCTGTGCGCTTATAAAAAAGTATTTACAAAGCACCTACTATGTGAAGAACACTGTTGTCAAATGGGGGGGGAGGGGAAATAGTTACCCAAGTTTAACTAAGACAAAAGTCTCGCCCCTGTCTTTGTGGAATGTACAATCGAATTTGTAGGCCCAAGAATTTGTTTAAATCTCAAACCTGAATATTTGATTGAACTAAAGTCTTGGACCCAGACGCCAGATTGTGTTTAGTTTAATAAAACTGCATTAAAAGATTTCGACAACCTTTGACTTCTATAGACTTCGTGCTGTTCTCAGCACACAAAGAACACTAACCTTTGGCAGGTACTGAGAAGGAAATCAATAAAACAAATACAGTTGGGTCAGCCAAGAAGACTAACCAGTTTGGGGGCCACCTTAATACTTCACAAATATTTTTGGTTGAAAACAATTATACAATCAGTATTTTTCTCCCTACCTCCACTGGAACTGGATTTTACAATGTAATTATAAAGCAGATGGAATGCCAGTGACTGGAAGCTAACCAGCGGACTGATTAGGTTATTTGCAATCTGTACTTCACAAATAAAGAAACTATGACTGTTAAAGAAAGGTCAGTCAGAATGAATCAGATGCAATAAAGAAGGGACTGGAGGGAGATTCGGGGCCTCCTATGGTTTCCCATAAAGTTCTCTGCAGCAAGAGCCAAGAATACAAATGTAGTATTGCCAGAGCAACAGCCTTCACATGGCATGGGTGGATGCATTAAAATGACCACAGCTGATGATAGCTTATGTGAGACTTAAGTGGATGACAGCAGCTACATATGTATCCGTGCTGCCATCAAAACCCAGGGTTCTGAACCCAGCAATCCCTCAGTGATGTTTCATGGCTCGGTGTTGGAGACCCAGGTCTGAGACCTCAAAAGGCACAAATGAGGTAACACAGGGAAAATATTTCGCAAACCATAAAGCATTTTATAAATGGGAGTTGTTATCATCATCATCATCATCAACTGAGCCAAACTACAATGGAAAAAGTCACAGTGTATGGGTGTAAGCTGAAGCAACTTTAAAAATAAATATTAGTAGAAAGTAGAAAAAAAGAATCCACTACCGAAGAATGGTGATAGAGTGAATAGAATTCAGGATATAAGAGTAAGAAATTTGATTCCTGTCTTAAATACTTAATAGGTCTGACCTTGGGCATGTCACTTAACTCCTCCCAGACTCAGTTTCCTCATCTGTAAAAAAGGAATAATGATGCTGTCTACCTCATGAGATACCATAGGTAAAACATTTTGCAGCCTCAAAGTGAAAAATAAATCCTAGCTATGATGATGATGATGATGATGATGATGATGATGATGATTGTCAAGGTCTCTTCCAACTTATATTCTACAGCTTTTAGCAAACAAACTGCCCAAGAGGAGTGTGTCAATCAATTGACAAATATTTATTAAGCATCCACTACGTGCAAGGTACTGTGCTAAGTGCTGGTGATTCAAAAAAGGGCAAAAGACAGTATCTTTCCTCAAACAGCTCAATCAATAAACATTTATTAAGCATCTACTATCTGCAAGGCCCTGGGAATGCAAAAAAGGGGGAAAAGACAATCCCTTTCCTCAAGACACTCACAATCTAATGGAAGAGATGGCATATCCACAAATATATCACAGCTAAATATCTACAAGATAAATAGCTGTCCTTCTCCATGTGGAGAAGGTCAATCAAAATTGTGAGAGAATTAGAAACCATACCATATAAGGATGAAGATATGACAGAACTTGGCATGTTGTTCTTGGAAAAGATTAAGAAGAGACATGATAGTTGTATTTAAGTGTGTAAAAGGCTGTCACATAAAGGGCAGATTGTATTTCATCATCTATAGAAAGAGGATAATAAAAGTACTTTACCTAACAGAGTTGTTATAAGGATCAAATGAGATAACAAGTAAAGCGCTTTGCAAACTGTAAAGTGCTATACAAATTCTACCTAATATTATTAGGCAGCTAGCCCTGAACTCAGGAAGGAGGAATTCGAATCCTGCCTAAGAAATTCCCTGGCTGTATACAAGTTGTAACTTCTCCTAGCCTCAGTTTCCTCATCTGCAAATTGGGGATAATAATAGCAACTATCTCTCAGGATAACTGGAAATAAAATGACATAAGATTTGTTATTGTGTGAGTTGTTATTAAATGCTAGCTGTTAATTAATATAAATTATTATTAAAATAAATACATATCAACTTACATAGAACCACAAACTAGGATTAAAGTTGAAGGTTGGCAATAAAAATTATTCAGGAAGCCTAATGATAATTTATTTTTTGCGTCTTTTTTTTTTTTTTTTTTTTTTTTTTTTTTTACAAAGAGTTGCCATTATTAGCTTGAGTTGTTTACAATAGTTTAGGGGCAAATTATGCCATTTCAAATCATTAAAAATTTAGTATAATGTTTATAGAGCCGTTTTAATTTTTAAGTCAAAATGTCCAAGATTGCATTCAGAGAAAATTGAGGCAATGCGGTAGATTTGCAACGAATAATGGTCTGAAAGTTCAGAGGATGCAGATTCTAATTTCAATTTTGTCACTTCCTGACTAGGTGATCAGAGAATACAGGGTTTGTCATGAATGTGTATTGCACAATTAACTTCTCAAAGGAAAATTGAGTTTGTGTTTTTTTAAGTTTGTATTTTTTTTTAATTAAATTTATTTGTTAATTAAAGAATAATTCGGTTAAATTTTTATTATTTTAGTTTGTTGAATAAAAACGTTCCTTTCTAAACAGATATAAAGTGAAGACAACCTTCAAAATAATCTCAACATTCTCTGAGTGCACATCTTGATGAAATGTCTTGCATCTGCCTGTGGTTTGACCTTGGGCATAGCAGATATCTGTCTACATGCAGTTAGAAACAGGGACAAAGCAGCTGCTCCATAAATACTTGCTGACTGATTAATTAACTCTTCAATATGGAAATTATGCCCAGCTTAAATGTTCTCTGTTGTGTGTGAGTGAACCAAGAGCAGCAATAACAATCAAGACTTTGGAAGTTTAAAGATTAAAAATAAAGTTGCTTAGGTTGAAGCTGGTTCAATAGCATAACAATCAAATCTAAAACTGGGGTTAAAGGAGCATGCTCCCAAATTGTTTATGGGTCAGGGAGTTTATAATAATTTATTTTCTAAGCCTATCTTAACCTAACCCAGGCAAAGTAATGAGCTGGAAAGCAAAAATGCAGTTATGAGAACTGAAGATTAATTTGATTCATTTGATCCACGTTTCGACATTCCTGCCAAGGCTAAGATCTGGGCCCTTAATTGTTAGCAAACGTCGAAAAGAAAAGTAGTGAGCACTGAAGACTCTTACAGGGGTCCTCAAACTTTTTAAATAGGGGGCCAGCTCACTGTCCCTCAGACTGTTGGAAGGCCGGACTATAGTAAAAACAAAAACTTTTGTTTTGTGGGCCTTTAAATAAAGAAACTTCATAGCCCTGGGTGAGGGGGATAATCGTCCTCAGTTGCCACATCTGGCCCGCGGGCTGAAGTTTGAGGACCCCTGCTAGGAGCTAGGAGAGGATGCAATTTGCTATTAGCTATTCTAACCTGTGTTATAGCAGTAAGGGACAGGAGGAAGAGTCTAGCCATGGGCTGGTACAGAGGACAAACAGGGTTCAAATTCAGTCTGTTTCACTGCAAGCATTCTGTGGCAGTGGGAAGGCAAGCAAGCTTTCTCTCAGGCAGCCCTCTAAGACTGACTTTAAGACTAATTGTAACTTAAGTACAGGGATACTTTTTATACCAAGAAAATATATTTTTTTAAATTATCCTATTTTTAATTTGTGGAATAAAATGAGCACTTCCATAACATAGTATAATTTAAAAAGAGAGATAATTGCACCTGAAACTGCAAATCTCCTATGTACAACTTGCTATTTTTTTTAAACTATACAATGTTAACATGTCCATTTTTTTCTTCCCTTATCCCCTACACTCTAGAGATGGCCACCATTGCACACAAATACACACATACAATATAATATATATGTAAAATTATTCTATCAGTTCTTTCTCTAGAAGTAGATAGCATATTTCTTCATATGTTCTTTATAGTTAACTTGGATTATATATATATATATAAGTCCTTGGCATTATTGATATTAATAATTTTTAGAGATATATGAATGTTTCTTTAGGCTCTTTTCCATGTGAAAAGAGTTTTTTTGATGCTTGATAAAACTTTAGCTTTTGTGGAAGCTCAAAATATTGAAGCCATTGCCCTAGTCGTTGACAAATAGTAATAAGCATTTTTTCCTCCCTATTTACCCTCTTGAAAAATGAAGCTTATCATTAACTGTCTAATCATCACCATGTCCTGAATCTGGGCACTGTAACTGACACAGGAAAATGTGCAAAAGAAATGTGCAAGTCAAGTAGGCTCCAGCTGGGGATCTTGGCTTGGTCAGGAGGCAGTGAGGCACAGTGAGGCACAGTGTTTCCTGTCAGATTGGCAGATGACAGGAAAAGAAAATGATAAACGTTTGAGGGAATGTGGGAAAACTGGGATACTGATACATTGTTGGAGGACTTGTGAAATGATCCAACCGTTCTGGAGAGCAATCTGGAATTATTCCCAAAGGGCTATAAAACTGTGCACACCCTTTGATCCAATAGTCTTACTACTGGGTCTGTATCCCAAAAAGATCATAAAAAAGGGGAAAGGACCACCATATGCAAAAAATTCTGTAGCAGCCCTTTTTGTAGTGACAAGAAACTGGAAACTGAGTGGCTGCCCATCAACTGGAGAATGGCTGAATAAGTTATGGTATATGAATGTTATGGAATAGGAATGTTATGGAATATTATTGTTCTGAGAAATGATCAGCAGGAGGATTTCAGAAAGGCCTGGAGAGACTTACATGAACTGATGCTCAGTGAAATGAACAGAACCAAGAGAATATTATACATAAAACCAGCAAGATTATGTGATGATCAATTCTGATGGACTGGACTTGGCTCTTTTTCACAATGAGATGATTCAGGCCAGTTCCAATGGTCTTGTGGTGAAGAGAGCCATCTGCACCCAGAGAGAGGACTGTGGACACTGAATATGGATCACAACATAGTTTTTTTCACTTTTTTGTTATTTGCTTGTTCTTTGTTTTCTTTCTTTTTTTTCTTTTTGATTTGATTTTTCTTGTGCAGCATGATAATTGTGGAAATATGTATAGAAGAATTGCACATATTTGATATATATATATTGGACTACTTACTGTCTAGGGGAGAAAATGGGGGAAAAGGAGGGAGAAAGAAATTGGAAAACAAAGTTTGCAAGGGTGAATGTTGAAAACTATCTTTGCATGTATTTTGAAAATAAAAAGATATTATTTAATTAAAAAAAACTTTGATTCTGTTCTAGATTTTGACTCTAGCAGTGTGACCATGATTTAATTTCTCTGAGTTTCAGTTTCCTCATAGATACAATAGGGATAATAACATTCAGCATAGGATTATTGTGAAATAAAAGCTTTGTTAACCATTGTAGAAATGGAGACTATTATTAGTGTGTTCAGGTATGACACCAGAGGAGCCTCTATCTCTAGATCTTCTTGACAAGCTGTGAACTGGCCTTGTCTAATGACCTTCTGCCCTTTTGTCTCAATCCTTTGTTTTGGCAACCAGAAAGCACGTGTGGTGAGTTTGGTCCTCTAGGCTAGAAATGGCTTGTTCATGTATGAAGCCCCAAAGAATCACACTTGTCAAGGAACCACCAACAAGTGAAGACACAAAATGGGTCAAGGAACCCTCACCAGGAGAAGAGATATGGAGATCAAGAGGAGTAAATACCCCCAAAACCACCAGAGAGAGCCAGGGGCCAGAAAAGGGGAGATACTGCACTCCAGAGAGAGGAAGAGGAAGAGAAGAGAGACAATGGGGAGAGGGGGAAACACACACAGCAGGACAGACAGAAAGACAGACACACAAAGACAGAGAGACACAGAAACAGAAATACAGAGAGAGACAGAGAAAGACACAGAGAGACAAAGAGAGAAAGACAGAGACAAGACACAAAAAGAAAGACATAGAGAGACAAAGAAAAAAAGTGAGAGAGAGTGACAGAGAGAGAGAGAGAGAAAGTGACACACAGAGAGAGACAGAGAGACACAGAGAGAGAGAAAGAAAGTGACAGAGAGAGAGAGAGAGAGAAGAGAGAGAGACAAAGAGAGACAGAGATAGAGACAGAGACAGAAAGACAGAAGCAAAAAGGAGGAAGGAAGGGAGGGAGGGAGAGCATAAAGTCACAGCTATGTGCTTCTCATCCAGAAGAGGAGGCACAGAGTTCCCTTTCCGATTAATTTTTAGATAAAACCAATATGAACTTCTAAAACAAAAGAGAGGCTAAATGGCCATGGAGTTGTTCAAATAATAAATATAAGCACTCAAAAAAGTGCTAGAATAGCTTCCCTTCCCCAGCCACAGCAAAAGTTATATTTTAAACCACATTCAGGAAAAGAACATTGTAATTAAATATATTCACTTTTCTCTCTGAACTCTTCTTCATGGCCTCACCTTCCAACATTGTGTATATATATTTCTTGAATAGAGAACTGGTGGAAAGTCTATAAGCACACAAGTATCACAACACTTTGGTAAATGAATTTCACGCAAGAGCTCAGTGTTTATAATAACTCCCAGTTCTAACATTTTCTAGACTACACAGTACTTACTACACTGGCAGATTCCTGGCCCCTGAGACATTTAAAATAAACACAACCTGCTAGCTTTTGGTACCAGTTACTAAAAATAAAAGAGAAGACCACACAGTGTGTAGCATCTCTAATATGCCTATTAGCACTATTGAGCTGAACATCAGGGTTTCATTAAATATCATTCTTTTTCAAAGTCTTCCAACGATTATCCTACTCAGGTTCTCCTTAGTACCATGACAGTCATATCTACTATTAAAAAGAGAAGAAGATGGAACTCTCATTTACTCTATATAGAGGAGGAAACTGAAGCCCAAAAAGCTTTGAGTTTCACCAAGAAGCAAAGAGAGAAGTGACTTGATTAGGACTTGGGCTAAGAGACAAGAAATCTGGATTCCGGTCCTATCTTTAACTGGTTTCACCACCATGGGGTCTCGATTTCCTCATCTGGAAAAGGAAGAGACAGGACTGGCTTATTTCTCAGGTTCCTTCCAGATCTAATCTGTGATTTCATCTTGCCTATGTTGTTCCATGTGGGTCAGGAGTCAGTACGTGTGAGCAGGAATGACACTTTGGCCAAGAGGCTATTTTATACTTGAAGAAGACTTAAAAGTCCTCCAGAATGCCAATTCCTTATTCTTTGCCAGGAATTCAGAACTAAATTAAAAGCCTCAACCTGGTTTTTTTTTCCCCTTCATGATTGTATAATGAGCTTTTGAAGTGAGGTCCTTCAGCTGAACCCATTCTGAGAGTCAGTTAAATCACAGTAATTCAAAAAACCTGGGGAGAAGTCCCATCCAAATTGGTAAAAAGTCTAGGTTATGGAATATTTTTGAGTAGCACAGATTTACAGCTTTCAAGTGCAATCAGGCACTATAGCTAGGTTAAAGTGTTGCTTCATAGAGATCCTGCTTTAATGAAAAGATAAGAATGACATGTAATTTATACATCAAAGAATGAGTGTAAGCAGCATTTTTGGTGCTGGGCTCTGCTTCAACTATTTCTATTTAAATTGCTTATACAGAATTGAATTCTTTCAAACTGCTTGAAACAGTCTGCTAACTTTAGTAGGAAAATATTTCCTTTTCAATTTGCTTATCCTATTTATGAAACTTCATACAAAGGTAAACTTCAGGTACCCTCTCTACAAATAATTCAAAATTCCAAATTGGTGAAATTAAAATGGGCTTTTATCGTATAGGTTTTAGAACATTATCTCCTATTTTGTCAGCTGAATTATAATTCATTTTTATCAGCATTTTTCTCATTTGAAAACACAATAAGGATAATGGACAAGTAGTGGAGCATTATCTGCTCTGTCAAGCCAAGGAATTCACATCTTGTTAGACATGGGGCTTTGTCTTCACGGGATTCCACTGGCTTTGAAGCACATAAAATTACTCTTTGGGGGTCAAATCAAAGCTTGACCTCCTTCATTTCAGATATACTTACTGAAAGACTGCCTTATTCATACTCTAGAAAATGTTTGGAAAAGCGTGAATGGGGGCTGAACATCTAAGTTCCCTTATATATCTAAATCTAAACCTAGACTCCTGTAAATCAGTTCTGATTGATATTTAATTTATCCAGAAAGAATTCCTGCCTCTGAAGCAGAGAATCTAAAAAACCCAAGAAAAATAAAAAGACCTATCCTTCTGAAAGTTCTTGAACTCATGCAAGCCCTTTGAGAAACTTCTAATATTTTTTCATTAAGTGTGTGCAGGTGCTTTTCTCAGAATTAGCTCTGAGTCGTGAGCAGTCTATGGTTTGGTTTTGGTAAATCATTACAGCCTGGTACTGAATGATACCTCAAACTATTATCTTTAGCACTTTGTCAACAACTAACTTTCAGCTTTATTTTGCTTTTTTTAGTCTTCCCTTTCTCTCTCCCTCCTGCACCTCGGCCTTCTAGGATCACAGAATGCTTGAGCTGATTGGAAACTTAAAGGTCTCCTGGCCCAATTCCTTAATTTTGCAGAAGAGGAATAAAGGCCCAGTGAAGCAGACTTGCCCTAAGGTCACATATTGAATCAGTTCAAGATGGATTCAGGATCCTAGTTTCTTAGTCTCCTGTTCAGTGCTTTTAAGTTCTTCCTTTATCCTTTTCCCTTCTTCCTTGGGATACCCATAACCTTTCTCTGTCTATACCTTAAGGCTTCCAACATTTCTATAGGTGTTGCTAAGACTCACTGGGACTTTAGCCCAGGACTGAAAAGGTTATAAACTCTTAAGCAAGAAAAAGGCTGCCCACATGGGAACCACAATGAGAAGATTATTTGTGGACTGTATTTCCCACATAATTAAAGGCCAACTAAAATTGTCCTTGGATTTCTACCCACGATTTAGCATATCCACGAAACCTGAGGAACCCCAAGACACTACAATAATAGAATCCTACGTTTGGAGTTTAAAGGGACTGTGACTGCCATATGATCCAAGCCTTTCATTCTAAAGATGAAAGCGAAATGTGTTGGCCAAGGTCTTACAAGAACAGGAGAGAACCTTACAAAGCTCCCTGATGTCTCTATTTCTTTGTCTCTGGGAGTGGTTCTTAGAGGCAAACTGGTATAGGGGAAAGCATCAGATTTGGAGACAGAGGATATGGGGTCAAATGCTGCCTCCAATCACTTAAATGGGTCCCTTTAGACAAGACAACTTTCTGGACCTCAGTTTCCTTACCTTTAAAGTGGGATGAGTTGTAGCAGATGGCATTTGTGGTCCCTCTTCCAGTTCTAAATTTATGATTGTGAGAATCTTTCATGTTGGTAAAAGGGAATTGAGCAAGCTATACAAACTGTTAGGCGTTGGCTAGGTGCCATAGGGAACTCTTGGAGTTTAAATGTGTCCTCAGGCACTTTCTAGCTGTGTCACTCTGGGCAAGTCATTAACCTGTGTGCCTCAGTTTTCTCATCTGAAAAATGAGCTACAGAAGGAAACGACAAACCACTGAAGTATCTTTGCCAAGACAATCCTAAATTGGGGTCATGGAGAACAGACACAGCTAAAAAATGAACAAACAACAATCTAGAGATGTAAGACCCTGAATAGGGAATCGAAAAAACAAGTGACCTATCAAAGTATTACCCACCTGCCAAATGACCCTCGGCAAGTTAGCTAATTGGGACTAGATTTATTTCTTTGTGAAATAGTTCTAACTTGCCCTACCTTCTTCTCAGAAAGATATCATCTATAAAGCCTGCTGAAGAGTCAAAATTTCTCACAAAGTACTGTGCAAGGAGAGAGCCTTTTATCCTAATTTATGCTCTCTTATTCACTGTTTAATGAATTTATTTATTTTAGTTATTCATTCTTATTCTTTTAAGTTTGGGCAAATCTTCCTGTTTGCTTATCTTTTCTAAGGAGGAAATATAGAAAACCACTAAGTTCCCATCCAGATTAAGCATTCTATGATTCTAGAAGTCAGGGGAGGGCAAAGGGTGGCTAGGGAAAGCCTTAATAATAGTGATAATGATGATATTAATAATAATAATAAAACAACTAACACTTATATAGCACCTACTATGTTCCAGGAGCTGTGCTAAGCATTATAAAAATCTAATCTTATTTCATCCTCACCATAATTCTACAATGTAAGTGCTATTATCTTATTTTTCATTCACTTGATTCAATTATGTCCGTCTCTCTTTGTGATCCTATAAATTATACTGTCCATGGGGTTTTCTTGCCCACCCCCCCAAAAAATGGAATGATTTGCCCTTCCTTTTCCAATAGATTAAGGTATCAGAAGTTAAGTGATGGGGCAGTTAGTTGGTGCAGTGAATAGAGCACCAGCCTTGAAGTCAGGAGAACCTCAGTTCAAATCTGACCTCAGACACTTAACACTTCCTAGCTGTGACCCTGAGCAAGTCACTTAACCTCAATTGCCTCAGCAAAAAAAAATAAGAAAAGAAAACAAGAAAGAAGTTAAGTGACTTTCTTGGTATCACACAGCTAGTAAATGTCTGAGATTAGATTTAAACCATTTTTGGATTCCAAGCCCAGCATTCTATCCACTGAGCCATTTAGGTGCCTTCTATTATCCTAATTTTACAAATGAGGAAACTGAGGCAAACAGAGATAAATCTACTTGCTTGGTGTCAACCAGCTAGTAAGTGTCTGAAGCTGGATGTGCATCCAGATCTTCTTGACTTTTATCCACTGTGCCATCTGCCTGCCTCTCTGGTCAAACTTCTCTATTTTAGTGAATCAGGTGCATTCAATGAGTCCTTGAAAACTTCCCTGCAGTTCTTGGAATGGTCAGAGCACTGTCATTTGTTTCCTAACCCCTTCATAATCTATTGTATACTGTATACTGAAATTCTAGAACTTAAATATCAAAATGGACCAGAATGGTTTCTCCCTATAATCA
The DNA here is from genome assembly GCF_902635505.1 of Sarcophilus harrisii. NCBI lineage: Eukaryota > Metazoa > Chordata > Mammalia > Dasyuromorphia > Dasyuridae > Sarcophilus > Sarcophilus harrisii. The sequence goes on from NC_045430.1 coordinate 229,930,437, forward strand.
GTCTCACAAAGAATCAAAAACTTAGAAGTGTCTTCAGAAGCCATGCTAAACAGAGCAGTAAAAAGAGTACTGGACTTGAGTTTAGAACTATCTTGAGTTCAAATCTGTCCTCAGACATTTATTGTATGATATTATCTCTTAGCCTCAGTTTCCTTATCTGTAAAAGAAGAAGAGCACCTAACTCTTGTGAGGATAAATCAAAGAGTACTTAAACTTAAAGTTCTACCTAAATGTTATTTATTACTATCACTATTATTATCATTATTAGTTCAACCTATACCTCTAGAAGAATCTCCTTTGCAATATTTTCAACAAGTGGCGATATGGTGTCTGCAAGAAGCAAAAAGATCATAAAAAAGGGAAAAGGACCCACATGTGCAAAAATATTTGTAGCAGCCCTTTTTGTAGTAGCAAGAACAAAAACTGAGTGGATGCCCATCAGTTGGAGAATGGCTGAATAAGTTATGGGACATGAATGTTATGGAATATTAAGAAATGATCAGTAAGATGATTTCAGAAAGGCCTAGAGAAACTTACATGAACTGATACTGAGTGAAGTGAGCAGAACCAAGGAAACACTGTACATAGCAACAAGATTATGAGATGATCAATTCTGATGGAAGTGCCTCTTTTCAACAATGAGTTGATTGGAGCCAATTCCAATAGACTTGTGATGGAGAAAGCCATCTGCATCCAGAGAGAGAACTGTGAGAACTGAATATGGATCACAACATAGTATTGTCACCATTTTTGTTATTTGCTTCCTTTTTTTCTTTTTGTTATTTTTTCCCTTTTAGACCTGATTTTTCTTGTGCAGCATAATAAACATGGAAATATGAAAAAAAAAAAGATGGAAAGACAAGTATCACATCTGATCCTTTCCACCTTCCCCCACAAGTCTTTTTGCCTCCAGTCTGAACATCCTCATTTACTTCAGCTGACCCTTCTATGACATGAAGTCATCACTATTCTAGCCACTTTCCTCTGGCTGGTCCATAATTGATCAATGCCCTTCCCTAAACATGGCACCCAGGACTAAACATAAACCCTTCAAATATGATCTGATGAAGGTAAAGTATGGTAAGATTATTTTCTCTCTAGTTCTGGATAACTTGTTTCATTATATAGTCTAATTTATCCTTTTTTTTTTTTTTTTGGATGCCATGTTGAGTCCTATTGAGCTACAAATCCTTGAAATCCATTTTCTTCTCATTGTCTTTCTTTCAGTTTTATTTTAAATTATGCAAATAACGCTAAAGACAACCAACAGCTCTGGACTTGGCTAGGGGTGAGCAAGGTTTTATTATTATTCTTAAAACAGAGGTTTTAAATAAATGTGTGTTTTAAGTTTTCTTGCTGGGGCTTATCTTGCCTTTCTCTTGGATTGAGTCACAAGCTATTGAAGAAATCTCTATATTTTCCCCAAGAAAAAGTCTGTGACTAGATTCCTCCCAAACTTTTTATCAGCAATAGTCAATAAAGTGAGGGCATTCTGACTTAGATACTTTAACATATCAGTAATCCCACAGCTTGCAACTATAATGAGATAGAAACACAAAGGGTCATCTATCATAGGGCTGGATCACTACCTTTCTAATCCATAAAAAGGTCAAAATATAGTTTATATACAGATACACACACATATACACATATACATACATATTCATATCTTGTCTCCCCCCTCATCCCCATAAATGGTATCCAAAAGAAGCAAAATAATTGTTATCTAAAACCATTCTCCTCTGTAGGAAGGCATCTAACATGAAAATACACAGAGGCTTTGGATTGACTTCATCCTGAAAAGCCCAATTTGGCTGTAAACCTAGACAGCTTTAACAACACAGCCCACTGATATTTCCATATCCACATTCTCTTCCCACTTAATTGGACCGTTGACGTGTCTTGTGCTCATCTTAATGGGCTCTCCTGAACAGTGTTGCACTACTCAGTCTGTAATAAGAGTGTTTAATCTCCAGGCAGTCTCAACTCCTCTTAAACCTGCCAAGGAGAGGACTCTGTTAGGCAGTTCTGTCAGAGCTTATACACAAACCAAAAGAAGAGAAGGAAATATAGCTTTATTTTTATCTTTGCTGACAACCAAGGCTTCTATCACTGTCGACATGAGGACATCTGGAAGTCTGAAACCATACAGTTGATTCACATAGTCTAAAAATCAATAATAAAATCTGTAAAATATGATCCCCTTGAGAAGCAGATGGTATAATGGTATAGTGGCTCAGAGAGAGGAAAGCTTGGGTTCAAGTCTTAATTATGACACATGCTAGCTGTTCTAGCAAGAACAAGTCGCCTCACCTGGGTGGGCTTTAGTTTTCCCTTCTGTAAGATGGGAATCTGGACTAGATAGCCAGTACAATTATCCCTTCCACATCACGATTTTCCCCATTGCAGTTTGGATATATCATGGGTTGGCATAAGAAAGTGAATGAGAATTTTTGGGGGGAGCTTTGCAGAAGCCACAGAAATATGCAAAGGACACCATATTATGTAGAAAAGTTTAGAAATTCAGAAATACATAAACTTTATGTATCATATTACATAATAGGAACAAATTTTATCTTTTAATACTATAATAATTCAAGACTTTTTTTCCGGTACAAAGGGAGGGCCAAAACATTTTATGTAGATTTTCCAGATCACAGAGGTGCTGCATCCCTAACACCTGTGATGTGGAAGGCATAACTGTATTTATATAGAGCTTTAAAGTTTTCTGACCACTTTTGAAATATTATCTCATATAATTTTCACAACAACCCCAGTGAAATAGAGGATAACCTGATTTGACCTGTAAAAAAATTGACATGAAGAGAGGAAATGATTTGGATAGGGTCTCATGGCTAAAGGCTACATTTGAATCCAGGTCTTCCTAACTCCAGGTTTAGTTTTCTGCCATCTGCCTTAGATAATACATGAGGTCTTTTCTAGTTATAAATCTATGTATAAATAGTATTAAAGTCTCCATGATTAAAAAGCTTTTTTCATATTGTCAAATAGGAATGCACATCTACACACACACACACACACACACACACACACACACACACACGATTTTCTCAAATGATTTGAGGCAGTCTCACTTGTGATCTTCTTTCTGGTTTAGCATAGCCCCTTGCACATAGTAGGTGTATGTAACTGGTGAATTGAAACAAATTAGTCCAAACTGCTAAAGAAATAGCTATTTGAAAAAACAGAGAATGCAAAAAAAATCTTTGATTTTCCATTAAAACAAAAGCAACTTTGGCATTTCTTGTCATTCTCTGCTTCTCTTTGGGATGTTTGGGTACATTTAGAAAGTCTGATCCAATGAGACCAAAGGCAGTGACACATACTTGATCAACATGAGAAGCTTTTCATGAGTGAATGAAAACCACCAGAGAAAGGCAGATGGCCAAGTAATAGAAGCAGCAAGGGACACCACACAAGAAATTCTGGGCTGGCCTGGGTCACCCCCACCCCCAAGGACTGAAGTGAAGTTTGCTCAGACAACTCGCCCCAGGCTTGACAGTCTCCCCTTCTGGGAGGATACTTCCTCTTCCAAAGAATAACAGGGTCCTTGCTAATGCAGTCTGGAGGCAAAAATGTCATTTACCAGAAGTGTGAAATAGCCCATCTTCTGGAAATATCTACTGAATTTCTAGCTCCTCAAATCCAACCCAATGAATGCCTTGGAGCAAGATGGCAGTCATTCTATACTCTGGTCTGCAAGATACAGATGATGTTGAGGTTATGTAGAGAGAACTGAACATTTTCATAGTCCAGAATCAATGCCTTTCCCCTTTCCACAAGATGGAGAACAGCCCAGAATTGGATTAGACCTTTAAGAAAACTGACTTCCTGTCCTGTGCTCTAATGATTTGACCTTACCCCATTTTGAAGAGGAAAATAGCTAGGGATTTTGAAACTGGCTGTGGCCCAGTTGTCCAGACCACCCAATTACTGCCTAAAAACAATTAAAGTACCCTTATAATGCTTTTGATTCTTTCCAGCCCAAATTCCTCCCACCCTATTGAGCTTTTGATAGCATAACCAGGGCATTATCTAAAAGGAGAAGGAATTTGAAATCTTTTTCCATATAAGACCATAAGCGTTTCTTTTACAGAAAGTATTCCTCCCCACTTTTTCTGTAGACTTTACAAATCATAACATGTGTGATTTAGCCCATATTTTCTTAGGATACACAATGGTAGGTAGAAAATGAATAACAAATGCTTCACAAGACAGCTTATTTATACCATTTGGCCATGAAATATATATCAATAGGATCATTAAGATGTGAATACTACTACATTTTTTCCTCTTAACATGTCATTTGTCAGTCTAAATCCATATTTCAATGGCATGTTGGATCAACAATAGTAAAACAAAGAGATTGCTGGATTTGAGATCAACAGACTTAGATCAGATTCCGGGCATTGACACTGACACTGTATTATCTTGCATGAGTTCTTTAGTTCAGTAAGATCCCTTTTAGTTCTAAATCTATAGACCCTACATATCTAAATTCAAACTTTTCCTCTATTCAATTTTTAATTTTAAATTAATTGAATTTCTTAAAAGCATGATTTCAGAGATTCTTATGATTCTCCAATGAAATTTTCTTAGGGAAAAAAAAGCAAGTCAGTAAGTAGTTCATTAAACTATTAGCATAATAGACATGTGTTCATGTGTCTTTGCCTGTATAATTGAGAGAATATGCCCTATTTCCAAGTACTGAACTGAGATCACCATAAGGTAGAAGAGACCATAGGATTAACACACTCGTGTTTATTTGAGACTGATAGGTAGACTTAATATTTTGTAATGTTTTGTAATGTAACATTTTGTAACGTTATTCCCCAGTACGGGATTAGGAAATTAAATATAGAATGGTTTTTATATTTATATCGACTACCTTCAAATGGAGAGCAGAGACTCAGATGGTTTGATTGGTAAATTATCTTTTCCTTTCAATTGAAGTACCCCAAAGGAGCAAGAATTCTTAATTATGGCTCTCAACAAGAGCTCAATTAATATTTGTTAAATGACTAGAAGGAAAAGATTAGTCAAATAGGATACCCAAGACCCTCCAAAGAAGCAAGAATAACAACAACAGAAACCCACCAAAAATCAATTAGAAGATTAAAGCAGAGACTATAATCAACACATTCCAAACTGTGAAACCTAAGAGGTCCTTTCCCAGTATATACAGAGAACAGGATGTGAAAGGGGACACTTGGCTCGAGGCAAACTGACTAGTGGAAGCTATATATATCCCTGTCCTTCACATAAGAACACTGATGAAGATGAAGTTTCCCATTCATATAACTGACGTGTCTGTCACCTGTAGTCTCAGGATCATTTGATACCACTAGAGAACAAGGTCTACAAAAGGCATTCTTTTAAGAAACTGTTCACAAGTTCCACATGTTGCTAAAGCATGGCAGCTGGCATTAGACAAGATGTTTGCCAACCTCGGATTATTTATGAAGATCCATTTTGAAAAAGGAAGACATCTTAAGGGATATCCCTGTCGCTTCAGCTGCCAGATATCTAGATGGAAGGTTTGCTCTTGGATAGAAGGTTTGCCTCTTGGCTAACAGCTGTCTATTTCAGTATATGATGATGGAGTGATGATGTCAAAAACATTTAATGTAAGCATCCCTGATCTCAAGAACCCCTGAATATTGTGCAATATGAAATATAGAACAAATGAATCCATCAAACTTGCCAATTACTGATTCTATGGGGCAGGCAAAAAGTCCCAGGGGCCCAGCTAACCACTGTCATGTATAAATCACCTGTTTCAGAAGCTAGCTGTGTATTGTAATACCAGAAAGTACAAAAGTCAATGAAGATGTTTGCACATGTGCTTTTTGGCCCGAAAATGGGATGGTTAGTTTACGTTAATTTTTTTAATCAGCTAAATGATTTATTTTCACTCTAGGCCATTTATCAGTTGGTAAGCTAGAAAATCTTTTTTTAATAGTGAATTCAAATAGAAGTTTAAGGATAAAAAGAAAATATAACATTAATGGTAGGCCACTGGGGTTACCCAGAGGGAGAGGAAGATACACAAAAGGTTACTGCCAGTTACAGAAGACTTCCTCTGACAGAGAGGAACAAACACAGATGGCATTTTTGCAGCAGGGAAATGTTGTTGGCTACAACATTTTATACTCTCTTGTGCATTTTATCACTTAGGATGAAACTATTCCCGGAGTCTGATTTATGGCCTTCAATAAAAAGTAAAAATACAAAACAGATACCCATGAGAAAAGGAGAGTCCTTGGAATGTCACTATCGCCCTATGGAATTCATTGTAAGTTGGATCTATCTTGGAACCCATCCAAGAGGGGTTAGTTATTGAAGTTCCAAAGAATCTCATTATAAAGCAGTTTTACCTATAAAATAAACCAAAAGCAAGGTCCCTTCAGAGAGAATTATAACCAAATTCCAAGATAATCTGTTTGTGTTTCAACCATGGACAAGGAAAGAAGCATGTAAAAACTCAAAGTCTGACTGGATAATTACATAAATGTTTCTATAAAACAGCTTACTACAAGTCCAAATAGTCATGTCCCTAAATGTACGGCAATATACTTAGCTAAAAGGTACACAAAGAAAATATTAATTTGTCAGTCTGTTTATTGTCTATTGTTTGCAGAACAGGGAAGTAGATAGCCTGTCTGAGGGAAAATAGTTTTACTCACTGAGGCTAAGGAGATGCATATGATAATCAAGTTATGATTCTCCCACTTACTAAGTGACTTTGGACAAGACAGTAGCTTTATATCTCTGGGCTTCAGTTTTCCTAATTGTCAAATGAGGAGATTAGAAGAGGTGAAATCAAAGGTCACTTCCACGATTCTCTAAAGTCTAACATAAGGGTCTCTGTATGTAGAGGGAGAAATCTTATAAAAAAATTATAAAAGGTAGGATTTTTGGCATCAAGGAACTTTCATTCAATTGAGAGATTCATACCCTTAGAACAATTTTTTAAAAACCTAAAAACTTAAAAAGAGAGAAGGGAACATTAATTAAAGGGCATATTGGGAAAGCAGCATGTACATAAAAAGAAAGTAGATTTGGAATCAGGAGGTTTAGGTTTGAATTCATGTATTACCATCTATGAGCTATTCTTCTCAGTTTTCGCATCTGTAAAATGAGTTAGAGAGGATATGGCAAACCACTCCAGTATCTTTGCCAAGAAAACCTCAAATGGAGTCATAGAATCAGGCAGGATTGATAGGAATGAACAATAACTACCACCTTTGGGCAAATTTTTCTGGACTTCCCTTTAGTGAGGTATAAATGATAGTGGGTTAATTAAATGTTTTCTAATGTGTCTTCCAGCTCTAAACCCCTGTTCTTGTGGAGGGATTAAGGAAGGAAGGAATAAACATTTATATAGTGCCTACTATATGCCAAATATTGTACCAAATGTTTTAAAAATATGTCATTTGATCTTATTTGAATAAATGGAATACAAATATTTGTTCAAGGACCCAGCAGTGGAATGACTTATCAGAGTATGGTGGGTAAAAGCTTTGTAGAGGTGAATTTTGAAAGAAAGGACATATAGTGGTATGAAAATGAAAATTCAGCAAAAAAATATGATCTATATGAAATGATACAAAACAGAATAAGCCAGATCTCTCTGGGTGACAACAAGTAGACTCTCTTGCCTGGAACTTGGGCCATGAAGAAATGTTCTTATTTCATAATTGAAAGTGACTGGTATTCCCCAGTTGATGAGAAGCTCTATAACTCTTTAATTAAAAAATAATAACTTGAATTCAGTCCATGCTGACTCTATATTATAAAGTTTCCTGTATTTCAAACTAATGTGGTTTTACCACATCTGAAGTTGGGCTGAATTTATATCAATTAGTCCTGATTTCTGGAATCAAGCAACTAAACTGGTAATTTACTTAACTACTCCTAGTTGCTTATGTTTGTCCTGTGGTTTCCAGCACAGAGAGCTGTCATGTATAATATCAAAGTGGCCCTCATGGTCTTTGACATAGAATAAATATTCTAATCCTGATTTTTCAAAAAAGAAAACTGACATTCAAAAAGATTGAAATGACTTGGGAAGTTACATATAGCTAGTAAATGGCAGAGCCAGAATTCTGGTCTAAGTCTCTCAATTTCAAGTTTTGTCAATGTTCCTCAGAATTTTCTTAGATGACAAGGTAAAGTATTGGAATACACAGGAGAGCTGTTGGAATACACGGGAGTCACCTGACAGTGGCTGCTGGCGATCCAACCCAGAATGGATCTCCTAGTGTGAGAAGATGATGCAAGGAGACTGAGAGGCAATTGTTGTTTCTCTAACCTCTCTGACTGATAGGCTATTGCATTATCTGACCTCTCTCCTCTTCCCTCTGCCTCCAATTTATCTCATTCCCAGTCCACAACACCTGGGTCAGCAAAGGCTGCCTTGCAACTCCTTCAGATGCTATGATCCACAGCTGTGAAGGCTCTCAGAGAATTGACCTGCCCCTTGACAATAATGGGAAAGAATATGATGATTCTGAAGGCTTCCATGTCTGTGACAAAACAGCAGAAATCAACTCCAATACAATTTTTTTAATAGAATAGAGGGAGTAGAGATTAATGATTGTTCTCCAAAGCTGGTTTCTAATAATGTGAATGATTTTCAGGGGTACTAGCTTACCCATCTGTAGTCACTCCTGAAAGTTGGTGAGTTTTAAAAAGCATGTGTGTATGTCTGTCTATATGGACATAAAAGAAAAAGACAGAGACATAAACAGATAGAGTTTGGGAGTGTAATAGGCAGTAGGATTAATTACTCTCTCTTTCTCTAGTTCTATATCTAGATCAAGGGAAACTGAAAAACATTCAAGGAGAAGTAAAGAGGCAGTCAAAAGAAAGAGTGATGGTTGGCCCTTAACCATTATAGAAGCTAGGAAAGCTACAGGGAAAGGCTGTAATGAAGTAACAATAAACTGAGAAGTGCACACTTCATTTTCAAAATGAAAATCTGGCAGAATTACCCAGCTATTGACCCAGAAGCAGTTACTGCTTTGGGCACCTTAACCCTACAATAGGCATGAAAATCAACTGGTGATGACAAGCCCATTTTTCTTCTATTCAGATTGAGCCTGGTTTTCCTTCTCTCGCCTCTTAATCTTCCAGTCACTCCTCCTTTTTTCAGTGTTTATAATATCTATAAATTATTTTTTTCCCAAATTAGAAAACAAATTCCCAAGAGCTAACACATTCTTACAAAGGTCACAGTGCCCTAATTAGCAAATACAATGGTTCTTTCCCAGTCTTCATTCTCCTCAGCTTTTCTGTAGCTCCATATTTTATATACACCATACCATGGCCTCCTGGTTCTCCTCCTACCTCTCCGAATTCTGTCTTCTCTCTTTCTCTCTCTTTTACTGCTGTTTCATCCTCTTCCCAAGTCTTAGATATTCCCCAATGATCTGGCTTTGGTCATCTTCTTTATTTATAACTCTTTATTTTGGTGGTCTCATTTATTCCCACAATTTTAATTAACACCCCTATCTCTCTCTCTCACTTGCCTGGATTTCTCTCCTGAGATCTGGACCATTATCTCTAAATGCTCACAAGAAAGCTCTCCCAACTGTCTCAATTGCACCTCAAACTTAACACATTTAAAACCCAGTCCGTTATCTTTTCCCCAAATTGATTCTTGCTGATTTTGCTATTTCTGTTGGGGTCATATGAATAATTTGGGAATTGACTCTATTATGTATCCTTTACTTCTCATATGCAAGCCTTCTTCCTTCCTCCTGCATCCATTTAGAATAGGGTCTCTTCACCCACCCACTCTGAGAATAATTTACTAATAAACCTAGCTGTTTCTATTCTCTTGTGCTTTGTGCAGCTGCCCAGATAATTCTTACACAGAAATCTAGTCATTTTTCTTTCTATAGCTCCCTATTGCCTAGCATTCAAAGTCCACCATTGTCTGATGTCACTCTCCATCACTGTCTCATGCCATTTTTCCCTTTCAGTCTCCTTTCCTGTTCCTCTCCTCTTCAGATCCTACCCACTCCCAGATAACTATACTCTTCTACCTCTCAGTGTTTTTCCACTCTTGGGGGAAAACAAGTGAGAAAACACTCTTTCCCACTCTTGTTACTTTGTTTATGTGACTTCTCACACTTAGACTAACCTCCTGTTTCTTCAGCTGTTGAATTCTTACCTACCCTTTAAAGAGAAATTAATATGCTACAATTTCCATGAAGTCTCCAATGATCCTCAAAATAAAAATCATGCAATGAGAATATATTAAGTACTCACTATGTCCCATCATTTTACTGCGATATGAGGATACAAGGACAAAGGTGATACAATTCCTGCCCTTGAGAAGCTTACAACCTAGTTGAGTATCAACACATATCCATCAATAGAAAGCTACCCAACAGATGAAGGCAATTGTTAGTGACGAACTAACAGCTGGGTTAATTAGCAATTGGAGGAAGCATTCAAGGAGACTAAGGCATGTGAACTTTCCTTAAAGGGAAGGTAGAGGTGAACAGACAGTCGAGATGGAGGGACTGGGGTTGAGGGAATCAGCTAGTGTAAAGGGAAGTACCCTATGTGGGGAACAATAAAATGAGCTGTTCAGCTGAAGCAACGAGTGCATGAAGGGAAGTAATATGTAATAAGTACAATAGCAGCTGGTTTGGAGTGCCGAAGTACATGGAGTATCAGGAGTGCAGTCAGTAAGACTCATCTTACTGGGTTCAAAACAAGCCTAAGTCACTTGCTAACTGTATAAGTCACTTAACCTCTGTTTGCCTTAATCACTGGAAAAGGAAATGGCAAACTACTCCAGTATCTTTGACAAGAAAAACCCGAATGGAGTCACGGAGAGTCAGATACTACTGAAAAACTGCTGCACAAAAAGATAGCTGATTGATATTAGGTTATTTTGCAATTTTTTGATGCACTTATCATCTAGTACTTTATATTCAGGTATCGTTACTGTATCTTAGCCCCACTATACTGTCAATTCCACAAAAGCAGGAACTTTGCCTTATCAGACCTTTGCATCTCTTCTAGTGCTTATTGAACATATTTAATAAATGATTGCTAAATTTAGTAAGCATTTATTAAGTGCCAACTGTGTGCCAAGCTTTATACTAATTCTTAGTTTCAGGGGACCTTACATTCTAACAAGGATAATAATTTAATCCATGAATAAATAAATGAAAATTTAAATCTGTTATTCACCAGAGTGGTACATTAGTACAAATTCAAGTGTATCATGCTTTGATTATTCATCGATAAACATTTTTAGGTCCCTACTTTGTACCAGGTATAGCACTAAGTAATAGAGATACTAAACTAAGAAAGTAAAAAATAGTCCCTGCCCTTAAGAAGGAGCTGACATTCTGAACTAACAAAACAAATCCATTAGAAAGTGAATATTTCTGTGACATAAATAATTATTTGTTAAATGGAAGGATACACAGCAGGTTTTTTAAAATCCTGAGGTCAAAAAGTATTCATTAACAGTCTAGTCACCACACACAATTTCTAAAAAAGGGAAATAGCAACTTTAAGACATTCTTATGAGGTAAGAAAAGTATGTAAACTAATATGCCATAGGGAATTGTGTATTATGTGCCAGAAGCCTGGTACTGAGTCCTCTAGGAGTTCAAATGGGAAAATCAGTAACTTCTAGATGAGTGAAAATCATGGCAGACTTCCTAGAAGAGTGAGCTATGAACAGGACCTTAAAGCGCAAGAGGTGGTGTGTGTGTGTGTGTGTGTGTGTGTGTGTGTGTGTGTGATTTTAACAAACAAATGTGGGGCTGAGGTATTCCAATCAGAGAAAATGATGTGAACAAACACATGAAGGCAAGAAAACCAAAATGGTACCTGCCACAGCTGATTGGGCACGTGCAGAAATGATTCATAAAGTCAAGAAAAAAAACTAGGGGCCAAGATTAACTTTCTGCCCGACTAATGTTGTTGGCCCTCAAAACCCTAATGTCTAAAATGAAGGAGCTAAGATTGTGAAGTCAACCGTTCATGGATTTTTTATTTCAATGTGTCACATAATCCTCCTTAGCTAAAGAAGTAATATTATGCTGGAAGAAATTTTGAAAGGGATAACTGGGAGAAACCTGGGAAGACTGGCATGAACTTCTCTTGAGTGAAGGGACCAGGATTTGGAGAACAATTTACACAATAATAACTACACCACTGTAAAGATAAATAACTTGGAAAGAATTAAAAACTCTGATTTAACTCAATGATCAAACTTGATTCTAAAGGAGTGAAGTTCATGCTACCCACCTCTTCAAAGACAGCCAATGGACATAGGGTACTTATGGTCATTTTGGATCGACTGTAAACTGGATAGGGCCAATGTGAGAATTTGTTTTGCTTAACTTAAAATATTTGTTACAAGGGTTTTCTTTTTTTTCCCATTTGGAGATGAAGAGAAAAGATTTTGGTTAATTAAAAACAAACATTTTTTAAAAATCAAATAATATCACTCTCAAAATGTAAAAAAAGCCTCTGCAAGATACACCTCAGAAAACTTTCCATTATGTTTTTCCCCTTAGGCTTTTTTGATATTTTTTAACATTATCCTGTGAAATTTCCTTGATAAGGATAATGAATTGTGTCAAAATTTAACATCATGACCTATAAATCTCTGTAGGAGATATTATCAAACCTCAGAAAAGAATCCAGATCTCTAGACTCCCTGTTCTCTTTTCCAATAGCTGTCTTTCTTTATCTTGTAAGATCACAGGATTTGGAAACAACTTGAGAATGCTGGTATCATCCACAATGCATAGGAAGACTTAAAAGAACCATGAATGAAAGACTGTTAAAACAGAAGTCTTCATTATGCGAGTAGGAGAGAGATATCTTTATACCACATTTAATTAAGGAATAGTCTGCCAAAGGCAGGAACAGAAGGTACAACTGTGAACATATTGTGGAGACCAAATTAAGAATTAGGCAAGCACTAGAATAGAGATGGGAAAAAGGAAGAATCAAAAAAAAATTTTTTTGGGGGGTGGGACATAATCCCAACCAAATTCACATGGATAAAGTGGCAATGGGGCTGCAGTCCTAATAACTAATATTTAACTATGGGGAGAAATATTCAAATTTACTAATACCAGATTTCTCTTAAGAAGAAACAGATTGAGCCAGAAGTCTTTTTTTTTTTTTTTTTTTTTTTTTTTTTTTAAAGAGAATAAGGGAAAGATCTCACTGTTATCTCCCAATATTGAACAAAGGACTCAGATTCCCTTTACTCCTTAGGGTAATGGTAGTAAGAAAGGGAAAGTAAATGGTATACAAATATGAACCATTATTAGCATTTATACAAGATTTTCATCCAAGTTCCTTTAAAATTGCTTTTCAGAGATTCCCTCATTAATCAGAGACTAGAAGGCCCAATTTGCATAAGAGGAAGAGAAACAGCTATTTAGAGAGTCATTGACCAGCCCAACCGAATAGAAAGGGAAATCTTTCTCAAAATATTTGCCAGAGAAAAGGCTCTGAAATAGGCTCAATCTTTTTGCATTTGAAGTAAAATGCTTGCAGAGACAAGGGATAAGAAAAACTCGATTCAGACAGGGATGAGAGGGAGAGCAGAGTAAAACTGGGGAAAGTACTTGGGCTTATTCATTTGTTGATCAGAAGCACAAAGGTCTTTTCACCTTGGAGATTCAACTCTGTAGAAGAGAGTATACTTTTCGTATTGGCTGCAAAAAGTATGATGTTGCAATAGACATCTTGTCTCCATCATTACTAGTTATGTGACCTCAGTTTTCTCTTCAGTGAAACGGGAACAATAATAAAACATGTCTCATGGAATTGTGAGGATCAAATGAGATATTATGTTTAAAAAGCTTTTCAGGGGCAGTAGGTGGTGCAGTAGATAGAGAAACAGCCCTGAAGTCAGGAGGACCCAAGATCAAATTTGATTTCAGGCATTTAACACTTCCTAGTTGTGTTACCTTGGGCAAGTCACCTAACCTCAATTGCCTTAGCCAAAAAAAAATGCTTTGCAAACCTTAAAAGCAATAGAAATGGGAATAAAGAAATGAATTCCAACAAATAACAAGGAGACTAAATTGGAAAGTATCTAAGATACTCCCTGGTGTTAAACCTTATGATATAATGATCTTTGGAATAATAAAATAACGTCTCTAGGCTGGAATCTCATTACAAAATAGTTCACAGTACTACAGAATTATAGTATCATAGATTTAAAACTGGAAGAGACTTTAGGGACTAGTGAGTTCAACAGTCATGTTTTATTGATGAAGAAAGGCTCACAGAGGTAAGAGAATGTTTAGCCAGGATCATATAGCTCCCAGCTTCTTAAGCTGTTTCCTAACCAATGGAACTGGCCTGAATCATCTCATTGTTGAAAAGAGCCACGTCCATCAGAATTGATCATCACATGATGTTATTGTTGCTGAGTATAATGGTTCTACTCACTTCACTTAGTATAAGCTCATGTAAGTCTCTCCAGGCCTTCTGAAATCTTCCTGCTGGTCATTTCTTACAGAACAATAATATTCCATAATATTCATATACCATAATTTATTCAGCCATTCCCCAACTGATGAGCATCTACTCGATTTCCAATTCCTTGCCACTACAAATGGGCTGATACAAACAAAAAATGAGTTAATTTGGCAATACTCTTCTCTTCCCTCATCTTTTACAAAATACAATAATAAATAAGAAAAGAGTGAATAAAACCTTACACCTAGAGATCTTAGAATGACTTGAGGAAGCTAGGTGGTGCAGTGGGTAGAGCCCTAGCCCTGAAGTCAGGAGGACCTGAGTTCAATTCTGGTCTCAGACACTTAATACTTCCTAGCTGTGTGACCCTGGGCAAGTCACTTAACCCCATGCCTTAGCAAAAAAAATAATCATTTAAGAAGGGCCAGAACCTGCTTTTGGAACCACATGATACAAATTAGAATTCAATGGGAAAATTCCCAAGCTAATAGGAGAGCCAAGGGAACCTGAGAGTAGTCCAGATTGGGAACCTTATATATAGATTCCCTCTCTCCCCAAAATTACTTATTATTTTATTGGTTATAATGAGCTTTGCTATTCTCCAAAGGGGAAAAAAAAGCACACTCATCAGCATAAAAAAAGTCAAAAAATTATAAGAAGAGGAGATAGATTGGTAATAGAGCAACAATGAGGTGTGACATAGGCAGAGCACTCACTGGTTCCTTCACATTACCAAATGAAACAAAAGGAAAGCCCATAGCATGTTGGGAGGCCATTCTGTGGCAAACATATGGGATGATACAGACAAGAATGAGAGACCATGGATGGATGCTTTGTACCACGAATTACTGGAGAGAACTTCCAGAGTGAAGAGATCCATTTTGAGTACAGATATGAATTTAGGTAGAGAGATATAATACACATGCACCTTCCTCCTCCCTCTCAGGTATACTTGTATGCATTTTATATCAACTTATATGTGAATAAACTGTCTTTCTTGATTGAGTACAGTTGTGTTGAGAACCAGGACTACTTAATTTTTGTCACTGTAGTTCCAGTACCTAACACCCACATATAGTAAATATTTAATAAGTGCTTGTTAAGTGATATTCAGTAGATCTGTGTTGCTTCGTATCTAACAAATTGTCAGAGATGTGGCTTTGAGAGGAATTTTGTTGATGTTCAGTCATTTTTTCTGGCAGGTCTAATTCTTCATTATATCATTGAGGATTTTCTCACCCAAGAAGAGAGGTTTGCCACATTTTTTGGATGAGGAAACTGAGGGTCACACAGCTAGTAAGTAATGTGAGGTCATTTGAACTCAGGAATTGAGTCTTCCTGACTCCAAGTCAGGTACTCTATCCACTGTGTCATCTGTCTTCCTTCAGAGGGCAAGACTGATAAAAATCTCTTAAAGCTAACAAGATTTTGGCTACTCTTTTTGAAAATCAGAACTACATCTTTTATTTTTCCTATATTTCTTTAAAGTTTCTCTATTATTCACATATTTCTTCTTTCTTTTCCAAAGCCCTACAGACTAAAACTAGAGGGGTAGAGAGAGTAAGAGATGGAGGAGGGGTTCTTACAGTCTCAAACTTCCTTCTTTTTATTCTCCAAGCCAAGAGACTTTAAATATTTAATATTTCAGCACTTAGAAACCTAGCACATTATACTGTCACCTTACTCCATAATTAACAAGTCTGTAGGAATGTAAAGACTAAATTGACATCTCCCCTACTTTTGGATTTTCCATTTACCTAGTTCTGGAAAGTTTACTGGGGAAGATGACAGAATGGTACAGACCGTCAGCGGGTTTATTTTCAGGAGCTGGAAACTCTTTTCTCACACAATCTATATTGGAGCCAATTAGTAAACATGCTTTATCTATTTATGCTTTCAGGCCCCGATATTGCCCTATAAAAGAGAAAGAAAATGAAATAAAATCTCCAAAGGTGACCTGGAATTATGAAATCAAGGCCTTTGAAGGAAGGGGAGAAATTGTATATTTTTTGTCAAAGCTAAAAAAGGTTTGCAGAAGATTGAGATGCATTTATTAATATTTTCCAAATATGGGAAGGAAATATAATTTTCTCCCTTAGTCAATGAAAAAGACTGCGCACTAACATGGTACTGAAGAGCTAGTCATAAATCTTTGATAAGAATAAAAATGCTGAACCTGCTATTCCTTGATATTACACTAAGATGTACATTTAATAACTTTCTATAGCTTTTCCTGACACGGCAAGCAAAGTTAATTGTGGACCATTTCCCACCCAAATGGGATGATCTGAAGAAAGAAATTAAAGTTTTAATTATCAAGACCAGACTAGCCACTTCCTTAGAACTGTCACTTAGTCAAGGAGAGATTAGACTCAGACTTAGAATGAGCTTTGACCAGTTCAAAAAATGAGAATTTATTTTAAGCCTCTACTGTGTGGCAGGCACCTTGTTAAGCACAAGAAGTTAAAGAACTTACAATCTACTGGTTGAATATTCAAAATTGTAAGACAGTAATTATGACAAAAACTCACCAATTAGGAAATAATCAAACCTATTTCTTTCTATTAGGGTGTCATATTTTTTATTCTCCACAATTCTGTTTTTATGCTACAAAGTAAAAGCAATTCATATTTACATGGAGCATGAAGCCCTACCAAGTACTCTTTAAAAAATAAGTTTATGAGATAGATGCTAAAAATATTATTATTCCCATTTTACAGATGAAGAAACAGACTTGGGGGAGTTAAATTGTCATGAAACTAGAAACTGCTAAGAAACATCAATCAGATGCAGGTTTCCTGAATCCAGGGTTTCAGCAACTTATTAACACAAGAATTATTTGCTTTTTTAAAAAAAATTATTAAATCTGGATTGGTGATGAGGCAGAGTAAATGGAGAGCTACCACAGAGGGAAAAAGACCTGAGTACAAGTCTCACCACTAGCATATTTTTGGTGATCCAAAAGAAAATCTCTTTAAAATGTCAACAGTCTAGGTAACTCTCTCCTGTGAGCTTTACCAATGAGATTTTAAGTTCAGTTCCTTCCCTTATGCCTATGACCTTCACAATGCAGTAGAAAGTATCCCAACTGCCTCTTACCTGCAAGAAACTGATTAAGTCGCAGGATCCTTTGGCTCCTAGTTATGAATAAAATGAATGGGAGTCAATTTGGATCTTAGATCCATTCACCTCTAAACCAATAAGCAGTTAGACAGTATAAGAGATAGAATGTTGAATGTGGAGGAAGAAGATTTCAGTTCAAAACTTGCCTCAAATACTAGGTAACTCTAGGCCAATCACTTAACCCCTCTCAGCCTCAGTTTCCTCATCTGTAAAACAGGGATAACAATAACATCTATCCCCCAGGGTTGTTATGAGCATCAAATGAAATAGCATGTGCAAATTGTCTTGCAAGCTTTAAAATGCTACATAAATTCAAGATATCACCATAATTTGTGTACATTTTTATTAATAATTTGAATATGAAAATATGAAATAATGCACTATTGTATAGTTTAAGAGTGCTAAAATGAACATAATAGTAAGAAAATAAAAATTTGTTGTGCTAAGAATTTTTGCTTTCTTTTGTTTTTTTAAAAAAACATTTTGTAGATGTTTTTCTTTTCTTTTTTTTTTTAATATCTCTGACAATCCATTATGTCAGTTGCTTTTTAAAGACAATGATCTCCCTCGTGAAATACATCAGGAGATTTCAGTCCCAATCTACCCAAGGGCACATTAATTTTCATGTAAGTATTGAGAAAGATCAATGGCAAATATTTAAATTTCCCAGCTCTCTCTACCTCTTTATTTCCAGGTTGAAATACACAAAGGATGTGAACCAAATCCAAATGTGGTCCCCTTTTGAAGCTCATAAAATTTCAGAATACTTTCTCCAGTCCTGCCATTCAAATGAAGAGCAGAAGTCTCCCAAACTTATGCAGCTGATGTAAGCCGGCATCTGTAATGTTCCCCTCTTACTCTGAATCCTAATTGAGTGAAAACCTATCAAAAGAATAATCTCGTTCAGAGGCAGTTCATTGGGATGTACAATACCGAAGTTTGTTCTCCTAAGGAAACAGATCTGCTAAATAAATTCCTTGTGCTCTATGCATATTCAGTAGTCTATTTTCTTCTCATTCGGTGTGTGTAACTTCCATTAACTTGGGGTAATGAGAGTAACATACATGCACAGCAAATAGTATGTCCCTTAATGTACAGTCAATGTAGCATATCAGGGCACTCAGTATCTGTCCTATTGATCATAAAAAAGGATGAAGACATCTTAAAACGAATGTTTATTAAACCAAGTATCTATCGGAGAAGGCAATTAAATCAAGAAGTTGGGGCTGAGGGAAGCTGGTAGAGTGGAAGGGGGAAATTACACAAAAAAAGAGGACAAAAGTGCTCGAACCAAGCAGGCAGGCAAATAGTCCCAGTCTGCACATTCCATGTCCAGGAAGTGGAACGCTGCAAGGACAGCTGTGAGAAGCTCTCCACGGGAGGGCTCTGACAGGCCTGGCAAAAGGGGGAAATTGGATCCGTCACTCTCCGTTGCTCCAAGTATCAGCATCACCCACTGGTGCACATTAGATGGAGAAAAGGGGGCAAGCAAGTAAGTGCAAAGTGAGCAAAGAGAAACTGCTTATTCAGAAGGGCTGAGGAGGTTTAAAGTACCTGGAAACCAGAACAAGTTTTCATCTAGAACTGAGAAGGTGTCCTGGGAGCGCTGGGCTCCATGGCACACTTAGCTAGGCAGAAATCGGTTATGTCAGGTACTTCAGGATCCTAGTTAATTAACCCTTGATGCTGCTCAAAGCAGGCAAAGATCGCTGGTTATAAGTTAGAGGAATGATCTTTGAACTATCTGCTCTTTCCAGCTCTCAATGAAAGATGCTAAATGCCAGGTGTAAGGGGAAGGGAAAATACAGAGAGGCAAGGTATTGGAACGAGTGACTGATTTTCATGAGTCCCAACTCAAGGAAAATTGGAATAGTTCACAAAACAAGAAGAGATTTCAAGGTTCCTGTAAACACACTCTGTCCTATCCTATAATTTGAGAAAGTTTAATAATGTATGTTACAACTACAAAGTCAAAGTCATCCTTCAAGAGACACCCACCCTTCCCCAATCTTTGCTCATGTAGAAGACATGAGAATACACCTATAAAATATTTTATTATGGCCTTCCTTAGAGAAGATGAAGCTTGCTAAGTTCTAGGTTTTATGCTACTGGAAAAGTAAGCAATATCACACCCAATAAAAAGGAAGGGAGGGAGGGAAGGAAGGGAAAGAGGGAGGGAGGGAATAAAAGGAGGGAAGGAGGGAGGGAGGAAAGGAAGACAAGTAAAGGTCCCAAAGTAGAGGATACTGTATATCTATCAGTGGTTTTGGTTTGCAATCTAACGACCTGAATTAAAATCCTACCTCTGCCATTTGCTATTTGTTAAACCTTGGATGAGATCCTTAATATCTCTGAGACTGTTTCCTCCTCTGCAAAATGAGGGATTTGGAGTAGAGATCCTCCAAGATCCTTTCCAGCTCTAAATTCATGACCCAATAATCCCTTACACAAGATAACAAGTTGCTTTCTAGGAAATCCAGAGTGGATATCACTCAGCTAAAAAACACACAGGCAGGGCACCATCTTGTTATAGAGTGGATCTTGACAATGCGAAATAAAGCATAAATAGGAATACCAGTATCTGGGCAAATTCAGTGGCAGGTATGAATTTGGGAGGCTGCCCCCCAGAACCTGGCCTGGGCCCTTGGGTGCGGTCCTCCCCTGACGCGGCCATGCAAGCACACCTTCTCTGCTGACCGCGAACCATTCTCCTTCCTCCTCCTGGAACCGTCTCCTCCCCATGGCTTGAGACCCATGCAGGGGGTCTGATGAAGGCAAAAGACATAAAGTACAGGGACAGTGAGTGGTCTTTGCACCACAGGGAGAAGGAAACCCATTCCTCACATGTCAGCGCATAGGGCAAAACGTCAGCCCCAACTGATCCTGGCTCTGATACTCACCTTGTTAGGACCAGACAGGAGTGCTTGCCTATGGCTCAGATGCCACGGACCAAACATGTGGCCAAGAGCTGTGACCTCCACACAAGATGGGGTTCCCACACAATTTCACAGTCCAAAAGATGTCTCTGGGGTGTCATGCTCCAGTGCCTGTTAAATGTACGATTCTCCAAGAAGAAATGATGCACTACAAGCAAGGCCACAAGGCTAGTTTACAAAAGAATGCATGAATAAAGATGAGGCAAGCCTTTTAGACCATCTTTTCAGATAAAATATCAGCCTCAGGGTTCCTTCTTTGCTTATGTTAAGTAGCTTTATGAAAAGATGAAAAGGTAGTTCCCAATCTTCAGTCAGATCTGGATCCTTGGGCACATTCCTCCCAAATTGCTTCTTTTTTTGGAAAATCAGTCCATTGTATACTGCTTTAGGGTGCCCTAAACTAAAGAAGGAGGAACTTGAGAGTTCAAGAAAGGTAAGGATGCTGCCCCTTATTGTCACTGGATGAGAGGCCTGGAGCTGGAAGAAATTCTGAGGCCATCTGGTCCAACCACTTCATCTTACAGATGAGGAAACTGAGGTGCCCTCCCCCCTCCCAAATCCTTCTGCCTCCACAAGTGATGTGGTTTGCCCAAGGATATACAATCAGTGTAGAATTTGAACCGGGACCTTCTGACTCTAGTTTACACCCAAGTTCTTCCCACTGTACCACCCGACCTTTTTTTAATACATTGGACAAGACAGATAACATAACAGCCTTAGTTTCCTCATCTATTAAATGATAGCTATGTCTATTCTCTTTCTTGCAAAACATAATGTGCTCTAGTATAACCCCAAGGCACTCTCTCCATGGGAATAGAAGTTATTAATTTTCAATATAAAGCAAACACAGCTTCCAAATATGCTTTTTCAGCTTTTAGAAGGACACATTTGTGTATAAGCTAGGAAAGAAATTTTTGAGTAATTATGAAATACACAGCCAATAGATGGAGGCAAATTCTATTACGACTGCATGTTGGACATCAACCTTAAGAAGTTGAGATCAAACATGGAATCAGGGAATGACACAGAAAATCAAGCAATGCTATTCTACACACTTTCTCCAAAGCCTCCTCCCTAAAAAAATCAACAACTTTCAAGTGGTGCTTTTTCTGGGACTAACAGATCTATATTTCTCTAAGTGAGGCAAACCGGCCCACTCTGGAGTTAGAAACACAGTAGTGTTTCGAGGCAAGGTTTATGTGATACGTCTGCTGGAATTTTTACCTCTCAGAGCTAAGTGTGGGGTTCAGGCATAAAATGCCTGTTCTCTGAGAATTATTAACAATGAATGAGAATGTGTTCCCAGGTTGTTGAATGCTTTATCAGGTTCATTTCCTGTGCCAGTGTTTCAAAAGCCTGCTGCCCGTGATATTTTCTTGGATAAATGCTAAAGACAACAAAGAAGGTTTTATTGAGACAGTTCAGCATGGTAGAAAGAATGCAGGGTATGGAGACAGGATACCTAAGTGTTCAAATAAAGCCTCTAGCGATTCTAGCTCTATGACTCTGTGAGCTGATCTCTATCAACTTCAGTTTCCTTATTTGTAAAATGTGGATAAAACCCAGAGTTTTCATTATGGGCAAAGTACAGAATCATAATATGGGTAGAGAGACAATAGGATTTTGCCTACAATCTAGAGCCCAGCTTTTTAAATCATTATTTAAGACCCCCTATAGGATCTCATAACTGAATGTAGGGGTTCACAAAATTATAACTTATTCTCGGTAAATGTTTGACTTGTATAGCTATTTTATATACCCATATGCCTGGGGTCATGTAAAAATTTCTCAGGCAAAAAGGGGTCAAGAGTAGAAAAGATTAAAAAAGTCTAATCTAGAGGACACACTTCTCAGATCTTTAAGAATATCATAAAAAAATATATCATTTCCTCAATTTTACTGGCTTTGTACCATTCCCGAGGATCTTGGAGCTATCCTCCTCCCACTACCAGGTCTTGCTGCTTGCCACCTTCCACCTCTTAAAACTTACTTCTTCCTTAAGGTTGAAGAGTCATTGACTATTTGACTAACTGGGAACAGCCTATCTTCTCTTGGTGTGATTGTACTAGTTTGGAATGCTTTGTACCACTCTATACTCCCAATCCTGCAACTAAATTTTCCCAATAAGTCTGAATTCCAAGTTAGGATTCTAAAATAGCAATTTTTAGAATTTGAAGCATTAGAGAAATATGAACCATTATTATTGTTATTACTGATTGCTACATTAGAGGTAAGAGAAGGATGAAGGAAGGGATTTTCTTATCTACTGCAAGTAAGGATTAGAATTAGGTTAGAAGAAAACAGTCAATGTTAAAGCAAGAGAAGAGGGAGCTATTTTGCTTCCATTTTTTATGCCAAAGAGAATTATTGAGAAAAACAGAATAAAAAGGTTATCAGAAAAAGGAAGATAAATAAGGAAAATGGTATCACAGGGAGTTCAATTCACCAGGACAGAATAGACTTCTACTATCTACTGGGTATTTAAAGAACATGCAAGTGTGATTACTGAATTTCTGTCAGTGATCTTTCATAAATCTGGAGGGGAAAAAGAGGTTCTATCCTTAAAGTCATCCTTTTTTTCTTCTTCCTGTCTCATTCCTTACATCCAATAAGATGCAAAGTCCAAATGGTTCTACCTCAACATCTCTTATATTTGTTCCCTTCTCTCTTTCATTTGAACTAAATGATCTCCTGTCTTTCAGTCTTCTATATCCTCACAACAGCAATACATCCAAAATCCCACTTAATCCTGTATATATATAAACATATTTGTTTATGTTATTATCTGAAAGTAATATAGATACCTTATGGAGCCTTTATTAACTTCAGGCAAAATCTCTGAATCTTGAACTTTGAAAAAGCAGATTTGTAAAATCAAAAAAAGTAGACATTCCAGTTAGAATATTCTTAGCAATGATGGGCAAAAATATTAGATAATAGGATAATCTTGCCATCTAAGGAGCCCTAATTTCGCTACGTCTGAGGTGCTTTGTGTTAATGATGCTATTTAACAAACTGAAAATATACACAGCTAGTGAGGCACAGCATAAAAGTGCCTTCTGGGTTGGCCCAGAAAGCACCCACGCTTTCAAAAAATATGTGAGTGGGAGGAGGACTTCAGGAAGTGTTGGCAGAGTCTGGCAATTTAAAAGCAGATTTAATTTTTTCCAAGTGGCCACAAGAAATGAATAGTCACTGGGATGTGGTACTATGTGGTCCTCTGGAAACTCAATCCAGATTTCTTCCTTTTTTTGTTGAACATTATGCTCTTATTGTACATGATAACATATTACAGGGAGAACCCATGCCTGAGATTGATAATTCTTCTTTACAACTAGAAGAATTACAAGGTTCATCAAGAAGAATCCTGAGTATATGATGGGAAGAACTCCATCCAACTAGATTTAGAGAAATGTCAGAAATCTTCTAATTGGAAATCCTCTAAAAGGAAATCAAAGACAGAAAGAAAGGTTCAATGCAGACCAAGATATTAGAGTGATGTTTTTCATGATTGCAGAACTAGAAATAAAATGGGTACCTACTGGGGAACTTTAAGTAAACAAACTGAGATGTGGAAAGCTAATGGAATATTGAAAAGTAAGAAATGATAGGCATTTCAGAAACACATGGGATGATTTCTAGGAAGTGATGCTCAATGAAATATGCAAAATCAGAAGAATAAACACATTTACAACAATAATGCAAAAGAAAAGTACACTAAAAAAAAGTGGAATTCTTAGTCATTGTAAAAAGCTTACACTGGTTTTGGAGTACAAATAATGAAACATATTCCTTTTCCCTTGGTAGAAAAAAGGTCCTTGTTGGGCATAGCTACTGAATGGATGATTTTTGCTGAGCCTGTACTTTAAGGGAGGATTCCATTGTTGGAAAAATTAAGAGTTCATGTGTCAAACAGGATTAGTAATAGCACCTTCATCTCTGGATTATTGTGAAGATCAAATGAGATAATATATTAATATGTAATAAATATAATTTATAATAATATTATAAACTTTGAGGTAACTATATAAATGTTAACTATTATTGTTGCTGTTGTTATTTCCAGGAATGACTTAGATATAAAACTAAACACAGCAATAAAAAAAATTTTTTTGTTGTTTTTAAGGAAAGTATTTTCCGCTCTTTAAAAGGCTTCTTGGGCCACCAAAATGGTATGTTCTAGAGGACACTTGCATTTTGCTGTTTTATTTGAAAGTGAAGTATGATAAGATAAAAAAAGATGCTTTTTTAGATTACAGAAAACTTGACTTTAAATGAATAAAATGGCATTTATAGATTAGAGTATTCTCTGTAGGACAGATTCTGCTAAAAGCCTTGTACTCCTGTACTATCCTGACCTGCTGTCAACTTCTTAAATCCGTTAAAGAAATTATGTTTTATGAAAAGCAGACCTATTCTGTAATTACTACAAATATTTTCAACTACAACATATTAAAAGGCCATTAAGTATACTTCTGCAGTTCTCTGCCTTTTATTGGGGAAAAAAAAACTTTAAGAGAAAAGAAATAAATACTTGAGTAACTAAGTGATAAAGCAGTATTTGGGGGGCAGTCAGGGAGCTCTCAGTTCAAATACTGCTTCAGACATTTATTAGCTAAGTGATCTTGCGTAAGTCACTTAATCTCAGTTTGCTTAAGATTCCTCATTTGAAAAATAGGAACAAGAATACCATTTATTTCCCAGGGCTATTGTCAGGATCAAATGAATTAAAGTGCAAAGTACTTTATAAACCTTAAGGCATCATCTACATGCTAGCCAGTTAGCCACAGTTAAAAATAGACAGAAGACTTTGAAAGCTCTATTCCTGAAAAAGTAATTTTTCTTGAAGTGCCTCAGTTTACTAATAGGCAAAATGAAAAAAAAATGAGGATTTGAGGAAAAACACTATGTAGGAGGAGGGAAAAATCACTTCAATTTGGTCAAAATTAATCTCCAATATACAGGCCATTTTTTAAACTAGGAAAGTAGAGTAACATTAAAGAGCAGAGCCCAAACAGGGTTTGGCAGCTGTGTCATTAAAAGTCTTTTAGTAATTTTCAGATGAGTTTGGATGTTTTATTTCAGGGGCCTAGCCAAATTGCAAGATGTAAAATTACATTCTGCCTACCTCAATTCTTCCTGTGCCTCTGCAATTGTCCTAAGATGCCCTTTCAAGCCCACGTGTTTCTCAAGCTGCAGACTGCCATTGTGGCTAACACAAATGCATGAGGTAGAGTTGTTTTATATCTTTGGATTTGCAACCGTTGGGAAACTCACCATCCAACTCCGTATCATAAAATTTCACTTAGCCAGATCTGAAGCAATTCCTTCCTTCACAGAATGGTAGAGTTGATAGTTATCAGAAGTTATGAGCCTAATTCAGATAAGTAAGGTTTAACTGTACATTCGTTGGGGGGGGGGAGAGGGGGAGAATGAAATACCTTAGACGTGGCCAACAAGTTCCAACAGATCTGTTAAATCCTATCTTTGATTCCAGGGAAATCAATCCCCAGCCCCACAAATGAAGAATGTTGAAACAGAGTGTTATTAAGCACCATAGTATTTTTATAATGAATCTGGAAAAATATAAAAGACAACTAACTTTTCAAAAAAGGAAAAAAAAGAAAAAACTTTTACTTGAAATATAAAATGGCATGTGATTATTTCCTGTAATTAGAAACCTCATTAATCGAGCTTAAACCTTTTTTTAAAACGAGCAACGTATTTTCTGACTCACAAAGCCCACACAGAACTAGACATCCTAATTCAAAACAAGGAAGAAAAGCTACTGAGGGGTCTAAAACAGAAACCATTAAATGAAAATCTATGGACATTATACATACATTACTAAGAGTTCGAACCAATATAGGTTAAATGGTAACAGAAAGTTGTCCCAGGCAAACCTTGCAAATGTGCTCATAGTGTACTAAACACATAGAAGGTCAACATCTTAGCCAGTAGCCTAGCATTTCCTTAGCTGGGTACCAAGAAAATCATGTTTTAATAAATGTGGAAATATGTATAGAAGAACTGTATATGTTTAACATATATTGGATTACTTACTGTCTAGGGGAAAGGATGAGGAAGGGAGGGAGAAAAATTTGGAACACAAGACTGCATGAGTCAACATCGAAAACTATCTTTGCATGTATTTTGAAAATAAAAAACTATTGTTATAAAAATAAAATAAAGAAAAAATGAGAAGGCAAACAATTTGACATAAATAACATGTGTATTTTGTCACTGTCATTTTGTAAAAGAATACATAGACAAAAAAAAGACAAGAAAATAAAGATTTTTTAAAGAGTAAAAAAAAAAAAAAGATCATGCTTGAAATCCCACTTAGAATCATAAAGAATCATGATTTTTTATAATTTTTAAAAAATTTTAAATAATCCCATTTAAACTTCTCCTTGCCTATTTTAGGTGGTTCAGTAATTAGAGGACTACATCTAGAGTCAAGATGACCCACATTCAAATCCAGCCTCAGGCACTTACTTATTGTGTGACCTTGTACAAATCATTTGCCTCTGTCTCAATTTCTTCTTTTGTAAAATCCCATCCCACAATCCTAAAATAGGAGAAAGTTCTCCGCAAATCTTACAATATCTTATTATGATATTATCTTAGCATCACAGAGAAGACATAGCAAAATGACAAACCTTCAGAATTCGAAGGAATCTCAGATGTCATCCTGCCCATGTTGTACTAAAGCAAAGCTTTTTCAATGGTGGGTCACAAGTCTATATGGGGTCTTGTAATTAAATCTGAGGGTTGCAAAACTATGATTTATTATCAGCAAATGTTTGATTTGTATACCTATTTTATATATCTATATACCCAGAATAGTGTAAAAATTTCTTGAATTAATGGGGGTCATGAATGAAAAAGTTTAAGAAGCCCTGGACTAACCAAAAAAACAATTCTAACACTCCTAGTAAGTAGTCCTGCAGTCTTTTCCTAAAGCCCTCTCTCTGAGTGATGAGAAAAAACCAATACCTACTAAGACAGTCCATTCAATTTTCAGGCAACTCCAATTACTGAGAAGCTTTTCACTACAAGAAATTTAAATTCACCTCTATTAACTTCTATCTGAAAAGAGAATGATTTTTGTTGTTGGTCAGTCATTTTGCAGTCCTGTCCAATCTTCATGCCTTCCAATTGGAGTTTTCTTGATAAAGACACCAGTTTGCCATTTCCTTTTCTAGCTTATTTTACAGATGAGGAAACTCAGGCAAAATAAAGTGACCTGTTCAAAGCCACACCGCTAGCATGTGTTTGAGGCCAGATTTGACTCAGAAAGAATCTTCCTGACTCCTCTATCCACTCTATCCACATGCCCATGAAAAAGTCTGAGCATTATAGATTGTGAATTTACATCGCTAGTGGAGTTAAACACCTTTATTTCGTGTGTTAGGGAACTGAGGCTGAGAAAGGGTAGGTTTAATAAGACTTCACTTTTATTTTCATTTATGATGTTTTAATCTTATTAGATGTGGCCTCACATGGCAGCCTATTGAGATCTTTTTGGATCCTGGTGTAAAAAGGATGAACTTTTTTGCAGGAACAAACAATTTAGGATCATAGAAAGCCCTTTGTAATTTCTCAAATGGGATCCAGATTTTTTTCCTTACAGTCTCTTCTAGGCCAATGTTACTATTTATCTAAGACCTACACATCTACATCTAGTTGTTTCTTATTTCTATTATATCTATTAATTGTTGTTATTGAATCCTTACAGTTATAGTTGGCTTTTCATAATTCCATGTAGGGTTTTCTTGGCAAAGATATTGGAGTGTTTGCCATTTCATTCTCGAGTTCATTTTACAGATTAAGAAACTTAGACAAACAGGGATAAGTGACTTGCCCAGGGTTACTCAATAAGTGTCTGAGCTTGAATTTGGACTCAGGTCCTTCTCCTGATTCCAGCTTGGCTCACTATTCACTGAGTCACCTAGCTGCCCTGCTATACTATATCTATAGTGATAAACCAGGAAAATGGGTTGCCTGATCAGCCTCATGCTACTACCTGGACAATATGTATTTTTCATCTGCCCCGCTATTTCAGGATGGATATTGAGATAAATATTTCCCACTGGGGCACCAAGTTGGCACAGTGGATAGAACACTGGGCCTAGAGTCAGGAAGATCTGAATTCAAAACTAACCTTAGACATTTATGATCCTGACAAGTCACTTACTGTTTGCTTCAGTTTTCTCATCTTTAAAATAAGGATCCTAATAGCACCCACTTCTTAAGATTGTTGTTAGGAACAAATTTTTTTAATCTAATTTAATTTTTTCCAAATGGCTAATAGCATAGGAAAATTTCTGTGCAGAGGCAGTTATTCCTAGTCTGAAATAAAAGAAAACAAGTGGCCTATGAAATAAACAATTAAATGGGCCTGTCCCCTCACAAGAAGCCTATAACTTTGTGCTTCCTTAACTGTCCTGGGACAGAGTTACAGCAAAGTACTGCTGGAGGAGCTGAAAGCCAGAGGCAGATAAGGAAATGGGCAAAGCCAAACCTAGGAGGAGCGTGCCAGGATGTGCTTCCCTGGGGCCAGGGAAGGGATTCAAATCTAGCTGCAGCTCTAAGTGATGAGGAAATAAAGCAATGGAATCCAGATGAACAAGTCAAGGAGACAAAGGAGAGGTTTACTTGGAAGGAACAGGAGCACAGGTCAGGCCAGCCCAGTTCATCCTCTTCATTGGGGATTACTTGACTAAGTATGGGACAGGAAGTCTGAGATCAAATGCATTACTTAAAAGAAGGAAAGCCAAAAATCCTGAAGGACCAGTAAAAGTTCAGAGCTGAGACAAGCCCAGGTTAGCCTACCCTTACTCTAAAGCTGAGGTTAGCCCACTCTCATGCTAAAATTTACAAGAAACTGAATGGACCTGGGCAATTAGCACTGATTTATATCTAAAAAGACCTTAGGGATATGGAACCCACTCCCTCCTATTACAGCTGGGGAAACTGAAACCTGAGAAAGTCAAGGATTTTCCCTAAGATCACAGAGGGAAGTTGGATCCGAATAAGTGGTCTTTCAATTATGTCAGATTTTTTTTTTCAAGAAAGGCTGGACTGATGCCATAATTATTTTTAAAATTACATTGAAAAAAACTTTTTAAAGTTATAATGATGTGTTTTCTTTTTCTGTTGGCAAACACTTCCATATCATTCTAATCCCTTGAGGAGTTGTTACTCTTATAACAGTGTAACAATTAAACAAAACTCACAATACAGTGAATTTATTTGAAAGGTACACAACATGCATATCTGAAGTACTTCCCAACTTTCCTATTTTTTAAAGTTTTTTATTAACAAAAAAAATTCTCTTTTTCCTACACAATCCCATAGAAAAAGAAAAGAAAAAAAATGAATCTCTTGTAGTAAATATGTGTTGTCAAGCAAACTAAAGCCTGTGCTAAAATCACAAAACAAAATGTGTGTGTGTGTGTGTGTGTGTGTGTGTGTATTCTAATTCTGTACATTAAATCCATCACCTCTCTTTCAAGAGATAATGTCTCATCTTTGATCTTCTGGAATCATAAGTGGTCATTATACAGTTCTTTACAACTTTCAAAGTTATCTACATTGTTGTTGTTATATTGCATCAATTGTTCTGGTTTTGTTCAATTTGTAAGTCTTTAAAATGGCTCATTTTTATATCATGTTATAATATAATGCAACTTAAGAATCACATAACAAAATATATCTGTACAAATTCTTTTGATTCTACTCATTTCCCACTGAATCAGTTTGTGTATAGTCTTTCCAACTCTCTGACATTATCTATTTCCTCGTATCTTATGGCACAATAGTATTACATCACGTTCATTTACCACAACTTAGATCCCAACTTCTTAAAATCATGGGTCAAGACCCCATATGGAGCCCATAACTAATTGTGAAGGTTGTGAAATTATGATTTCTCATTAATTGCATGATTTGCATACCTGTTTTATATATTTATATCTCTGGGATCATAAAAATTTCTTGGGCGAAAAAAGGAGTTGCAAGTAGAAAAAGGTTAAGTCCTGACTTAGAGATTTCTTTATTTAATAGACAGAGCTTTAGTTTCCAGTTATTTGCCATCAGTAGGTCAACAAACATTGAATGAACACCTACTATGCGTCAGGCACTGTGCTAATCATTGTAGATATGAATGAAGTAGACAGTCTCTACTCTTAGGTAGCTCATGGTCTAGTGGAACAAACAATATGCAAACAATTACGCACAAATAAGCCATATACAGGGGAAATTGGAGATAATCAACAGAGAAAGAACTGCTCAAATTTTTATGCAAGAAAAAGCACCTTTTCCTTTTTCTTTTCTCTCTTTTGGACCATAGTCTGCTTTTGGGATCAAGAACCCAAAAGTAACTGACATTGAAAGGAGTCACTATAAAATATCTTGAGACTTTAAAAATATATCTATTAAATCTGCTTTGGCTCATGCTGTTCCTTGTGTAGAAGCAGTTCTGCTTCAACATCTTTATTCATATTTTCCTTAATAACTCAAACTACTATGCCTGCATTTGTCAAACCATCTCGATTATTCATTCAGGAATTCAATCCTACTTTTACAGGAAAACCTTCTGTGATTAATCCGGGTGTAGAGAAGGGAAATTGTTCACTACCATAGAAATATTAAATATTCACATTTACATAGAGCATGTTAAGGTTTACATAATCTTTCCCTCACAACTCATCACCTCTATTTTACATATAAGAAATAGAAGATAAAGTGATTTTACTCAGTCACACAGTTATTAGGATTGGAGCAGAGATTTGGAACATAAATCTTCTGTGTCAAAGTTGAGGGCTCCCTCTGTTGTACTTTGATACTTTCCAATCATAATAAATATATCTGGCACATCTAGCAACAATCCAAAATAATACCAAATAAA
The DNA here is from genome assembly GCF_902635505.1 of Sarcophilus harrisii. Lineage (NCBI taxonomy): Eukaryota > Metazoa > Chordata > Mammalia > Dasyuromorphia > Dasyuridae > Sarcophilus > Sarcophilus harrisii. The sequence continues at coordinate 229,961,919 of NC_045430.1, forward strand.
CCAAAATACCCATAGCCATCAAAAGGGTAGACAATTAGATAAATTGATCGAATAGATAGATTAAAAGACCTGCATTGAAACCTGGTCACAGAGATTTAACTAGCTGTGTGATCCAGTGCAAGTCATTTTATTTATTTGCCTCAGTTTCCTCATCTGTAAAAACGAGGATAATAATAGCACTCAACTCAAAGGATTGTTATAAATAAAGGAGATGATAGTTGTAAAATGCTAAGTAACTGACCTGGCCCATAGTAAATGCTATATAAATATTAGCTATTATTTTTTAAGATTGGTAGAAAGGGAAATGGTGGACAGGCAGTATGGTATGGTGGAAAAGACTGGAGTTCCAAATCTGCCTTTGATGCATACTAAGTTTTTATTATCTAGGTTTTTGTTGTTATTATTCAGTTGTTTTTCAGAAATGTTAAACTCTTCATGACTCCATTTGGAGTTTTCTTGGCAAAGATATTGGAGTAGTTTGCCATTTCCTTCTCTAGCTCATTTTATAATTGAGGAAACTGAGGCAAACAGACTCGTGACTTTTCCCAGCATCATACAGCTAGGAAGTTATGTAAGGCTGGATTTGAACTTAGAAAGATGAGTCTTCTGTACTTAAGGTCCAGTGCTCTATTCTAGACTAGAAACTTATGTGTGGATGTCAGACACTCATTTGGTTTAATTGTCAATATAGTCAAAATGAAGTATCAATAGCAAGTGTGAGGCACATGTGGACATTACCACTGGTATGCGTTATGGTTAAATTCAAATGGGTAACAAGTAAATCCATTACCTTGTGCTTTTCCTATACTAGTTATCCTGTATATGTTTTTTTGCTGAATTGTAACTGGTTGAATTCCAAGGTTTATAATGGAGGAAGTATTGGATCTGGAGTCATCTCCCAGGACTCATCTTCTTGACTTCAAATCTAGCCTCTGACACTTCCTAGCTGCGGGACCCAAAGCAAGTCACTTAACCCTGTTTGCCTCAGTTTCCCCATCTGTAAAATAAGCTGGAGAAAGAAATGGCAAAACATTCTAGCATCTTTGCCAAGAGAACCCCAAATGGAGTCATAAAAGAGTCAGGTATCACTGAACAATTTGGGGAAACAAGCATAGAAACAAATACATAATCTCCTCCCAGTTTTAAATGTCTTGTAAATGCAAAATGAGTTCAGGTAAGAACAGAAGGGTGGAATTCTCCTGAGGAATTTGGTCTCCCTTTTAAAAAACACTTCCCGCTTCCCTAGATTCTTATATATTTATATTTATTATTATATTATTGTATATTACTATCACAGATACTCACATTTATCATTTCTGATACTCAACAAAGGAGGAGGAGTTTTAAAATGTTTAAACCAGAAAAAAAAGAGCTAAGAGAACATCCATGGATTATCCATTCTGACCACCTTGCTTAAGAAGTAAAGAAAGAAATCTCAGAGAGTTACAACTAACCAACCAACCAACCATCAATCAGTAAGCATTTAATTAACTATCTCCTCTGTGGCACTGTGCTGGACCCTGATGATTCAATAGTGGGTACACAGTAAAATCACAGATCAATAAAGATAAGCTATATATACACAACTATTTAGGGATGAGGATACTGAACTAGAAGAAAATCAGGAACTCTGGAAAGAAGTGGGCCTTGAGGTGAGACTCAAAGGATTCCCACAGAAGGAAATGAGAAGAGAAAACATTTTGGACATGGAGAACTCTGCCATGATGTGGTAGAGACTGAACTAGAAGATTCTTCTAGTCCTGCAGGGACCTAGTCTATGGCAATGTCTTCTTGCTATCTGAACAACATATCATGCATTACTGTGTCCTGACTGGCATCCACTTCCCAACAAGTTCCTGATTTGGGACTGATTATCCAGGGTCCTTCATTAGCTGACCACGTCACCCACCACCCACCCCTCACCACTCCTGCCTAATTCAATCACATCCTGTGGCTCCTTCTGACCTCTAGGATCAAATAAAAACCCTCTGTCTGGCTTTCAAAACTCCATAATCCAGCCACTTCCTACCTCTCCAGTTTTACACCTTATTCCATTCCACATACTCTTTGACCCAGTGACAGTGGCTGTCTGGCTTCTCCTGAAGGGGCTTTTTCACTAGCTGTCTCTCTCCCAGGTACTTATTCTTCCTTCTCATCTCCATCTCTCAGCTTCCCTTGAATGAGAGCTAGTCTCAGAGGCAAGAAGACGGAAGTTCAAATTCTGCTTCTTATACATAGTAGCTCACTGATCATGGGGAAATCCCAGCAGAAATCTCACTTTCTACAAGAAAGCCCGCTTAATACTAGAGTCTTCCCTTCATGATAATGTCCAATTTATCCCATCTAAGCTTGGTGGTTTATACATAGTTCACTGGAATTCACTGGAATGTCAGCTGCTTGAGGGCAAAGACCTGCCACATAGTGGGCATCTAAAAAAAAAAGTTTTAAACTCTAGCAATGTAACTGCTCATTCAGTTCTATCTCTATCGGCAAATAGGAAACGCTTTTTCTCCTGACTATATGCTAAGTTAATTGAAAGCAGAAACTATTTTCTTTTGCTTTGTATCTCCAGATATAACTTAGCACGGCTTCTAGTGTGTAGTAGACCCTTAATAAATGCTTGATTTATGGATGGAAAAGGAGATAATACTCCAATTATAGAAAACTATGATCAAAGGTTTACTTAGAAAGAAAGTTGAAACAATTTCTGAAAATGAGGTTTGGGGATTATTTGTTAGCTTCATTTAGAATCTGTATTTTCCCAAATGCCCATCACCACCAAAAATTAAAAGCTCAGTGGATTCATTCTTCTTTGATCCTTAAATGTAGTGGGAGAATGGAGTTATTTACTCTAACTAAGCTTAATTGTAGCACTCTCAATTAATTTGTAAGTGATCTGCATACTGTTGCAACTTCTAAATTAGGAGGTCCTAAGACTAATTTTTTCCCCACACTCCCTTTCCAACCAAGTTGTAGAATAGCTCTACATTCTATTCTTTAATGGACAGTAGAAAACCTTTCTAATTTTTCTTTTGTCCTAGAAAGATGGATAGTTGGAAAAAGCCCCAAATTGATCTCATAAAAATTTCCAGGAGATCAAAATCACTTCTGTATCTCAAATAATGGTAGTATTTATATTTTTATTTCATTTCAAAAGCACTGTTCCAATATATCAATCTCCAGCACATGCATAAAGGCCGGGTCAGATATAAGTTTCACTGAACATATGGAAACCATAGGAAGAATAAACTCTAGACTTCATTATAGAAGTGGTTAACAATATCCATTAGGTTGAGCTCTGAAAATCTTCTGCTGCCATTTTATATTCTTCATTTTAACACTTATGGTATCATTATTTTCATATTCTTGATGGTAATACAGGATATTTCACATGTTTATTTTTTCTATCTCTGAAATTCTTCCAAAAGGAAAGGAATTAAAAAAAAATCTTAAAATGATAAAATGGGTAAATTATTCTTTTTTTAAAGAATTAATACATTTGGGGCAGCTAGATGGAGCAGTACATAGAGCATCAGCCCTGAAGTTAGGAGGACCTGAGTTCAAATGTGACCTCAGACACTTAACACTTCCTAGCTATGAGACCCCAGGCAAGTCACTTAACCCCAATTGTCTCAGCAAAAAAAAAAAAAAAAAAAAGAATTAATGCATTCTTATTTCACTAGTTTCCATTTAGGTCCTAAAACCTCAACTACAATGTGAAAGTTTTCTACCTTATTAAGAAATATTCAACTGAATCTATGATGTCATCTACATGTAGATATTCCTTCCAGTGATATCAATTACAATTCATTTAGGCAGAGTGTGTGATTCTTATCCATGACTCCCAGAGTTGACTAATGATTCACTCAAAGTGTTGAGGTCCATTTTCACTTTCTCCAACATGTGGAAGACAAAGGCTATTCATGAATTGTAATCCCTTATCCCTTCCTTGTGAACTGCCTGCCTTTTTTGATTATTTGGTAAAATGATACCATCTTTTATTCTCATTTCTCGTCTGAATTTCTTAGATTATATGTTAGAACCTGCTCACAACCATCATTCTCTTCCCCCTCACCCTGCTTGTAGTCACATTACATCACCAATAGAATAGTGACATTAAAAAGATGGGCCTCAATCCCTATATTTATGCCCACCTGCATTTTTGATTTCCTTCACAGGCTAATTGTACAATATTTCAGAGTCTGATTCTTTTTGTACAGCAAAATAACGTTTTGGTTATGTATACTTATTGTGTATCTAATTTATATTTTAATGTATTTAACATCTACTGGTCATCCTGCCATCTGGGGGAGGGGGTGGAGGGTAAGAGGTGAAAAATTGGAACAAGAGGTTTGGCGATTGTTAATGCTATAAAGTTACCCATGCACATAACCTGTAAATAAAAGGCTATTAAATTAAAAAAAAAAAAAAGATGGGCCTTTGCTACTGGAACTTTAGGGCTATTAAAAGACTTTGGCGATTTCCCAACGGCAATTCAGTTCACTCTCCAACTTGTGGCCTATTTGTCTAAGATATATCTGAGTGTGTTAGTTAGATGGAAGACAGGATTCTTTACCTCAATTGCTACCCAGCCTTAATCACTGAATGGATATGGCCTCAACCAAACCCTTGGAGATCTTATCTTAAAAAGACCAAGATCTCACGCTGAATCCAGAGCCATCTGTATCTTGATCTGTATTTGGTCACTGGACCCAGATGGCTCTGGAGGGAAAAGTGAGGCAGTTGACCCTGCCTAGACATCCCTCACTTCAATCCAATTAACTTGTGTGTCACAGCATCCCCTCCTGATGTCATGGTCATCTTCAAGAACAAAGGAAAAACAACAACATGTCTCTGTGTGTATGTAGGTACATATGTGTACCACCTATGTTATATACATTATACTTATACATACAGAGATGAATGAGCTTTTTGTCTATCATTTTCCTTTTAATTTATCAAAAGTCCTATTTTAATAGTTGTTTACACATTAGATGGTTTTCATCTTTTGTTCCTAATAGCCTGCTCCTAAGCTCAAACAACACTCTTCCAACACTCTCACTGAAACTTGTCTCTAGAAGAAAGGCTGGTTTTTGCTCAGCTCTAATAAGTACTTTAGAGTGTTTTCCACATGCTCATTAATTCTTAACATTCCTGTGTTAAGTGGTGATTCCTTTGCTCAGACAATAAAGTAAAATTTATAATGTTATATTAAAGACAATTATGACTGAGTCAGATCTATCAACATTAAAGCACTTTGAAGTGAAGGCTGACCCAGAGTTCTTAACCCTGGTAGAGCATCCCTTAGCCTCTGAAATGGTTGGCGCCTATTCTGGGAAGCCTCCAAAAAGACACAGAGCATAAGGGGCATGAAGGAGAGATGAAAATTCCAGGTCTTGTGTAAAAACATCATCATTGGCTATTATCCATTCAAGTCTCATTCCAACTCAACTCACCAGAAAAATGACAAATCCATTTCTTGTAAAGAGTCCCTCTCCAGAATGCTTTCAGTCTATTTTGACTATTTTTTTTTTTTGAGAGGAAGAAGGCGAAGGAGATGAAGGAGGAGCATCTTCTATCTGGAATGGGTGTTCTTAACTTATGTTTCTGGTAATAATAATAATAGGTTGCATTTTTAGAATATTTCCAGGTTTGTAAAATGCTTTGTATATGTTATCTCATTTGATCCTCACAAAAACCCTATGAGGATTACTATCCCCATGTTACAGATGAGGAAACTGAGGCTTAGGTTGAGTGACTTGCCCAGGGTCACATAGGTAGGAAGTGGCTAAGGCAAGTTTCCCAATTCTAAGTCCAAGTCAGATCCCTGTGGCTCCTAGATGCCTTACTTTCCTGATCCCCTTTAACATTAACACCTTGCCCCTGAGATAATATCCAGTTTATATGCATATAAATCTTGTTCATACATAGTAAGTCTTTCTTTATATCCCTAGCATTTAGCACAGTGTCTGTGCAGAGTAGGCAGTTTTAATGTTGACTTAACTTTAAGGTTGACTTAACTTGTCATGGATCACTTCAGCAGTCCCACAAAGCTGAAGGAATCCTCCGAATAATGTTTTCAAATGCAGAAAATGAAATACATAGGATTAAAAGGCAACCAATTCTATTGAAATACAGCTAAGAAAACATTAAAAAAAACAAGTACTTATATGTTTTGTATGAGTGCACATGTACAATCTTTATCATATTGCTTGCCTTCTCAATGGGGGATTGGGGGGGGGGAGGGAGGGAGAGAGAGAGAGAGAGAGAGAGAGAGAGAGAGAGAGAGAGAGAGAGAGAGAGAGAATTGGGAATTTTAAAAAAACAAATGTTAAAACTATTTCTATAAGTAATTGGGGGAGTGAAAGAACTCTGGGAGATGACTAAGAACCATTACATCGAATTCCCAATCCCTATATTTTTGTCTGCCTACATTTTTGATTTCCTTCACAGGCTATCTGTTCAATATTTTGGAGTCCGATTCTTTTTGTACAGCAAAATAATGGTTTGGTCATGTATACTTATTTTGTATTTAATTTATACTCTAATATATTTAACATGTATTGGCATCCTGCCATCTAGGGGACAGGGTGGAGGGAAGGAGGGGAAAAATTGGAACAAAAGGTTTGGCAATTGTCAATGCTGTAAAATTACCCATGCATACAACTTATAAATAAAAAACTATTAAAATTTTAAAAAATTAGTAATTGGGGGAATAAAATAGTAAATTTAGAATAAAAAACAAGCTCTTACACATGCTTAATGCAATTATACTATTTAATTAAAACTTTCCACCATGTATACCTAATTAAAGGAATGGATGTTTCTAAGAGATCTTGTCTTTTGATACAACCCTTGAGTTCTCCAAATTTCTCAATGGCAGAAGTCAGACATGAGTCTGCAACAACAAAATTTATTTGCCATGGGCCCTTGCGTACATGCCTGCACCTCTGGGAGAGAAAACCATCTGCCCTTATCCCTCATGCATCTTCTTACTCCTGTCTCTGGCTCTAAACACCTGCCTCACTTCTTCCAAGTAGATTCCTTCCAAGTAGAGAGTAAGTTTATATACTTTTCTGTGTGTCTAGCATACTGATGTTGGACTAAACACTCATATGGAGGTCAGAAGGAGTCGCAAGGACACTCTCAAGGTCTCTCTCTAGAACTCTGGAATTGATTTTGTGACATGGAAGACACTAGTAAAGGACTTTCCAGCACAGCATGCTCACGCCAAAGAAGGTGCTGTGCTTTGAGTGAAAGAGAATTGTAGTAGCCCAAAAGAAACATGAGATGCACAGATTTCGAGACATCTTTACTCCAAATTTTTACATGGACTATTAGTGCCTGAACTATGGTAGAACTTTCCAAGTGTGTATTGTTCTGATCACCCATGGTTGAACACACTGTACCTTGACTCCAATGTAATTTCATTTTTGTCTTCTTCAAGAATAAAGGACAACAACTATTGTGACTTCCATCCTTAATAGGGATGTATTTCTTTTTTTTTTTAATTAAATTTTTTTATTTTCTAAAGATATGCATGAATAATTTTTCAACACTAACCCTTGCAAAACTTTGTGTTCCAATTTCTCCCCTCTTCCCCATGCCCTCCCCTAGATGGCAAGTGGTCCAAAATATGTTAAACATGGTAGAAATATATAATAAATCTAATATATGCATACATATTTATACAATTATCTTACTGCACAGGAAAAATAAAATCAAACAAGAAAAAATGAGGAAAAAAAAACAAAATGGCAGCAAACAACAACAAGAGTGAAAATGCTGTGTTGTGATTCCACACTCAGTTCCCACAGTCCTCTCTCTGAATGCAGATGGTTCTCTTTATCACAAGATTATTGGAACTGGTCTGAATCACCTCATTGTTGAAGAGAGCCATGTACATCAGAATTGATCATTGTGTAAAACTTGTTGCTGCCATCTACAATGATCTCCTGGTCCTGCTCATTTCACTCAGCATCAGTTCCTGTAAGTCTCTCCAGGCCTCTTTGAAATCATCCTGCTGATCGTTTTTTATAGAACAATAATATTCCATAATGGAATGTATTTCTTATATAATAAAGTAGTTATTTTTTTTAATCTTTTGGTCCCTGTCTATGACTTCAATGGTGCAAGGAATGCCCAGTGAGGAATCTAACATAGATCAGAAAGGGCCTTCTACTTCTCTATAGCTTACCATCTCAAAGAGATGCCTCAAAGAGATCTTTTAATCTATGAGGGACTGAGAGATGAGGGACATATACCCAGATTATGACAGAGGAACACAGATCTAGAACTGGAAGGAATCTCAGTGACCATCTAGATTACAAACCCTTATTTTGCAGAGGAGGAAATGAAGTTCAGTGAGGGGTTTGTATTTTTCCATGGTCAAAAAGTTAGTAAATGACAAGTTAAGATTTGAACTCAGGTCCTCTAATTCCAGGTTTAGTATTCTGAACTATTCTTCTAGAAATTGACCATGTCTTTTTTTACCCACATCTCTCTTACCAAAATTTTTCTCACTAGTTATTCACCTTATATGGATGTAAAAATCCCTGGTATAAATGAGACAGAAGAATTATATGCACTTCAGAAGTGTTATGACTAGGTCATATTTTAGCAAATACTGCAAGGTAGCATATGCAGTACAGGAGCTCAAGAACAGCTGCATTATCCAAGATCTTAAGAGAAAGTATATATATTAAAAATATTTAGAAAGCATTAGCTGAATTTTATGACAAGTGCTGTCATTGATGCATCTGTAAAAGTCACTGATTTCTAACCTGTTAGAATCAGCACCCCGGGATGCGCCACATTCCCTTTTGGAATGAAAACTGAGATGAGAAACAAGGATGGTAAGAACAGGATGAGAAAGGGTCTTCTACTTCATAATTTATGCTACAGGTCAAACTTCAAAGAACCCATCTGCAAATCTTCATATGTTCTTGGCAGGTCTAAGCAAAGTGATTGATTATTTTGGGAGCAGCCAGAAATACTGTTCTGCCTAAACAGACTCAACTAAGGAATGTGCAGGCACACCCTTGGAGCTTCAGTGGGTACTCGAAAAGGTATTGGGGGAAACAATGCTTACAGGGATAGTTAGTTCTATAGGAAAAAAAAATCTAAAAAGTGGTTAATTTCCTGAATAATATAACAAGCTTTTATTTTATTTATTTATTTTTTTAAATAGCTTTTTATTTACAAGTTATATGCATGGGTAATTTTACAGCATTGACAATTGCCAAACCGTTTGTTCCAATTTTTCCCCTCCTTCCCCCCATCCCCTCCCCTAGATGGCAGGATGATCAATACATGTATAACAAGCTTTTATAGCTTTGTTTAATTAATAATAACAATAATCAGTATGATAATTATTACAGCTAGCATTTATACAGCATCCACTAAGTGCCAGACACCATGCTAAGCACACTACAGATATCTCAACTGACCCTCACAAGAACCCTTCAAGATAGGTACTATTATCATCTCCATATTACAATAAGAGAAACTGAGGCAAATTGAAGGCCTTGCTTCAATAAAATTGATTTGCTCAAGGCCATACATAAGTGTTTCAGGTCACATTCAAACTCAGATATCCCTGACTTCAAGCCCAGCATTCTATCCTCTGCATCACCTTAGCTGTAAAAACTTTCTTTATAACGTTAGCTCTACTACTGTGAAACAACTTCAGTAATTTATGGGCTACAAGCAATACAAATGACAAGATGTTATAGAAATAGTCTTAGCTGAAACAAAAAAGAAGCCTAAAGCATCTGAAAACTTCAGAGATGGTAGTTTAAAATTCCTTATGGCTGGAGGACAAAAAAGCAGCTAGTAGTATTAGTCACAAGAAATTCAACTATGAATTAGATAATTAGTGTCATCTCATTGTCAGGCTGTTCCATCAGTCCCTAATCATATAAACTCCAAATTTAAAAAAAAAATCAAAATTACTGCCCTGTAGTACAGTCTCCTGGAATTTTTAAGCACAATACAAGACATAAGTTCATAGAACATGCCTTCTAGTCTGACTTCCTCTGATAAGAAGTTAAGATGCTTGTGGGCTGGCCACATTATACATTCTAGAGCCTTACCTCTTAATAAGATCTAGGCCATTAGCTCTGACAGTTTCCCTTGTAGTTACTACTTTAAATAAAGTGACTCAAATAGGGATTCAATTTAGATATAATAGGATGATAAGGGTGAGATACTCAAAAATAGCAACACAATCAACATATATTTCGGAGACTTTATAAGCCGTGAACATTGAAAAGTCCTTTTTGTTTTTCTCAAGGTAGAATGGTACAAGGAGAACTATCAGCCTTGAATCAAAGACTAATTTCCAGGTTCAACTGCATGACTCTGGGGTCAGGCACATCACCTCTTTCAGCTTATTTCCTCACCTGTAAAAGGGGACAATGAGAATTCTACCACCTTCCTCCTAAGATTGTTGCACAGACAAACAGGATTGTGTATGCAAGATGCTATTAAAAAGAGTTCTGCATAAAAGTTGTTTAATTTAATGATCACTTAAGCACAGTGCCTGGCACATACTAAGTGCTTACTAAAAGTAGCTTGACTTGATCTGAGCACATAAAGGCCTTCATTCACTCTATGATATACTAAAAACCTCAGAATCAGACACTATTGGTTATTCTGGGTCCTTCCTTGCCTGTAATACTGTTTTATAAAGTGCTACTGAACTTTAAATTAAATATCCCTATTGCTGCTTAAGGAACAATTATGTAATTACCGGAGAAAGAGCACTGGATTTGTAAATAGATGAGAGATTAAAAATCCTAGTCATGTGATCTAAGTCCACCCTCTCTGAATTTCATCTTCCCTGTCTATAAAAAGAGTTGGAATATATCGTCTCCAAAGTCCCTTGCAGTTCTAAATCTATGATCTCATAAATCCTTCCCTCAAATATGTTTACACAAGAAGCAGAAATCCTTTATTATAACATTTTATTCTATTTCCTGAAGAGATAGGGGAAAATGGTATATGGTAGATAATGATAACCTAACTTACTATGTTATCTACATGGAGGTACCTAATAAAGTGGCACAAATAATATTTGAAAGATAGAATCGAAACACTTTAATTACAGGGAGATCTCTTTATTATTTGTTAAAGCCTACCCTCTGAAAGACTTCTTAAAGGGTCCCATCAGCTGGAAGACAGCTACCATCATTTCTTGCTAACTCATTGATATTACTTCCTCCAAGGGCATCCTATTTTCTTGGAATTCTTTGGGTTTTTTAAAATTTCTCTTTTTTGTTTTTTAAATATGGAGGCATTGAGGCAAACCCAAGCACTCTGACTGCAAAACTTAATAACTGTTTTTTAGACCTCAGTATGGTGAATACAAACCATAAAAATACACCACAATCCATTTTCTAGGGTCACAATAAAGCAAACATTTAAATAAATGAATTCTTAGATACATAATAATTACCCTATAGTCTATTAAATCTCAGCTCCAGTTGCCTCCTCCTATAAGAAGTTTTTCTTGAATAAGCAAGAGAGGTTTTAAGTTCCCATTTTTAATGCAACGAGAGTAACTTCTTTTTGTGATTCTTCTTTGGTTATCCCTTCAGAATCCTTTGGAATTCTCTACTATTCTCTCTACTGTTTAAAAAAAAAAGCTTCCTGTTTTTAAATAAACTCAGTCTAATGTTTTGGGCTTGTTTTCATTCCAAAAGATTGCTCCTTCAACCCTGGGCTTGATCTATCTGGAATCATGAGTGGATTGGACTGTCCCAGTCTTTCCAACTGGGGTTGTGGTGATTGTAGACTATATCTTCCAGGTTTCCTAAACCTCACCAGTTTGTACAGCCTCAGTGTTCAGACTTGCGTGAACCTGGTAAGGAATATAATCCCTGTATTTAAGAAAGCCGGAAATGTAAGAAACCCATGAGGCATTCAGCATGAATCTGCATGTCACCCATAGAGAAACTGTCCTGAGTCTGAATTCCCACATTGCTGTCTGTTTATAATTGATCCTAAACTACTAAGGAGGCTTTCTTTTCTTCCAGACACCTCAGCTGTTTATTTCAAATCATTTCTAGTTCATTCAAGATAAGCATTTAGGAATCCATCTTTCTCTAGGGAACATAATGTTTGATCAAGTGAAAAGAAAGTCTTTTAAGGATTCATAGTTGTATATTGCTTAGCGAGCAAACTCAGCATTCAGAGCTGAAAGGGTCTGCAGAAGCCATCTTATCCAACTTCCTCATCATTTAGATGAGCAAATGGAGGCATAGTAATAAGAACTGGCTTTCCACAAATCACATGTGACATAGCAATAGAACCAAAATGTGAATTGAAATCTCCTAACCCCCAAACCTTTTAATTTCAGTGATTTAAATCTCTGAACTCTCAAAGAACAAGAATAATGGAAACCTGGATATTTAAAACTCAAGAACCAATGGTCAACAAGTCTCTGATACCCATTAAACATTGTGCTGGGTACCGAGGGAAGTACAAAGATGTATAAAGCAAAAAAAAGGAAAAAATAGGAATTGATAAAAGGACATACAGTCCTAACGAATAGGAGAATTAGATAGGTACACAAATACTAAAATATAAAGCAATGTGTAACAAGTATGTGAAGACTGGTACCAGCATTAGAGCAGTTCAAAAGAGGGATCAACATTTTTTGGCAGGGATCAGAAATCAGGAAAAATTTTATGGACGAGGTGGCAATTTTCCTCATATGTAAAGTGAAGGTGTGGTCTCAATAATCACCCTAATTCCTACCAGGGTTATAATTCTGTATCTATGGTATTTCTGTGGCTACCTAGGAGGTGAGCTCACACTAATTAAGAATCTGTTCCAAATGACAACAGATGAGATCATCACAGTGGCCAAACATCCAAAGTAATGCTAGAGAAGATCATTTTATAAAAAATTCTGATAGCAGTCCTTTCCCATGATGAAGCGCTTTGGTGGTGGTACTGAGAGTCTTGGAACTTCAAGAAGACTGAGAGAAAGATCAGGGATCATCCTATTTCCCCCACAATGAAAAAGCTTTTTTTTTTTTTTTTTTTTTTTTTTAATTAAAGACCAATTCTCTGGCATTGCAACTTAATCATGGAAGGCAGGGTGACTTTTCGTCACACTAAAGACGTGCTTGAAAGGCTCACCTCATGATCTTAAGCAATCTTGCTCCCTCTGCGACCAAAGCTGCTCATCTTCCCATTAATTCCGGACCATGTTTCATTTTGCAATTTTCACACAGTTGTCCAAAGGGATTGAATTACATCTCCTTAAGCTGTCTCAACTGTGACAGCTTCCTCAAGCTGCAGCTAACGTACACAGTGCCAGTCACATCAACAGGATCAAATGACAAGAGGCACAAACTTATAGAGCTGTCTGCGAGAAGCAACAAACAAACAACTCAGCTAGAAGCCTGAAAGTATTGTTTTATGTTCAGAAAAAAAAAAGAAAAATGTTTTCAAAACAGAAGAATAACTATCTGAACCATTTTCCTTTAATATTTATTTGGGGCAGTTATGAAGGATAGGGTGGAGGAGAGGAGGTAAAGAACAGAAGGGAGATGAGGATGTGGCTACAGAGCTGATTGTCCATTCACTGGCCACCTGGGACTGCCTCTTTCTGATCCCTCCTACTAGCCTCAGCTCTCCTTGGCTGAGCAAAGCTGACAGCTCTACCATTACATGGTGTATTTCTCTCTACTATCAAAAAAAGAAAAAAACAACTTTGGTCCGCTTTCTGGGTCTATCAGAAGACTGCTGAAAAATAACAATAAACTATGAGAAACAATCTTCTAATCTGGTTTGGACTGAGATTTTATTTAGAGATGGCCAAGTTGATAAGATTTTCATTGTTGTTTGTTTTTACTTTACTAAGCAGTTAGGTGGTATAGTGGATAAATGGAACACAGAGAGTTGGATGTTCAAATCAAAAAGACCTGATTCAAAAGTCTGTTTCAGAAACTTACTAGCTGTATGAACATAGAGAAGTTGCTTGATTTCTCTTAGCCTCAGTTTTCTCATCTGTAAAATTGGGATAATAATAATAATAGCACCTACCTCACAGGATCAAATGAGATAACATATATACAATAGTTTGCGAACTTTTAAGCACTCTCTAAATGTTTGTTGTTATTATTGTTGTGGTGGTGGTGATGGTTATTATTTACTCTGACTCAAAGTGATAAAGAGCATGTTGGATTACAACGAATACTCACTGACTTTGGAATAAGAATATGAAATTCAGATCTCAGCTCCACTGTTTTCTAATCATGAAATCTTGGAATCAAAGGACCTAAATCCCAGCTGTGCCATTTATATATTATCTGTATATCACATATATCACTGTGTATCACTTAAGCTCAATTTCTTCATCTCTAACAAGAGAGAGCTATGTTTGATAACCAGCTCAAATCTATGGTCCAATAAGCTGTCAGCTTTAGTTTCAGCATTTGTACAATGAGAGGGGGCTGGACTTGACCTCCACGATCTTTTCCAGATCTAAGCCCTCCAAAATATGAACTCATTACAAATGACCTTAAGTAAGAAATCATTCAGAACTTAGAGGAAGTTCTATACAATGACAGCTAGGAGCTAAATTTTTTTTATTAAAGCTTTTTATTTTCAAAACATATGCGTGGATAATTTTTCAACATTGACCCTTGCAAAGCCATGTGTTCCAAATTTTTCCTCATCTTCTCCCCACCCCTTTCCTAGATGGCAAGTAATCCAATATATGTTAAATATGTTAAAAAAAGTTATATCCAATATATGTATACATATTTATACAATTATCATGCTGCACAAGAAAAATCAGATCAAAATGGGGGGGGGGGAAGTAAATGCAAACAAACAACAAGAAAAAGTGAAAATATTATGTGGTCATTCACACTCAGTTCCCACAGTCCTCTTTCTGAGTGTAGATAACTTTCTTCATCACAAGATCACTGGTACTGGCCTGAATCATCTCATTGTTGAAAAGAGCCCCAGCCATCAGAATTGTATCATCCTTTTTTTTTTAAGATAATAATAACTTTTTTTCTAAAATACATGCAAAAATATTTTTCAAAGATAGTGTTCCAAATTTTTATCCCTCGCTCTCCCTCTTCCCCCTCCCTAGAGAGCAAATAATCCAATATAGTTTAAACATGTATAAGTCTTTTAAAACTATTTCCACATTTATCATGCTGCACAAGAAAAACCAGATCAAAAAGGAAAAAAATTGAGAAAAAAAAGAACAAGCAAGCAAACAACAACAACAAAAAGGTGAAAAGACTATGTTGTGATCCACATTCAGTCCCCATACTCCTTTCTCTAGATGCAGATGGCTCTCTCCATCACAAGTCTATTGGAAGTGGCCTGAATCACTTCATTGTTGAAAACGGGGCTATCATCTTTTGTTTGAATTGACAGATAAGCAAACAATGCCAGTTCCAAACATCAAGTTCCATTTGTGCTATTATTAGACAGAATAATAATATGCTG
This sequence comes from Sarcophilus harrisii, assembly GCF_902635505.1. NCBI lineage: Eukaryota > Metazoa > Chordata > Mammalia > Dasyuromorphia > Dasyuridae > Sarcophilus > Sarcophilus harrisii. Next base: position 229,977,401 of record NC_045430.1, read on the forward strand.
TATGATCACAGATGAGAGAAAGCTAATTTCATTGACCTTGTAGCCAAATGTACTATCTCAGGAAATGATACAGAATCACAAATACCAAAGATGCTAATTTTATGCTGAGGGGGAACTTCGTTTATTCTCTCATTACTAACCTTAGCTAATATCAATAATGCTCTCATCACTTTCCCAACAAGATTGGAGTGAAGTGGAAGAGAGGAAAGGGTGAAGTTGAGTTGGTGGCAGCAGCATAATAGTGAGAACACATTTCTCCAGTCACCATGCAAGGGTGTTGATGAGGGCCAACATGAAAGAAAACAGACAAAACTCCAGAATAATGGTGGCTAGGACTCTAATGCCACAATGATCTCTTTCTAGCAAATGGACTTTCTAGATCCCTCTTACAAACCAGAGTATTTTCCTATAATAACATATAATAACAGCTAACATAAAGCACTTTAAGGTCTGTAAAGAGCCTTATAAAAATTATGTCAGTTAATCCTCAAAACAACCCTGGCAGGTAGGTGTTTTATAATTATTCCCATTTTACAGATGAAGAAACTGAGACAAAGGTTAAGTGACTCGCCCAGGGCCACACAACTAGTAACTGTCTGAAGCAGGATTTGAACTCTGGTGTTCTAATCTCAATGTCCAACATCCATCTACTGTTTAGCCAAATAATAAAAGTCAAAATTTACATACTCTATAACTATTCTATTTTGAATCATCTTGGAGTACATGAAAGTTAACCTATTTCTTCAGTGGACAAACATGATCTCCATCTAAGACAAAATGAGATAGAAAAGCTACTTAACAGTCTTTATAGCAGGAACATTAGGAAGTAAACAATATCCTATAAAGATTTCTCAAAAAAATTTTTAAAAGCAAATTAATTAAAATTTAACTTTAAATTAATTAAATTTTTAATTAATTTAAGTTTTACTTTAAACTAATTAAATTTCAAATTAATTTTAAATAGAAAACTAATTAAATTAAATTTTAAATTAAATAGAAGCTAACTTCCTGCTATTACATTGCTATAAACAAATGAACATGCCTTCATAAAGTAAACTCTGCAATCTTTATCTCATATAGTACAATTCATTAATTCTCTTGGATATGATCTTTTTTAGTATTAGGATGGGGGCAAGAGAATGCACCACTTAATTTACGCCAATCTTAAAAGTAAAAAATTGCCAACGTTAAAAGTAAGCCTTAGCTGTTCTTCCTTACAATGATACCTTGGAAAGTATTTTCTCCCAATAATCACCTTTATATGCAATGCAAAATTTCTTGAAAATGCTGTGCCAACTCTAAAATATGCATCACCTCAGCATTTCTCCTTTAAAATTTAACTTTATTATCATAATACCACAAATGGCTGGCAGAATGTGTTGCTAAGTAGGTATTCTCCCAGTGTCCATGGAGTGTGAAATCATTAGCTTTACAGAAATGCAGGATTTAGGTAGTTGTTTGGTTGAAGGTAATGTCTCTCAAATTCAGCACATGAGGAAATTCAATGTGCATGCTGTATCAGCTTTGGTTGGATTCCAAATCTCAGATTGGAGCTTTGATGGGAGTGGAGAACTGGGGGTCAATAGGATGCTCAGAATCCAAGTGATAGAATGCATTTGGACTTCGTTCTACTGGTTCTTCATCTTCTAATTAAAGATGTAAAATGGACAGACATTGAAGAGAAAATAGAGTGAAAGATGTCACAGGGGATTTAGGGTGGGTTGGACAGGAAGAGACAGATGGAGAAAACCTCCACCTTCAGAGACCTTCAGATCTGAGGACAGCATGTATTCAACTCACCTAATGTCCCCCAAAAGGGAGAACTTTTTCCCTCCTTGATTGATTGGACATGATAAAGGGAGAAAGCATTTTGCTTAAAGAAAAAGTTGGGATGTGCATTTTTCTTGAAAGGTTTAACAAAGGGAGGGAAAGGAGCAAAGGCTATATGATTTAGTGTTTGTTTTTCAACTTCATGGTGACAAACTTTGCAAAATTAACAAATGCCTATGCCATCCTCATTTATCCATTAGGAACATGACCTTTATCTGAATCCTAGCCCTTTTCAGTCCTCCTGAGTATTCTAAGTTCATATGCAGATGAGGAAACAAAGTTAAAAAGATATGGTCTTTTGTATTTAAATAGCTCATTGGGCTTTTTTCCTTCAAAATCTATTTTCTCCTAAATGTCTCCCTTCCACATTGATATTCTAACTTGAGCCCTATTAAAGACTCTAGTTAAAAAGGTCAAGGTCTCCCATCTGGTCACTGGCCCCAAATGGCTCCAGAGGAACTAGTGACTTTGCACAGTCCTCCCTCACTCAAAACTAATTCATTTGTATGCCATGGCATCAACTCCCTGACACCATGATTGTCTTTGAGAAGGAAGGAAAAACAACAATCACCAACATCCTAGAAACACATGGGAGCAATAATAGTGTTCACATAATCTTTCTTGCTAGGTGCCTCTTTTCTGGTTCTTCTTTAGGTCTTTCAAGTTCATTCAGCGTCAAGAACAGAGTAAAACATTCTATACAATAAGTCTCTATTCCTGTGTTTACTTTTTCTGGGAAAACTTTTCAAAGGAGATTGATTTTCTAACATGCACTTAGAGAAAAAAGTATGGAATTTTCCTTCTAGGCAAATAACTCACATAGGAAGATAACTTTCAATATGATTTATTTCAATGGGATCCTTGAAGAGTGAATGAATAAAGAGCTACCCTGAACCTCCAGGGTTGGCTGGTTAGATTCATCTCAATGGATTTTTTTTAAATCAAATTATTTCAAGGATGTTTATAAATAAAGTCTTAATGGCTGGAAGTTCAGGGAGGGAGGACAGATTTCAGTTCAATTCATTGAAAAAATTCTGAACAATTATAAAAGCTATCCTAAAAAATATAATAAATTGTCTCTAGAGGTGGTGAGTATCTTGTCAATGAAGACATTTAAGAAAATGAAATGCATATAATGGGCAGAGGATTAAATCAGAGGTTTTGAAGGTTCCTTGTAACTCTAAACTTCTGATTTATCTGGAATGTGTAATTCTGTGAACTAGGTCAATACTCCAGCTCCATGGTAGGTGAATTCCTTAGTGAGGATTGGGGTTTCTCCAGAGTGAGGTCAAACATAAAACACTTTCTCGAGTGAATCCTTAATTAAAAATATTTCTGATGAAGACTCAAAGGATCACTAAGAGGTAAATCAATGTGTGAGAAGCATTGATGTCCACCAGGAAGTACAATGTAACAAAAAGGGCACTGAACTGGGAGTGGGAGTGAGTGTCAAATGACATGATTTCATAATATGGCTTTTCCACTTATTAGTTGTATGGGTATAAATGACTTATGCTTCCAAAACTTCAATTTCCTTAAATGAAGATAATATGTATATTACCTATTCAGAAGAATAAGGAGAAAGTGCTTTTTAAACTCGGAAAATATACCACGAATATGGAAATTTACACATATGTGTATAAACACATATATATGTATATACATGTTTACACACATACACATTGTGTGTGTGTGTGTGTGTGTGTGTGTGTGTATACACAATTGTCTAATATTGGAGGCTTGAAGAAATCCCAAACCCATTGAATCTAATTCTCTTGAGGGTCTGATGAGGAAAACAAGATCCAGGGAAGTGGTGACTTTACTCAATTATCTAGCATGAGTCCCAGTGACTTGACTAGTAGGCATTTAGATATTTGTTGAATTGAACTGTTTCAAGAGACTCAACCAGCTAAGTGATTATTCTGGGTGTAGAAACCAGGTCTCATGGTCCCCAGACCAATATTCTTTGTACTGTACTGGAACCAAGTGCCATTAATTAGTAAATTGGTTTCCTCATAGCTCTCTTGATTTGCCCCTTAGGAATAAAATTATCTTCTTTCTATGGGAAAAAGATCTTGATTTCCTTTTCTACACATTCTGACAAAATGCAGATAACTGCTGATTCCTTCACTTGCTCCTTGACCCCTGTGGATAAAGAAAGGGGGCAAAAGAGTTGCTGCATGATATTCTAGCATCACTACTCTCACTTATTAAAACCTAGCATGTCTTCCTCACTGCACAAATTGTCCTCTAACCTCTTGGAGAGATTTTGTTTTGTTTTCAAAACAATATCTAAGGTATAGTATAAAGGACAAGGCAATCAACCAAATCATGATTTTATGATTAGAGAGGCTGGGGTCCAAGATGTCCATGCTGTTGGTGAGAATGGTCCATGAATGAAGAGGAGGGGCAGTAACAATAGGAAAAAGAAACGTTAACATTTAGGTGCCTCATTCTCATTTTAAATATTTTGGTTATGTTATATAGTTAATAAATGGTTATTGAATTGATGAATGAAAGAATGAAATCCTCTCAGCAAAATGGGGGTGATGAAGTCTGCAGCTAGTGTCTATAGAATTTAGAATCCTCCTCATCTATCAGTTATATGCCCAGCTGGCCCACTAATGGTCACTTTCATAATTCAGAACCACTGAAAAGTCACCCTCAATCAGACAGCTAACCTATTGCCAAAAACCTAATAACTATATGGCTTAAAACTTAGTTGGCCTTTTATAGAAAACGATTGTTTTTCTTTGGAGTGACATCTCCTATCTGGAAAAAAAATTAGAATGTTCCTGAAATAACATGACATGTGCATAGTTTTTGCAAATTTGATGCTAATTTGGGGGAAGGGAGTATATGTTTGGGAAGGCTTTGCAAATATAACCAAAGTGTCAATTACAGCAAAACTAAAGGGGGGATTTTAAAAAAAATATGTTGTTAAATACTTACAGAAATTTGGCAGACTCATTGCATATTCCAACAGCTTAAATAAAGAATTATGGGTAGGGCTCATGTTCCAATATGGCTTTTATAAATGCTCTATAATATTTATTTATTTATTAAATATCATCAGAAATAGGACTAAATATAGCAGGGATTCACTGACAGATGAGACAGCCCTTCACCGGCTTGATGAGATATTGGGGCTGCTGGTGGGTACATAAATAGTCAATGCAGAGGATGAAGGTATAGAAAGGAAATAGCAATGAAAATGAACATAAAAGATGTTGGTTGTGTGGGAGCGTGGCCAGGCATGGACTGGAGCAGCTTGAGATGCTCTGTGAGAGATGGGGTGCTCTCGTGTAGCAGATGGAAGAGTTGTGCTGGGGGAACATAAGAGCAATGCTGTGCTCAGACTGCAGAGAGGGAAACACAAGATTTGGTAATGTGACAGAATGTCCATGGCCTTTGAGATGGGCTAAAGTAGGACCGGAACAGGAGGGGCTGAACCTTTACTTCTAATATGATCTCAAATTTCCCCTCCCTATAGGGCAGAGATTTCTATGACTTTGTTGAGGACTGTACCAAGTGCTGAAATAGAGAACTAGCACTCAGCAGAAAGCTTTCGCTCAGTTGTTTTATTAAGAGCACAGAGAGGATTTTTTATTTGCTCTTTACTGTTTAATGCTTTGTTAGGCTGAGTGCTTGTAGGGGAGTAGAAGGGAAACACAGACCCTCTTATTCTGTAAGCCCTTACTTAGTAAATGCTTGTTGACTCACTTCCTGAAGGCTTTTGATAGGAAAGCAGGAAAAGTCAGATTCTGAGGTTTTTATGGAAGTCTCTGGGTTGGAGCAAGAGCCACAGAGATGGTTATCAGCAAGAGTCCCCTGAAATTGGGTCTAATCTGGGTCTCACACACAAGTTAAACTATGCATGCTAGTTCATGAGTATAGGTAAATTAGCCTTAATTGTCTCTGTTCTTTTCCCTATTTGCTAATTGGCAAAATAAAATATAATAAAAGATAATCTATAGGACATTTTCCTGTTATTAGCTCAAATTAGCAATGTTGTGTTACACTTTAATTGAGTTTCTTTCCTAATCAGGGTTACTTTGTAAAGATTTTATCTACAACCACTAGTAGCAATTAAGTAGCATCATCTTACTCTTTCTTATGAAACTGACATCTGTCAGCTCACAAAATTCACCATTGATAAAAAAAAGTTTAAAACTCTAAGACTCTTAATACAGCTGTTCCATACTCATCAGCACCATCTAGAGTATAAACTGTGTGGATTGGGGCAGGAAGAATACTTCCAAAAATAGTTAATATATAAGCAAAAGGCATCAATAAAACTTACTAATCACAAAAGAAAAGTAGATGACTTGAAGTATCCTCTTATCCTAGAAGTTCCCTGAAAAGGCCATTTGAGATTCTGTTTTGTCCTTTTTTCTCAGCCTAATCTTGTTTTACTGGATTTCTAGGCAATTAGAACTAAAATTTAGCATTTTTATTTAAAGCTTGAGGTTAAAACAGCTCATTGACCTCAATTCTTACCCAAGAAAGTGGCCCCGTAATTGCATCACACAAATCCTACTACAGGCAATTAAGTGACAAAGGGGATATTTGAACCCAAAGTAGGTCCAAATTTATTAGTTGTGTGACCCTGGGCAAGTCACTTAACCCTGTTTGACTTAGTTTCCTCATCTGTAAAATGAGTTGGAAAAGGAAATGGCAAACTACTTCAGTATCTTTGCCAAGGAAATCCCAAATGGGATCACAAAAAATCAGACACAACTAATTGACAAACTATCAAGAAGTCAAATTTACAGAATTATTGGGAAAGACTAGATTGGTCTTTGGAAGCATGCTTGAAAGATTATCCAATTAACAGATGCTGCAATTCCTGTATATTTCACAAAACAGTTTGTGATAGTTTGATTTCAAGACAGCCAAAAAGAAAAAAGGTTGAGGAGCTATTTATTAATTTAAAGTGAATTCAAATTAGCTCAAGACCAATTTGATAAATTTAGACATACTCTAAGGTGTTAAAAATAAAAAAATAAATAAATCTGAAGTGAGAAAATCATTATCCAAGAGTGATGTTCCTGACTGGACAGCCAACATCTCTTTCTATCAGCATGACCACTTCTCAATAGTTGTTCAAATCATCCGTGATATCTAAACAGTCACTCTTCAATCTCTGTTCTTATGTAACATGTGGCTTTTAAATAATATGCTGATAACACTATATTTGAACATAGAAGCATTTTGGCAACAAGTTGGCAATTTTGAAAATATGCAGAAAAATTCCCAGCACAATCCTACCTGTGATTTTTTAAAAAGTTTCAAATATAACCGGTCATTGAAATTATAATAATGATAACAGTTTCAATTTGTATAGGGCACTTTGAAATGCACAAAATACTTTCCATACATTTTCTCTTTTGATCCTTACCATTCTCTTATCATTCCCACTTTTTAGGGAGGGGAACTGAACCAATCAATTTATTGATATGTGTAACTCCTTCGATGCAAGCTGGTCACTTTTCCAATACTTAGAGTATTACAGATTTGCTCAAAGCATTGAGATCATAAGTGACCAGTAGTCAAATGTCCAGAAGGTAACCAGGCTTTCCTGCCTTTCACACCAGAAAGATGAATACGCTGAGAAACCGGAAAGTTAAGTGACTTGCCTAGGCTCATACACTTTGGAAGAATCTGAGGCGAGGTTGCAATCCTGGTCTAAGTTGTACAGTCTGCATAGAATCAAATATAAGAACATCTAAATTTTCTGAACAAATAAAGTAAGTCAAGACTGTGTGAATTAGAATTTTGTTCTCTTCATAAAGTCTTTGCTGAAGAGTTTCTTTTAATAGAGAGCTCTCCTGGCACATTGAACTGTTCATTTACAGATCATTAGCTACTTGACAGGGAAGCTTCAGGGCAGACAGACTTAAAGCTACAGTGTCGAGAACTACTACCAACTGAAGATTAATCAGAAGTGACAATACAACAGCACTACACTTACATAATATGTAATGGGAGAATCAGATTTACCAAAAAATAAAAAGTAAAAATGCTTGCAACCTTTTTCTTTTTTAAATAAAATTAGTTAGCTGTAAAACAAGTTATACTTTTATCTGAAATATCAAGAGGGTTGTTTCTGGTCTATTAGATTCCAAACCCAATGAATTCTTCTGAAATCTTTGGTAGAAGGAAGACTTGGAGTCGCCACTAGTTCTTTCCTTCTTTTAATGTTCACTCTGGCTTACAGGAAGTATTACTTATAATAATAACGTAAAAGTCTTTTTAAGTTGTGGGTAACTGAAGGAAGACAATGACCAAGCATATGAAACAGCCAGATCCTGAGAAGTCTCTCAACTTCCTCTTGCACCAAATCTTTCATCAAGATGTCACTAATTACCAAAATGATAGCTCTAATTTTCACCTCTTCTCATTCCCCCTCAGGTGGAGCTGCTGCTGAGTAAGGACAAGGAAAACTAAGGCAAGGAGGATGTAAAGGAGAAGGGGGCAGGGGAAATGAAGGACAAGGTGGATCTACAAACTGGAGCATCCATCCCAATCAATTCTTGTAGGGTATTCATTCAGCATTCTCCACAAACCTGCAGATAACTTGCTTTTCTTCTCCTTTAGGAAGAGAGTACATTTCTATGAAATTACTTCTTCTTCTCTGAGAAGTAATCACAGATTCTTCTCCACAAGGGACTCTCGTTCCCTTCTTGCTTTATGCCTCTTGACCCACAATGAGCCCACTAATCATAATTAAGAGTAGATTCTTCCACCATTAGCTGAAGATGGATTGGAACCTTCCCTCTTCCTTGTTGCTAGCCAAAGGTAAGTTAAGGATTGCCTCTTTCTTGGTGTTTAATCGTGTTTTCACTCTGCACTTTTAATCACTGAAGGAACATCTTAAATCATTTATTTACCTGTCTCCTATTTCTTGTTCATCCTGGCCAACACACCCAAATCAACTTTACTTGTTTAGATGGGGAATTCCTTTTTTACAAGCAAAACAATCACTATTTTTGTGCTTTCAAGATTTCCTGGTTAATGAATAGAACTGTGCAGGGGTGAGTGCTCTGGGAGGGAAATGGAGAGGATTGTATTATTGATTTAGTGTAATAATGGATGTCAGATGTTTTCAGTCCAGCCCCCTCATTTATAGATGAGGAAGTTGAGGCTCAGAGAGAAGAAGCATTTTTTTGCAAGTCACACAGCTATTATTTATTTCATTAAAAAAAAAACTGCTTACCCCCAGGTCTAAAGCAAAGTAAACCTCTCCCCATTTTAAATCCCCCAATCAGGGTGAAATGATAATCAGGCAATGTTTCCCCAGCTATCCTAAGGGGAGTTTTCTTCATCCATAATTAGAAAAAGAAGCCAGTCTTGTACAGAGTTGAGAAGATGTTAACAGCAATATTGGTGGCCTATCCACTTGTTCAGCCCCAAGGATTTCATTTGTTTTCCAAATATTTCCCAGGAATCCTCAATATGGGGCTAGCTGTTGTGGGAGGAGCTTCCCTCCAGAAGTGGCTTACTCTCAAGCTTAGCCTTCAGTAAAGAGTGCAAGGCAAAAACAAATGCAAAATTAAATAAATGACAAGCCAATGAAATAGGAATAAAAGACAACAGGACAAGATCTGGGTTGATAGTATATGATTAAATGGCACAAACAGTAAGAGCTACAGGAATTCAAAGGGGGAAAATGACTTTGGATTCCATTATTGGGGAAAAGCCCCATGGAAGAGGGGGGATTTGGCTTGGGACTCAAAAGTTAGTAGAGTTCAAAAGAGAATGAGATGGGGGTGTCATGGTGATGATGGAGGAGACCACTATGTGCACAATAAAAGTGGAAGTTCCTGAAGCAGAGGAGCAGGATACCTGGGGACCCTGAGAAGATAAGGAGACAGTTTGGAAAGGCTAACAGGGACCTAATTAAAGAGAGTCTTGAATATCTGCTAAAAAGTTTCAACTTTTTTTTTTTTTCCTGCAGATAATGGGAATTTAGTATTTCTCAGGAAGGTAGTGATATGAGCAAAGTAATGATTTAGGAGTAGTCAATGACCTGCAATAGTCCTCAGGCTGTACTGGCAAGCAGAGCCTGGAAGGAGGGTAGTTCAACTCAACATGTCCAAAACAGAAATTATCTTGTCCTCTCCAAATCAACTCTTCCTCCTAACTTTTCATTTCTTTTAGTCATTTCTATTTGGGGTCAGTCATGTTTGTTGTTTAGTTATTTCAGTCATATCTGCCTCTTAATGAGCCCATTTGGAGTTTTATCTCATCCCTTCCTTTTGGGAGGGAAGATGATCAGGGATAAGTGACTTGTTCAGGGTCACACACCTACTAAGTATCTGAGATTGGATTTGAACTCAAGTCCTTTAGTTGCTCTCTCCAATGTGCCATCTCACTGCTCCATCTGGGGTTTTCTTGGCAAAGATTCTGGAGTGATTTGCCATTTCTTTCTCCAGCTCATTTTACAAAGAAGGAAGCTGAAGCAGACAAGGTGAAGTGGCTTCCCCAGGGTCACAAAGCTTAGTAAGTATCTTGAGGCCAGATTTGAACTCAGATATTCCTGACTCCAGGCTTAGTACTCTATCCTCTTGCCATTTAGCAGCCCAGATCATCTACTGGGAACCTGGGGAAGCAGTAGACTTAAAATACTACAGAAATGGGAGATGATTATCACAGGAGAAAAAATTGATAAAAATAAATAAAAGTGAAACAACATAAAAGTTTTAGCATTTTTAAGGGGAAAGGAAAAATGACTTGAGGAATAACTTAAAGTATGAGGTCCATAAATGGTGAGATTGGGTAACACAAGGCATTGGATAGGATGTCTGTTTTTTGAGGGGGAATGGTGTCATAAGGAAAGAGAGTGAATAAGGGTAAATGGAAGGAGAATAAAGTTAAAAGTTATTGACTTTATAGCTTTACTCAGAGCCAGGTAGGATTGGTGGCATGCCCAACAGAGGATCCTTCCTCCAGGTAGAGTTGGGTGGAATGGGGGATGAGTAAAAGCCAAACAGGGGAAAATATAGTGAAAAGGAAGTGGAGAAAGCTCAGAGATCTGAGAAAGACAAAGATAACAGGAGAGAGAAGTCTGAGTAATAAAGATAGTCAAGAAAGAGGACAAAAGGGAATCTGAATGCAATCATCTCTCTGCACCCATCCTCCAGAGACAACGAACACATTATGTGTTTGTGTTGGGATTCGGGGAACAGTATGGTTTAGATTTAGAGAAGTGTAAGAAAATGTTGGCAGGCCAGAAACTTTCTCAAGACTGACATAACCATTTTTTACTCTGAAAAGAAGGAATGAATGAATGGCGCAGCAGATGGAGAACCAGAGGATTTCTGCTCAAATCTAGCTTGATTCTGCCCATTTTAAGACCTTTCAGTGATTTCTCTGGTCTCAATGTCTTCATCTTCAATATGAAGGTGTCACTAGATTACCTAAACTTTTATAGCTCTAAATCTATAATCCTAAAACTTCAAGACTGGACAAAACATTAATACAGTAATCATTACATGAACTTATAAAGGCAATTCTAAGGCAACATCAATAAATCCAAGGCAGTGATGGAGATATAAAAATAAGAGCCTCTGCTCTCATGGAGCTTATTGTCTGATAGAAAAATAGAACACAAAACCACGAGTGTACTATTTAATATTATATATCTATTTGTGTCTAATGGCAGCCATCTGGGAGGCAGAAAAGGAAAAAAAAAGAAATTTATATAACTTTATTAGTTAAAAGAATAGCAAGTTGTACACAACAGATTTGCAGTTTCATGTGCAATTATTTTAAATTAGCTTAGATTATGGAAATGCTTGTTTTATTTCATAAATCAATTTTTAAAAATAGAGTTAGGGGTACAAGAAAGGTAGAAAGATTAAGTATGTAAAGTTGGAAGAGGGTAGAATATCTCTAAAGAATGACTATAACCTTTTTGTCTCTGTATTCCCAGTGTCTGGCATGTAGTAGACACTTAATGCATCTTGATTTATTGATTGATTGAAGATGATGTAGTAGATTAAGAAGAATATTTTTTTAAAATGTGTTTTTTGCAGTTTATAATAATGAGGGCTGTTATTAACCTTTCTCTGTTCTTTACATATTCTGCTTTTCTTTTTCTTTTTTTTAATGTTGAGATACTTCAGTATCTACACTATGAAAACCCTAAAAGGAAAAGGAAGAAACCCTTTATCAGCTATGCTACAATGACTTCCTAGAATGCCTTATAAGGTTCCCTTGTTTTGTACCCCTCTCCCTCCTCAAACCTGGTTATACTCGTTTGACACACAACAGCAAAGGCTTTAATTTTCATCATCCCTATGTTTAGCCTGTCATTCTGACAAAACTTCATACTCATCTGTTTTCATTCTTGATCCTGCTCTTCTCTCTCCCTCCACCAATATTACCATTTAAATATCAACTCAGTAGTAGGCTTTCTGAAAGCCTCTCTCCTTCTGTCCCTCTGTATGGTTTATTGATATTACAACACAGGCAAAGCCAGGGCATCGAGCTCCCCAAACATTGTAAGAGCATATATTAAACATTCTAGCCAGTCAGCTTACCAGAGGGGAGTGAAAAATAAATACCATGGTTGTCATCTGATTTTCTGATGTGATAAATAGGGGGTATCTTTCACATAAACCTAAAATGACACCAAAGTTTAAATGCTCTCCCCATAAAAATAAAGTCACTTTTCAACAGTCCAGATTAAACCAAACACTTCTTATTAATGTTAAGGATCTCTTTAACAAAATCTGGACTCAACCCTATATCACTCTGATGTGATCATGGGACAAGAATAAAATACTGGAGTAAATCAATGTTTTTTACCTGAAAAAAGATTTAGGTGTAGTACCTTAATTTTTACAACATCCCAAATGGGAAAGGAGATCGGAAATCATTTTCTATTTAGAGAAAATTAAGAAATGGATTCAATCTAGTTTTTGACTATTAAGATGAGAAGAGAATGAAGAAATTACATGGCCTGATTCTCTAATTTTTCAGATGAGGATATTCAGGCCTGAAGAGGCTATTATCTGACAAAGATCACACAGGTAGCTGAATACAAACTTAAACACAAGTGTCCTGCCTCCAATTCTCCTGCTCTTTTCAGACTACCATGTTGTCCTCCATTACATGGAGCCTAAAGTCAAAAAGCACAATAGAAAGAAAAAGGACACTTGTATTTTCTGTTGCTAGCACATACTACCCTATATCCTCTTGTCAATATTAGTATACGAAACAAAACAATAGCATAAATGTTAATGGTACTAAAAGAAGAATGAGCCAAATCTATTTGTTCAGATCCTTTTCTGAGTGACCTAATATTCTGCATATTTTCAGTCCTAAACTATACAAACTTTTAAGCTTCTTGAAAGCAGAAACCATTTTTTTGCCTTTTTTAAAAAAAAATATCCCCAGCTCTTAGCACAGTACCTGGCACATAGTAGATATTTTGAAAGGTTAGTTGATTGACCTAAATGACATGTTTCATAGCATAAGTATATAAAAGCTTATAACCCACTTCAAGAAAACAAGGAAAGGAGATATATTTTCTTATCCTTTCTTCTGGACCAATTTGGATTATTAGAATTTACATAGCACTTGGGTTTGTTAAAATGGAATCTTACTCCCTTACAGAATCTAACTAGTTATCTATCACTTAACCTTATCTACCTCAGTTTCTTCATCTATAAAATGAGCTAGAAGTAAATGGCAAACTACCCCAGCATCCTTACCAAGAGAACCCCAAATGGGGTCACAAAGAGTTAAAAGCAAAAATAATTACATTCATAAATCAATGAATTTTTGATTATCTATAATAAATGGTATCTTACATTTTGATGGCAATCTGAGTTAGGGAAGACTAAATCAAAGTATGTGAAATTCCCACACATTTGTGAAGTTTAAGTGCCTTCTTAAGTACCAACAAGCAGCAACAACAACTACAGAAATAGAATGCAAAACAACAACAAATTATCCTAATTAATTGGTGTTAAAAACGGGAATTTTCAAATATTTTTGGTCAGATTTTTAGTTCACATTCTATAGCTGATCTTAGACCATTCAACTGAATTAATATTTATTAATTACTCAAGATATTTAAGGCATTGGAGATACAATAATGAGGAAAAAACACTTTCCCTAAAAGAACTTACAATCCAGTATGAAGTTAAGACGCACCTATTTAATTGTCTTTGATTTTTCGTGACCCCATTTGGAGTTCTCTTGGTAAAGATACTGGAGATGTTTGCCATTAATTTCTCTAGTTCATTTTATAGATGAAGAATTGAGTGACTTGCTGAGAGTCACACAACTAGTAAATTTCTGAGACCAAATTTGAACTCATAACTCCATTTTTAACAAACCCAAGTGCTGTGTAATTCTAACAATAACCAAAGTTGGTCCAGAAAAAAGGATGAAAAAATATATCTCCTTCCCTTTTTTTCAGAGATAGGCTGTGGGCGCTGAACATTACATAAACCCATAGATTCAGTTGATGTTACTGAACTCCATTTCCCCCTTTCCTCCTATCCCTTTCCCCAATCCCCACAAACTTACAAATCCCACTCTTTTTTATTCTTTATTTCATTATTTCAAAGGATAGCTCTTGGGTAAAAATGGAAAGAGGGTTATATTTGGAAATGAAGATTAAGTATACGTAATATATATTTTTTAAATTATTTTTAAAAGAATAAAAGAAAAGAAGGATGTGTGTTGGAATCCTAGTGTCAACTCAACTTGAAACAAGGTAAAAACTCAAGGGTGATGTCAGAATCCTGGTGTTAACTCAATAGAATTGATACAGTGCTTATTGGTTCACAGGTTACGAGTGAATCCTTACAAGGTGATAAGTTGCTAATACTGATAGAGAGTGAGAAAGGGAGAGAGTGACAGAGAGAGAGAGAGAGAGAGAGAGAGAGAGAGAGAGAGAGAAAGAGAGAGACTGATTAATATTTTTCCATTACTGCATGTTCTCTGATTAACAATTACATAAAACTGGACCAAATTTTGGATCATCCAATGTGGATCAGAGAACTGGATGACCATTGTTTTGTTGCACTGAAATACCCACCACCTAGGATAGGTGATTGCTTTATTTCTTTGTGGAGTGGCAGTAATGCACAGTGGAAAGATTGTTGGATTTGACATCAGGAATATTTGGTATTTAGAATTAGAAGACCTGTGTTCAAATCCTGAATATTCTATTTATTACCTATGTAGTCTCAAGCAAGATTTCTCATTTATTTGGGTAACTCATTCAAACTTGTGTACAAAATCACAGAATGATTGCATCTGTCTGGGAAGGGTGGTGGAACAGAGTGTCCATAATAAACATTCTCCAAAATGATAAAATCACAGATCCTTCCCATATTCAAGGAATTTCTTCTTTAAAAAAAATTAACAAGAAAAAACACCTCTCCATTTGAGAATACCTTATTTGTTAGTAGAGTCCAGCATTTTGTCATTCTGGTGGTCAAGATGTCTCTTATTTCATCCAAACAAATTTCTCCTGCTTTAATTTAAGAACTTTTCATTATTTTTGTCCTCTCTGGATACGGAAGATAAATGTTTGGCATCCTCTCCATAAGAATTTTTCCTCAGCTACTAGATAATAAATATATTCTCCATTGGCCAACAGTTCAGGAAGAATTCAGTCCTTTCATTTTTACTCAGGAGGATAATTTTTCATCCTTTAAAAATGTTTTTGTCACTTTTTTTCTTGAACTCCCTTTAGTATCTTTTGCCTTCTCTTTACAATGGGATGACCCAAAATAGCGTTGACTAATAAATACTCAACAGATTCCCAGAAGTATTACTTTTTGGTCTCTGCATATCAAGTCCTTTTTTACTACATACCAGGATCATACCTACTTTGTTCCCAGGGCCACCACATTAAAGACTCACATCTGAGCTAACTACTATCTTGAATTTACAATGAGCACATAGTGCATATTTCTGTACCTCAATCTGAAGTACAGTCTGAACCTCATCTGAAAGATGGGGGAGTTGGACCAGCTGACTTGTGAGATTCTTTCCAATTCTAATTATCTGTCAAGATACGATGATCTTACTTTTTTTCATCACAGCCTTCTAAGCTAAGTAAGTATAATCAATACTAATGCCATTTCAGAATCAAGAAAACTACCAGATACCTAAATTAGCTCCATCAATGGTAAAACACTGGTGGAATCAAGGCCAGGGTCTAAATTGATAATCCAACTCTATTTCAGGGAATGACTTAATTTATCCTTCAAAATAACTTCTCCCCAAGGCTTGTTTTGATGTCTACTCATGGTGTGGAAATAACCCTGGGTTCTCTAAGGCTGAACCCATAAATGCAAAATGCTGGCAGTTTCTACTAAATGAGAAAAGTTTTAAGTCCAAGATTAAGCAATAGAGCATTTTCTCTGTGAGGAAATTTTGGAAATTAGGAATTTAGGAAAGTTTGACCACATGAGGATCCCAAAGGAATGCCTGAAAGCCTGTGATATCCATTTCTCTTTATAGATGACTAGCCTATTTTTAAAAATCATATAATGACTTGCTAACATCTTGTAAATCACTTTTTTAAAAAGTCATTTGTCCAAACATTAAATATTTAAAACAAGCACATTTAAGAGATGTGATTTGTCAGTAAATAAAGCAAGGAATCTTTATATAATTACAATGATCTTTTTTAGGTATGTTTTTATTTTATTTCTTTTAATAACAGATTTTTTTTTTTTTTGCAAAATCCTGTTATCCTAGTTTTTCTTCCTCCCTCTTTTCCTCCCCTCTTCCCTAGGCAGTAATTCAATATAGCTTAAACATGTGCAATTCTTCCAAACATATTTCTACATTTATTATGCTGCACAAGAAAAATCAGACATTAAAAAAAAATCAGACATAATCCTAATATAGTCTTTAGAATGCCATTGGACAGGCACCACAAAAGTGCTTCAATGAGACCCACTGCCTAGTACTTAACAAATAATTTTAGTACCTACTTTCCAGTCTCTCAAAAAAGATTTTGTTTTCAGGCCATCCTCTCTACCATACCTCCTGCCCCCAGCAAATGCACAATTATGCTCTACAATGCATGAGGTTTAGTTTCAAACTCTCACATTTTGTTGTTGGGGTTTTTTTTGTTTCTCCTCTATGTCTTTTCAACTAGAGCAAAATGAACTGTTTGCTTTCCCCAATGAAAAAAACAAAGAGAAAGCAAGCATCTCGTGACTTCCGACTGGGGGTGGGTGTACATAATCAAATCCTCAGCCCAGAGAGAATCCAAAATGTGAACTCTGACCTCTACACAACAGCTGAGCCAAAGCAGTCTGATCTTTCAGAATGCAGGGAGGGATTGATTTTCACAGCAGAGAAATGCTCTTCAAATGTTTTGTGGAGTCTTTCCTTCCCCTTTCCCTCCCCCCCCCCCAACCTCAGAGATTCCATAAAGGAGAAAAGAATAGGATTCGGAAGTCCCTGAACAGATCATATTCTACCAGGCAAGTAACGAGCAAACTAAGACATGTTCACTCTACCTATCTGCTGGGGTGGGAGGGGGCCAGAGTTTTATGGTGTCGTTTTGAGAGTCAATCAGGCCCTTGTCTGGTTAGTCTCAGAGACAGAGCCTTTACATGTAGATGGAAAACACATCCCTGGGTTCACAGGTTCTAAGACCTTCCTGGAGGGGATCCCATGGAAGGCCCATTTCTTGAAAAGAACTATTTTGACAAAGTTCCCATTAGGGCATTATGGTGAGTGAGGGTAGGGGGAAATCCCAAATACGTCTGACAGTTACTGAAGCAATTGTCAGTTTCATTGTCAGAACCTGCCCAATTTCAAGATGCAGAAATCAACCGTGATCACGAATTCTCACTTTAAGATGTGCACATGCACGCACACACGTCCACCACAGTGCCTTAATTACATATTTTGTAAAAATCAAAGGCCAAAGAACAACCACCCAGAATTCCATGGCTGCAGACACACCTCTAGCTCAGTTCTCAATGGCAGAGCCAGAGACAGCAAATGAAGTTTCCAACATGTGTTTCTGCTGGGGGGGAAAGAGAGAAGGGGCGGTGGGAGGGGAAAACTACATTGGATTAGACAGGGCTTCATCCCTGAGCAGCTGCCCCTTGAGCTCGAAGCTTTGAGGGAAAAATGACTTCACTGGAAAAAGTAATCACCTCTGTGAAAAATACAAGGATGAGAGGTATCTGGCTGGCTTCCTTTGCCACTTTGAGTGTAACTTTCCCCACCTCCCCCCTACCCTCAGGGCAGGGATAGGTTTTTATAACTGCAGACCTGAAAATATCAATGCAATACTTAGCATAAAGAAATACAAATTAATCAAATTAACATCTCGGCTTTCCCTCAACCATCTTTAAACTTCTTCCTGATGTAGAGTGAGAATTTATTGCATTATTTTTTCATTCATTCATCATATTTGACACTCTACTCCTATCCCTCCACCCACTGGGATTTTTCTGGAATATAATAGATTCATTGTGGAGTCAACAATTTCACTTTGGATGTAAAGTCCCTTTAAAATCTTATGATCCTTGGATCACTAGACAGTGTTCATGGCCTACAGACAGGCCTTCTAATACTAAATATATAAAATGAGGTGGCCATCTCATATTGAGAAACTTAACAAGGCTATTTCCCCTCTATATGTAGAAGGTTCCCAGGAATACTTCCTTGAGACTTTAGGAAGGGTGATGGCAGAAATAAATAGTCCCGGGGGCTCACTCTAATCTCCAACCTCCTAAGAGTAGAGAAAGTCTGTATCCATTCTGGGACAGAAAAAGCTATTTGGAGAACTCTTAAGTATATGGGGTATGACAATAAACTCAGACTGTCTTGGTCTTTTTTTCTGCCTCTAGAATTATAGGTGGCTTAAAGAAGTATTCTCTTGGCTATCTAAAGCTGAACCCTTCCAGAGTTGAATCAAAGGAGTCTTCTAGATAGATTTCAGAGTCACCCAAAGGCTTAGGGTTTGGGATAGAATCTCTAGTAGAGAGTGAGTTCAGAGATGTAATGATTGTTTTACTCTAAAACCATGAAAATGTACCAGAGAATTAGATCCATAACTTTTGAGTTGGAAAGTTATTTGGTTCAATTTCCCCTTATAGACAAGGAAAATGAAACACAAAAAAAGCTAAGTCATTTGGCCAGGTCACTTATTAAGTAGAGAAGTGGGGATTCAAAATGCAGTCAGTCCTCCGATTTCCAAATTTAGCATTTTTTCAACCATGTTCAGGAACTCTGGCTGTCCTGGGTCCTCTCCTTTTCTCTCTAGTTTATGCTTTTTTCCTTTCATGATCTCATCAGTTCCCATAGATTCAATTATTATTTCTGGGTTGATGATTTTCAAATCTGTCCAGCTATATTTTCTCTGCTGACCTCTGATCTCCAACTATCTATTGGACTTCTCAAACTGGATATCCTGCAGATTCTGAACTGTAATTATCTTTCTCCCTAAATCCTCCCCTCTTGCTAACTGCCCTATTAACTGTAAAAAGAATCATTATCCTCTTAATCACCAGGCCAACAAGCTCTCTAGATGTCATCTTCAACTGCTTAATTTCTTTCCTAACCTCCAAATTCAATCAGTGGTCAATTCTGGTTGATTTTTACATTCTTAACACCTCGAGTATAGGATCCCTTCGCTGCTCTGACAAAGGAGGTGCAGGCCCCCCCCCCCAGGTGCAGGCCTCTATCACCTCAGGCCTGGACTACTGCAATGGGTCTGCCTGCCTGGAATTTCCCCCTTCTATCCATCCCCAATCAGCTGTCAAAGCAGTCTTCCCAAAAGCATGATTCCTCTGACTGGTAGAGAGAAAAGGAAAATATGATGGACTTAGGGTAGGAATAAAACATGTTTTTGCATATAATCATCTAATATATATTTGTTACGAGATATTGGCGTTTTTCCTTGCCTTTCAATGGATTGGGAGAGAGAATAAGTTGCTTTCTCTTAATGTTGTTAAAATGGTAAAGTTGGAGTGCTATGGATGTGAAATGTCACATGTGCTTTCAGATGAGGCCATGGTGTCATTAATTTTACTTTATTAGAAGAGATTTCTCATTAAGTAAGAATATTCTAAAAATGTAATATCAAAACAAAACATATGAATAAAACTGATATGATTTTTTTGTTTTATATATTTTTAAAGCCATTCTATATTATCTCTTGCCCATACCTCTCCTATTTCTGCCAGGACAAAAACAAACAAACTGGTTGACTCTTAAACTCCTCAAAATCTCTTTCTTCCTTTCCAATTTTCTTATACATTTTTTCCTGCCATATACTCTGTGACTAAGTAGCCACTGGCCTTCTTACTGTTCCTTGAAGAAGAAACTCCTTCCAGCTCCACGATTTTTACAGAATTTTTTCCCCCTTTCTCCTCATGCCTGAAATTATCTCCTTCCTTTCTACCTCTTGGTTCTCCTGGCATACTTTAGTATCAGCTAAAATTTGACCTACTGCAAGAAGTCTTTCCCACTTCTTAATCTTAATGCCTTTCCTCTAAGATTAGCCCCAATTTATCCTTGTTTGTATGGCGTTGGAGAAAGCTCCTTGAGAAGAGAAACTGGTTTTTGTTCTTATTAGGGATTTTTTTTTTTAAGCCTTTCTTTATATCTCCAGTGCTAAATACCCAGTATGTTGTAGGTGCTTAATAAATGCTTTCTGACTGACACATACTCAATAAACACTTATTGTCTACTATGTGTAGGCATGCATATG
Organism: Sarcophilus harrisii; assembly: GCF_902635505.1. Lineage (NCBI taxonomy): Eukaryota > Metazoa > Chordata > Mammalia > Dasyuromorphia > Dasyuridae > Sarcophilus > Sarcophilus harrisii. The sequence continues at coordinate 229,997,952 of NC_045430.1, forward strand.
CTATTCACTTGGATAGGTTACATTCCTTTTCTCATGTATACATAAAAAAAATGAAATACCACTTTTTCAATTGCTTGGTATTGAACCAAAAAAAAAAAAAAAAAAAAAAAAGATTCTTCCATCTCCACTCCAAAAGTCTTAAAATAGGGGTTCATAACTTTTGTAGGTGTCATGGACATCTTTTTCACTCTTATAAAGCTTATGAACCTTTTATCATAAGATTTTTAAATACGTAAAATACAAAAGATTACAGAGGAAATGAATTATATAAAAATAATTATCCAACTATTATAAAAACAAATTTCACGGATCCCCTTAAAATCTAAAGAGGTTCCTGGGCCCCACATTTCAAATGCCTGGCACAAAGGAGTTTCCAAACTTTTCTAAAGGATTGACGTTTCTTTTTAATAGCCACCTTTTCTATGACTTGCTGCCCTATCCTTTGCTCTTCTCACTTTCCCCACCAAAGTTTTCAAAGATATTTTGGGGACTATTTGATGGAAGAACAAACAGGCAGTCAGTTACAGCTTCAAACACAAACAGGATTCCTCCATGGGATTGGGGGCAGGGAGAAGGTTTTGGTGAGAGACAAAAAGCTTCTTTTGTTTATGGTGTCACCAGTCAAGCTACTATGGCTACATACTACACTCGGCTTCAAAGAAGTTGGAAAAGAAGAATATTTTTCATTTTCCCATTATTTCTAGACCTTTCCTTCTCCATGATCCCTTAGGGGTAAAGGAGCCGGTTAAGAAGAAATGCCTGATAAAAACTATTTCAGCTTTCACCCAAATTTCCTTTATCCTCAATAGTTCAAAGAAAAATGCTTATCTTTAGAATATTTCCAGATTCTTAGGGTTTTTTAATCCCTTATCTTGGCCCAAATAATTGCCAGACCTTAGTCTTTCCCCAATCTCTGTCCTTATTACATACAAAGTATATCCATTTTCTTATCTATTCAGTCATCTATTAGTTTAAATAAGCAATTATTAAGTACTTTCTATATGCTATGCATCTTGCTAGGGACCAGCATACAAATACAAAGATAAAAAACAGTCTCAAAGTATTTAATTATTACTGTCTAGGTCTACTGGAGTGCCTTCCCACATTGGGAGGTCATGAGGACCTCTAGTTACCCATGACTGCTCTGACAAAGATTCTTAGGGTCCTCTTTGGAACACCTGGGTCAACTTCCAAAGGATAGTCAAGAGCCCCTGGCTCTATGAATATGCACTGAAACCATCAATATGCGGACAGTGCTAATAAAGTTTTTTTTTTCCCTTTTAAATTGGATGCTGTGGAACCTCAAGAAAATGTTTCCAACTCTAATCTCATCTGACTTGCATTCTCAAAACTGGTCCCTGAAATTCCTAGGATTTCTTTTCAGACACTTCTTTACTCTGATTTTCACAGGAACCAAGAACATAAAAAGATGGAAAAGATCCCAAGTGTTGCTGTCTCAAGATGTGCTTTTCATCTTTTATGTGTTTTAAAGAAATTTACAGGGTTTCTCAAGTCAGTGCAAAGTACACTAAGAATTTGGTGGCAACTGAGTATTTATGTGTATACATACATATATATCACACACTGTTTTATATATTTCCACCAACTTTCTTGCTTCCATGACCTAAAATTTTTAAAGAGAAGATAGCTTAGTTTTTCCAGTATGTGTACAATTCAGTTTTCTGCCATCTAAGGTGCCAGAAGCACCAGATCTACAGTTACTTCCAACAAACCAATGATTTTTGTGCAGCAAAGTTTAAGTCATGAGGCAACAAGATAGAACATGTCAGCTCTCAGTTCTTTTAAAAAGGAACCACACATTAGCTCAGAAGGTTTTCTTGCCTATGTGAGATTTAAATTTTTCTTTTTCATTTTCTTTTTAAAGAAATCTCAGCTAGCTAAAATATCATAGCAGCTAAGAGAAAAGAAAAGGTATGAAGCAGACTAGAATCTTAGGAGTCTGAAAGCTATAAATGTTCAGGGTTTTTTTAAACCCTTCAAATAGCACTTCCAAATCACTAAAAGCTCACACACTATTAATTATTTTGGAGCCATGGAAGACTTCCTAGGATTACACCTTTCAGAGAAAACTTTTTTATGAGCAAAGAAAAACAATTCTGTGTCTCTGTGGAGGAAAATGACAAGTTTTTTTTCCCTTCAAGTAAAGGAACAAAATGTAATTATCACTAAGCAAGGTTAAAAAAAAAATCTTCCATTGATGAAAACTAGAGTGTCCCTTAACAGGCTCCTCTCAGGTCCAAAGTCCCTCCTTGGGTTCTCACTCTGCAGTTCAAGTCCCTGGAACACTTCTTTCCCAGGTGTATAATCAAATTTGAAACAGAAACACATGGAAGGAAAGAAAATTCACTCCCTCCCCTCCCATTATAGAATGATTTTATACCTGGCTCTTATCTGGAGCAGCACAGGGGTTTGAACAGCAGAACGACATGAAACTACTTCCTCTCTTCGGCTCTTTGACGGGCGACTCAATAGGAATCCCCATGTCAAAATCCATGACCTTGAAGTCAGGGGGATCTCTGTCTCTCACCAGACAAGCAGTTGACCAGTCCAGGCCCACACATGCTGTGACCTCCCTCCCCACTTCACTGATCTCCCTCACCTGTGTACAGCTCGGAAAGAAGCCAGTAAAGAAGCCAGCACATGACGAAACCCTTCACCAGATGGAGAGTCAAATTTGGGGTGTGATTCATGGATTGAAAATACTGGTTTTTCATTGCTACACACATGCACATGGGTGGGGTTTGGGTAAACGCGGATGTGGATGGTTCCCACAAGAAAGGAAGGAGGGAATGAAGCCTCATCCTTAGGTTTCCCTCTTTTAAATGACTTTGTCACGCATACTAAGTATTAAAAAATAAAAATAAAAAAGTAAATGACCGCAGAGGTAAGGACAACACAAGACAGCAAACAGTAAAACTGGGGCAATTCATATTAATTTCTAATAGTTTTATATTATGATAACAGCTAACATTTCTTTAGAACTTATTGTATCATATCAAAGGAGACTTGATCCTTACAAAAGCCTTGTGAGGAAAATGCTATTATTATTTTTCCCATTTACAGATAAAAATACTCTGAGATGGTAACTGGGGGCACATTGCTAGGAAAAAGAAGATTCAAACCCAGGACTTTCTGACTCCAGATTTAGTATTCTAGACCAGTGGTATAGAAACAGATCACTGGACTAATCATAAGAATCCCAGAGGGCCTCCTCTTGGCTTAGAAAACTAAGTGCTCTCCAAGACAATCCCAATAGACTTTGGATAGAAAATGCCATCTGCATCCAGAAAAAGAACTATGGAGACTGAATGTAAGTCATCAACACATGCTATGTTCACTTTTTTTTCTGTTTTTTTTTCTTTCCTATTGTTTTTCCCTTTGTTCTGATTTTTCTTTCCCAATAAATGGAGATGCACAGGGCACCCTTTTTAGGATATAGCACCTGGCTACTCAGATCAACCTCTTCAACTCCCATGACTTCTATCTTCATTCTTCCTCAGTCACACTCAAAGATAGTCAGGTCCTTGGTCTTATCATCACCCACAAGTATTCCATCCTCACAATTTAGAACTTGGAAATCCTTCCCTCTGATCATAACCTCCAGACTTTCCATTTCTCCCTATGTTTGACCTTAATTAAACATACTCGGCTTTACCTGTCACTGCTTTCCCAAGTTATCTCCTCCTCTGACCTTTTTCTGTCTTTGAAATCTTGATACTGGATTTAACCAGTCAGCCTTAAAATGTCCTCTGCCCTCTAATCCCCCTTGGCCTCTTGGATTTCTCTCACACGTCTTACCTGCCCTTCTAGTGCCAGCCTTCCAGCTACTCAACTACCTTAGGTTTATGTTATCTAATCCAAATGAACCCTTCCTGATACATGGCAAGCCTTCACTCTTCCCTGATTAAATGTTACACACTCACAGTTTTTCTTCAAGACTTTCTACTCTCTTTAAACCATCTTCAATACCCAATTCACCAACACCCTTTCATCCAAGGATTTCATCTCATAATTTAAAAATTACAAATGCAGTATGGCTCACTTGTCAAGAGCATCTTTTAGAACAGAGATTCTTAACAATTTCTGTGTGCCATGGGCCTCTCTGGCAGCAATCTGGTGAAGCCCATGGATTCCTTTATAGAATAATCTTTTAAAACTTATAAAATGAAATACATAGGATTACAAAATAAATAATATATAAATAATAAAAATTTGAAAAAAATAAATACATAAACACATAATATTAAAAGCAGTGGATAATATACTAAACCTGTATCTGGAATCAAAAAGACTTGAGTTAAAATCCAACCTCTGACACTTACTACTTGTATGACTTTGGGCAAGCCACTTCACCACTCTGACTCAGTTTCCTCATCTGTAAAATGAGGATATTAGCACTCATCTCCCAAGGCGGTTGTGACGATAAAATAAGATGACATTTGTAGAGCACTATATGAATGCTAGTTATAATTACAAAGAAAACCAATTATTTTAAAATACAGTTATCAAAATGTTATCAAGTGCTGTAGTTTAAGAATCCTGGTAAAATAATCTCAACCTCTCTCTCTCTACCATATGTTCATGAATACTTATTTTATTAATCAGTTATTTCATTTCTTTTGATTCTTCATGATCCCATTTGGGTTTTTCTTTCCTTCTCCAGTTTATTTTACAGATGAGGAAAGTGAGGCAAACAGGATTTTGCCCAGAGTCACACCAGCTAGTAAGTATCTGATGTCACATTTGAACTCAGGAAGATGAGTCTTTCTGACTCCATCCAGGCTGGGCACTCTATCCATTGTGCCACCAAGCTACCACAAATGTAAAATGCTTTCCAAATCTTTAAAATGCTATATATCTGCTCTAATGATGAGAGCAGTAAGAGACTTTAGAAATCAGCTAGGCCAGAACTGTACAACAATCCACAGCTCCCTAGTGCAGCCCAAATTAGATTAAAATATAATGGGGGAAATAAATCAACTATTTTGGAAAGCAATTTTGAACTATGCCCTAAAGACCATAAAACTGTGCTTATCCTTTGATCCAGCAGTGCAACTATGAGATCTGCATCTCAAAGAAATCCTAAAAGAGGGGAAAAGAATCCACATGTGCAAAAATGTTTGTAATAGCTTTTTTTGTAGTAGCAAAGAATTGGAAAATGAGCAGATGCTGCTCATCAATTGGGGAATGGCTGAATAAGTTGTGGTATATGAAGGTAATGAAATATTATTGTTCTATAACAAATGATGAACAAGCTGCTTTTAGAAAGGCTTGGAAAAATTTACATGAACTGATGCTGAGAGAAACAAGCAGAACTAGGAATACAATCTACACAAATAACACCAAAAATGTGTGATGATTAACTATGAAAGACTTGGTTCTACTGGGAAATGAGTGTTAACTACTTGCATTTTTGTTTTTTTCCTGGGTTATTTTTACCTTCTGAATCCAATTGTTCCTGTGCAACAAGAGAACTGTTTGGTTCTGCATACATACATTGTATCTAGGATACACTGTGACATATTTAACATGTATAAGACTGCTTGCCATCTAGGGGAGGGGGTGGAGGGAAGGAAGGGAAAAATTGGAACAGAAGTGAGTGCAAGGGATAACACTGTAAAAAATTACCCTGGCATGGGTTCTGTCAATAAAAAGTTATAATTTTTTTTGAAAGACATACAGTGAAAAAAAAATAAAAAATGTAAAAATAAATAATTAAAATTGAAAAACTTGGTTCTTCTCCATGATTCAGTGATCCAATAAACTTTGGGCAGAAAACACCACCTGCATACGGATTCTGGGATTGAATATAAATCAAAACATGCTATGTTCACTTCTCTTTTCTTTTTTTTTCTCTCATGGTTTTTCCCTTTTGTTCTGATTTTTCTCTTCCAACATGATTCATAAAGAAATGTATGTTGAAAAAGTGAATGTACATACATAACCAGAAAAATTAATAAAAATTTTGAAAAAACAAAGACGAAATATGCAATGGGGGAATATTAACAAATCACAATATAATATATCATAGATAATGTTAATATGTGATTTTTAAAGTCAACATGTCACTAACGGGATTCTTACATACAATTTATACTTTCTCTTCCCCCAATTCAGAACTGAGCCTACTGAGCTTTTCCAAAATTATTTGTAGCTGAGGAAAATTAAATGACCATAAGTCAACCGCATAATAGAAGCTGCAGAGACTAGATTCAAACTGGAATTTTCAGACCACAAATTCAGTTTTCTTTTCCCCATTCAACCAAAGCAGGTCCCTGCTTCTAAGCACAATTATGTATCTTTCTCTTGTATTTATGCAACAGTATTTGAAGTGGAGGTCAGGTAACATTTAAGATTTGGAGGCAAGTTGATTGTATTTGCTATATGTCTTAGGAAACTGGACGCATTTTCCTAATTAAGTAACATAATAAAAGGCTCAATAAGATTTAATTGTGACCCAGCACTGTGTCTTGGGGCTGCAGTAATTATATGCTCTTTAATGAAACTGCCTGAATTATCTTTTTTTCCCCCGTTCTGTTCTTGTGCACATTATGGTGAAGCTTCTACCTTACCCTCCAAGCGATGTTGCTACTCACTGTTTTTAGGTTAACCAACTAATGTCAGGCACATGTTTATTCATGGCATCCTACATTAAATTATGTTGATTCTTCATTTGCTCCTTTTTTTTTCAAGCAGTTGCTGCCAACTGCAGAGTTGGAATGCTCTGTTAAATAATAGAAAGTAACATTTGGAAAACTGGGAAAAATGTGAAATGTCTCCTAGATTTTGATAAGGGGAAAAACAATAAGGAAATAAGTAATAATAAGGGGGAGGGGAGAATAATCTTCTTTGTGAACAGCTAGACTGCAGATAGAGCTATCTGCAGTGCTGATGGGGCATAAAGACTCATGAATGAAGTCCACCCTCCTTCCTTTCTATGGCTGTTATCTTCTTTCCACAATTCTGAAACCTGAGACTTCTGATTTATGGAAACTTGTAAAGCTTTCTAGAGAGGTTCAGCATAACAAGTGAAGCAATATCTTTGACCAAGTGTCTGCTGACAACTTGACCTCAGAAACTTCTGCACATTGGCCTCTCTTTTTGATTCTCAAACCCTTGTCCAAAGGAGAGGTAGCGGTAGCCGGGGCTGTGATTCCTTGATGTATGAGGGTCTCTGAAGGGAGGAAACCCTCCCTTCTCCAGTGCAAAATTACAACTCTTGGCTAAAACAGTCTCAGAGTCTTGTCTGGAAGCAGAAAGAAGCTGCTTAGTACATGTCAAAGGCAGGAAGTGAACTCACATTTTCCTGCTATTAAGGACACCTTACAGTCCATTATAACTCACTGACCTCTCACCCCCCTATTATCACAGTTAAATAAAAGGAAAAGGAATTACATGTCCCTTTTTTTAGACTTATTTTGATGAAAGGAAAACTGATTTTCAGTCCATCCTTTGCTAAACACAGATTAGATGGCACCATCTCCTACCCTGAGGATCTTGAAGGGGTTGGTTAAGATATTTTATTTCTTCTCATTTTAGAGAATCCTGAGAACACCTGGGGAGGAGATGCATCTGAAATCATCGGCCTCCTGCACTGCTCTATCAAAAAGAGCTCCAGAAGGTGAGGCACTATTCTAACCAAATACATCCAAGAGCACAGGACCCTCAAGGAAAATGATTTGGAAACAGGTTTCTGACTGGACTATACTTGTTCATGTATTCCAAATGGGTCCACGACTTCAGTCCAGAGGCCTGAGCCATTTAATGGAGGCAGAACAAACAAAATCATTTCCTCCCTTCAAGGGAAGCCCACAGTAGGGGTAAATAAATTATATTATTATTTATAGTATATATTATCATAATATATTAATTATTATATTTTATTATATATGTTAATCATTCTTATTATAAAAATCAAAAGAACATTTATAAAATATAAATTCTGTGATGGTGTATAAAGATGGAGAGATTCATTATTAACCTGACTGGGAAACAATTCAAGTGGTTCAAGACAGATGCTCTGCGTGCAATAGGGTGATGGGGTGAAAACAAGAAGGTGGCAGTTTGAAATGGTCCACTTCTTTCTGTTCCATGTGGGTACACACATAAACAGACATACACACTGCAAAGGAGACACTGACAATGATCTTTTGGGGACCATCTGGGGCTATGCTTCCTTCAACAGCCTTACATCTTGGTCTAACAAACGGATTATAGTAGGATTAGTCTTAGGGAAAACTAGCGGATTCAGCAGGATGAACCCAACCTTAGTCTGGGCAAGATCCAAATGGACCAATGAGCAAAAATCACCCTAAAGTAACTAACAGCTGCTGCAAGATGTACGTGTGTGGCCTGTTTACTTTGAAAATGACTAATGTGAAGACATGATGAGCGGCCAACTACAAATGTTAAAAGATAGAAAATGACTAAGCAGCAAAAAAGAAGGAGGGTGATTAGCTGGTTCTTAAAACTCACTGATTTTTCAGTTTCCCTCTCCAAAGCACAGAAATATCCTTTACTGAAACTATGTCCAGTGCTAAGATAGAGCTAGCTTTTTAAATTAAAACGTTACTAAAGTGTATCTCTCTCTCTCTCTCTCTCTCTCTCTCTCTCTCTCTCTCTCTCTCTCTCTCTCTCCCCCTTTTCCTCTCTCCCCATACCATATTTGATAGGGACAGGATCTGGACCTGAGACAATTTCCTGGTAAGGATGGTCTACCAATTCACTCTACCTTCTATGCAATTTATTGGTTTAAGAGAAATGCCTGGGGCACTAAGATTAAAAGATAACCCAGGATCCTACAGACAAGACAGGAGTCCAGAATCTTCCAGACTGTTTTGGGATTCCAAGTGGTCATATGCATTTTCTAGACTTGTAAACCCGATGGGAAGGAATCAAAGAGAACCAAAGCTGGAAAAGATCACAGAAGCTATTTAGTCAAACCTTTTTTTGAGATAAGGAAACTGAAGTCCAGAGAGGTTATGATTTGCTCTAGCTCATATAGGTGTTGTTAAAAGTGGGAAATAATCAACAAGTCCTTAATAAGTACCTGTTATGTCCCAGGTACTGCAACACCAAAATAAACAACAGAAATCTCTACTCTGAAATAGTTATTATTCTAATATCATAAATGCCCACATAATACTCATTTTTTATTCCTTTGCTTAATCGTAAGAAAGCTGAAAGGAATGAAACTCCCATTCACTGCGAAATGATGCAGAGAGGACATGATTTTAAATAGATACAGAATCATAAGGCATGAAAGGATGAAGAAAATGCCTCATCTATTTTCTTGTGCCTATCTATGTATTTAAGGTATGCTATAAATGGGGATCTCTACTGAAAGAGGAGGAGGAGAGAGGAAAGGAGGAAGAGGAAGAGGTTGTTATTGTGGTTTATCCTTCATTCTCAAAGAGGATCATGATTTCAGGGGAGTGATGCCATAATATGCAAGTGAATTGGATTTTAGTGAAGGAGGGCCGTGTGAGATCACCTGCCTAGTTTCCCCCTTCAGAGTCTTCTGGGTCCAGTAACCAGATATAGATCAAAATGACTAGAAGGGAGAAGAAGAAAAAGAAGAAATGAATAAGAAAAAAAGAGGAAAAGGAGGAGGATAAAGAGGAAGAGGTCTAGGAGAAAAGGAAGAGGAAGAGGAGAAAGAGATTTATGAATCAATTTTGATTCCGCTAACAATTCAGTCAGGAAGTTCTTATCACAGTAAACTCTAAATTCTTCCTGCTGCATAATCAGGCAATAGCCCGAACAACCACAGTTTACTGCCTTCAGGATATCTACCCACAATTCATCTGGCCCCACCCTACCAACCAAATTTTTTCCTCTGCTTCCCAATTACCACATAGTTTCTAGTGTGGATCCAAAAAGGTCGTGACCGTGTTAGACCTAAATTTTAGGATGTGTACCCAGCCTTGGAAGTGTATAGTCAATCAACAAACCAACTGAGAATACCTCCAGCTACCAAGGAGACTGTCGATTTTAGATTCTGTCTTGAAATCTTGCCTCCACTAAATCTATAACATCCTTCCTTTTTCTCTAGGTTCCTAAAACCAAACGTTCCCGACAACAGACATATGCTAACTGTAAAAACTAGGGAAAATGTAACTTCTCTTGGGAAGTTTATAACAAGCTAATCTATGTGGAGCTACTTATAGCAAGGGATGCCAGATTGTGGCTAATTTAATTCCATTCTGAAATTGAAAAACCATGCAAGGAGAGCCCCGCCAAGGTGCTTTCCAATTTATAACAAAATAAGTCCATGTTTTGGATCCCCTGAGGCAGTTTGACTTCCTGTAAATTATGTTCATGCCTTGTGAAGAACAAAAAAGGTTTGAAAAGAGACTGAAGACTGTCCAGATTGAAAAACTCCTTCAGACCCATCTACCCTATAGGATGATCTCTGTGTTGTGACTAACTAGAAAGTAAAATAATTTGAGATGACACTATTTTCTAGGATGAGCTATTTTTAAATGAATAGATTTATAATGTAACATACAATACATTTGCATGTATCATTCCTAATTTATAACATGTTGGATTTAGGAGTCAGGTTAGACCAGCATTCAAATCCTCCCTCAGACACTTATTAGTTGTGTTGACTCTGGGCAAAGAACCTCTCACCTCTCATAGCCTCAGCTATCTCATCTGTAAAATGGAGATAATAATAGTTCCTATGTCACAAGATGTTTATGAGAGTCAAATGAGATAAAGGTAAAATGAAATAGGTGTAGCATTTTGCAATCCTTGATGTGTCATTGTGATTATTGTTGTAGCTGTTATTTTTTTATTTTATTTTTTTTTTTTACCTCTGGTTAAACCCAAGATCATATGGATAGCAAGTAGCAGGACTAATCCTGATCTCCAGTGAATGAAGCCTACGACTTGGCTTATTTCCTATATAGCATTATTCTATCTATTGTTTTTTGTTTGTTTGCTATGTACATAAATGGAGGATAACCTGTTCGGGAAATTCCTGTTATATATACAGGTAGGCAATTCCTCATTAAAAAAGGTGCCTAAGGACATGGGAAATTCCATGATTTACCTGGGGCCACATAGTACTATATATCAAAAGCAGAACTTGACCCCAGACCTTATTTATTCAGGAGACCTCCATCCACCAAACCAAACTGCCTGTCATCTTACTTATTAACAAATTCTGTTTCATTCATTCAACTCAAGTATACAGATACTATGTCTACAAAGGCTTTAACAAAGAAATACCATTTCATTTAAAATCCAGTAATACATGATTTAGTGTGGTTTAAAACCAAAAGTTGCATTGCATTTGAAATATTAACATACTAGTCTGTTCTTCCAACTCAAACATTTCACCAATGAATATGTCAGCAAATCCACTCAAATTTATTAATTCCCTGGCACATTGTATTTCCAATGAAAGTAAAATGAGTTCTTTAGTTGTCAAAATAATAATTACTGTTATTGAGATAAATCAGAACTAGTCCACAGTTTTATCATCTTATTATAATAAGCCCACATTACCCTGTAGCAACAAATGCAATGATCAATATATGTACATTAATCAACATAAAACTCCTGAGTGGTATAACTGTAAATTAAAATGAAATGCATTTTTAGGTAATATTAGGAGGAAGTCAAGGCAAAATAGATTATAGATTCCTAATATGGAACTCTGATTCAGCACACTGGTCTCCTGGCTATCCCACAAACAAGACACTCCATCTCTAGGTTCTTGGCTTTTTCTCTGACCTTCCTCCATGCCTGAGATGTTCTCCTGCTACTGACTACTAACTTCCCTGTTTTCCTTCCAAGTCCCAACAAAAATCTTACCTTCTCATACTTTTATGTTTATGCTATGTTTATATGTTTATACTATGAAAAATTATTGATGACCTATCCAGAGAGTTTTTGTTTATGTAAGTTATAGTTACAGCTATTTACCATATTAGAAATAAAAATTAATTTTGAATTTATAGACACTTTGAAAGGTTTTCTGAGAGTTCCCTCCCCCAGGATTCTCTGGACCACAGTCTGAGAACCAGTGTTCTAACCAATCTAAATTTCCATACCTTCCCCAACTTCTCTAAATTTCCAAGTCTTTCTTCTTTTATTTCCTATTTATTATATATATTATTATATATAACTCTTTTTTTATATATTGGTTTGCATATTGTCTCTCCCAAAAGACAAACTCCTCCAGGGCAGGAACTATCTTTTGCCTCTTTTTGTATGCCTAGCACTTAGCACAGTGTTTGGCACACAATAGACAAACATTGATGGATTAATTGATTATTTTTCAAACTCCCCAATTCACTAAGACTTAAAATAGCATAAATGTGATTTTCAGTTACAGTGGAATAAAGTTTATTCAGAAAGCCACACATTATCCCTAGAGATAACTGGAAACACTTTTGTGAGACATAAAATCAGAACTGAGAAGCATTTCTTCATGGTGGAACCCAAACCAAGGGACTGATTTCTTAGAAAATTTTTTACTTTGGGGCCAGATCAATTTCTCCTCAAATACTTTGAAATCAGAAATGGTGTATCCATTATGATAAAAAAGCAATTTAATTCAACCAAATACTCTTGCCATAAAACTATTTATTTGTGTAGAACAACTAGAAATAGTTGTTCATCTAAAAAAAAAAAAAAATCAACCTTTACCTGGCAGCCATGACTGTTTATTTCTTGCAGTTCCAAAGGCTGCTTGCTGGAGCAAATTACTTACTCTGAGTATACAATGAACCTGGAATGTAATTATGGACTGTGTGTTCACCTAGAACAGAGAATGACGAAGCAGGCACCAGAATCTAATGAGAACTGGAAGTAAAGTACAGTGGGTTCAGTTCATAGCATGTATATTATCTGAAACATATCAATTCACCTCTGTGTGACTCAGTTTCTTTATCTGTGAGATTAGGAGCCTTCATTCAGGTGTCTGCACCTATCAGTTCTATTTTTTCAAACCTTGAAAACCCATAAGGTTGATTTTAAGTTTCTCTTAAATTATGAGGACTTCTAAATTATATCAAATCACAGAAATATCATAACTAGAACAGTGTAATTAATGAAAAAAAAAAGAGATAAACTTTAGTTGTCCCCATCCTCAATCAATCATGCCCATTATTTTTAGAAGTTCTTTCAATAATATATCAAAATTTATCATCCTCTCTTATATCACCCTTTCTTAAATGGGTGAAAATATAGGAAAAACATAGTAAGGCATTTTGTTATATATAGTTCTTTCATCCCAATACTTCCTGGTACAAACAAGGACTATTTGCTCCCTTAATAAAGTCACAGTGTCTGGAATGCCAGAGGTCAGGGGTTCTTTCCACTGTTAGCTTTGCTTTTGGAACTGGCCAAAGTTTAAAAAAAATACTTTGATGCCTCCCAGGGCTCTCTTGTGGCAGCTCTATCATGCTGACCAAAGTTTAGACCTCTGCTCCCATTTTCACAGGTGCCTTTGAACTATATCTCCTACCTTTCAAAGTTTACAGTGGACCCTTATTGCTAACACTTCATTCATGTTTCTGAACTAGCCCCTTTCAACTAACTTTAGAAGATCACCAGTTAGCTTCAGTTACTTTTTAATGACATGCAAAGAGTGAGCATGGCTGTTGACTTAGTCCGACTTCTTGACAGACGTTAACAAAAAGCTAGTTACCAACAAACCCAGGTAATGTTTTTTTTTAAACACACACACACACACACACACACACCACCTCTTATCTCCAATACGATCCAGAAAGATCCTTTATCAGTATTTCTGGAATTTTTCTGACTTAACCAGAAGCTTTAAGACTCTGATTTTTTTTCTCATGCTTGATTTCTTTTTCTCATCTCAGTTTTTTTAAAGTCTTTGTTAGATACACAGAGAAACTTCCAAGTAATTCTTAGGTGCAATGTTTGTACATGTTCACAAAAGTATCAAAAGGATTTCTGTAACGTGCCATGGAAATTTTCCTCCCCATCCCTCCCCCCCAAACTTACAATTTGAAATAAGCACATTTCCAATTTCAAGGTCTTGTTTAACAGTAAAGGAGAAACATCTGGCAGTAATCTGCCGAGAACCACATATATCTCACTTCTCCTGCTCTTCCTCCTGACCTTCTCCTACCTATGGCATTTTACAAGCATTCTTCACACTCATAATCAGCATCTACATGCCTGATGCATCTACTGCTTTTCAATTCTATCCAGAAGCCACAGTTCATTCAATAACAATTTTCAGAGTAAACAAAACCAAAAAGAGGGAACATTTGGTGTGGGAAAGCTGAGGCTATTCCTTCAGTCAAGCCCTCCAGTCCCCGGAACAATGCAGTCAGCCACAAGGGAGCTCCGGACTTCCAAAGCCCGTCCCGACACGATAACGGCAAGGAAATAGGCTCACTCACCAACACCCAGAACTCCACAGGTGATGCCGCAAGTTGAGGTAGCAAACGGAACTCGTCTTCTCCTGGAAAGTTTAGGGGTGGTAATGAACTCCAGGGTAATCCTTTGGAGCTGTCAGGTAGAACCCCCCTCCATGCTTCTGTTCTGTATTCTTTTGTCTTTTCCCAGAGAAACTCTTGTCATTTACATAAAACCTACTAGGAGCCTATAGGGTTTGGAAGCAGCTACATGTTAAATTGGCTGTCTTGACATGCTCCCTCAAGCATGACATCATAAATCTCCATGGTAACCTTAACCCCACCTGCCCACATGCCAAAGTTACCTGTCAGGCGGAGACTTAAACAATTCACCGGAATTGTTCATTAGTGAAAACCCCTTGGGGAGGGAGGGGGGAGCTGAGCACGATATATTTGGGGCAGTATGCAAAAGCCAAAATACAAACAATGCCCCCTTCTTCTCCCCTCTCCCCCCAGAAAAAACACAAAACTTAATCACGAACTAAGCTCCCTTGTGGCTGACTGCGCAAAAACAATCAACAAAATTATAGGAGTTCTTAATCTGCCCCTCCCTGTCTAACAATGTTCTTAATCAGTTAAAGAAAAATCTGCAGGATAAAGTTACGTTGGAAACTCGGATTCTGAAAAAACCTTCAACTGATACCGCTCAGACTTTTCCAATCCTCTTCCTCACAACCCCCTCCGAGCTGCTTTTTCCTTTCCCCCTCTTTCTTTCTTTCTTTCTTTCTTTTTGTTGTTGCTGGCAAAACTTGCAAAACAGGTTCCCAGCAGGTTTGTGTTTGTGTGTGTGTGTGTGTGTGTGTGTGTGTGTGTGTGTGTGTGTTTTAGTCTCTGTGTGCAGGAGTGGTTGGAGAAGTGCTGGGATCTTTTTAACCCCTTCCTCACCCATGTACATTTTCCACTCTTACTTAGCTTTTCGGAAATACAAGCTTTCCCAGCTTCCAGATTCATGTGTAAAGCTCTTAACATCCCATCTAATCTTTGCCTCATTCTGCTCTAACCTTTGGCTGAATGTATATCTGCTCCTGTTCTTCTAAAACTTCTATTAAAGTCTAATTTTATTAAATTTTTATTAGTTTAATTGTAAATTTTTATTAGTCTAATTGTAATTTTTTATTTGTGTATATTTGCCCAACTAGATGGTAAACTAACTAAACTTGGATCTCTTGTGCAAAGCATCTTCATTTTAAAAGGAGACAATCAATGTATCTTAAAGGCATGAATAAATGAGTTACTAATTATTTTAGATTAAGTGGAAAAGAGCTCTGAGGTCATCTTGTCCAATTTATCAATCTGTCCAAGGTAGAAAAGAAATACCTTCAGATGAGTAGTTAGTCCAATCTCAAAAAGAAATGTGGGACATTCCTTTTTTCTTGAACTCCTGGAAAGCAAAGAACTGCTTCATTTTTTCCTTTTCTGTCTTGACTACCTTCCTGACTGGTGCATAATTTTTGTTATTCAGTCAGATCTGTCTCTTTACAGACCTCATTTGAAGTTTTCTTGGCAGACACCGGAGTGGTTTGTCATTTCCTTCTTGACTCATTTTACATATGTAGAAACTGAGGCAAACTATAAGCAAGCTAGTGGTTCAGTGGATAAAGCTGAACCTGGAATTGGAAGACCCGAGTTTAAATTTGGCTTCAGACACTAACTACCTCTGTGTCAAATCACTTAATTTCGGTTTGCCTTAACCCACTAGAGTAGGAAATGGCAAATCACGCCAGTATCTTTACTAAGAAAACCCCATGGACAATACTGGTGTGCTATGGTCTATGAAGTTATGAAGAGTTGGACGTTAACTGGCATATCACAGACTCTTAATAAATGCCTGTTTATTAATTGGCTCACTTATTAATTTTGTAAATACCTGAAGAAGTGCTCACAGCAAATCCAAAGTTAGATTATGGGCCTGGTGAAGAATACGCAAACATATTCATATAAGTTTAAATTCATTCATTCAACAAAGAACATTCATTTTCTGTGAGAAGAGAATAGTAAAACTAGGATATAGATATATAGATGTCTACATAAAACTTAGCCCCTGCCCTTATGAAGCTTATAACCTATCAGGGGATTAAAAAAACCCACAAATAACTGTAATATGCAATATTAACATTAATTGCAAAACAAAATATTGTGAGGTAGGAACAGGGGAGGTAATTCCTGTCACATAGTATCAGGGAAGGCATCATAGTGGCATTTGACTTCACCACTGAAACCAAGGTATGGAAGAATGACATTTCAAGAATAGAGAGCAAAAGAAGCAAGAGTTCAGAGAGTCCAGAGCATGTTTGGGAACCATGATCCACATTAATGGTATTATTCTTTCTATATGGCCTGATTATCTACACAGGAAGAACCAAGTGAATGAAAAATTCCTATTGTCCACTCAAGGATGTGCAATGGGATGGACTACTTATGTACTATGAGTGTATACACAGATACACACACACACACATATAAAGAGGGAGGGAGATAGCTGTAGGGCACATATGGCAAATGGACAGTGAGCCATGCCTACAATTAACAAGGAAGAAGAAAGCAAGCTATACATTCAATTATCTCAAACTGCAAGTATCTTTCATGGCTATAGTGATCTCTGAGCCCAAGAATACAAAATCTGAACCTGCTTCCACTTTTTCTTCTATTTGCCAGGAAGTAATAGGACCAGTTGCCAAGATCTTAGGTTTTTTAATATTAAGCTTCAAGCTAATTTTAACCCTCTCCTCTTTTACCCTCATCAAGAGGCTTGATTCCTCACCTTCTGCCATCCTAGTATCACCTGTATAGTTGAGACTATTGATATTTCTCTCAGCAACCTTAATTCCAGCTTTTGATTCATCCAGTCTGACATTTTGCATGATGTGCCCTCGCATTTAAATTAAATAAATAAGGTAATGAAATGCAAGTTTATTTTATTCTTTTCCCAATCTTAACCCAATCAGATGTTCAGCTCTAAGTGTTGCTTCTTGACCCACATACAGATTCCTTAGGAGATAAGATGATCTGGTAATCCCATCATTTTGTTGTGAGTCAC
Source organism: Sarcophilus harrisii (assembly GCF_902635505.1). Taxonomy (NCBI): domain Eukaryota; kingdom Metazoa; phylum Chordata; class Mammalia; order Dasyuromorphia; family Dasyuridae; genus Sarcophilus; species Sarcophilus harrisii. The sequence continues at coordinate 230,015,421 of NC_045430.1, forward strand.
ATAGTCAAAGGCTTTAGTGTAGTCAATGAAGTAGCAGTAGATGTTTTTCTTCATATTCAAGCAAATGTTGGCAATTTTGTCTCTAGTTCCTCTGCCTCTTCAAAACCCAGCCTGCTCTTCTGGTAATTCTCAGTTCTCATATTGATGATGTCTAACTTGCAGAATCTTAAGCATAATTTTGCCAGTATATGAAATGAGCTCATTATTTGATAATTTGAACATTCCTTGTCACTTTTCTTCTTGAGGATTGGGACATAAACCCCTCTTTTCCAATCCCATGGTCACTGATAAGTTTTCTAAATTTGTTGGCATACTGAATGTAGTACTTTAACAGCATGATCTTTTAATATTTTAAATAGCTCAGCTGGAACTCTCCACTTAGTCTTATTGTTAGCAATGCTTCCCAAGGCCCACTTGACTTCATTCTCTAGGATGTCTGGCTCTATATCAATAACCATATTATTGTGGTTATCAGTGATGTCCAGATCTTTCTTACATGGTTCTTTTGTGTATTCTTGCCACCTCTTCTTAATCTCTTCTACTTCTGTTAAATCTCTACCATTTTGTCTTTTATCATGCCCATTTTTGCACAAACTGTTTCCTTGATAGCTCTAATTTTCTTGGAGAGATAGCTTGTCTTTCTCCTTCTGTTGTTTTCTTCTATTTCTTTGTACAGCTCATTTAAGAAAACCTTTTTATCTCTCCTTATTTACTCTGACCAGTCAGTTGTCTTGACAAAACAAATCTCTACTTTGCTTCATTTTGTCCTCCAAGGTCAAATTTTTCAGTTATTCCAATTATCTTTTGATTTCCTACTTGAGCATTCCATCGCCTATGATGAATGTCATTTTTTTTGGTGTCATTTCTAGAAGATGGTTTTCACAGAATAGAGCAACTTTGACCTGTTTGGCATCAGTGATTGGAATATAGACTTGTATTACTGTGATACTAAATGGTTTGCCTCGGATTCAAACAGATATCATTCTGTAGTTTTTGAGATTATATTCACATACCGCTTTCTCACCGTTTTATTGACTATGTAGGCTATTCCATTTCTTCAGCAAATCAAAATGACAGAGCAGGATTTGAATACAAGACTTCTAATTAACTCCCAGGGACTAGGATCATTTCCTAGATAACTGTTCTTGTTCAATCAACAAAAGATGGAACTTTATTTCATAATCCTTTGCTCTGGGGGAAAGCAAACTAGTCTTTTTGATTTAGACCCACAGACTGAAATAGGAATCATACTTAATAAGGTCATCTTCAAATACAAACAGCAATTTTTTATAATAACTAGCAATGTTTAGATGAAGTAAATGAGACATAGCTTCAATTCAGCTGAGGTGGTAGAAAAGGAAGATACTATGGAGTTCCTAGAAGAGAAGCTCTTTTGTAGTCTGCAACCAGATGGGGGTACAAAACAGGTTGTACAAAACAAGGTAAGAATGCTTACCTTGGAGGAATGTGCCCATTGTTTTTCAGTTACTTTCAGTCATGACCACCTTTTCATGATCTCATTTGGGGTTTTCTTGGCAAGGATGCTGGAGTGGTTTGTCATTTCCTTCTCCAGCTCATCTTACAGATGAGGAAACTGAGGCAAACAGGGTTATGTGATTTGCCCAGAGTAACACAGCTCAATGGCTGAAGCTAGGTTCAAATTCAAATTCTGAAAGATGAATCTTCCTTACTCCAGACCTGACATTCTATCTACTGTACCACTTAGCCTAGCCCCTGCCACATCTCAGTAGCTTTCATTTTAACTAATTTTTCTTGCTAACCAGGTACTAAGTTGTTGCTACTAAAAGGCTTTTAAGTACAGTTAGGAACTCTCTAAATTTCTGCAACCTGGGATAAAACTACAATTACCCTACCCTAGTTATAGCTCTGAAGATGTCTGATTATTCTCATCAGACTATCCTAGGAGTTTGAAACTCCCCACATTGCAGTCAATGAATATTTATCCTTTGAAGAGAATGAAGGAATTTCCTTGACTTAATTTAGTAGGCCAGAGAGATAGACATATCTTTTGAGTCAAGGCAAAGAACTATTCTTCTCAAATACTCAATTTCTGCTTTTGTATGATAAAAACATCAGGATGAAACAGCCTCAAAGTTTGCCTACTGGGGCATGAATACAACATGAAACAAACAAGACATAACCATATCTAAGACTTCCATAGCAAAATCCTGAATTCCACAGTCAACTCTTAAAAACAGAGGAAGAAATAGACAGAGGAGGCTTTTTGAGGGGTTTTTTGTTTTTTGTTTTTTTGGCATTTTGAGGGCTGCATATATCACTACATCCTTGAATGACTCAGAAATTTGCAAATGTCACTCTTTGCTCCCCAGGCTGAGATGATCAGGACTGACTACAACACTAAAATTAGAAAGTCAGAAGGATTTAATGCAAAACAAACAGAGGCAGTACCAGCAGTTGATGAAGTAAATAACACAAAAAGTGAAACCATAATTCCATTAACAGGGAGAGGAGCAATAACAGAAATGATGAAACAGTCAAACACAGATGAAAGAATCGGTTGCAATTAATAATGAAGTTGTCTTTGTTACAAGAAAAGGCTTCTACCTAGGGAAGGACATGGAGGAAGGAGGAAAATTGGAGGGTTTTGCAAGGGCCAATGTTGAAGAATTGTCCATGCATATGTTTTGAAAAATAAAAAGCTTTAATTAAAAAAAAGGGAGAGAGAGAAAAAAAGAAAAGGTTTCTTTAAGTATTTAAAGAATTAAAACATGCTGAGCTTCAGAAATACTACATTTGGAGCTAGGAGAGAGATTGATCAAGGATATCTCTGTTTAATAAGACTCCCCTGATCACATTTTTTTTCTTTCCCACTTAAAACCTCATGATGATAAGACTTCAGAAATATGAAAAGTTTCAGCTTGGGATAAAGGATTATTTTTTAACAAAAATTCAGACTACTGCTTTCTGCCTAGTCAATAAATGCACATAGTGAGTTAATTTATCTTCAAATTTGATGGTAGCATCATTATACTATACTCATGTTTGATTTGGATAGTGAGAAAGATGTTTCCAGACTATTGAATATGTCTGATCAGGTTTATCTCATAATAAATACAGATTATGGCAATTAAAACCAATATTTATTGAACCTCTACTCTATGCAAAGCAGCGAGCTCGGTCTCAAAGGCAGAGCAAAGTTTATATAAGACTAAAATCTTTAAGGAGTTCAGGATTTGGGGGGGGCCTAGGGAAGACTTGATTTTAACAGATGGTTATGATACATCTATCTATTTAGGGTTTTGATTTTTTGGTGGGGCTTTTTTGGTCCAAACCTATGATTATATTGACGTGGAGAACTCTTAATAGTGAAAGTCCCTTCATTGATGCAGAAGAGTGAACCATCTGTAACTTATAAGAGTCTTCCTAGGATACTGAAGTTAAATGATTTGCTTGCAAGTACAAAGCTAGTATATATCTCAGGCAAGACTTAAACCCTCATCTTCCAGACTCTAAAATTGAACCCCCATATCTGGTACAAGGATGTCTCTGATGATATACAACAGAGGAATATAATTTACTACTCTAGGACAGAAAAGATCCTTAAAGATTATCTTTTTTTTAATTTTTGTTTTATATTTGTGAACTAGAGCTCAGTTAAGAGACTTGCTCAATGTCACACAGGTCATTAAATACAGAAATGGGCTTTGAATCCAGATTTTCTGATTCCCTATTACATAAAATAATAATAGTTGATATTAAATCATCTTTAAAGTTACAATCATTGTTTTATTTGAGCCCTATGAGTATCATCAGCTCTGTTTGACTCATGATAATACTGAGGCTTGAAGTCATCCTACAAGTAGCGAGATTCCAACATGTTTTCCTTCTGTCTTCCAGTCTCTAAGCTCAACACTATCTGCTCCATCAAGGTACATCTCAATGACAAATACATCTGTTTAGAGAAGAGAGTGCTATGTTAAGGTCTCAATGGGTTTGGTTTGTTAGCTAACAGAGGGGATCAGGTAAGCCTTATTTGGACAAGTTGGCATTTGGGGAGAACGTTTAAAGGTTGGGGAAAATTTCAACTGATGAAAGGATAGAAGAAGGGAAGATTTTAGTATAATAAGGAACAGTGCCAAGCATAGTACTGGGCACAGGAATGCTTGATTAAGTGATAATAAATGACTGAGGTACAAACATTAAGAATTTATGGGGAAAAAGAGAAATGTGAACAGTTTAAGTCAAGTTTTTATGAACAAGGAAGGGGACAAGTCAACTCCTTAAGGCCTTGAGAGAAGCAGCAGCAGTTGTATTTACTGTACCTTCTACCCAGAATGTCTTTGATTCTCTGCTTCTTGTCTCTCTACATCATCTTTTGAAGAATTTATCTATTACCTTAGAACTTTGACTATCATCTCTGAGGCCTTCATTGGTATCTCTGATTCAGGCTTTTTAGTCCTATATTTTCAAATTCCAACTGGATATTTGCACTTGTCCAAATTTAATATTGATCAGTAAGAACAGATTGATCACTTCTTCTGTGCCCTGTTACAAGGAACATAAAAATAGTCTTTCCCTTCAAGAGGCCAATAATCAGGATGCAGATACAAAACCATATACATTAACTAAAATTAAAGGTTCTGCTAATGGCAGAAAATTCAATAAGGGTGGAGAGAGGGAGAAATCAGAATGGAATAAATTGGTTGGCAGAGGGATTCAGGAGCAGGTAAAACTTGAGCTGGGACTTTGAAGAATGGGTAGGAGGAAAAAAAGAAGCTATTATGGGTGAAGGGAAGGAAAGGAGACTGGAATGAACATGGTATGTGGGAAGAGGTGGGGGAGGGGAAAATAGTAAGTAGACCTGATTGACTAGAATAAATGGATAATATGAGGAAGCAGGAGAAAAAGTATGTAGCTAGATTAGGAGGAAGCAGATCAGGTTACAGAGGAGAAGCTTGACTTGCTAGCCATTAAAATTCCTGAACAGGTAAGAGATATGAAGAAAGCTGCCAAGGATGACACAATAGAAAAAGGGATGTATAGTCATGGAAGCAGGCAGCAGAGATGTAGTGGAAAGGACCCCAGACTAAAAGGAAAAAGGCTCAAATCCCAGCCCAGCCACTTAATAAAATGTATGACTTTTAGAGAAGGCATTGCATATATCTGGGCCTTGGTTTCTGCTTGTGCAAAGTGAAGGGGTTAGATCAGATGATCTCTCAAGTTCCTTTTAGCCCTAACAGACTAAAAGTTAAATTTTCTCAGAGGCTCTTATTGCAATTCAGTTGTGCAGTGATCAGAGTCTGGACTAAGGTAGCAGGAATGGAAAACAGAAGATGAATCTGAGAGATATTTTAAAAGGGAAAAAAAAGTATGATCATTAATTCAACAAATATTCAAGACTTTGTAGTAGAATTAAGCATCTTTCCTCCAAAAACAGCTCCAAGCTCCCAACATCCCTTTCTTTCTCATTGACTTCCCTATCCTCTCTCTGTTTCCTCATGCTCAGGATGTGTTCCTTCCTCCTTTCTGTGTCTCAGAACCTCAGATAGCATCATCTTAAGATCTCCCATTCTCACTTTTTTTGTTGTTGTTCGCTTGCATTTTGTTTTCTTATTCATGTTCTCTCCTTTTTGATATGATTTTCTTGTGCAACAAGAATATTATATAAATATATTTATACATACAGGATTTAACATATATTTTAACATGTATAACGTATATTGGATTGCTTGTCATCTAGGGGAGGGAGTGGAGGGAAGGAGGGGAAGAAACAAGATCTTGGATTCCCTCAGTTGCTAGCACTCTCTCCCTCATTTAATTACCTCCTATTTATTTATTTATTTCTACAGCAGGATATAAGCTCCATTAAGGTAAGGAATATCTCACTTTTATCTTTGTACTCAGAGTCTGGTGTCAGTGCCTCACACACAGTAGGCACTCAATAAGTGCTTACCGAGTTCTATAGTTAAGTGATATATATATCTCTATCTATATATATTCCTCCTTTTTGAGATCCTGTAACACTTGTATTTTATAAACATGCATATTGGAACACGACCTGCATATGTTATGATATAAACACAGAATCTCAAGATTGGAAGGGAGATCATGGAGTCAATCTCCTATCCAAAACATGAATCCCTTCTACAACATTCCTGAGCAGGGACTGCCCAGCCTCAACTAAAACTCCCTCCCTCCTCCCTCTCTCCTCCTTCCCTCTCCATTCCTCCCTTCTTCCTTCCTTCCTTCTCTCCCTCCCTGCCTCCCTCCTTTTCCTCTTTCTTTCTCTCTCTCTCTCTCTCTCTCTCATTGTATATGTCTCTGTGTCTCTCACTGTCTCAACTCTGTCTCTATGTCTCTATGCATGTCTTTCATTTAAATTGTCCAAAGTCACACTGGTAGCATCTGAGATAGTGATGAGGACGATACAGCCTCGTCCAGAAGAGCATCTGCATTCCCTGGGAAAGACTCTCTTCCCATACATTATACACCTTCCCTGGGAAAGACTCTCTTCCCACACATTATGTACCTTTTGGATGCTAAATCTACATTCCCTGGGAAAGACTCTTTTCCCACACCCTATCTCAAGTATGTTCCTTTCGGATGCAAAAGCCCAAATTGTTTTGTTTCTGTATATAAGTAAGCCCTGAGAAAATGTCTCTTTGCAAATCTTTGACATTGCCCTCAAAGAGAACATCTTGGTGTCTTTCTCTCTTTAATAAAGTGCTTTTTCTTATCACAGCCTTTTGTGTAGCGTTTCTCTCTGCGAACTGCCCTAACTTGGTGTTTTGGAGAACTAGGAGACCAACCCATATTCCTGCCACGATCCATACCTCATCATTAGGAGTCTTTTGATTCCAGAATCAGCACTCTTTCCACTGCATCATATTGTGGTAGCAAGGCCATGAGTCTAATATGCTGGGTTGAGCATTCTGCAAATCCTGTTCCCAACGCTGCTCAGAGTAAGCCAAAAAGCATTAAGATGAGCTTTTCCAAAGCTCAAAACTTTTATCTAATTTGGTAACAATTACCTTTGGGTTTTCTTTATTTGCTTCTTTCCAGGTGCTTCCTTCCGGAGCCCCTCTGTGATCCAGATAATTCCACCTCCTTATGCTTTCCTACTCTTATAGCAGTTTTTCCAGTGGGATTTTATTTTATTTTTTGTACAGCTCCTCCCAATATAGCAGCTCTCAAATTGTCTTTTCTATAACGTTAATTAAGATGAGTTCACACAGAAACTAGTGGTACCTCCTCCCCAGCCCCTGCTTGTTAAACATGGATCAGAAGTCTTGTGTTATAAATCATCCATGATTGGGTTTCTTACCACCATTCTTCATTTTTATTGACAGACTGAATTTGAAACTAAGTCAATTCGATGAGGAAAACTGCACTCCTCTGATACAGGCTTCTCATCTCCATCTCTGGGAAGCCTCTGCCTGCCTTGCAATTTTGCCTCGACAAACTAATCAGCCACAAGTAAATATACTGTACTCTGACCCAACATAGTGACATCATTATCTTAGAAAACAAAATACAAACAATAAACTGATTCCATATCACCTAGCTAACCATACTTCCCATGTTACTAATTCTATCTAATCTAGGTAGACTTAATCCAGCCTTCATTGCTTCTCCTCACCCAGGATGATTACCCTTTTTCTCTCCATGTATCCAAATTCTACCCATCATTCAAAGCCAAATGCCATATCTACCAGCCCATAAAGCTTTCTTCCATCTAGTCCATCTCTATCCTACAATATCCTACAGCTATTCTTCATATTTTCTGTTAAATTACAATTCTTCTCCTACAAACCTTTGTAGATGAGCTCTCCAATACAGTTCCTTAAATCTTGCTTATTGGTGGTTTCCCTTAGATCAAAAGTAGGAGATGGAAGATGTCTGTGATTTTTACCAACTACTTGGAAGGCCTGAGTTTTCCATGTTCACATTTTCTCAGTTGTTAGTCTTCTTTGTTCTTGCTCAAGGAAAGGAAGCTTTTTTGCTTTATCTTTCTATCTCTAGTACCTATCATAGTGCCTGGCTCATAATAAACACTGAATCAATGTTTGTTCACTGACAGGCTGAATGAATAATCACTTTTTCATGTAAAATCTTCATTGATTCCCAGTTTAAAAAAAAAAAAAACAAACTTTTCTTTCTTTTATTCTAGCTCTAAACAGGAATGCAGATTTGTAGCTATTTCAAGGATAATTCCTGAATTTCAGACTTTCCTCCTTTGTTCCTGGAGCTCTTTTCTTTCTTGGGCTTCTTATTTTACCTGTCTTTTTCCTTTTTTTAAGGCAATTAGGGGGTAAGTAACTTGCCCAGGTCATGCACTTATTAAGTGTCTAAAGCTGGATTTCAATTCAAGTCTTCCAGATTAGGTCCATTTGCCTCTTAGGTCCATCAACTAGCTGGGTTAAATTCTTAATTTCTATTAATCTATTAATCCAAGGTTTAGCACTTCTATTTGCTTCCTTTCTATTAAAATGATTCTGGCTGAGACCAGGTTTGAACTCAGGTTCTCCTAACTTTAGGTCTGTTGCTCTATCCACTGCACCACCTGGCTGCCCCGGTATCTTCATTTGTAAGTGAGTGAGTAGTCACTTTTCAGTTTTAGCATGCTCTTGTCTTATAAGCCAATCACCACTTTTATTGTAAGACATCCATTCTTGATTTCTTCCAAATACTGGCATTTTATTATTTATTGTTCATAACATTGACAATATTTCTCAACTGCTGCCAAGTTGGTTCATGGCTTTGTTGAGAGTTGGGGGAGGAGTTGTTTTGTTTTATTTTTGAAGTTTAATATCCTGACAAGGCTATGATCTATAAATCTGCTTCTTGGTCAATGAGTGAAATAGCTTGTTTTCTCCTTGGAGAAAACAACTTTTGCATCCTCTCTCAGCTGAGTCCTAACTTTTAGGACTTCTATTTCTTCTACCATAATTTCTAAGCTTGTTTTTGACAAAGAACTTTTAACTCGCCCATTCCATTATTTACAATCTGCCTCTAGACTGTCCCATAAGCCCAGAGGCCTCAACTGCTTAAAGAAAACTTGTTCAAATTCTAGTTTGGTTATTATGATTCCAATGTGATTTTGTCAGATCACTTAAATTTCATCTGTGCCTCAGTTTCCAAATCTATAAAAAGCAAGCTTTGGCTAAATAATTTCTAGCATATCTTCTGGCTCTCTGTCAATCTCAACTTTCCCAACTGTAAAATGGGGATCATAATAGCACCAACTTCATAAGGTGGTTGTTAGGATTATATGAGATAGTATTTATAGAGCATTTAGCACAATGTCCTGGCACACAACTCCCACAGACTTGTAATGGAGAGAGCTATCTTCATCCAGATAGAGGACTATGGGAACTGAATGTAGACTACAGCATAGTATTTTCGCCTTTTGTTGTTGCTGGTTGCTTGGTTATTTTTTCTCAATGTTTTTCCTTTTGATCTGATTTTTCTTATGCAGCATAACAAATGTGGAAATATGTTTAGAAGAAATGCACATGTTTAACCTATATTTGATTACTTGCTGTTTAGGGAAGGAGGGAGAGAGAGAAAAATTTGGAACATAAGGTTATGCAAGGGTGAATGTTAAAAACTATCTTTACATGTATTTTGGAAAATAAAAAGCTATTATAAAAAAAATAAAATCTATGGATCAAAAAACAAAAAACAAAAACTACATGCATTAAAAAACAATGTCCTGGCACATAGTAGGTGTTTGATAAATGCTTGCTGCTTCTCTTTCTTTTCTTCCTTCCTATCTGACATCTATTAACTTATCTCTATATTCTTGTGTATTTTTATGTTTGCTAACTGATAACAACTAACAATGAGATATACCTTAATCTGGAGAGAGAACCCAAGTGGTAGAGCCTTATATAGCAAGGTGAAGGCCAACACATCCATCCCTTCTCTATCTGAGTAAAAAGTTTACAGATCTCAGGGAATTATTCTATTCACTGAAGAGTGCCTTTTAAAAGGGCAGCTGAGTGCTACCTCCTGAGCATATACATAATACCAATGTGACAAGCTCGTTTTCTATGTTGGAGGAGTTGAAAAGATTCCTTTCTCCAGGTTAACCTGAAGAACAACACTGGGAGACCCCAGTAGGTAGAAACCAAACAAACCAAATCTCTTGATACTTTGGTGCATAACCAATCAATGAGTCATTCTTGGCTTCTGTTAGAACTCAAGATCAATGGACAACAAGCCACCCCTGTGCCCAGAGATCATCATCATCATCATCACCTTAATGACTACTAGAGCTACTTTCCCCACACCCACTAAGGGCCTCAATGCCAGTGCTTCTTCCCCGTGATCTGGACAATTGAGACCTGATGATATAGCTAACAGGGAAGACTCCAAAGATATACACAATCAAATTAGTGGGTCAAGCCTTCCCATGCCATTTGGCGTCTGGGCTGCCTTCTCATGGTCCAGATGGTTTTATAAAGTAAGAAAGATGCACTATACATAATTTATACAAGTTAACTGAACTTGTGACATAGCAAGTTTGAAACTCTTCTCTCTTCCTATTCCATTTCTATTTTTCTTGATCCATACTTGATGCCTGAGCTCTGCTCTACTGATTCAAAGAAAAATTAAACTCTTTTCACTTGGTTTCAACTCTATTTCTGATCTTTGCCCATCTTTGGTACCTTTCTCCATATAAGGTGAAGTCATTAACTAGTAGCACCTAACAGCTTTGGGATATGACAGAGTTTAGCAGTACCCTCAGATCAATGTGACTTCTTAGAGCCTAATGGAGAGGGGACAAGTTTGAGGGGACAAGTTTTAAGGGATGTGAATGGTCTTTAAAAGCATTAAAAACCAAAACTGAGTCTGACTCCACTTTGGGATTCTCCTAGTCCAACATATACTAGAAATATGGAATAGTAATGTTTTCTTTATTTTCACTGCTAAAAATCATCAGCATTTTAGTATTTGTGGGTCAAATATTTGTTCTTCCTGAGTCACAAAGGTCCATCTTTTCAATACCATAATTTCCCAGAGATTCTTTATTAGCCACAAATCATGGAAGAATATGACAATCCTTAAAGGAACAAATTTGTGGGTGCCCAAAGGGCAAATTCAAAGTGCATGGTGGATAGAAGTCGAAGAGAGCATATTAAAAATTGATGCTTTGCCTGCAAAGAGATGTCATAAGAGCCATTATCAAAGTTGTATACTCAGAAAGGAAGTGGGCTGGTCATCTATCAAGAATGAAGAATCACAGACAGCCAAAGTGTTCCAATGATTCCCTCAAAATGACAAGGATTATAGAAGCAGGCCTCCATCACCCCGGGTAGATGGGAAGCCATGGATGACAATCCCACAAGATGAGAAGACATAGATGGGTCACAATCTATAACTTCTGAAGTGAAATGAGTAACCACATCATTGATATGAAGGATCCATTGAAGTATGGAAATGTTAGACACATAGGCTAAAACAGACAATAGCAAACTACTGAAGTCTTTGGAAGAGAGCCAAGCAGAGGCCTAAAAAGTAGAGGAGCCAAGGACCTGAATGATAGAGGTAGCCAACAGGTGGGTTACGTTGGAAGGTTGGGCAAGAGAAATTATCTATATCTGTCTGTCCTTGACATTATACCTAAAGATACCAACCCCAACCTCATATTCTTTGCTTCCTACTAATTAAATGACTTGAGGTAAGTCACTTAAATTCTCTCCTCCCTAGTTTCTTTATCTCAAAAATGAGACTAATATCCACCCCATTCACTTCATAGGGTTAATCTGAGCATCAAGTGAAATTATATATAAAAATACTTTGAAAAGATTGAATAACATATAAGTTTTAATAACTATTGTTGACATTTTATTATCTTACTATTTCTTCCATGGTCTACCTTATAGAATTGAGATGATCTGTTTTGATTCCTTTCTACCAGGTAGAGAAGGCACAAAACTAGTCAGAATGACTGAGATCCCTAGACATAACCAATATATATCAAGGTAACTGTAACAAGCTAGCTATACATTATTACCCAGTTTACTTCTGATGGGTATTTTCATAATTAAATGAATTTTTTCTTACCCTGGAATGATATATAAAATAACACATTTAAATACATTGGTATTTTTAAAATATGCCTGAATGATTTATTTCCTTATAATCTCAACAAACCGGTGAATGGATTCCAAAAACGGGCCGAACTAAGATCCATAAATGGTTACACTTGCAGAAGTGCATATTTTTTCTCTGTATGCTCAATTTTAATATCATTACAGAAAGACAAATTCCTTTATTGGGAATTTGTGTTGCTCTCCTTCGAATCAAAGAATGAATTGTAACAAGAGCAAAACCCCACTTTCTAACTTTTGTATTAGATAAGCACCTAAGATTTTTCAATGATAGCTTTTTACTTTTCCAAATACAAGCAAAGATAGTTTTTAACATTCACCTTTTGAAAAACTTTGTGTTCCAATTTTTTCTCCTCCCTCTCTCCCTCCCCCCATCCCTTTCCCTAGACACAGCAAACAATCCAATATAGGTTAAACAGCGCAAAAGATATAATAAAATAATTATTATTAACCCTTGTAGGAGAACCTAAAATGTTGGTCCTATGTTCCATGAACTTAAATTGTTACCTTCTGCACAAAAATCACAATGAGATCACTGTCATTTTTGCATGTGTTTCTAGAGTAATAGTTGAAAGATTCTCTCTACAGATGAGAAGCTCTATAAACATCTGCATCCTTACTGGAGTGAGGACAGTGCATGAAAGCAAAGTTGTTCCAAATTGTGTAGTTAAGCAGTGACCATGACCTGTGGGTGATGACTGAAGAACAGATCTGCCCAAATTTGGTGACATTTCAAACAAGCAAGTTTCTTTCAGCCTCCAAGACAAACACAGACTGTTTCCGGCAGCATTTTATAAACTCCAAATGTTTCTCTGGATCTATCTTTTGGAAGAAATTACAATTCTCCTTTGCTTGACCTGCTCAAATTTATGTAACCTGCTCAATCAGAAAGCATTTTCTGAAACTTAAAAATAAAAATAAGAAAGAGAAGAGCAGGGGTTCAGTCTCAGCTCAGAAGATAAGTAGGTATGAAAATAAACACAAGTACGCATGTGCACACATACACAAACACACACAGAGAATGGTAATGTCTGATTATTATCAACTGTTCTCATATTTCAGGTTTTGGTTACAGAAAATAGATGCTAAAACTAAAATGAGTTAAACTGTTTTTTCTGACTAATAATGTTTCATTTATAGAGTACTTTCTGTTTGCAGAGTACATTTATGTACCTTATCTTATTCAAATCAACACTCTTAGGGAAAGTAGATATACCTGATATTATCTCCATTTTGCAAATGGAAAAACCAAAGCCCAGATCAGGTCAGGAGTCATCCAAAGTCTAAGAATAAGGAAGTTGCCCCAAATTTTTTAAGGGCATATCTGATGTTCTGTATACTACACCATGCTGGCTCTCCATACTAAAAAGAATAATTTTAAAACAGGTGACTCAAATAAAATTCAATGCTTTATTATTTTGGTGCTACTCCTGGCTGAGGGTCTATTCACAACCAAATGTCTAAAACTAAATTAACTTCAGAAGTTCACATTTGGGGACAATTCAGCCAGACACCTTTTAAAAGGAAGGCTTTTTGTCATTTAATTGGTTTTTAGATGCATAATCATCACACGTGCAGTATGCTTGAAACCTGGCCATCTCCTCAGTAGCACTACAACAAATTAGAAACATGACTCAATGATACCATCTGGGCTTTTCATTAAATGATGGTATTCTCTTTTTCTCTCATCTATCTAGTCCCCTCATTACATTGAAGGATTATTGCTTTTATTATTGTTGTTGTTGAGTTGCTTCAAGGCTGTCCACCTCTTATATGACCCCATTTGGGGTTTTCTCAGCAAAAATAAGGGAATGATTTGCTTATTTCCTTCATTTTGTAGATGAGGTAAAGAGGAACAATTATTTTCCCACTGTCATACAGCTAAGTGTCAGAGATATATTTGAATGCAGGTTTTCCTATCTCCAGATTTGGTACTTTTGTATTACACAACCCATCTGCCTCCATTGAAACCCTAAAAAATCATCAAATAGTCTGAATACTAGGAGAAGGTAGGAATTCTTCAAAGGTAGGAAAGGGGTCCAGTATAAAAACAGGGCAGAGATCTTGACTAGGCTTCTAGGACTCTATAGACCGATTAAAGTGTGATCCAGCAGAGATCACTCAGACTCATTGAAAAGGGTCAAATGATTCTTTCATGTAGCCACCTAACTTTCATGTTGTCTCTTCTTGTAACTAGGGTTCAAAGGTAGAAAGCAGAGTGAGATGTTAAGGTAATTGGGAAGGGGAGGGTTCAGATTTGTGATTTAATTAGTGCCAGAAGCTGCTGAAGAGGAACTCATCAGTCCTTTCTCTGAAAAAAAAAAAATCCTTCAAAGCCTCCAATTAAAGAGTAGGCACAGGCCAGCCATCTCTTCATTTTCCACTTGGCTATATTCTTTTGGAACTCTTTGGTCTTCTCCAATCGTGTCATTAGGCTTTGGGAACCTCATGATGGGAAATTTTCATCATCCTCCAAGATCCAATCAACCTCATTTAATACCCTCTGCTCTTCTGATTAAGAGAGCAGAGCCATGAATTCCTAAACTTTTATTTAAGGAGGCGGCCCAGATCAAACATCTCTTAATTTGCCATCTCAATACAGTGTTGGACCTCTCTGGACTTCTCCACTGCTCCAACCTCCCTTTTTCAGTTTCCTTTTGGGTGCTGTCTTCTTCCATTAGATTGTAAGTTCCTTGGAGAAGGTAAGAACTGCCTTTCTTTTTCATATTTATATATATGGGGGGGCAGCTAGATGACACATTGGATAGAGCACTGGTCCTGGAGTCAGGAGGACCTGAGCACAAATAAAGCCTCCACACTTAACACTTACTAGCTGTGAAATTCTGAGTAAGTCACTTAACTACAATTGCCTCAAAAAAAAAAAATTAAAAAGGAAACATATTTGTATTTACATCCCCAGAACTTAACACAATACCTGATATATAAAAGGTGCTTAATAAATGGTTTGTAATGTTAGAATTTTAGCAAGCTATAATATATATCAAAGGGCTAAATGATTTGTTCAATGAGACACAGGCCAGTATGTGTCAGAAACAAGAATAGAATCCCAGATCTTTGAGACTCCAACGTCAACCTCTGTCCACTATGCCTTCTATGCTGCCCCTTGTTGAGGAATAACTGATTTGTCAACATAGCCCTCTGGATCTTACACTCTAGACTCTTAGAGAATTATGTTACAACTGTGGAGCTGTCATTGTCACTGTGATTGTTGTTTTTAAATAATACCCAGATTAATTGCTTATATTCAGCTTTAAAATGGGGAGCTTGTAAATGAAATTTAGGTCAAGAGACACAGTTGTTTACTATGCCAACAGACCCAGGCAAGGAATAGCATGGAAAAAATAAAGCAGTTATTCAAGACCGGTAACCTCCTTGAGTAGCGATTTCCTTAATTGTAAAATGAGGCAGTTGAGTCAGGAGTTTCTGAAGCATATTCTTACTAGAGATCCATGATGCAATGACAAGAAAGGAATAGACCGCGGCTAGTAATAGCAGCTGCCTCCTCGCTCTTCTTAGTCTCTACTTTGTCCCCAGAGGAGACTGAAGGTAAGTGTTCCCAATGGCATGGCTCCAACCAGGGAAGGGCTGAATTTAGCTAGAGTGTGTTCTTCAGCGCGTCCCTCAAGCTTTCAGACTTCAGTGAAGGGCTGAGGCTGTTTCTGGGATTACCTGTTCCCCCAGCTCCTCTCCTTGTTTACACCTGTCCTGCAATGCATGACTCCCAGGCATATCTGCACACAGGCCCTAGCTTGGCTAGCCTCAGGACCTGTTCCTTGCCTTCTATGTGATTTCATTTCCCTGATGCCCTGGCCTGTCCTTTTGCACCACAATCCACGTGGTTACAGACGTGCTAGGCTTCCATTGCTCATTACGGTATCACTGGAGCTAAAAGGAACTTTAAAGGTTATGGATGCTAAACTGTCTTCCCAAACCTTACAGAGAAAAGGAAAATGACTTGATCAAAGTCACCCAGCAAGTGAGAGATAGACCCATCCCATGAACCCATGGCCTCTGGGTCCAAAACTCGTATTATTTCCAAGATAGCATCATCTTCTTGATAGTACCCAAAAAAAGTTTATTTCCTACTGGTTCTAGCAAGGGGGAATGAGATTGATTCTTTTTAGTTGCTTGGAAAGAGATAAAAACCTTCTTCCTCTTCCACATAAATCTTTCCTTCCCCAGAGCAGTTACATATATTCCATCCATATTCCCTGAGGAGTCATACACATGCAACCTCCTTCCCTTCACCTATTTTCTTTTCCTCCTTTCTCACACTCTCTCAGCTTTCTCCACCATGCATACCATGTGATATTTTATGGAAACATTTCTAAGAAGTGAGAGCCAAATTATAAGAGGCAGAGCTGTGCTTTAAAACGTGACAATGCTTTCTTCATTGTAGTATGTTCTCAGGTATCTGCTGATTTAATAACAAATAAGTTCTTCGGTACCTCACCATTTGCCCTGCATTGAGTCGGACCTGTTAAAGTCCTGGAAGGACCTCTGGACCATTAAGTATATAAGTACATAAAGTACCTAATATGTGCTAAGCACTAGGGTATTAAGAGTCTTGAGTTTCATTTTTTTTTTCCTTTTTGATCTATTTTTTTTCTTGGCCAGCACAATAATTGTAGAAAAATATGTATAGAAGAATTGCACATGTTTAACTTATATTGGATTACTTGCCCTTTAAGGGAGGGGGTGGGGGAAAGGAGAGGAAATTTGGAACATAGGGTTTTGCAAGGGTCAATGTTGAAAAATTATCCATGCATATGTTTTGAAAATAAAAAATTTCAATAAAATAAAAGAAAGAAAAAAAAAGTTTTGAGTTCCTTCCATCCATCCAGCAACTGAAGGGTCCTTTATGTGACATCTTTCCCTCAATTAGGGGATGAGCTCCTTAAAGCTATAGATTGCTTCACTTTTCTATTTGTAATCCTAGCATGTGGCATAATGGCTTAAAAAATAATTATTCATTCATTCGTCCCAAACCAGAATACTGTCCTGCTTCCATCCAGGAAACTGGATAATTGGAGTTTGGGTTTTTTTTTAAAGGACAGGGGTTGAATCTGTGTTTAAAATTGGGGAAGGTGTTTGGAGTCAATCAGTCAGTAATGATGATAACGTTTAATACACATACATGCATTATGCTGCAATGATTGTTATCTTTTAGGAGAGTAAGGGAGAAAAAAAAAAGGATAACTATCTCTCAGCTTTTCAATAACTTACGAAGATAATGATTCTAGACAAGCCAGGTCTCAAGAAGTCAGATACTGATTTTCAAACATGAATTTCCCAGTTTTAGAATTTAGATTTTAGAGCCTTGGGCACTTTTACTATGAGGAAGCACCAGGGAATTTGAATATGGATTTCCCTAATGTGGGAGGTATTTCAAATAAGACACCAGATGTAAAGATCTTTTTAAACTATCCCATACAGACTCTCCCCACAATTCTGAAAGTGACTGCTGTCTTTAGTTAGGAGTCAGTCAGCAAACAGCCTTGTGTATATGGTTGAGGGTGGGAGAGAAGATACAGCAAGCTGCAGGGTTCTCTGATGTTTGGAACTGTCCAAGTCCCTGTTCTGTATGTGATCCAAAGTCTAGCTTAGTGACTGAGGGGGCCAGATAATCCTTTTACTAAAAAACATATCCTAGTACTCCCAACTCTGAGCAGTTCTCAAAGTGATTAAAAAGCAGTGCAAGAAAGAATAATTAAGGCTAGCAAGAAAATAAAAAGCATTTAGCAAAGAGGTTCTCAGAGGTCAGAGAATCCCTCCCCAAAGCTATAATTTTTTATAAAAATTGCTTTTATTCCTTTTTTTCCCGAAGAGTCCATAGTGAACTCTCAGATCAATACACCTGGGGGCAAAAAATAACCCAAATTGTACCAGTTCGGCATCACAACTAGCTTCTCTCTACCCCCACCTCCATCCCTCCCCCAATCTCTCAGTCCAGGTTAAAGTAGCTGGAGTGTGGAGGATTAACTCCCAACTCCCCAGCTACACAATGGAACCAGATAGCTGGTTGATTGCCTGAGATTTCTGTTCAAGGAATTCCAACAGATCGTTGATTGGCTAGATTGTGATGCAAACTAAAGAAGAGGCAACTGGGGAGGAAGGAAAGGAAACACTACAGGCTCTAGGCTGTGGCAGGATACCCCTTCTTTAGGATGAATTAGGGCAGAAGGATGTTCCAAAGGGAGCATATTGTCTGGTTCCAAACCACTGAAGATGATCTTTAAACTCTTGCAACACCCCCGGCTCCAATTCTCTCCTCTTCTGCTCCTGTTCTTCCTGCACATCATCTGCCTTCATCAATGAACAGGAGATACTTGAATAAGCTTCGAACTGTCAGCGCCCTCATGTAGAAGGGATAGAAGGCCTTGAGATCGTCTAAGTGCCAGTTTGGGGCAGGGAATAGAATGTGGATTCTTCAAGCTACAATGATCCTCTGTACTCCTGGCATATACCCCTCCATTTCCTAGCTCAGCAGTGTGATGGCTAGATATAAACCTGGTAACAAAACTTCTGCCTCTGAGGAAAGAGGGGGCAATATGGACTTTTCTCCTGTGTGCCAAAAGAGTAACTTGTTAGATCATTGCAGAAGGGGCACTTAAGCCTGTCATTAATTCTTGGTGTTAAATGACCTTCACAGATCATCCTTTCCATTCCTCTGACTCCAGCTAATACCTGATATAAGTCCTTCCCAACAGATGAGGTTTCATCCTATTTTTCTTCTAGTTCCAGATATATTTGGTTTGATGTTTGAGGTTAGTTTTATGCCAAGAAATGCTACCTTACAGTCCAAATCCCCTGGGCTGAAATCTGCGTCCATTTCTTCTCCATCATCAAGAATTCTTGCTTGAGATGAATATTATTACTAAAATTAATATCCACTTTTGTTCAAGCTCAAAACAAAATCTTTTGAATAATCTTTCCTTGGATTTCTGGGATCTTCTTTTCTTATGGATTTTGAAACTCTAATAAAGCTATATATCCATCCCTTAATTACTGAGAAACATTATTCTCTCTCTACATTCTCTAAATCTCTATCAAGAGTTTGTAAATCTTGGCGGTCTGTCAACATGGATGGGAAAAATTCACATATGTATTTCAATCTGATTAGTTTCTTTTACAATCCTACAAACTTTCTTTTATGCATGAGAAAGGGCCTATAGGATTCATTAGATTGCCAAAAGAGTTCATAATAGAGAAAAGGTTAAGAATCTTGCTCTAGGTTCTCAAACTTTCTGATTTTTAATTATGGCTAATTGGGTATTATTAATTATGATAATAAATTGGGTATGAAACAATCATTTTCAAATTGGGAGTAACTCAGATAAAAGATTCAAAAGGTAAGCTAAAATCAAGAATTAAAATTACATTTCAGAATAAAGTATAGATTTTAATTGTCCAAATTCTATACCATCTCTTATAAGCATAGATCATCAAAAGTTGATCAGTTATAGGTGGCAGGGATACAAATAAGGAAGATCATATTCATAAAAATTTATGACATAAAAACTAAAGGCAATCACAGGACTTATTTTTAAATAAAAATTTTGTAAAACTTGTCTATATAGATTTAACTTAAATGTCTACCTAGCAAAATTCTTAGCCATAAAAGAATGAATTGGCCTTTCTGGTTAAGATTAAAAATCAAAGTCAATCAGCATGCCTTCTTACCGCCATCATTCTCATCCTATGCATAAAGAGCCCCTCATCTGGGCTCTTTATTTCCAATTCCTATATTTTTGTAGGCCAGCCTGATAAGGTTCTCTGCTTAGTTTGTGAAGTCTATCAAAGCATCATATCTCTCACACCCCCAAACCTGCTGTCATCTGCTATAAAGTAACTGCATCCAGCCAAGAAACAATAGCATCCCAAGTCACAGTTGAGTGATATCAGTGTGGCTGTCAAGATAACATGTTGGGGCTGGGGCTGGGGCACAAGTAGCTGAGAAGAGTGAAGAGCAAAGTAAGCAAAAACAAACAATAAACATCTGTGGCAAAAAGCATGTCAGCTTCCTAAGAAATGGGGTAGGGGCCGCCCTCAAATCTTTGTTATGATACATACTGTAGAGTGGGTGGTGGCAAATCCATTTAAGTTCCAATGTGATTTCCAATGTGGTTAGTCAGAGAAAGCACCATATTGGAGAGAGAGGATGAATCAGCTGAGCACTAATTATACGGGCTCTTTTCTCTCTGACCTGTCTCTCCACTCCTATTACCTTTATACAAAAATACAAGGATAAAGTCAAGCTAAAAAAGAATGTGAAAGCCCATCCCTTTTTGTCTCCTTAATCATTTTCATTTTATACCCTTTCCCCATTCTCGTGGTCTTGCTATAGAGTGTTGAATGGCGCAACAAGCAATAAGACCACGACCTCCTTTGGGAGACTTGACCCAGTATACCATTAACTGGCATTATAAAGGACTTCAGCAACTAATTGGTCCAACATGTACATAAAAATGAATTTCTTCAACAAGATATCCAACAGGTACTTGCCCTTTGCTTGAAGATCTCCAGGGAGGGGGAGGTCACTACCTCCCAATGTTGCTGTCCATAGATAACAATAATTATTAGGAAATTTGCTCTTACACATGACCTGAATTTGGGTACTTGAAATTTTCAACAACTGCTACTTGTACTTTTCTCCAGAATTTAGCAAAATAAATTTTATTACTCTGTCCAAGTGTAGCCCTTCAAATCCGGGAAGATGGCTATCATACTTTGTGCCTCCCTCACCCAAGTTTTTGGGGCTAACCATCCCCAAATCTTCGTCTAGTATGTAATCAAGGCTCTTTTTAATCCCAGATTTCCTTTTCTAGGCTTTCCAAATGTCTCTTTCAACTCCAGTGTTCTGCAACTCAGCCCCCTTATTCCATATCAGATAAAGAATATTCAAGAAACTATACTTGATGGGGCAGATAGGTGGTGCAGTAGATACAGTACCAGCTCTGAAGTCAGGAGGACCTCAGCCACTTTAACACTTCCTAGCCATGTGACCATGGACAAGTCACTTAACCCCAATTGTCTGAGCAAAAAAGAAAAGAAAAAAAGAAACTGCACTTAAGGTTTTGTATATCAAGATTAAAAATAAAATTGCTCATTTTTTCCAAACAAAAAGGTAAACCCTAGTAGAGGTACCACCATATTTCCTACCTGATCTCTTAGCCTTTCTTGATGACCCATGATGGCTGTAGCATGGTGAGGGTATTTCTGTTTCAGATGTTCCAGGAAAGCTTCTCTCTTCCTGTCCATCTCAGATGTTTGCATTCCCAGTATCTCTTTGGAACTACGGGGCCCACCTACGGTGTGTCTCCTTGGGATGTTTCGGGAAGACTTGGAAACTGAGAGATGACTATTTCCATTAGCAAGGCGGTCCTTGTTTCGGAGACATCCTGCATCTTCAGATGATGTCACATGAAGATTGCTTTTCCCCTGATCTGAAAAGTGAAAGAATATGGTATCCTTAAAAACTCCTTAATCACATTTGAGGTTCTATGAGACCAGTTATTATAACATTAGTTAAAAAAAAAAGTGTGTGTGTGTGTGTGTGTGTGTGTGTGTGTGTGTGTGTGATTATAGTGACCAAGAAGTTTGATCTGGCTGAAAGGTTGAAAACATGGACCTTCCCCTTTTCTTTGCAGAAGTAAGGGACTATGACACAGAATACTGCAGACTTAGTCAGACTTGTTTATTGTTGAACTGCTTTTTAAAAACTATTTCCCAAATATAGCTTGATGGGAGGTGGGAAAGATATCTGGAAATTAAAGTGGCATGAAAACAAATCAATAACTTTAAAAAAAAAGAAATTTGAGTTAAGATTTTATCTCTTTTGAAAATGGTAAAGGAAAAAGAAAACAGATAAAATATTCAAAAATTACACATTAGAAACCTCTAAATCCAATTGAAGGCCCTATTATTTCTGATTTTTTCACTCTTGGGATTGTTCAAAACCAGAATACCTTCTTTGACTATACCACTCTGCCTCTCTGATCTCCCGCCACAAAAGGCAGTCTATATCACCCCAAAGATTCCTCTAATGATTTCACCTGGATTTTTGATTGAAAATTTAATGCTGACAACAGAATTACTTGTGAAATCCTCACAATCAGGTGCTGAATCCTAAAACATTGGATTCATTGCCGGGGTCAAAAAATAATGGCTGCCGCACATAAAAGCAAGAGTCTCAAAGGATCATGATCTACTTGAAAAATTCTATTTCCTCCTTATTAGCATAAATGGAGCAAAAATGAGAACACCATTAGATTTAACGATTATAGGGTTGTAGGGGGAAAACATTTGGGCAAAATTCAATTGAACTGAATGCTATAAGAAAATGACAGTGACGAAGGAAATGACATGATGGATGCTTCAGAATGAATTTGGAGATCCCAGAGAATCATCATGGCACAGTGGAAAGAATGTTGCCTCTGAAGTCAAAGGTGGTTGATTCAAATCCCCTTCTCTCATTTACTGCTACTTGTATGACTTTAAAAGCAATTGATTCAACTTTTCTGGGTCTAATTCTTCATCTGAAAAATGGGTAATCTTTGACTCTGAATCTATGAGCTATCTCTGATAGAAGGAACATAAGATTTTGCTGTTGTTTAGCTGTGTCCGGCTCTTCATGACCTTATGGACATATCACAGCAACACTGTTCACTGGGTTTCCTTGGCAAAAATATTGAAGTGGTTTGGCATCTCCTTCTCCAGTGGATTAAGGCAAACAGAGATTAAATGACCCACCTCCATCCTTATGGTCCATCCCTTGTGCCACTTAGCTGGCCTAATGGTTTCATTAAGCATTTCCTAAATACAAGCTATTTTTCTGGCATTGCAGGGGTAAATGGGGAAATACAAAGTTAAGGGAGACAAGACAAGACAATAACTAGCTTTATTTTTGGACCATATTTGTGATGGCATTGGAAACTACCAGTGAGCAAGCTCCCTTTACCTACTCATTTGTTTTTCGGTTTGGAGAATTGAGATCTGGGGGATCTAAAAGATGCACACAGAACTATACCACCAGCACAAAGAAGAGGTAAAACTTTCTGACTCTGAGGCTACTTTCTCCCCCACACTGCCTCTAACAGACAGCTTTTATGCACAAAATATTAAGTACATTATCAGGTCATTACAAAATAAAGTCCTATAAAAAGCTAAGCAGGAATTTTTTTTCTGCTCTTGGGGATCAGAAAAAGCATCTTGAAAGGAGTAGAATTGGAATGAATAGAATATGGTTTGAAAAATGGTTTACCAACAATCAGATAATTAAAATACAACAAAACTCTAGTGGGCATAATTTAATCTTTCTTTGATAATTAAGAAAATGCTTTCCAGACTCTTGCAGAGTAGAACTCTGCATGAATGAATATCACTTCTTACTGGCATATTAGAGTAATTTTTGTTATACCACATGAAATGCAAATAATTGCTTACATCTTCATTGAACTTTAAAGTCTGCCAAAGTGCTTTACACATACTGTTTCATTTGGTCTTCAAAACACTAACTTCACAGATGAGCAAACTGAAGTTAAAAGAAGAAAGGAAGGGAAGGAAACAAGCATTTATTAAGTACTTACTATGTGCCAAGCACTAGGCTAAGTATTTCACACATATTATCTTATTTGCATGAACAGGCAGACTTCAGAAAAACTTGGAAAGACTTGCATGAATTGGTGCAAAGTGCATCAAGCAGAACCAGGAAAACATTATACACAGCTTCAGCAATATTATGTGATGATCAATTATGAATAACTCAGCTCTTCTCAGCAATACAAAGATTCAAGACAAGTACAAAGTACTCACAAAGAAAAATGCTATCCATACTCAGATAAAGAACTGATGGGCTCTGAATGTAGATCAAAGCAAAATTGTTTTTCACTTACCTTTATTCTTTCTCATGGTCTTTTTTTTCCCTTTTGATCTATTTCTTCTTTTACAACTCTTATGTTTCGTTTTATATGATAGCACATGTACAAACTACATCAAACTACCCATCATTTTCGAGGAAGGAAAAAAGATTGGAACTCAAAATCTTGTAAAAATGAATCCTGATGTTTATAAAGGACTTATTCATACCTGGGACCATTACAATGAAGGACAGATCAACAGGGAAACATATGATTCTTCTCTCTTACTCCTCTTCCTAGTTAAGTATGAGCAGCTTCTATTTTTTTTTTTTTTTTACTGATCCATTGCATGGAAGGTCCCACTGCTGGTAATGATTGAACTCATTTCTTATTCTCTTTCTAAGAATACTTGTATATCTTGCATTTTAAATTTCATTGTTACTGTCATGTAATGGATTTTTATTGATAGATATTTCTTTTAAGTGTATCTTTGCTATTATTATATCTCTTTATTTTCTGGTTAAAAAAACGAATGCTGAAAATTTTCTGGACATGTAACTGGGGAAAAAATAAGATGCTATTTAATAAAATAAAAGAAATAATAAATCAACTTCAACCCAAATATTATCTCATGTGATTCTCCAAAATCATGGGAGGGAGGTGAGGCTATTGTTTTTTCCACTCTAAGGTTGAAAAGACCAAGACAAAATAGTGGTCATTTGACTTGCCCAGATCAAACAACTAGTCTGTATCTCAGCATGAATCTGCACTCAGAGCTTCTGATTATTGCCCCTATAACACTGGAATTTGCTTTTTAAAAATAAATCACTAAAAATTAAATGAATCATCGACATGAATGTGTTTCTCTCATGAAAATAGAGAACTGGAAAAGGATTTAAACGATCTTAAAGAAATATCATCAAATCCGTTATGGTCCCCTTGTTTTGCCTAGAATAGTCAATCTGGGAGGAAAGAACTAATGTATTCCTCAGTTACCCAGAAAAATATATTTGAATTTCAAAATGATTTTTCCTGGGCAGCTGACTTGCCCAGTCACAAATGTAGGCTCTAGAAACACATCTAGCTGATCCTTCCATTTCCTGTTACTTTACTAATTATAAACTTCCAGCCCGGACCAGTCTAAGGAAGCCAGTGTAACCAAATGAATGGATTTTGTAAACTTTTGGTAGCTGTAGTAGACATGATTGAGGGGGATGGGGAAGCCTTGGAACTACTGGATTAAATGAGGATTATAGATCAAGGGTAGATTTTGTTTATTTAGGGCACTCTTTTCCATTATCAGGCAATCAGATGGTTATCCTTTCCCTGTGGGTAGCAAACCTGGGCTCTCCTATCTAACAGACAAGGGTAGAACAGATGGGGGATAAACTAAGGAAGACTGTATATTGTCATGAGACATCACTTAAATCCAATTCATTTGCATGTCATGGTATCACCTCCCTGATGTTATGGTCTGCTTTGAAAACGAAGAACAAATGACAAAAATAACAACAATAATACTAATGCTAACAAACAACAGACATGACAATAGCAACAACAGCTGCATTAACATAGGTTAACTTTTACATAGCACTTTTACATTTGATATCACTTGATCCTCACAATAGCCCTGGGAAATGCTGTTCAGTCATTTTCTTTTCAATAGTGTCTGACTCTTTGGTGATCCCACTTGGGATTTTCTTGGCATAGATACTGGAGTGGTTTGCCATTTCCTTTTCCAGCCTTTTTTTTTTTTTTTTTTGGACAGATGAGGAAACTGAGGCAAACAAGGTTAAGTGACCTAAGGTCACCACAGCTACTAAATTTCTGAGGTCAAATTTAAACTTAGGAATATGAGTCTTCCTGACACCAGGACCAGCACTTTATCCACTGGACTACCAAGTTGCCCCATCCCCACTTTACTAATGACAAAATCGAATTTGGGAAAAATTAAGTGCATTGCCTAGAATCACACAGCTAGAAGTCTGAGGCAGAATTTGAATCGGGGTCCTCATTAACTCTCAGTCCAACATTCTGTCCACTGCTTCAACCAGCTGCCAAGCACTCATCACATACAAGAAACACTGCTAGCCAATTGGAGCCACAAAAATGAGACTGTTTGGGTTCTCTTGGCACTTTTTCTAGGGGGGGAGTGGAATACAACACACACAGCTATGGAAATAAGCATATACAAAGCACAATGAAGCAGGTGATTCTATCCATAGTTGAGATGTGTTGATTAAATGGCATTCTCCCTCCCAGAAGTTCCCCACTTTGATGAAATACATTTTAAAATGCTTATTTATTATGAACTTAACAACTACGAACATTTCCAATCACCAATTCTTCAAGTACTTGAGGTCTCCTCCATAGATTTACAAGAGCTATTTATTTATTCTCCTGAAATGAAGACAGAACAAGAAGAGTAATCACTGAGAGTAAATATATTTTATCTCAGAGAAACTGGAAAAGGAGGAGCAAGAATTCTTCACTTTCCTTGTAAATAACTCTCATCTTTCGTTCCAGTTGGCCTGTCCTTATCCCTTAACACTTCTCACTGGAAAGGTCACTTCTACTGTCGTCTTTCTAATTCTTCTTGCTTATGGATTTTCTGAAAATACATTTATTCATTCACATGACCAGAGTTAAAGAAATTTAAAAAAAAATCCAATTTCACTCCTATGTGATGGTCAGATAAGGATTGTGACCTATAACTCAGAAAACTGAAGTTTTCGTTACTCATCTTTCCTTTGTTTCAATATGCTCTACCTCTCATGTGCCCCCCTGGCATCAGATACCTGTTCCACCCAGAAAAGAGATGCTTCTTTTCATAATGAGCTCTTTGAACACACATCCCAGTAATATGATACTCTTCCTCCAAGGGGCCAAGCTCAGCTACAAGAGTGGCCACAGGAAAAATCTCCCATGCCCGAGGGGAGAATGACATTTACAACTGCAGCCACTAGGACATAAATGTACTCTTTCAATTAGGTCTTTCAGAAATAACCAGGGATGAAAACAAAAGGGAGAAGAGAGTGGGTGGGGGACCTGGGAGAATATAGTTCAAGGACCTCCCAGGCTCATTGTTTCACAAATCATAATAGTTCTATTGAATAATGATTATAGCCAGGGGCTGGGGGGGGGGGGGTAAAGACCTCCCTCACCAAGAGTAAAAAGGGAACCAGAATATTCCCTGCCCTACTTCACCACTATTATTTATTAGGAACATTTATACATCGATGTCTTCTGAGATTCTGCAAGTCTAAGTCAAACCAAATACTAAGACCCTAATGTGAAAGTATGATTCAAAGAAAACTGAGTGACTTCTTCTGGCTGACTTCTTTCAGTTCCTCGGGACAATTCCCACCATGGATGGCAGTAGATGGCAGCATCTACAGAAACATATTCCTTAATCTTCCAAAGGGTGAATCTAGTCAGCAAGTATTTATGAAGTGTCTACTATGTGAATAATGGAAGTGTACTAAGGTCTGAGAATAAAAACAAAAGAAAAAATTCTCCCCCTCAGTCTAATGAAGGTGACCCCATTTAAATGATTATAAATAAAACACAAACAGGATGAATTGGAGTACTTCAACAAAGTGAAGGCACTAGACACAAATGGGGATGGGGAAATACTTCTTTCAGAAGGTGGATTTTTAGCTTCCATTTGAAAGGTAGCCAGGAGGCAAAAATGGGGAGGGAGAAAATTGTGAAAGTGAAGAGAGGGGAGATGGAGTGGCTTCTACAAGAAACATAAGGCAAGTATCACTAAACTGGAGACCATGTAAAGGGGAGTAATGTGAAAGATTGGAGAGATAGGAAGAGGCCTAGTTATTCAGGTATTGAGTTTCA
Organism: Sarcophilus harrisii; assembly: GCF_902635505.1. Taxonomy (NCBI): domain Eukaryota; kingdom Metazoa; phylum Chordata; class Mammalia; order Dasyuromorphia; family Dasyuridae; genus Sarcophilus; species Sarcophilus harrisii. Next base: position 230,043,253 of record NC_045430.1, read on the forward strand.
AGGGCTTCTTCAAGGAAGTGATGGACTAGAAAGATTATGGAATTCATAATCACAGTTTCGTTGTTTAAATCCAGAAGAAACCTTCCAAGTCATTAAGCCCAATTTCTCCCCCACCACAGTGCCCCAATTTTACAAATGATAAAAAGTGAATTCTATAGAAGTGTGGCAATTTATCTTGCTTCATATAGCTTGTAGGTATCTGTAGTAGGATTTGATCCAGACTCCAAAACCTCTTGGCCATATGATATACTGCCTCTATATCTTTACTTAGAGGATTTGGGTATATTAAATTTTGGCTATTACTAGGTTGCTTTCGGAAAGTTATTTTAACTCTCCAAGTATCAGTTTCCTCATTAGAACTAGATAATCTTTAAAGTTTCTTCCTCTAGCTTCACAGAAAAGTAGAGAAACAATGATAATGATAAAATTTAGGTAGCATTTTAAGATTTGTAAAGTACCTTACATGTGGTTATCTCATTTCAATCTTATAAAAAGCAGATCTAATTATTATTCTAATTTTACAGATGAAGAAACTGAAGCTGAGATAGCCCAGGGTCACATAGACAAAAACCTGACTTTAGAGCCAAAAATTCTATTCACTTAGCCTCAGATGTCAACAAGAAAGTAAATTAATCCTTCACATCATGACTTTCCCCATCACAGATCTGATATCACAGATCTGCTTATGAAATTAAATGGGAATTCTTTGGGAGTTTTGTGGAAGCCACAGTTGACACAGAGCCTTTGACCCAATTCTCATAAAAGAAAAGGAGAAAAAAATTCAGAATTGCCTAATACAAAAGATGGAACAAAATATTTCACATGAAATTTGGGGAGGGGCATACCCTGCCCCACTCTGAAATGTGGAAGGGATAACTATAACATTTTTCAGAAAGATGTGAGCCAATTTCACTCAGTTCAGTTCAATCATTCGGGCCCATTCAGTGTCCATGGGAATATAAACTCCTTAAGAATGGGGACCATTTTGATTTTGGCTCTGAAACTCCTACCATAGGCTTTGTATACAGCAGGTATTTAATAAACCTCTTGAGATATTTATTATGTGGTTCAATTCTTCAAATAGGTGATTTCATAAGTGTGATTGGCCCCTCAATGAGTTAAGTGAAAATATACTCCCTTGAAAGTCAGGTGGTCAGAATGCCAATCTTTGCTCTGCCCCTAATTTTCTATGTCTTATAGAGAAAGGTGCTGGGACCTTGGAACAGGAATAGCCTTTTGGAAATGACCAACAGGATGATTTCAGAAAGGCCTGGAGAGACTTACATGAACTGATGCTGAATGAAATGAGTAGGACCAGGAGATCATTATATACTTACTTCAACAACAATACTATATGATGACCAGTTCTGATGGACCTGGCCATCCTCAGCAAGGAGATCAACCAAATCATTTCCAATGGAGCAGTAATGAACTGAACCAGCTACGCCCAGAGAAAGAACTCTGGGAGATGACTAAAAACCATTACATTGAATTCCCAATCCCTATATTTATGCCCACCTGCATTTTTGATTTACTTCACAAGCTAATTGTACAATATTTCAGAGTCTGATTCTTTATATACAGCAAAATAACATTTTGGTCATGTATACTTATTGGGTATCTAATTTAGATTTTAATGTATTTAACATCTACTGGTCATCCTGCCATCTAGGGGAGGGGGTGGGGGGTAAGAGGTGAAAAATTGGAACAAGAGGTTTGGCAATCGTTAATGCTGTGAAGTTACCCATACATATAATCTGTAAATAAAAGGCTATTAAATAAAAAATAATAAAAAAAAAGGAATAGCCTTTTGGTTAAAGAGGAGTCTGAATGGATGGCCTCCCAGTGACTTTCCAGCCTTCACATTCTTCTCTTACCATTCACCCATGAAGGTGGCAACCCTTCTTCAATTATGATACCACCTCTGTGAGTCGTAGCCAAATATTTATTCCCCCAGTTAGTGACCTTTGGGATTTATCTGAAATAGTAAATGGCATCTTGCACTGGTAAAGGGAGTTTTCTCATCTGGAAATTCCCTATGACAACAAACCTTTAGCAAGATTTTGTATGTGTGACAAACTCTTCCGCGGGTCTGCTAAAGCCTATGGATGAACCCCTTCTCAGCATTAAGCTTCGAAACTATGAAAAAAGATTCATAGAACGACGATGAAAACCAAAGGTTGGTGAAAACAAATATGCCATTCCCTCAAACTGAGGTCACACCCTCCCTGAAATCCATCCTTGTACCTATGTTAAGAACGCTTGTTTTAATGTAATAAACAGCTCAGGGCTTATCAACATTGATGTTCTGATGCCAGACACACCATCTGTCTCTAGTCCCTCAAAGTCTCACCAGCTCCATAGGAAAACAGCATTCATGCTCTACTAGCCTAGACTTTGAGAAACTCTGGTCACTTTCACACAGTCAAAATAATTCGACCTGATGTCCTGCCTCAAGACTAACAAATTACTTTGCATGGTGACCTATGAGGTAAAAAGTATAAATATTATATAGTATTATAGTCTCTCTCTCTGCCTTTCTCTCTGTGTCTTATGTCTCTCTGTTATCTCTGTCACTATCTCTCTCTCTCTCCTCTCTCCCTCTCTCTGTCTCTCTTTCTGTCTTTTTGTGTCTTTCCTCTCTCTCTCTCTCTCTCTCTCTCTCTCTCTCTCTCTCTCTCCTCTACCTCTGTCTCTCTGTCTTTTTCTCTCTCTTCTCTCTGTCTCCTTTAACAGTTGAGGAAAGTGACATTCAGAGAGGGTAATATTCCATCCATAGGTGCACAGCACATTGGCTACAGAATTTGTACCTGGGTCTCCTGACTTTAACTCTAGTGCTTTTTCCATTTTGCCAGTGCTAAGAATATCTTATAGAAGGTTTATAGAAACAGGCCTTATTTTTATATCAACAGCTTCATTCTGGTCCTGACTTCTTCCCTTAAATTGTAGACCCTTGGCCAGAGATAGAGAAAATATCCAGGCTGACTTACAGCTAACTGATTTTTGACTTTTTTCCTTTTTTGCCAAAGTACAAGGATTAGGACTATCCATATTGACCATAATAGAGAATACTTATTCTATGTAGTAAGAATCTATACAGCATTCTATGTGTAGAATCTAGCATTCAATGCTAGATTTGGACAGAATGCTAGATTTGGAGTCCAAAAGAGCTGCGTTCTGATCTTTCCTTCTCAGTTTAATAGCTATGATAAATTGCTTCACCCTAAATCTTTTCCCTCATCTGTAAAATGGGGATAATAATGTACATATCACTTAGCTTACTTATATGTATTTATATACATACACATATCATGTGAGATAGTAAGCTTATACACATACATATAAACATAAATCACATATATAATATGTAAGATAATATATAATACATAAAGCAAGCGCTTTGCAAACTTTAAAATGCTAATCCACATAGCAGTTGTTATCATTACTATCATGTATAAAATACAAATGCAGATTATTTGTGGATTATACTACTCACCCCCCTCCCAAAAAAAAAAAAAAAAAAAAAAGATATCCAAGGGATAAAAGAGCAGCTGACACACTTTTGTACTCAAAGCTTATTATCCTTTCTTGGACACTCCCATATAGGCCAGACCATGCCTTCAGAAGAACAAAAATGACAGAAAATAATTAAAAGGTTTGTGTATTTGAGGCTGACATTTTGGAAAGAGCATTGAGAGTGTCTATGAGGGGCTATCAGATTTAAATTTACATTTAAATAAACAATACAGATTGATATGAGTGATATAGACACCAGATGATGGTAGGCACCAAAACGTGGGGTTCAGTCATGTGGAAAATTCACAATGGCCATTCTCTTTGACAATGCAGGGATACAATGGACAGCAGCAATGGCAAACAGGAAATAGAGTTGGGAGAACATAGAAACAAATTCCTCAGTGGAACTCAATTACCCAGTAGAAAGGGAGTGCCCCATGAGCTTGGGGAGTGTCCTAGCTGGCAGGCTAAATCCTGAAAAGGACTCAGCACCCCAAAAAGAGTTAGCTAGCTATAAGAACTGGGTTGAGAAGCATAGTGGAGTAGGAGAGATAGTGGGAGGGATTAGGAGAAAGACACCCTGAAGCAGAATGCCATGGCGGCTGAGCAAAAAAAAAAAAAGGAAGGCAGTAGCCATGGGATGCCCCATAAGTAGATTGTAAAGGGAAAATTTAACCTCAGGAACATGACTGGGATTTTTGACAGGACATGGCAAAGTAAAACTACTCCAACAGAAGATGGGTCTCAGGGGTTTGACATAACGTGGATTTCTGATTGGAGGACCTCCCCAGGGAGGGAGACCATGAAGTTAAACTGATCTCAATCAGTGCCTTCTCCCTGCTTGCCTCAGGGACCAATTCCTTAGTTTCTCTCCCTCAAATATATCATTCAGGACCTCATCACAGATGAGAGATCGGTAGAGACGGAAAGGACCTTAAAAATCATCTAGTCAACTCTCCTCATTTCTTTTTTGCTTTAGAATGAGATAAGTAATATTAAGATTTGATCAAACAAGTAACAGGAAGATACTGCAAGAGCTTTCGCTTCTACCAACAGCTACAAATCCATGAACTTCTATCCTTCACTGCCCTAAGCAGCCTTGTTGTTGTTCAACTGCTCTGTATGTTCAGGATATGTACCCCAGAGGCTTCCAGCTTCTTCTATCTCCCAAAGTCTATTCCAATTCATGGTTATTGCTTCCATACTATTATTTGATTACCATTTTACCTTTTCCATTGCGCTGTCCTCATTGTTGAGTTATTTCTTTTGCCTAACTAATCTGGCAAGCTGATAGGTGGCATTGTGAATAGAGTACCTGGCCTGGAGTCAAGAAGACTCATCTTCCCAAGTTCAAATCTAGCCTCAGACAGTAGCTGTGTGACCACAAGCAAGTCGCTTAATCCTGGTGGCCTCAGTTTCCCCTGGAGAAAGAAACGATTTCCAGTACTTTTGCCAAGAAACAAAGAGTTGGAAACAGCCCCAACAGATAATCTAGAGTTTACTTCCCTTTGTTATAAATTTTTTTAAATTAATTTCACAAGAATTTATCTTTCCCTCCCACAACCTTCCCACTTTAATTAAAAGAAAAAGAAAAAAAGAATCCTTCACAACACAGAGTTCAGCAAAACAATGCCCTACATTGACCAAGTCCAAAAATAAACATCTTGTTTTGCATTTTATATCCATCACCTGTCTGCAAGGAGATTTTATCTGAAGTCTTCAGGGGACTCAGGAAAACCTCATTTTAAACATAAGGAAATTGAGGTTCAAAAAAAGTATAGGATTTTTACTAAAATTATTTTGCCTAGTTAGTGACTGATCTGGGAAGATAATCCAAGTCTCTGGATTCCAGTCTGGTTGGTTTACTTTTATTTCAACACACAGCCTGCAGCAAATGAAAGGATCTTCCGGGCAAAAGAATGGGATTTTGACAACTTCAGTCCTTTCATTCACCTCCCATCCCCAAGGGCACAGCAATTACCAGGGATGTAGGTTTTAGAATAAAACAAGACTGGGTGGTTTGATACTCTTTTCAGTCTGGCCTCTGGGGGTCCCCCAACCCACATTCCTGACAGCTTACAGAGTTAGGAGAGGCAGTGGAGTAGCAGAGGAGGTAGTAGAGACCAATCCCTTTGGGACAGCCATTATGTATCCAGCCTGGTCATCCCCAGCCCTGCTCTCCAAAGGTCTTCTATGGTAACCAAGTATAACCAGACTTGGGTGGCTTGGAGAGGAGATTTCTCTACCAGCCTGGGCACTTTTTTTTTTTTTTTTTAACACCAATATTAAAACTGGAGCAGATGTCCTAGAGCATCTGCAGGTCCCTCTAGCAACCCTAAGGGACTCAGTAGGGACTGTGGGCTTTAAACATGACATGGGAAGGTATCTCCCAACCCACCTACGAAGTCAGCAAGAATCCCTACAGTTGACAGCTCCCTCCTTGCCCATGGCACAATGACCAGATGCTGTTGAATTCTCAGGTGTTTCCAGATGATTAGAGATAACTTGCCATTCTGTTTGCTCCTTATTCATACTGACCAGTCAGACTAGCTCCTGCAATATATTCTCATCCTATTCTGGGGCTGCAATTCTTCAGCTGAAGTCACAGTCCACTCATCAAGTTTTCCATAACCATCTTTTTTTTTTTTTTTTTTTTTAAGCATCTTATCTAGAAATCTCAATGTCTTGGGGCTTCTCCACATACTTTTTCTCGGGACCATATTTTTGACTTCGGGAATAATCATTTGCAAGCATCTTTTAAGATACAGACGGGACTCTAGATTGGGTGAGCACTGCAATTCCTGCCAATCCCAATTCCTACAAATCTAAGTCGCAGCCCTCCAAAGTTTCCCAAGCCTAAATCCTCTCCATTTCCCCCCGAGGTTTCCCCTCCATTCTAATTACATTTTCTTCTGTGGGGGCTTAGTTTTGCATTTTCCCGGTAGATGAGTCATTGATGACTTCCCCTTTTACATACCAGATGAAAACATACCTTTCCCCAAGTGGATAATCCCGACCCCCACACTGATTGCTATGCCATGGAACACATATTTCTGTTGTTAAATGGCCTCTGAATGAACTTCAGGAGGAGGTGGGGCTCAGATTTAAGCGTTTTCAGAGCATGCCATCTACACCGTACTCAGGGACTCTATAAGGCATCGTCACAAGGTAGCCGCAGCAAAATGTTGCTGAAGCGACCATTCATTCCCGGCCCCATTTTTACAACGTCCTTGGAACTGTAAGCTTCTGGGAATTCCCCGGGGATGGGTGGGAGAAATAGACATGTCCCTCTGGTAGGTGATTTAGAAAGGGAGTCACCCCAAAACCTGGTTTCCCAATCCTACCTTACCCTAGCTATCCCCCACGCCCCCTCCAACTTTGCTTAGCTAGCGAATTCTTCCATTTCCAGTCAAGCATTGAGCTTTCGTCCCAAAGACAACTTCATTGGAGCAAAATGCTTCAAAACCAACCTGAGATACAAAGCTAAAAAAAACAAACAAGCAAACCAAAAACCAATAACAGAAACCCACGCTGATCAAACTGCTCGGCTTCTTCCAAAAGCTGCAGCAGCGACTACAAAACAAATAAACTTGCCTGGTGCAATTCACAACTCAGCCTCGCCGCTAAGCCTTGAATGGGACCCCTCGGCAGCCTCGCAGTGAGCTTCATTCACATAAAGGGCTTCATTACAGCTAAGGAGCCCAAACTCTGTCTTAAAACTCCAGCTCGCGGTACAGAGCCTTGCCTAGCGAGCAGCGCTCATAATATGCTAGCGGAGTATGTCACGAAATGTGACATCAGTTCACCAAGTTTTCTGCTTTGGGGAGTCGAGGAGAAAAGGAAAAAAGGCTTCCTTAAGATAAATCCAACGCAAGAAGTTAAAGGACTTTTGAACAGCCACATGCACAAGAGAAATCGTGTTCCTTTTCCTCCCGTTCTCTCTTTGCCGTGCACTCTGTCTCGAGTTATAAAAAGCAGCAGCGAGGGACACGCTTAAATGGAACTCCATCTTTGAATGATTCTGTTACTTACCCTTCATCTGTCTGCTGTCTGCCGAGCAGGGAAGGCAGAGCTCAAATTTCTGGCTTTCATTTTCCTCCATTGTCCCAGCCTCCTGAGCACGCTCCCCCGCTCCTAACTTTAAAAACTGCAGTTCTGAGCCCAGCCAGAAAGGGGTCTGGGGGGCCGGGGGGGGGGGCGGAGGGCTGGGAAACCCCACCCTCAACTGGTCTCTACTATAGGGCAAAGTCTCCAGCAAAAACAAACTGCATTCCAGACGCCGGGGCGATCCGCTCCCCGGGACTGGTCCTGTCGGAATGGTGGGCAGTACTTCGTGAGGCTGGAGCAGGACCAGCCCCCAAGCCGCTTGCTCACGCTCAGGGCCCCAACAGGTGATGATGGGCTTCCTACGCAGGACTTCTGGCCGCCTGTTTTCCAGGGCTCGCAACTCCAGAGGCATTGCAGCCAACAGGCGTTATTGGGAAAGGAAACATTTCACACAGGATTACAGACGTGTATCTCTGTGGGAATCCAGACTTCTTTTAATCTCAAAGCACAGGGCAGTTCTTTTCACGACATACATAAGGATCCCTAGTTTTTAAATATCTCACTGGCGATCCCCAAAGATCTCACTTTAATTCCTTTTAAAAAGAAAAGGAACTTGAATGAAATAGTTTGCGGGGAGTTTCCAGAAAGCCACTTCCAGCTACCACTAATTTGCCAGGACCTAATTAATATCTAGAAGACATGTATCTCTGTGGGAATCCAGATTTCTTTTCATCTCAAAACATAGGGTAGGATCTTTTCACAAATACACAAGGATCCCTAGTTTTTAAATATCTCACTGGCGATCCCCAAACATTTCACTTTAATTCCTTTTAAAAAGAAAAGGAACTTAAATGAAATAGTTTCCCGGGAGTTTCCAGAAAGCCACTTCCAGCTACTACTAACTTGCCAGGGACTAATTAATATCTTGAAGTATAAAGTATAATTTGGACCGCTTTAATGGAATCAATTTCAGTCATTTAATCTGGACTTGGGAAGGAAGACCCAGACAATTGCTTGAATCACAAATTGGAAGAGTAAACTGACCCTTTGAATCTTGACTTAATTAAAAATAACAACTGAAAAACAATTAAACACATTCTTTGGATCTGTTGGATTACATGGAACTCGCATTAAAAAAAAAAAAAAAAAAAGACCGACAAATATTTATTTTGTTCTTGACTCAGTCCTTGAAAACCTGGCATAGTTCCCAGGAATTAAAAACAGGAGGTATAATGTCCACGCAGAAAAGATGGGAAAGGCAATCTAGATCATATTAACTCTGCTCTTTCAGATAGCTAAACAAGAACACAATCACTAACAATGTAATAAATTAGTCAACAGAGTCCCGATGATTTTAAGATACAGAGTTAATAGTGGTAGGTGTGCCATTCCTTGGGGAAGGGGGGAAGGGCATCCTTTGACCCACTTTCCAATCTGTTTAGATGATATTTTAACCTGATATAGACCAAGATTAGGTACACCACAATGGTTGGGCCAACTTCCTGCCTATGACCTTGAATCACCTGCGTTTGGAAATGTTCGAGGACATATTCTTCTCATTTGTGGCAAAAAGATGCGGAAGCCTCCAAAGAACAAAGGATATGGACAGAAAGGAAGTTAACCCCGCCAGACATTCCCAAAAGAGATTGGGAAGGGAAGAAGGTCAACGATAGGGAAGAAGGAGGGGACCTTTTATGGCCACCTTTCTTAATAACCAGAAAGAATGTGGTGAACTTTTGGGAAAACCAATATGTGCAGTTGGGTTTACACAGTAAATAATCCAAGGGCTTAATAATTGTGCAGAGATTTTACCACATGATCTTTACATAAAGAAGACCTGATCTCAGATCTGTTTTTTTTTTTTCCATCAATAATGAGAACAAACATCTTTCAATAGAGCTGCATTTTGTCTTTGGGCTTTCTTACAGCCCAGGACTGGCAAGAAATGCTCCTCATTCATTATTTGTTTACAACTTCTTCTCAGGGCCCCAGACCTAAAAAATGCTGATCTTTGTCTAGGTCATTGGATGGTCTCTGCCAGATGTCCTTCTTCCTGATTTCTGACTCCTAAATGACTGGCTTTGGTCTGATCCGTCCCTACCTGTCATTTGACAGAATGCAGAGACCCTAGCCAGAAAGAGATAGTAGCAGCCTCAGCTTTGGACTGAAGCCTCTCACAGAAACTGGATAGAAGCAAACTCATTTGTGTGTAATCATATTGGTGATTTACTGAAGTCATTTGGAAAGTAAAGGGTCTACTCTTAGATGTTCTATGGATCCCTAGAGAGCTGAGGCAAGTAGAATCTTTTGCCAGGTCTGAACTCTTGTTGGAGTAAATTTCTCAACCTTTTTTGATCTTAGGCCCCTTTCCATTTAAAAAAAATTATTGAAGCCCCCCCACAAGAGTTTTTGTTTATGTAAGTTATATCTATCAAAACGAACCACATTCAAAAGTCTTAGTATCATTATGGAAAGTTTAGATCTTGTAGATCTTCTGGAAAGGTCTTAGTGACCCCCAGGGGTTCCCAGACCACCCTTTGAGAATAGCTGAAAGTTAAGCAAATACACTCCATGGGATATCGCCTCCCCTCCCCCACAGTCAACTCAAACAACAGCCTAAGTAGACATTCCACTCCCCAAAGAGCAAAACTTTTAGTGGAATGCCACAGAAGACAAAGAAAGAAAAGTAAAGAAGAAATACATTCAGACAAGGGATAAAAATGAAAAACCATGAAATCGGGGCATTTTTTTAAACACCAAAACTTTTTTTTTTTTTCTTATCACTGAGTACTTCCTCCTATCTTATATGTCCTGGTTGAGATGAGGAAGGGGGGAATAGGATATTTTAAAAATACCAAATAAATGAACCTCTGCAGAATTCCAGAATCTCAGAAATAGCAAGGACCTAATCCTATCTGGTATTCTATAATATCACCAATAAATGAACATCTGGCCTTCCCTTGAAAACATTTAACAGGGGAGGAAGAGCCCATTCTTTGATTCTACAGAAGGGCACCATCACACTTCCTCCTGGCCAACCAAAATTCTAAACTCTGGGTCATCTTATTTTCTTCCTTTATCCAACTCTCCAAGGATCACTGATTCTGCTCCACATTTGTCCCACCAGTTCCTGTCTCAACATTCACCCAGCCGTCATCTTCCATCAGGAACTCCTCAACTGTTGTCTAGACTTTCTAAGGTCCCTTGTAGATTGAAATCTAGGTGCCTGGGTGGATAGAGCACAGGTGCTCAGAATCAGGATGACTCATCTTCCTGAGTTCAAATCCAGCCACAGACACTTACTAGTTGTGAGATCCTGGACAAGTCACTTTATCCTGTTTGACTCAGTTTCCTCATCTGTAAAATGAGCTGGTGAAAGAAACAACAAACTATTCCAGGATTATTTCCAAGAAACCCCCAAATAGAATCACAAAGAGACAGACTAAATATGATTGAAAAACAACCCCTAGCCTAACTGATGATCCACTCAAACTACCAATTTTACTATTCCCTGTTCATGATAATCAGTTTCTTGGTCTCTGTACATTTGCATAGTCTGTCTACCCAATCTAATATGATCTTTCTCCCCACCTCCTAAAACGACTAACTCATTCCATTTTGCATCTGCTACCCTGCTCTTTAGAGTTTCAACTTCAGGGAATAAGATGTCCCCTTCCAGGTTAAACTCTTCACCTCTAATCTCATCACCAAAAACACTTCAAAGAAGCCCTCATCCTCCCAATCCCCTATTGTGGATAGAACCCTCTACATGGAGTCAGGAAAATCAAATCCATCCTCAGACACTTATTGACTAAATCTGGCGTAGTTTCTTCATCTGCAAAATAGGAATAATGCCTCAAAGAGAATATTGTGAGCATTAAAGAAGATAATACATATAAATATTTTGCAAACATAGGAGCAGTATATATGTTGGATAATTTTTTACTTGAATCACTGAGGTAAAAATAAATTTTTTTTGCAACACAGATGTTCTAGGAAAATATGGCTATATTGCATGTTTGACATTAAAGTCGGTGACTTTGAAATTACTGAAGACATCCAGATCTGTTTCCTTCTTTGTAAAATTTGAGAGCTGAACCACGTGAGCTCTAAGCAGAACTTTGCTTATTAAAACATGGTTGTTTATATTGTTTTTGTTTGTTTGTTTTGTCATTAGAGTATGAGATTCTTAAGTCCTATTCACTCATTTTTCATTTGAGGTATTGGGAACATTGTAAATGCTTAATAAAAGTCAGCTAAGTGGTGCCATCATGCACAAAGTAGTGAGCCTAAATTCAATTCCAGCCTCAGATACTTTTTAGCTGTTTGTCATTTAACTTGTTTGCCTGTCCTTGCCCAGAAAACCCTTAGGATGATTGATTGATTGATTGGTGTGCTATGGCCCATGGGATCATGAAGAGTGGGACATGACTGAACAAGAACAAATGCTTAATTAATGTTTGTTGACTGTAATTAGAATTTTTAAACCCGTTAGAAGGCAGGCAGCACAAAGTGTACCCCAAGTGGACTTGGGGGTGACAAAGATCCAAGTTGGTAAGCTGCTGGAGGTGAAGCTAGAACCTGGGCTTGGACGGAAAGCATTCATGTCTTACCCATTAACTGAGGATGTGTCCCAAGAGTCTGTCCTTGGCTCTCTTTTCTTTTTCCCTATGTGTTTTTTTTTTTCATTTGCTGTTTTCATCAACTTCCATGGGTTCAATGATCATTTCTAAGTTCATATTATCACATCTACATATTCAGCTCTAGTATCCCTCCTAAGCTATAGTTACACCTTTTAGATACCTCAGACTGGGTATCCTAGAGACATCTCAGACTCGATATGTCCAAAACAGAATTCATCTTCCTCCCCAAAAATCTACTCTTTCCCACTACTCTTTTGCCACCATCTTTCTTTCAAATATCTGCATATCCCCAAACCAGCAATGGAGACCAGAACAGTGTTTTCATGGAACTCAAAAGACCATAGATTTAGAATTAGGTGGGACCTTGGAAAGAGAGCTTTAATTAGGTTAAAGCAAGTGATGGACCCAGGGTTCCAGTCTTAGGGTGCAAATTTTAGATGATGCTATTAGAGCTGACTGATAGTCCTTCAGCAGTGTAAAAACACTAGAGTTGTTTTGGACACAGGCTCAAAAGCCAGGGTTATCTTCATTCCTCTTTCTCATTCGCTTCACGTATCTAATTCATAGCCATTTTTTATTTCTACTTTCATAGTATCTCTCATGTATTCTCTTCACTCACATGACCACCACCCTTGCTCACACCCTCTTTATCTCTCACCTGGACTATAGTAATAGTCTTTTAATTAGTGACCTGGATTCATGAATCTCCTTACCCCAATTCATCCTCCATTTAGTTACCAAAGAGACTTTACTAAAAGTCCTCTTTCCTGCCTCCCTCCCACTACTCAGTAAATCCAGGAACTTTTTTTTCTTTTTATTAAATCTAAGATCAGATATAAAATCCTGTGTTTGTCCTTTGGTGGTGTTTGTGCTATGTTCTCAAAGACAACCATGACATCAAGGAGATGCTGCCATGACATGCAAGTGGATTGGATTTAAGTGAGGGAGGAGTGTATTGGGTCACCAGGGTCACTTTATTCTCCAGAGCCATCTGAGTCCAGTGGCATGATACAGATCAGATGGCCCTGATTTGCTGGACATTTAAAACTTCACAAACTGGTCCCTTCTTACCTTCCCACTCTTCTTATGCTTTCCTCCTTTCCATTACACTAGCCTGCTTTCATCTCTATGTCTTTGAACTGGCTATGCACACTCCCATTCCTGCAATGCTCTCCCTTCTCTCTGTCACCTCTTAGTTTTCCTGGATTATTTGAGGATTCTACTCAAATTCCACTTTCTACAGGAGGCCTTACCTAGTCCTTCAGCTGCTGGTGCCTTCCCCTCTCAGATTACCCTCTATCTCCTCTGTATATATTTTGTATGTGCCTAATTATTCACCTATTATCTCTTCCCAGCTTCTCAAGAGCAGAAATTGCCTTTGTCTTTCTTTGTCTCCCTGTGCTTAGCACAGTATCTGGCAGAGTACCTGGCCCATTAATGTTTGATGACTGACTGATGGAAGGAGCTCACTCTAGCTAGCCAACTGGTAGCCTCCTATTTTACCTAATTATTCTTGCTAATCAGGTGTTGGACTTTAGTGTTTTTACACTGCTTAAGGACTACCAGTCAGTTCTATTAGCATCTTTTAAAATTTTCCTAAGACTGGATCTTTGGATCAAAGCATTACTTGCTCATCCTATTTCAAATTCTCTTTCTAAGATCCCACTTAATTCTATGATCTTAATTTTTTTTTATTTTGCTGAGGCAGTTGAGGTTAAGTGACTTGCCTAGGGTCACACAGCTAGGAATCTGAGGTTGGATTTGAACTTTGGTCCTCCTGATTTCAGAGCCACTGCTCTAGTCACTGTACCATCTAGCTGCCCCTAAATCTATGATCTTTTGAGTTCCATGAAAACAGTGTTCTGGGCTCTCTTGCTGATTTGCAGATATGTATGCCCAGATATGTATGCAGATATGTATGCAGATATGCTTAATTGCTTTTATAGCCCAATATGTCTACTATCGTACTTTAGACTTTGCTGGGAAAGGCACAAAGGAATTTAGATGAAATTGAAATCTGATTTCTTCCCAATGCCATAAGAAGTTACAATATCGACACCAGAAAAAGATGAGCATGGGACGGGGCGAGAAAGGGAAGGACAATCTTTAAACTCTATTCTATTGTCCGAGGAAGGGGAGTGTCTGTTTTGTTGGCAGTTGTTGGCAATTCATCCATCTAAACAAGCTCACACACAAAAAATTCCACAGAACTGAGAAAGGGAAATATTGAGCGAGGATTGACTTAATAGAACAAATTGGGATTATGGAGTCATACATAGAGCCAAATGATCACTAAAATGATCACTGTTACTGGTTTTGATGATGCAGTTTAAATTGATCACCACTATACTGAGCATTGGTCATCAAGAATATAATTGCTCTCTGTTTAATTAGGGGTCAGTAGAAATCATATCAATTCCTTGAAGACAAATTTTTAAAAGACAGACAGATCAATATGAATCAATCATCACTTACATTTATATAGTGTTTTCTATGGACCACAATGGATAGAATGCCTGGCCTGGAGACAGAAAGACTCATCTTCCTGAGTTCAAATCCAGCATTAGACACTACTCTGGGTAAGTCCCTTAACTCTGTCTGCTTCAGTTTCCTCATTTGTAAAATGAGCTAGAGAAGGAAATGGCAAACCACTCCACCAAGAAAATTCCAAATGGCATCATGAAGAGTTGGACATGATTGAAACAACTGACAAAGAACAATGAACAAATACTACGTACGTACCAGGCACTGTGCTAAAGGCTTTACAAATATAATCTCATTTGATCCTTGCAACAACACTTGGTAAATGCTATTATTAGCTCCATTTTAGAGAAGAGGAACTTGAAGCAAACAAAGGGTAAGTGGTTTGTCCAAGATGACACAGCTAGAATGTCTGAGTCTGGATTAGAACCTGATTTTTTTCTGACTCCAGGCCAGCACTTCTTCATTGTACCATCTAGTTGGTGGGAACAGACTCATAAATACTTCAAGTGTGTTTGACTTTAAATCTGGTGAAGAATAAAATGGCTTGACTTAAAGACTTCTTTGATGTCAGGACATAAAGGGAATAATTAGTGCTAGATGAATTCCATAAAACTTAATTTGACATAATTTTACATAAAAAGATCTTAGTTGGTGTGAAATTAAAAAAAAAAGTTTCAACTCAAGATAAGGTTTGACATATTCCATATTCAGGTTCCTATATATCATCTAAGAACTCAGGAATTAGGAAACTTTCACCCTTGAGAGAATAAGATAGCTAAATAGATTACCCCAGGTGAGTCTAAAAGATAGAAAGAACAATTACAGCCTTGTTGGGTAAGTACTATATATATTTTTATTATCTTCAAAATGAGGCAAAACCCAATCTGGAGTGTGTATTTTCCCCTCAATTTCCACATATAGAGTAATAAAAATAACTAAAAGTAGAGGTAACTAGATGGCACAGTAGATAGAGCACTGGTCCTGGAGTTATAAGGACCTCAATTCAAATTTGACCTCAGATACTTCCTAGCTATGTGACCAAGGGCAAGTCATTTGACCTCAAATGCTTTGCAAAGAAAAAAAAAAGTAATGGTTAAAGTGGGGTTTTTTTGTTTGTCTTTTGTCCTTTTTGGGCTAAAGTGCAGGTAAGCAGCACAATAGAAAGAATGTTTGACCCACAATCAGGAAGATTTGAGTTCAATAAAGCATCAGATTCTTGCTAGCTGTGTGACCCTGGGCATGTCACTGGAAGATTTTCATCTGTCTCATTTGTCTTTATCTGCAAAATGGACATAATAAAGCATCTACTTCTCAGGGTTGCTATGGGGATGAAATGAAATAATATTTGTAAAGAATTTGGGAAACCTTACTTTTTTATTTTATTTTTATTATTATTATTGCTGAGGCAATTGGGGTTAAGTGACTTGTGTAGGGTCACACAGCTAGGAAGTGTCTCAGGCCAGATTTGAACTCAGGTCCTCCTGACTTCAGGGCTGGTGCTTGGCAAACCTTAAAGTGTTACATGGGCAGCTAGGAGGCACAGTAGATAGAATGCTGGCCCTGGAGTTGAGTTCAAATGAAAATTATAACCACTTCCACAATTCTGCAGAAAAAAATGCCAATTATATTGCTGTAATTTTCTGACTTAAGTTCACTGTGAGTTGAAATTGTCCTCCTTACCTAGGAATTTGAGAATTTTCCCCCATTCCCCAGAGAGTTCTTACTAACCAATCTTTTCCATAGAAGCATTCTCCATTAACTAGAAACATGGTGGCAAATGTAGACTCTGTAGATTCCTTTTTTCCCTTTTTCAGTTATAAGACTGGTCTCTCTCTGTCCCCTACCCAAATTTCTAATGTTTATGCAGCTGGCACACCACACTCAGGCTTATATATAATACATTGACTTTTAAATATTTCATTCATTTTCTCCTGATCTTGTCATCTCATGTGCTGCCTCAAGTGGTACAGGTCACAATCGATCAGTTGCCTTTTCATCCAGTGTGTGACTCTCATCCACATCCATTCATAAATCTCCAGAGAAGATTTATCCAACACACTGGAGAGGCTGCTTCAGCTCCTTTATTTTTTAAAGATACCACCACATATTCATCCCTCACTCTCAGTATTGCTTATCATTTCTTCTGGTCATTATTGCTGTTCAGTCATTTTTCAGCATTGTCTGACTCTGTGATCCCCTTTGGGGTGCTCTTGTGCTCTTGTCAAAGACACTGGGGTGTTTGCCATTTTCTTCTCTATCTCATTTTACAGATGAAGAAACTGAGGTGAACAGGGTTAAGTAACTTGCCCAGGGTCACACAGCTAATAAGTGTAACTCAGGAAAATGAGTCTTTCCTTTGTCCATAAGAGTATTGTGAAATAGGTACCTCCAGGCTAGGTACTCAATCTATTTCCAGTCATATACATTGTTTTTTGTTGTTCTTGTTGTTGTTGAGGCAATTAGGGTTAAGTGACTTGCCTGGGGTCACAAAGCTAGGAAGTGTTAAGTGTCTGAGGTCAAATTTGAACCCAGGTCCTCCTGACTTCAGGACTGGTGCTCTATCCACTGAGCCACCTAGCTACCACCAGTCATATACATTTTTAATAAAGTCTTTTAAGCCACTTCTTGCACGCCAGTTTTAGTTGGTCATGCTAGCATATTTATACCTTCCATGTGTCACCCTTGGGTCACTCATACTTAATATTTCTTCATATGTAAAATGGGCCTAATAAAATATGTACCATTTATATCACAGACTTGTCAAATTCTATAACACCACATGTACAAGATGCTTTGTAGTAGTAAAGTGCTGTAGAATATGAGCTGCCACTATTAACATTATTTTCAGTGTCTCTCTTGATTACCATGGTCATCAGTCGCCATGGGTGTCTATATTAAATTGAACGATAGAGCATAGCAACAAGTTTATCGGCCTAATATAAATATTTGAGATTACCATCTGTAGAAGACATCATCTGGAAAATGGCAGACGGCAATTTTTCCTGGTCACCACATATTGAGTCTGGATTCCAGTCAGTGACTTTGAAGTGAAAATTCCAGCTTGCTTATTATGCCTTATACTGCTGGCTTCCAGCAGCTCTTGGTGAGTAGATAAGCAAATGCTTCCAAAGCCCGGGAGGGCCCAATGTGAAGTTCATTCCAATGTGATACCATATGTAGGAAAATCATTATTTTATAACCGCACTTAGAATTTGAATGCTGCTGCCATCATCATCCTCATCAGTCATTTATATTTACTGAAAGCCCACCGACATAGGATCATGGCTAGTGGCTTTTAAAAGTGACTGATTTGCTATGGAAACTCCATTTTTGTCCTTTTCTTATAGGCAAGAGATTTGAGACTAGCTCCTTTTCCTTTCCGTTTCTCTTTTCCCCTCTGACCCAAACCAAAGCAAACCAAGCACAAGCTGGAGTGGTTGAGATGAGAAGAAATAAGGAGGCCCCTTTCTAAAATCCTAAGAATTTTAGATCCAAAAAGGACCTTAAAAGATGACTTTAGAAATTATCTGGTTCAACCCTTTCATTTGACAGATAATAAGAAAATCTAATCACTTGCCTAGGCCACATAGTCAGTGGCAGGGCCAAGACCAGAATCCTGTTTGCTTGATACTCTGGCCATTGTTCTTGTCCTCCATAATAAACTTCCAAGTGGTTTGTAGCTTTTAATTATACTGGCCAGCCATTGAAGAAATGCAAATTGCTTCAATTTTCCAGCTCTTCTCTTGCTTTCTCCACTTTTCCCACACCACTAAAGTCGCATATGAAAAATGCCTAGGAGTAAGGCTTAGGATCAGTACTAGAGAAACATTTCTATTCTTTCACATCTCATTTAAATAACTGGATTAGGGGAATTACTGAATTTTTGGAATTTTTATGAATGTCCTAGAAAAGTAATCAATCAAAAATATTTCAAGTATTTACTTTGGCTTAATATAGCTGCAAACAGTGCATTTATTATGTACCTGCTATGTGCTGGGCAATGTGCTAATATTTTCAAATATTATCTATTTCTTTTGATCCTCACAATAATCCTTGCTGACAGGTGCTATTATTACCCCCATTTCACAGTTGAGGAAACTGGGGCAGACAAAGTTTAAGTGACTGCAAGGGTCATATAGCTAGTAAGTGGCTGAGGCTGGATTTGAATTCAGATGTACCTGAGCCCAGATTTCTATCCTTTGTATCACCTACCTGCCTAGTCCTGTCCTTTTACTTCTAGAAACTATGTTTTGGTTGGAGAATAAGGTAATCCTTGTGACAGGGATCCTGACATAATATCAAGGACCTGGCTACCTTTCTTACATTTCTGATCAATTATCCTGATTCAGGCATATAATTGAGAGATTCACTATATGTCACCACCCAGTGTTACTAGTGACTCCCTTTAAAAAAAAACAATGTATCATGGTCAGAGAAGAAAAAATGGCTAATTTATGGTTTAAAGGAAACCAACACAACTGTTAGATCTAGTTAATGTGTCAATGATGATCCGGAGCCTTTCCCCAACAACTGTATGGCTTTAGTCATTTTCTGAAGCTCTTAACTGGTAGCAACCATTCTCAATCTCTACCTCTGGTAGCTCTCAGCCAAATGGCATCTCCCCTGTGGCTATTTGTAGTACTTGACATCTGCCCCTCTTCCTTCTGCTTCTCACAACTCCTGACACCACTAAGGGCACTGCCAACTGCTTTGCCAAAGGGAAAGACTACTTGTCTTGATTCCCAATGGCTGGAATTTGGAACATCCTGTGATGGTAGCCAACATAGGTCAGAGTGCCTCCACTCTCATGGCTCTCTCAGTTTTTGCAGATCTCGGGCTTAAAAAAAAATCATCGAGCAGTAAAGAACACTTTGTCCATCTATCCACCTCTTCCTATTTTTGAAGGAGGCTTGATTACTGACGCTTGGTTGGGTTGACATGAGATCCCAGTTCACCGGCCTCTTTCTGCCAGCTCTCTGGTGGTGTGTTTCTCGCCAGAATTAGCCTTTCTATCAAACTTAGAAGCATTTCCAGACCATTTCCAATTCTCTCTAAACATCCCTCTGGTATAAAGTAGGCAGACACATGAATTATTTGGAGTTCCTTTCCATTATGTCTAAGGTAGCAAGATAAGTAAGAAAATTCACACCTACCTCAGCACTGATCAACACAGGGAAGAGGAAAATTCGCAGTCCTTGGAACATAAATAACTCACGTTTCTGTCATATTTTAAAGGTTTACCCAGCCTTTTCTCCATAAGAGCACTGAGAAATAAGTAGTGTATGTATTATTATTAGCCCAATTTTACAGAATGAGAACTATGGAACTCCAACATTTCCCTTTAACTATGTAAATGAATCCAAGAGAAGGATGTGACAGGTTTTAAGACCAAGGAATAGTTTTTCTTGTCTACTCTCCCAGGATATTTTCTTAGTCCAGCAACTAGGGCACAGACGCTGATCACGGGACCTTTTCTCCGGCCCAGTTTCCAGATCTCATGGATCCCCAGAACATACTTTCCTCCCATCCATGGTTTGGGCACCGAATTTACTGGGCATGAAATTGACATTAGATTGATTGTCTCGGCAGAGCAGTGAGGAGTAACGTGACACCGGTTTTTCAAATAAACAGTGGCTACAAATTGCCCGAAATTTCAGCACTAACGAGGGTATTTAGTTTTTCTCCCGGAGGTACTGAGCCTCAGTGAGTAATAACAAGCCAAACTTATTTTAGGGGAACTGGGAAAGAGAGAATAGAAGGGATCAATGTAACTCATCACCTCCTCTCTAACCACAACAAACAGCAACAATAGCAACAAACACAAGCTCAAAGGCATATTCTGCTGACAGGGTGTCAGCAGCAGCATATACAAAGACAACCCCCAAGGATGTTGTGTTTTTAAAAATACTGACATCAAAGTGAAGCTTCCCACCTTCCCTGCTGTAGAGCTCAGTCTGGACCCACAGGATTTCATCTCACTACTGCCACCACCAGGATGCATTTGCTTTTCTGGAGATAACAAACCGGATCTGACAGTTCTTACACATACAAGAAAATTGAGCATTTGCAACTTCAGAAGCTAAGTATTTGCAGGAATTGTATTTTCTTCCTTTTTTTCTCAGACTGATTCTCACAGCCTTGTTGAGCGGCAAAAGTAGCAGTAACAATAAAAGTAGCAATAATAACTTCTCTTCCTTGCAAACATCAGTAACGAGCAAAAAGAACAACAGTAACAATAACTTCTATTCCATGCAGATAGCCTTAACAATAAAAATAACAAAAGTAGCAATCATCATACTGGCTTTAAAAAACTAGCTCCATTCAAAATCAAGCCAAATGTAAGTTGGTAGTTTGAATTACACATCACAAGATTGTTAATTTTTTTTTATAGATGCACAAAACTTAAATCCTCATACAACAAATATGGACCTCAAAATATCTTGGAAAGTTCAGCCCAGAAACTGTATTGAAACTAGAATATCACTAGAGACTAAACTGTTGCCCACATCTGGGCCATAAAAACTAAAGAACAATTTTAAAAATAGATACTGTCATAACAAATACTCAACATTGCTAAGGTACAGAATGAAAAAAAAAAAAACTACTAAATATAGAGACCTCACAGAAGAGATCAAAGACTTGTGGGAATAGGAGACATAGAACATCCCTGGAGACTCAGTTACTATAAATGTATACCTTCCAAGCATGCTTTCCATGAGCTTATGAGGGGATGATGAGCTTACTTCCTAATGCTTTTATGCAATACAAAGAAGCTGTTTTATACACCTATGTAATAGTCCATAGAGTGATGAATATTAAGGAATTACTTCCGGAGATCAATTTTTTTCCTAAAATTGTGTCTATATAAAATCTATTGGAGAAAAAAAAAACAAGAACGTAACAATTACCAAAACACATTTTGATAGTATTTTCAGGTCTACAAAGTTCTTTCCTCAAAAGAATCTTGTAAGGAAACAGCAAGAACTGATTATGTAGTCAGAGGATCTGGTTCAAAGCCTGCTTTTCTTACTTTCTCTATGTGTGATCTTAGGCAAATCAATTAACTTCCCTGGGCCCAAGTTTCCACATATGTGAAATGATGGAATTGGTGCAAATAACTTCTGAGGTCCAGATCTGTGGTTTCTATGAAAGGTAGATAATGAAAATGGTATCCTCATTTTATAGATGAACAATTAAAACAATAATAAATAAAGGGCTGAATGAGAAGGTGGATCCCTATTTTTGTTGCATTTTTCAGTTAAGCCAAAGAAGAATTTTACGTTTATGTTTTATGTTTAGACCATAGTTTGAAATTCTTCTTTTCTCAGAGCAAAAGACACAGGCTGGTTTTGAAACCATTCTCTTTTGTAGTCCATCCCAAAGTAGATTTGTATTATCTGTTTCCTTCTATTTCTCACCTTTGCCTGCTTAGGGCTGGCTTCCTGGATGAAGGCTTCAAACTGAGTTCCCAGCCAGCTCCAGGGAAATGTTAGAATACAGACCTAATGTGAGAAACTCTATAGCCTGGCTGACACTCCAGATGTTGGTAAGGAAGGCTTGCTTTCAGAGACTTTTATGGATAGGCCAGGATGATAAGAGGTAGCTCTCTCTTGATGCTCACAGTGACACCCAGAAGTATATAGTAACAGACTGGTGTAATACAGCCCTGACAAACAACACGAGATGATTAGGAGATTTTCATGAAAGCTATCAGGTTGTTTAGACATGGTTAAGTCCATATGACTTAAGCTAGTTCCTGCCCAAAAGATTCTTTCTAACATTATTGATAAAATACCACTTTTGGGAAGGGGGGAAGTTTTCACTTGGAAGCTGTATTTCAAAGGTTTTATGGATTTCAAAATCTTAAATTACAGAGAAGGGGTGAGAGGGTCGAAGCTGTGTGCTTACTTGGGGATAGGAAAGATATTTTAAAAGCAAAATGAAAAGAGAATATACCTGAAAATTATGTAGTATGATTCTAATTAGGTTTAGTAGCTGGGCTAGAGATAGAGCCTACCTCAAATCCTACCTCAGACGCTTATAAGCTGTGTGATCCTGGGCAAATCGCTTAAACCACTGTTTGCCTCACTTTCTTCATTTGTAAAACCAGGAGTTTAGGCCTGATGTACTCTAAGGTCCCTTCCAATTCTAAATCTATGATCCTAGGACCTCAAAACAGAGACATTATCTTTTGTATAAGGTTGAGATAGAATACAGGGCAACATATTTCCTCCTCTCAAGGAACATCCATAATATGGTGCTAAAGTCATCCCAGTTCAGAAGAGTTCATATCTTTGAAAGGATTTAACTTTTTCAAGGATTAACACTTAGGTAAAGAGACTCATGAATTAAAATGTTGTCTTCCTTAGCTGCCTTCCAGGTTCTTAACTCCTTCCTCTTTCAATTACTTTGTATTTAGTTGCTATATATTTTGTATTTATCTATCCATATCCATGTTATTTCTCCTTAATAAAATGTAAGTTCCTTCAGGGCTAGAACAATTTCATTTTTTTTAATCACCAGTACCTTATTCATTAGAAGGCTAGCAGTAGAAGGTAATCAAAAAATACTTATTAAATTGAATTGAATTGGAAGAGTGGCTAATGGCTACTACTTTGAGAATTGCTGGTCTGCAGTAACTCTTTTTTTAAATAATGAACTATATCTCATCACTACTTTAAAGAATTAGTCTCTCTATTTCCTCCTTTCCCCAAGCATTATCTGCGTATGTCTTATCCCTTTCCTATTACTGTAGACAGTACCACCAAATTCCTAGACGTTCAAATTCAAAACCTAAGTGTCTCCTAAACCTCTCACGTTCTGTTCCTTCCCCCCCATTTATTGCCAAGGTTGTTGATTTTACCTTTGTAACCTCTCTCTCATATGCCCCCTTCTCTCCTTTGACCTTTGCTACCATCCTGTTATAGTTCCTTGTCACCTCATATTTGGAATACTGCAATATTCTGATGGTTGATCTGTCTGCTAAAAGTTTCTCCCCTTTCTAGTCCATTCTCCACTCAGCTGTCCAAGTGATATTCCTGAAAGGGAGATCTGACCTTGACTCTCCCCCATTCCCAACTCAGTAAATTCTAGGGATTCCCTAACACATTCAGGACTAAATATAAATCCCCTGTTTGACTTTTAAAGCCATTCATGACCCAATCTTCTTGCTACCTTTTTAGTCTTATTATACCTTACACTTCCTCTTCTTTTCCCTTCCCCCCCAAGTCCCGCTACTCTGAATCCATTTACATCGACTTTCTTGAGGTTCCTCTCATAAGACACCCCATCTCTTGGTTCTAGGCATTTTCACTGACTTTGCCTATGCTTAGGTAAGGAATGCTTTCCTTCCTCAACTCCACCTCCTGGCTTCCTTTAAATCTTAGCTAAGGTTCCATCTTTTACAGTAAACCTTTCCCTAATCCTCTTATTTCTAGTGACTTTCTTCCTGAGTACCTCTATTATTTCTAGTGACTTTCTTCCTGAGTACCTCTAATTTATACTACATAGAGCTTGTTTGTGCAGAGTTGTTTGTGGACTGTCTTTTTGCCTTTATTTGTATCCCCAGGGTTTAGCACAATATCCATCATTTAGTGGGTGCTTTGAAAAGATGCTTATTGACTTATTAACTGATACCACTTCTCATTCAGAACTATCCCTTCAGAAATTTCAGAAAGAAGGGAATAGGAATCTTGACACACTATCTTTTAAAATTCATCAGCCCCTACCTTAGCTATTCCCTTGAGTTAGGCTCACAAACAATATCTGGAATTTGTTTCAAGTTGTAATTAATCTAGAGGAATGCCAAAAGAATGGTTAAGCTCAACCAATTTTAAAGAGAAAGGCACAGAATCTGAACAAAACAAAAATCAAAGCAGATATTGGAAACTTCTTTAATTGGTAGGATTCCATACACAATCAACTTTTAGTTTTATGTGTGTTGTTCACATGTTCTAGAAACTGCTTAAGGATGACTTCCAATCAAATTAGCAAAACAGTTGGATTTACTCCCTGTCTACATTGACTACAAAATTAATCCCTTATCTCATACCTTTTTAGTTATGAACATCAATCCCACATTTTTTTCACCCACAACAATAGAATGAAACAGAATGAGATTTGGTGATTCAGATGATCTCTTTCTTTTAATCACCTTCTCTCCCCCCCCCCCCCCCCCCCCCCCCCATAGGATGGTGTATGGGAAATCACAGTTAACCCTTTATTTGACAATTTCCTCTTAATACTGGTCTAGGAAAAGAGATAACACTGAGCCTTGTTTTGAAGAAACTTGGGATGGTTTGCATGAACAATTTGAAAAACCTTAATTGCAGGAAATACAACAATTAAAAATGCCCCAAAATGAAATGGGCTATTTCAAAGGATGATGAGTTCTCTCTCAATGGAAGTATTCCAGCAGAGGCTAGATGAACACTTGTCAAGTATATTACACTAAGAGTTCCTTTTAGGTATGGCTTGAATTAGATGACCCTGGTAGTCCCTTTCAGCTCTCTAATTTTGTAATTTTCTTAATCTAGCACTATGGTGTTATTAAAGAAATTTTGATAGACACTTTGGTTTAGTTAAGCTAGCCACTGGGAAAGATTTTAGTTTTTCCTCAGTTGACTCAGAGTTCAGCTAAGCTAATCTGTACATGAATAGAAATCTTTTAAAATATATCCTTGGTAAGTGGTCAGTGAATCAGTCTGCCTGAAGACCTTCATTGATAGGAGATGGGGAATGAACATATCCCATTCCACTTTTGAATTAAGAAGCTTTTTTTCTTATGTTAAGCTAAATTCTTCTCTGAATGTTCTACCATAATCTTGTGAACTGGAACCAAAGAGAACAAATATAATTATCTTTCTAAATGACAGCCATTAAAACCTTTAAAGAAAGTTATTGTGTTCTCCCACCCCTTCCCTCCTTCTGATTTTTCCAATATTGTTGAGGATATCCCTATCTTTCCAGTTATCCAAGCTCTCCTGTTAAATGGTCAATCCTTATGATTAAGTAATCTTCAAAAGGGGAAATACAGATGATTTATAATCACTTAGAAAAATACTAAACCTCAAATAATCTGAGATGTAAATTAAAACAAACTTTGAAATCCAATTTACATCTTTATTACACACACACACACACACAGACACACACACACACACACACACACACACACACACACAATTAAATTCAGCTGTCAGATTTGTGGAGAAACAGATACACCATTTATTCATTGTTAGTAGTATCAGAAATCTGTAAATGTTTTTGGAAATTAATCTGGCAGGATGCAGTAAATGTTGCAAGAATAATTATACCCTTTAAACCAAGGATAACAATTTTGGAAATATATCCTGGAAAATGTTATTAAAAAACAAACAAACAAAACCCAGCCAAACAAAAACATTGAGCTGGTGAAAGTTTTTCATAGCAATTTTATATGTAATTGGGAAAAATCAAATATGGCTAACATCTTAAAGAAACCTAAATGTTCAATAATGGGGGAATGGCTAAATAAAATGTTGCATACCTATATAATAGAATGTTATAAGGCAAGTATGAGAAACATGAAGAATTTTAGAAAGGCCTTTATGAACTAATGGAGCATGCTGTAGAGAATGTCACTGTCTTTGGAATCAGGAAGACTTAAGTTCAAATTCTGCTCACTTATTAGATTACTAACTATATTTGTTAGCTGTAGTGCTCCTAGACAAATTACTTAAGTATGCTGCAGTTTCCTCATCTGTATGAAGTTTAAATTTGATGGTCCTTACGGTCCCTCCCAGCACTAAATCTATGATTCTAATTCAAAACAAATAAATAAAAAGAAATGGAAAAAAATCAGGAAAGAATGTATGACCATAGTTTAAAAATTAAAAATTCTGATTGCAATTTAGAAGAGAACAAAAAGTTATATTTTATACATTGAATTTAAAATTTAAATAGTCATTGCCCCATTCAATTATTTATTGATATCCCATATAAGTTTATTACCAGAGGACAAAAGTAGGGTTAAAAGTTATGCTTTTCTTGACTCAGGAAACTCTCTGGTAAGGAAATTCTGCCAATGCAATTCAGCACCTTCTCTGCAATTTAGAGTCTTAGAGAGTTACCTCAAGCCCTGAAAGGTCAAATCATTTGCTCAAGATCACACATGTCAGAAATAGGCCTTGAACTCAGGTGTTCCTGGTTCTGAGGCTACCTCTTCAACTGTAATACTACACTGCTCCTACAATACATAATTAAAAACAGCATCTTCCCCAAGTGTTCAGGTGACCACTATTTGGAGATTTTAAGCAAGGAAGAGCTGTCTGAATCATCAATCCATCACACTCTTAGATAGCTTTAATTTTTAAAAATTTATATTTTATAATATGCCCTTTCAACTGCTACTTCTGACCTCAGGAATCAAGCAAAAATAAATCTTGTTCCTCGTGATTATGTTGTTTTTTTACCTCCTCTCCCTGCACCCCCCTCCCCCATATTTTCTCTTTTCTAGGCTAACCATTGCCATTGATTTTCAACAATTTTTGCAGAGAATCCTCTTTTTTATATGCCCTCCTCACTGTGGCTGCACTCTTCATGATGTGTTCTGGCACAGCCAATGGGATGAATGGCAACCCTCTTTAGGTGGTGAGAGCAATATTGGCCTCCTTCCCTAATTCCTAAAAAATGGATTTTTACTAATTTCCTGCAACTGGAATAATAATATACAATAGTCTTGACAATTTATCAATTAGAAAAAAAAACTAAGACTTTGAACAAGATTGATCCTATGTTATTATGGCCACTAATACAGCTTGTGATAAGACTGATTAAATATTGTGGCTTAGTCAGACCCAATCTCTTCTGGTAGAAATGTTCATATTTCTACCCTTGGTACTTTCGGCTATCTTTCAAAAGAAAAAAAGAAAAGCCTTTGCAGCCCCTGAAACTCTACTTTGTGTTGATGTTAGACTTTACTTAAGTCAACAGTAGGAACCCAAGAGGATTCTCCAGAAGATTTTGACTAATTTAGCATTTCTGTCACTTGATAAATGTCTTATTCCCCAGGCATCAACCATTTTCTAATAGCAGATGCAGAGACACATAGCACACTGGGGAATTAAACAGCCACCTCTTGGATTGCACATGACTTTGTGATGGGACAGAATATGGAATATGGGAAAAAAAGAAGAATAAAATCATATTTGCTTACTTTCACTCTATAATATTGGTTTGGGAATGAACTTGAACGAGTCTGCCATTCTGTCATAGGAGTTACCTGTTTGCATAAGAGGAAGAAATATCCTCTAATTCCAATGCATTTTTATGAGAAATAGGTTGTCTCTGAACAATCCATACTTCTGACAAAACAGAATACATGTGACAATGTGTTTTTGGTACGGATAACATTTTGAGGATGTCTGGAAACAGGGCTCTGCTATGTAATTTTTGTGAAGATTAACTTGGTTGAATACAAATACAGTGCCTTGTTGAGGAAAGATCACTGGATCTGGAGTCAAGAGGATGTGATCTAATCCCAGGTCTGCTTTCTACTTACTACTATAGTTTGATATAGTAGAAAGACTTATAAAGACCTGGGTTCAAATTTTATCTTAGTTGTTTACTAGGTGTAGGACCTTGGTGTTTATCTAATTATTTACATGCTGACTCTCCCATTAGAATGTTATCTTTTTGAGAGAATGAGCTATATTTGCCCTTCTTTCTGTCCCAAGTATTTGGTATAGAATAAACACTTAATAAATGTCTGTGGACTGATTGAATGCTTCTCTGTGTCTCTGTTCATATGTAAATTTGGATGATAAAAACATCTATTTCACAGGATTGTGCAGATAGAATTAGATAATGCCATATAAGTAATATTATTATTATATCATTCCCAGTCAGCTCGGTAGAGGCAGGAAGCTACAGTTCAGATCCTGCCTCTGACACATACATAATGACTATGTCACTTGTTGATGCTCTAGGCAATTCTCTAATACTCTTAGGTACCCACAGGTGCCCAAATGCATTTGTTGGATGAGATCTTTACCAAGAGCTCCCTAAACCAAAGCTTAGAAAAAACCAAAGCTTAGAAGAAAACCTCCATCATTCAGGATATACCAATGTGGAGCAAACAATGAGGGCTACAAGATTTGTAAGAGTTGACTCTTCCTGGCATAAGGATAATGATTGACCTTGTAATTTCTTTGATGAAAGGAATTTCAAGATAAGAAGTACAACCACATCAGAGCTGGTCAGCTACCATCTTTGCTATAACTCAAGAGTCATAGAGAACCATCTTCAACACCAAGAGGATAAGTGATTTGTCCAGAGCTTCAGAGCCAGAAGATATCCAAGACAATACTTGAACTTGAGAATTGCTGACTTTTAGCCCTGTTCTTCATCCATTATGTGTACAGATACAGAAGGATAAAATACAAAGGAATGAAAGGCCAATGTATTATGAATGAGACCAAAAAGGGAATGGAAAAGATCTACTGGCCTGAGAACATTTTCCCCATGCTTTACTTCTTATTTTTGCCACTGATTAAAAGCTGAGGAAAATCTCATTTCATGATCTTTGAGAAACTCTAGCTCTAAAGAACAATGCTATGGCTAAACTGCATCCATACAATTTTTCAAGACACAAGACAGATGAAAACATGACATTAGGTCAGAAAGAGAAAATAATGAGGATATTTCATTATATTTTCACATATTAATGTTATGAACAATCCTAGCCTTATTTTAATCTGACACTGGTTTGCTATATGTGCAGTGTGAATATTGTGAGCCAAATTAAGAACAGCATCCAAGAAGAAATTTAATAGCTATTTGTCAGTGGGCAAGCTGTGTCCCAGTAGGTTCAAGTTATAAAGTAGGGATGTTGTGGCATAAATAAAACACAGATGAAAATTCATTATAAGTATTGATCACTTCTCAATTCAGGTAAGACGCTAACAGACATAGACATAATGGTGCATTCAATCTGTCTTGGATGTGGTTCCCATAGCTCAGGGCAAATACTTTAGTTTGATCCTCAATAATAATAGCATAATTATCTGAATAATGAATGCTTCCTATTTTTCGTTGTACTGTATTTATTTTTTTGTCAGCCATGTTTAATGCAAGGGAGACTCTCATTCTTAAGTATACAGCTCCCAGAGAAAGTCAACACTCTGTGATAGCGAAAAGGAGTCCTTTGCTGATTTCCCCAGCTGCTACTGCCTCCCTGCTGAAATTATTTTCTTTATATAAATTTGGAACCAACTTATATGTGTACATATTGTGTCCCCAGTAGAATACAAGCTCCCTGAGAGAAAGGATTCTTTCATTTTTTTTATTATCCCCAGTGACTTATGCACAGTCAGTGATGAATACATGTTCATTGATTAATAGAGAGTTAGCCTTTGAGTCAAATTCAAGTCTTGCCCCTGAGCATATGATATATGTAAGTCTGGGAAAGTGACAGCCTTTACCCAGACAGATCTCTTAGACTAAACATTACTGACCAGCTGCCTGTTTGCATTGATACAGTGGGTTTCATCTCCCTGGATAAAATCACAGGCATGGATCAGAAATTGAACTTTTAATATCTTACCCTAGTTATCTTTGCCTCTTATATAGAACTGAGAAATATTCAAAATAGTTGATTATTTGAGGAGAGAAAGGTAAGGAAATACTCAATGTTGAAGTTCAATTTTTCTTTTTACATTGGAAGCTCTAGTTAAGTTCTTCATTAGAATGTATGATCCTTGAGAGCAGAGAACTGTTTTCTGTTTGTTTGTTTTTTTAATGTACCTGGCATAAAGGCTTGTTGATTGATTATTGATTAATAGGAGGCAGTACTGTATAGTGAGCAGTATACTGTCTATGACCTCAAAAGAACTGAGTTCAAGTCTCACTTTGGTAGACAATTTGGGTTAACAAATGTCTTTGGGAAGTGGATTTTAATTTAAAAAATCCTTTTTACCTCTCTAATTTACTATGAGCTCTTCAAATGTAGGGATCCTGCTTTGTATTTCTTTTAGATGAAGTATTCTTAAGCTGGGGTGCAGGGATCCTCTACTACCACCACCAAAGGATCTGTTAAGAAAATTCAGGGACTTCATTAATTTGGATAGGAAAAGAACCAACAATTTTATTTTTGTTTTCTTTGTAATCCCATGGATCTTATTAATTTAAATAGATTACTTGGAGAAGGAACAACAAACTTCATCAGATTGTGAAGAGAGACCTTGATTTTAATTAAAAGGTTAAAAATCTTTTAGATCTTTATAGAGCAAAGGAAAGAGAAAAAGGGAGGGAAGTAGGGAGAGAATGAGGAAGAGAGAAAAAAGAGACAGAGATTGAGAAACAGAGAGTGAGAGACAGAAAGACACACAGACACACATTCAGAGAGACCAAGAGACCAAGACAGAGACACACATACACACAGAGAAAATGAGAAACAGAGTGAGAGGCAGAAAGATACACACACACACACACACACACACACACACACACACAGAGTAACAGAGAAATACAGAGACAGAAACAGATACAGAGGCAGAGAGAACAGAGAAAGAGACAAACAGAGAGAGAATCAGAGACAGAGAGATAGAGACAGAGACACAGAGAAAAAGATAGAGACAGAGAGACAGATAAACAGAGACAGAGAGAGAAAGAGAGAGAGAGAGAGAAAGAGAGAGAGAGAGAGAGAGAGAGAGAGAGAGAGAAAGAGAGAGAGAGAGAGAGAGAGAGAGAGAGAGAGAGAGAGAGAAAGAAAGAAACAGAGACAAGAGAAACAGGGACATACATAGAGAGACAGAGACAGAAACAGAGACAGAGAGTCACACACAGAGAGAAAGAGAGAGAGAGGCTCAGGGTATGGGAACTAGGGAAAATTCCAGTCCTGGAATTTTTATTGAAAGAATGTTGAGATGAAATAAACACCAGCAGTGGTATCCTTGAAGGGGAAGAGAAATCAAAATCAGATAGCCTGAGATGCTTTTTGGAAGGAACATGGTATGTTGCACCCCTAACAATTCCAGGTCTTTTTTAGTTCACCAGTACAAGTTAGCACTTCCTTGCCCACTGGCTGCCTCTCTGGACCACTGCCCAGATGTTCGCTGAAGTGTGGCCTTCCCCATGAACATGGGCTGGTTCAGCCCCACTCAGGCCTCTCAAACAGTAGCTGCTCAATACAGGGGGCCCTTAAAAACCAAGAGGTCCCTTTCCTCCTTTATGGTCTACCCCCAACTTCCCATGATGCTCTGGGTCTCTAGATCTTACACAACATAACTCACGTTCATCTCTGCCTTCCCAGTCCCACCTTGTATAATTCAGGAGCCTGTAGATTTGTCCACATTCTCATTTCTGCCTGCCTCTGAGTTGTTTCATTTTCAGGAGAGGCTTGTAGCAGGATATTCTTTAAAATCTCTTAAAGGCATTTATCCACTAGAGGGCAAGAAAGTCAAAAGCCTGCTTTTCCCTGCTAAGATGTAAGCTTCTTGAGGAGGAAAAGAACATCAAATCAGGATTTCAGAGATGGAATGGATTGATTGGGCAGTTGCTCTCATTCCTAAATGCTCTTTCCACCATTTCCTGTTGCTGTTTTTCTCCTGTTTTCTAAGAGACTTAATCTACCACAGATATCTCTTTACTAAAAGCCCAAGGCAATGGATAGCCAGGGACTTCCTTCAGGTTCTGGAAAGGCTGGGATGGCTTCTCAACACCACTGGCATCCACTTGTCCATTTAGTACTCCCAAGTGGAAAAGAGTAGCCCTCTGAAGTGATCACCACTTAAGAAGGCAGCATTCCTACTCTGCATCAGCATTTGTTGAGAGAATAGTCAAATGTCCTACATTTGGCAAGGTGGCCCAGTACTACAGCTTCCTCTCCCTTTTGGCACAATCCTCAAATGGCTTTCACTGTTATATTTTGTCTTTTATTGGCTCATCTCTATTTCTCCTCTCCAACCTGTTAAGTTCTTTTTTTCCTTCTCTCTTTCCCCTCACTCAACAAGAGTTCTACTGATTTGAAAAAATATTTTAAAATGTTAAAGAAAAATATTTCTACTTTTCAGATAAAGCAAGATGGTTTTATCCACCTGTTTTCATAGATCCTCTAGCTCCTAAGCATAAATATTCCAAAAAATTATTTTGTACATTACCTCCCTTTCCAAATATAGTATTTTCCTCTCATTAGCCAATGAGCTATCTCTTATTAAAATAATTTTTTAAAGTAGGGGAGAAAAAAAACTAACCAATCAACTAGATCTTATGCTAGGCAACTCAGACACATGCACACACATGTACACACAATTTCACAAATGATTATAGATCTAGATTTAGCTTTTGACCCTAGAAGTACAAATCCTTTATTTATCTTTCAGGTGGAGAAACTGAGGCCCCCTAAATTGAGTGACTGGCCCAAGTCACATAGGTAGAAAATAACAGAAGTAGAATTTAAACTTGTGTCTCACAGGAGCACAAACTAGGATTCTTTCTACTGTATATAGGACCTTTCTATCATTGACTTCTCTAGGGTATATGCCCAGCAGTGGGATCACTAGGTCTAAGCATGTGGCTACTGTAATAATTTTCTTAGCATAATTCCAAATTGCTTTGTAAAGCTTTTTTGAATTCTTCATATTCATCATTTCTCACTGTACTGTAGTATTCCTTCATATTCATATGCCACTGTTTCTTTATCAGCTTCCCAATAGGTACCTAGTTTGTTTCTGGTTCTTTGCTATTACAAAAAAAAAGTGCTCTTATGAAAAATTTGGTGTATAAGGCACATATATTTCCTTTCTGGCTGCATGTACTTCTCTTAAGGAGAGACCTTGAAATCTGAGACTATTTTTCCATCTCCATCTCAGTGAGGATCACCTGGGAGAACTGGACTAATTCCCCTGCTTCATGCCCTGCACAGTCAACCCTGGCCAGATGGTCACTTGGCAGGAGGCACCCAGGCTGCAAAGCAGCCACTACTAAGGAAGATCAATTTGTTATCCCATTGTCATCCCCACTCTCATTAAGCTCTTGGCAGCAGGGCCTCCCTTATAAACAGGGATAAATGCTCTTGGGTATAAACCAAATGGTTTTGTTTATGATAAATAGAACTGGTTTTTATGGCTGAGCATTTGCTCAGGAATAACAACTAAAAGCAAGAAGAGTAAAAATTCATCTACTGCAAGGCAGAATTGACTTGAAAGTGGTAGCCTCAGGATCATAGAATGTCAGTGCAAGGGGTACCCAAGAGATGATGATGATGATGATGATGATGATGATGATATGATTACAGCTAGCATTAATATACTGGTTTAAAGTTTGTAAAACACTTTACATATATCTCATTTTATTTTTTCAACAACCTTGGGAGGTATATACTATTATTATCTTCACTTTACAGATGAAGAAACTGAGGCAGCCTGAGTTTAGATGATCATCTAGCCTAAGTTTTAATGATAAAGAAACTAAGGTCAAGACTATTCCCTTTCCCTTTAAATTGAAATAGTCCAGAAGTCTGAGCTAGTGTACTTCCACAAACATTCTTAATTTTATAACCTATTCCATTCACCAATCCACTTTGTCTCCCTTTCCAATTGCTGTCAGGATATTTTAACTTCTAAACTGCACTATTTTATAGAGCCTCCTTATTTGATTCCTTAGCTCCAGTCTCTCTGTAGCCCTCCTACTTCCTTTACTCAATCAGATTGCATCCACCAGATGCACAGCTCTGATCATGTCATTTCCCTACTTCAAAATCTTTAATAGCTTCTTAGTTAACTACCAAATAAAATCCAAATATCTTAGACTAGCATTTAAGGTTCTCCACCATCTGATATCAACTAACTGCTTACCCAGTCTGTCTGTCTTTCTTTAAATTCTTGATTTTAAAAATGTCAAATAAAATGGATCTTTCTATATGCAAAGTAGATCAGAAAATGAGAACTTTACATAAAATTGTGATTCTCTAATATGTTCAGCCTAATTTTCCTTTTAACTATATAATAAATTTAACATCCAACTTTCAAAGCTGTCCTGCTTATCTGTGTCTCCTTTTGACCTTTGTTCTGTTTTCTTCCATGCATTAAAAAATGTTTTGGATGACCTCTCTTTCTCTTGCATTTTTTAAAAATTAACCTTAACCCCTCCCATCTCTCCCTACTCCAATTGAAAAAAAAAAAGAAAAAGAAAAAGAAAAACCAAATACTGTAAGAATTAAACAAATATGCCCAGTCAAGCAAAACAAATTCCCATACATTGACAGGGTCTAAAAATACATGTCTCATTCTGCACCTTGAGTTTGTGACCTTTCTGTTAGACATTAAGTAGAATGCTTCATCGATCCTCTGAAATCATAGTTGATCATTGTATTGATTAGAATTCTTAAATCTTTCAGAGCTGCTTTTCTTCAGGATTTTGTTGTTGGTGTACAAAGCCTATCCCTGGCTCAGCTTATTTTGCTCTGCATATATTCATACAAATCTAAGTTTCTCTAAAATTTCCTCTTCATCATTTTTGGAGCACAATAATATTACATTATAACCATGTACCGTAATTTGTTCAATCATTTCCAAGTTGATGGGAAGCCCCTGGTTTCTACTTGTGTGCTACTGCACAAAGAGTTATATATAATTTTCAGTCTATTGGTCTTCCCCCCTTTTCTTTTATCTCTTTGAGGGCATAGAAACCTACCTATTGAGTCCTATCTTCTTTCCTTCATATGTCAGTTAAGTTTTTCTACTGAGCATTACATGAAAAATGTCACTAGGTTTCCGTATCTTTATTTCTCCCATCTAGAATGCCTTTGTTCCTCATTTTCTGACCTCATTCTCTGTTAAAAATTCTATCTATCTTATTATTTTATTTATTTGTCGCTTAGGCAATTGGGGTTAAGTGACTTGCCCAGGGTCAAACAGCTAGGAAGTATTAAGTGTCTGAGACCAGATTTGAACTCATGTGTTCCTGACTTCAGAGCTGTTGCTCTATCCACTGTGCCACCTAGCTGCCCCTGTTTCTACTTATCTCAAAAGTATGTATCCTGAATATCCTAGTCAAATACTACCATTTTTCCTCCATGAAACTTTCCTAGATTCTACACATGAGACCACATATCTATTCCAAGTTATGTCACTGGAACTTGGCTTAAATTGTCTCACTTGATTCCAAGTACAAAATGAAGAGTGTCAATGATCTCCTGGGAAAATGATATCATCCTTCCTTCTCAATAAATATTTATTGAGTGATGTAACTCCATATTATGCCTCCAGGATAAAAAGATTTAGAACATTTTCCTTGCCCTTAGGGGGCTTATAGTATAATGAGGATTATATAACCAGATAAGTATTATAGTGCCACATGAGCATTCCCCACAAATGTACAAATGATAGGACTTCAGAGGAATGAGAACCCCTCATGATCTGGTAGTATTTGGTGACATCTGTCTTGTTTGTGGTTTATATCACTTATACTTTACACACAGTAGGCACTTAAGAAGTATTTGCTGAACTCAATTAAGCTTGGATATATCTGAAATGCCAAGTTTTTTTGTTTATCTCTCCATGTTAGTTTCTCTCTTTTCTTCCTGCCAATTTATTACCACTTATTTTTTATTCAATAATCCACAGGATTTAGACATATCATTTAGCAGAAGAAAAATAATGAAAGGAAATAAACAACAAGAGCCAAACATTATTGCCTTCCTGGATGAAAGAGGAAAAAATGGTTTTTAAGTACTACAGTTACAGTCAACAGCTTAATTGTTAAAAATTATAGATTACATTCTCATCTAATATTGACATGGCCCGAGCTATTAGGTACACCCAGATTAGCCTACAAATCCCAATTCATTGTTTTCCTGGAGGTAAAGAAAATTACATAATTGGTTTTTGCCCAAATAATTCATCCACAATTTAAGAAGTTCTACCTTAATGCTGTGGGTAGATACACAAAACCCAATTGCCATTTTAGTGCCATAGTCATTTTCACTTTCATTAAGGTCTTGGCAACAGGATCTCCATTAAAAACAGGGGCCAGTGCTCTTGGGTATTGACCTAATGGTTTTGCTTATGATAAATAAACCTGGTTGTTTTCTTTTCAACAGAAATGAAAGGCAGAGGCCCCACCTCTCACTCCAGTCCTCACTGCCTGTGGTGAAGCTAATCTCTCCCATCTCTCACTAAAGCATTAACAGCCTGAAGGAGGTAACAATATTTCTCTGGTGCCAAATGCCCTTAGTCTAGAAAAAAACGCTCCACAGATCTCAGCAGGTTTCTGGATTGAATTTTCAAATTATTTTAAAGCTCAACCATTTGACCTCACACTTAGTCTATCATAATCAATGCTCTACATTTTTATGATAAGTAATCCCTTTGTGCTCCAAATTTGGACTATAGGAAAGATGGTGATGGCTGGTTACAGACAAAGAATTTCTTGGAATTTATGATTTCATCATATAATTTCATTGATCTAAAGCCCAGATAAGGCAATTCCCTTCACTGATAGAAGTTGGGACTTTTTCTGCAACAGAATCCTTTTTAAAAATTCAATTTAATTTTATTTACAGTTCTAAATTATTTGTTTCCCTTTTGTCCATCTTGCTTTAAGAAAAAAAGAAAAAGAAAGTTTATATACGTACAATTGTTGTTGTTTGCCCTTGAAGAGGACCATGACATTAGGGTGGTAATGCTATGACATGCAAGTGGATTGGATTTAAATGAGGGAGAACTGGGCAAGATCATCTGTCTCACTTTCCCCTCCAGAGACATCTGGGTCCAGTGGTAAGATATTGATCAAGACAATTGTGTATGGTCTTGGATGAAATGGGAGATCTTGCATAGACATGTATAGTCAAGCAAAAGAAGTTCTTGCATTAGCCACATTCCCCACCCTCTTCCCCTAAAACCTCAATCTATGCTCTGAGTCCAAAACCTCTCTATCTGGAGGTAGACAGCATGTTTCAACATGAGTCCTCAGAAACTGGGGTTGGTCAGTGCTTAACACAAAGTGTTGCCTAGAGCAGTGGTATCAAACCCAGATGGAAATGGGGGCCACTAATTCCTTTATATGGGCAGCAGGGTGGTATAGTGAACAGAGTGTTGAGGTTGGAGTCAGGAGGACTTCAGTTCAAATTTATCCTCAGACTAGCTGTGTGACCTAGAACAAGTCTCTTAACCCTGTTTACCTCAGTTTCCTAATCTATATAATGATCTGGAGAAGGAAATGGCAAATGCTAACAAAAATGGGATCACAAAAAATTTCACAGATTAAACAATGATTCATTTGTAACATCTGCAAATTAATATAGTTTTAATGTCTTCTTATATTTTTATTTATTTCATTAAATATTTTCTAATTATATTTCAATCTGACTCTGGCAGATTATTGGGTGGGTCCATAACCCTGTGTTTGACACCTCTGATTTAGAGTCCAGAGAAATTAAATGATTTGCTTAAGATCCCTCAACAAGTTTGGTCAGAAATAGCACTAGAACCCAAATAGTCCTGCCTTCTATGTCATCTCTTTATATGCTTCACATGCTGCAGTATATGGGAATGATATGGCTCAAACAAGGAATATCAATGATAAAAAACCAAGCAAACAGTTTTCTAGATTGGACATAGAGGAAAACTTTGCAATTGATAAAATTGCTTATATAGAATACTGACATCTAATCTTTAATAGATCAGTTGCAGTACTAAATGGACTTTTACTTACCTAAGTGAATATACTGAGATGGAGGAGACAGAATAATTCAAGGGAAAATTTCCTCGATTTTGATTCAGAAGAATTAGGTTCAAATAACCCTTTCTGCCAATTATTAGTTCTCTGATCTTGAGCAAGTCTAAAAAGATCTTTATCTGACTCAGTTTCTTCAGCTGTCAAATGAAGTGATGACATATTTGTAGCGGCACTTCTAGTGGCCCCACAAATTGAAAACCAAATGTTTTAACTGTCTGAATTGTGTCAACTGTTTGAACAATTGTGAAATGTGACTATAATGGAATATTTTGCACTGAATATGAGGAATTCAGAGAAACAAGAAGACTTTTGTGAACTGATATAGAATGGAGTAAACTGAAACAGAACAGTATCCAAAATGACTGTCATAAGTTATTGTCTATATGTGAATGACTATTTGTAAGGAAAAAGAAAACACCAAAACAAAGCTTGAATAACTCTAATAATTAATTTTGGTTCCAGAGAAGAGATGAGGAAGTAGCTCTGTCCTTTTGGGAGACAGATGAAAGAATGCGAGTGTGAAATGTACATTGTGAATAACAAAAACTAGATATAATAAAATAATAATAATTAGATATAATTAAATAACAATAACTAGAATAACAATGTGCATCGTTATTCTAGTTACTGGCTAAGCTGGTTTTCCTTGCTAAAAGGAAGAGTTTCTTTTTTGGGGTGGGGAGCATTTATAGAAAGACTTGAATATACAAATAAAAGTAACTAATAAAATATCTTTTTAAATTAAAAGGTTTGGACTAGATGATTTTTATGGTCCCATCAATGACGCCCACTGCAAAAAGGGGACCAGAAGCTATTCAAGAAAATCAAGAATATTAGTTGAAAAATAGCTGTTAGAAGTAAAGTGAAGGGCACAATTCTGTATCTGTATACACAAATTTCC
Organism: Sarcophilus harrisii; assembly: GCF_902635505.1. NCBI lineage: Eukaryota > Metazoa > Chordata > Mammalia > Dasyuromorphia > Dasyuridae > Sarcophilus > Sarcophilus harrisii. The sequence goes on from NC_045430.1 coordinate 230,082,559, forward strand.
AGAGATTTAAAAAGATTGCCATGAATACTATCCTAACGATTGTAAATGTCCTTTTTGCTTACGGTCACATCAAAAAGCACAGAACTAAATGAGGACATTATAATTTCCTCTTTTCCATTAACTCACATTGCCTTGGGTACATAGTTATAAGGGTTTGGCATGATATTATTAAATCTCTCTAGAATGTACTTCTCTGAGAACTATAGGCCAGGGCCAGTGCAAATGGAAAGCATTCAATTCTGTTTGAAATCATCTGTATTCAGTCACTCTTGGGAAAAATAAATAAGGTTACAATGGTTAGTTTATTATGTTGACCTTTGACCTGATGCTGAATTTCCTGGGCAGGAATTATGAGACCATAAATGTCTCCTTGAACCTGAGAGCTTCTCTCTTCTGTTCATTAGAGTTTCTCCAACCTTAGCAAATTGATAGATGTAAATGTGAGGCTTTATACAATGTCAACCCCAGGACAATGACTGGGTTGTGTGAAAAGAAGGGTTTAAGGAGAAAATGGCTGTAATAATAAAAAAGGAGATAACATAGAAGAGTGAAATAGTTTTTTTAAAGGGATTAGGAATATGTAATAATAATAATAATTTTTTAAAATTCCTCTTTTATAGATGAGGGAACAGATTAAGAGACTTGTCCAAGAACATATAGCTAGTTAGTATCTGAGGTAAAATTTGAACTCTTATCTTTCTGTCTCTTGTTCTAATGCTCTACCACACTAGAACCTCGTTGTCTCATTTGGTATAGAAGGAGTAATTTTGATCTGAAGCCACAGGGTTAGAAAGAACGATGGACTATCTCAAAGAATGAGTCAAAAAGAGCAGGCCTCCAACCTGGCAATGAAAAATTAATGGCTATTCTATCTGATATTGAATGGATTTTTGCCATTGCTATGGAGCAAAGATGTGGCAGGGATGGTAGTGGCTTTCCAATCAAAGGGACTCTGAAAGAAACTACTAAATGCTTGATTTAGCCAGTGACTTGCCCATAGTCACACAGCTTGGAAATATTTAAGGGAGAAGTTAAATACAGTTCTTTCTAATTCCAAATTCAGTGCTCAATCCACCATATCTAACAGAGAATTCCCCCAAGGAGCTGGGTTTCCAAGCTTCTTCCACTTACCCAAGTACCAGACACATAGTACTTACTTTTTAAAAGAATATAATAATAGTTCCTCAGTTTCCTTATCTGTAAAATCATGAATCAGTGGCCTTTGAAGTCCTTTCCTGATTTACATCTACAATGATATGAATTCTTCATAAAAATATTTTTCTGACCACTTTGTGGTTTCTCTTAAGAACTTTAGGATTGATTGTATGACATAGAAGACATTGGCACAGGACTGCCCAGCATGGTGTGCCCTCATCAGAGAAGAGACTGTGTTCTGTGAGCAAAGCAGAATTGAATTAGCCCAAAGGAAACAAGAGATGCACAAAATTAGAGAAGCTACTCCAAACGTTCATATGGACTATTTGTGTCTGACCAGTGGCAGAGCTTTCCAAGCTCATATGGATCTGACCAGCCATAGTCAGACACATTATAATTTAATTCCAACATAATGATGTCATTTAGATCCTCTGTGAAAACAAAGGACAACCAGCCACCAACTACAACCAACAATGACATGATATCAGCTTCTTCAGTTCCTATAACTTCAATCTCAACTACACATGGTTTGTCACACCTTAAAACTCATTATCAACTAAAATGAATATCACCACAATTTAAATGATAAAATCTCTCTGTTTCTCTTTCTTCTTTATCTCTCTTTATAATAGCCTATTATCTCATTTTTTCTTTGCTTTCTAAGCCTATCTTTTGTCTTTCATACTCTTTTAGTCCATCTCCTCTGCTGTAGATTTATCTTCCTTTCATAATCTCAATAATATAATTAACTAATTCAGCTATATTTTTCTCTTAAATTCTTTCCCACTTTGTCCTCCTGCCACCTACTACTTCCTAAACTCCTACATTAGGCTAGCCCCTTCATTTACTTTTAATATTTCTACTTGAAGCTACTGAATGATGCTGCGGCTAGGGTGGGGGGAGTTATAAAACTTGTCTGACTGGGTCTACTCTAAGTTAATTTTTTTCTCATCTCAAATGTCAGTCTATAACCATTTTTATTAAGTACCTATTATATACCAGGTACTGTGGTTGGGGAGAAAATTTGAAAAAGATAGGTAGTTCCAGCCCTCACTGATACCAAGCAATCTTTTGATTCACTATCATATTCCCTGCAGCAGCATCCACCAGCATTTCGAACTTATCGTGTCCAAAATAGAACTCACTGTCTTTTCCATTAAACCTGCTCTTCCTCAAAACTTCCTTATTTCTACTGAGGATACCACTTTCTCACTGAGGCTTGCCATCTCAAAGTCATACTCTTTCCTCTCTTTTACCCCTCACATCAATAAGTTACCAATTCTTGTTAATTCCACGTCCAAATCTCTTACATCCAACCCTTCTCTCTACTGACATTGCCATTGCCCTAGTTTACCCTTCATCACTTTTCATCAGGATAATTGCAATACCTTCCTAAGGGTTTCCATGCGTTCAGTCTCCCCTGTTCTAACCTATTCTCCATTCAGCAATCAAAATAAGTTTTTTAAGGCATGTATCTGGCTATATAATTCTCTTGCTCTAAAATTTTTTAATGAGGCCCCATTGCTTTCAGGATGAAATGCAAATTCTTCATCATGGTATCCAAGACTCTCTCCAATGTGGATCTAGTCTGCTATTTTAGAATTATTTCATATTATTCTCCTTTACAAATTCTAAGTTCCAACTGAACTAGTCTAGTAGCTCTTCTTCACATCTGGCATCTCACCTTATTTCTTTCCCATGATCCCAGAATGCATTTCCTCTTCACCTCCTCCCCTTAGAATCCTATGTTTTCTTAAGACAGCACAGGTAGCACTGCCCCATCCTCCGCCCCAAGGGAAAATCTTTGAGAGTAGTGATGCTTTTGATTTTGTCATATCCCCAGGCATTAAAGCCTATATTTAATATGTATCAATAAAATAATAAATAAATAAATAAATAAATAAAAAATAAAAGTATATTTAATAAATGTGTTTTGAGTTGAATTTGAATGAATGTTGACTTGAAGTTTTTTCTCTTGTGCCAATTTCTTGCAGCCTCATCCTTAACATGCATCTGGGTTACCTTTTGAGGTATTTTTAGGCTGAACTGTTTGGTCTCAAACTGAGTACATCACTACCCCCATGCAGTCATATACAAGACTACATGGATTAATTACTTTCTTCCCACACCAGAGCTGCAGGAATGTCTGGGTCTTCACAAAATCTGAAGGAATGTCTAGAAAATACATAATTCTGTACCTAATTCCTGGGGAGATACAGACTAAAAATCAAATTCTATCAATATACACTGTAGATCATCCATTGAAGAACTCCCTCCCTCCCCCAGGTAAAGGGGCCAAAATCATCATTATAATAAAAAATTGACATTCAGTTAGCATGATTACTGGGAGCACTTTAAACATATTATATCATTTGAGCCTTCCAACAGCTGTATGGTAGATACCCCATTTTTATAGGAAACTGATCTCAGGTCACACAGCTAGGAAGTATGAGAACCCAGTTCTTCATTGCATCAAATCCAGAACTCTTTTTATTAAAGCTTAAAATCACTCATAGTAATTGCTCTATGTTGGTAAGATATTTGGGATTGTTACAGAGCCAATGTATGTGTACACACATTGATGTGTACTTATCTCTAAGAATGGATATCAAATCATTCCACAAAAAAATTAAATGAGTTGGCAGGATGACACTGGATTAGATGGGTCAGTAGGAAAGGGTGTGTTATTGTTCAGTTATTCTAATCATGTCTAACTCCTCATCATCCCATTTGGGTGGTTTTGTTTTTTTGGGTTTTTTGGTAAACATAATGGAGTAGTTTGTTATTTCTTTCTTTCTCCAGTTCATTTTACAGGTGAAGAAACTGAAGCAAACAAGTTAAATGACTTGACTAGGATAACAAATCTTCCTGACTTCAGCCCCATCACTCTATCCACTATATCACCTAACTGTCAAGAAAAGAGTATATCTCTTATTAAAATAGTCAAACAGGAATTAGCTTTTCTTTGTATATTGGGTTTTCTTCCTACCCATTTAGTTTTCTAAGCAATTCATTATTGGGATATGCTATTGAGCTATTAACTATAATAACTGCAGTTGCTCATAGTATTTAACACAACTCTGGAGTCTTCCTATTCTTGACACTCTATATTAATTTCACAATAGTTGAAGTTGGAAAGAATTCTGGGTGCTCTATTCAATGTAATAAACTCTTATTCAGTACCTCCTGTGTGTTTAAGGTTTTATGCTAAGCACTAGGGATGTGAAGACAAAAATGAAACAGATAGTGCCCTAAAGGAGCATTCATTTTCTTGGAGGGTCAAAAAAGTATGCAGATAAGCATATTGTATTTTTATGGAAAGTGTTCCTACTGTTCTCTCAACTAAATCCAACAAAAAACAATAAATGGAAAATAAAGAAGCTTGGGCTCTATGTCTGAGTTTGTCACAGACTAACAATGGAGTAGAGGAAAGAGAATTACACTTTCTGGGTTCATATCCAACTCTGTTACCTGTAGGACCTTGGACAGCACTCGGCATCTCAGAGAGTCTCAAGTATACAAGGAAGGGGGTGGGAGACTGACATTATTTTTAAGATCCTTTTCAATTCCTTTACAATTATGTTCCTATGAACCTAGTTTTGTGACCTCACTTTTTTCTTTTTTAAGGCAATTGGGATTAAGTGACTTGCTCAGGGTCACACAGCTAGTGTTAAGTGTTTGAGGTCATATTTGAATTCAGGTCCTTTTGACTCTAGGGTCATTGTTCTGTCCACTGTGACATCTAGCTGTCCCTAATCACTTTACTTTCTAGGTCTCATTTTCCTTTCATTTATAAAATGACAAGGATTAGAATGGATAATCTTCAAGATCCCCTCCAGCTCTGAATTGTGTTGCATTCCTCCATTCAGCCTTTCCAGACTAGCCCCATGTGGCTTCAGTCAGTGAGGAACCAGCCCTGCTCTTCATCCTTCCCATTATCATTTATGTATACATTTTTGCATGACAGAAAGGATATCCTTTTAAAAAATCATGATTGATTTGGGGGTGCATTTAACTTGCTGAGGTTGGAAACACTGCCCTATAATTAGGTCCAGATGGGGAGAGGAATTCCTTCAACATGTTAATCAGGCATTTGTTGGACAGGGGGCTGGTGATATGGTAATCCCTTTTAGAGCTTTTGTCTGGGTCAGAAAACAGAAGATGCTGGGGAGCGGAGCTGTGAAACACTTGGAAGCCTATAGTATGACATGGCAAACCTATAGAAGATCTTAAAAAAACAAAACAAAACTAAGACATGTTGATCCATCGCAGGCTGGGGGAATTCAGTTTGCTTTAAAAGGTCATAAGAGCATAAGCAAAATAAAGATCACTTAGAAACTTAGGGAACCCAGTTATGTTGACCAAAATGAGTGGTTCAGTTAAAGGAAGTTGAAGAAGAGGTTGAGTGTCCATAAACAGAAAACATGACATCCTAAGGTTTGTTATGGACAAAGTTCAGGGTGAGGCTGGTGTCTGGCAGTTCATGTGACTGAGGAAAAAATATATTCATATGGAAAGTACATTGAATTGAGTATTAAGAGGTCTAGATTCAGTCCCAGTTCTGCTACAAACCTATTTTGTGACCTTAGGTAAGTCACCTTTGTATTCCTCATTTTCCCTAAAACCTGAAGTTTAGATTGGATGAGTAGTTAACCTTTACAGACTTCTGTGGGCCATTTTCAATCACAAGGAGGTAGTCATAACTTATTAGTGTTCTATGCAGCAAAAACAAGCCCATTTGATTATCAGCTACATTTTCCAGGAGAAACCAGACTCCAAAAACTGACCTGACTGCATGTGGGCTGAGGTTTTGAATGACCACTAAATGCTGTGTGGTGTTATAAGGGGTGTTGTCATGGTAAGGAGAAGGGACAGAAATGAATAAAAGCGAAAGCAAGCTGAGAAAGAAGTGAGCTCCACGTCATAGTGCTGACGAATCCAATCCAACATGTATTTATTAATCACTTATTAGACATCAGAGAAACAAACTGAAAATAGTTCTTGACCTCCATGGGCTTAATTAACAGTCTATTGGCTGAGCTACAAAGAACTATCCCTATCTACCAGTTGTATATAGACTGGGGAGAAATGTAGCCAGCAGTGATTACCTAAACCTATGAGTACTGCATTTTGGATGGGACAGAAGTGGGCAGATCATCAAGTAGATACTGATTTAAGAGGTGTCACAAGGCCAGATTTGGTGATGAAGTGCATTTTATTTTTAAATACATTAAAAAACCCTTTTGTTTTAATATCACCATGTTTTCCTACTCTTTCTCTTTCCTGTAATCTCTTATAAAATTTTTTTTTCAAAGAAGTAGAGAAATAAATTTCACCAAATCTGACCAATACATCCCCCAATCAATTTTAGGAATCATTCCACATCTGTGGACCCCTTATCTCTGCAAAGGAATCTTGAGGAGTGACCCAAGTAAATTCTGAATTTTATTACCTCCTGATGGGGTGAACCAGCATAGACCAAGAAAAATGGTTTGCCTAGAACTTGCCATGAAAATGAATTCAAGTCTGGGATAGACTAGTAATGCCTGGCACATGAGCAATCTCATAGCAAATTATTATCAAAATATTGAGGGTGTCCTCAAACCAATCCATCAATCAACAGTAAAAGGGCTCCTTACGTTGGAAATAATGGATTGGGTGCTGTCTAAATTCCTGTCTACGTAAAATTCTCCAAATCTATGAGTCTCTATGAGATAAATTTAGAACTAAAGTCAAGATGATTTTGCAAACTGTGGGATATTTTGGCCAAGTAAGCCTCAGTTTTTTGAGGCTAATAATGTTTTTGCACTCCTTGCCTCACAGGGTTAATGTGAAGGCAATGTGGCTTAAATTATAAAGTGCTTTATAAATATGAAATATGAAGACACTTTTACTTACTATCTAACTCAAGTCCTCAGGTTCTGAACTCTACCCAAAATATGAGAATAGTTTTGTTGGCAATCAATTATCACACATATACACATGATATAGATATAGATACACATACATATATTTGTTTTGCTAAGTCCTATATATTGTAATATCCTTTTCTCATTGTATGGTAATTCTACTTTTTTTCTTGCCCCAATTAATGGTATGATTCTCTTACAGATCTGTGACTTCTTTATGGCTATGATTGACAACTGGCATTCAACACTCATAAGACAAACTGAATAAATGATACAAACTGGAAAAAAAATAAAATAATATTAAGTGCAAAAAAAGAATAAATGATAGGTCAGAATTTGGTCCTCCTTGTTAGTGCTATTTTCACTAATCCTTAAATCCTGGGTTCTGCTTGTCTTCTTTAACCAGAGGAACCTACTTGCTCCTCACTGCCTTATGTTATCTATCCTAGCTAGGACCCCCTTCCTATCTAGCCTTTGTAATGTTGCTAAAATTGCCTAGTCATTTTAACTGAACACTATTCAATTCCTTCCTTTCTTCCTTCCTTCCTTCTTTCTTTCCTTCCTTCCTTCCTTTTTTCCTTCCTCCCTCTCTTCCTTCCTTCCTTCCTCTCTCTCTTTCCTTCTCTTCTTTCTTTTTCTCATTCTCTTTCTCCTTCTTTTCTTATCTAAATATCATCCTCCTGGTTCTAGTTATTTCACTGTCAGTTCACATATGTTCTCCCCCTCTGAATTCTTCAGATTCATCATTGTCTACTTATGCAATAATATATTCCATCAATGCAGTTATCACATGAATATTTAGCTATTTCCTAATTAATGAGTGTCTACTTTGTTTCTAGTTTTTGGCTATCTCAAAAAAAAAAAAGGAATGTTCATTTTCATAGGATCATAAATCTAGAAATACAAGGGACCTTTGAAGTCATCTTGTTCAACTTCCTCCCATTCAACTGATAAGGAAACTGAGGCTTAAATGACTTGCTCAGTAGTACACAGGTGGTAGGAAACAGGGCAGAGGTTTGAAGTCAGGTCCTCTAATGTCAAGTTCAACACTTTCTACTATACTACATGCTTCTATCTAATAAATACCTGTTACCCAGTACCATGTTTTGCACCCAGAGTGCTCAGTTAATGGAATGATATCCCTGAAAATTGCTATATAAACATGAACTCATTTGAAATGTGGGAGGAAAGTTTTAGTTTTTCATCAACATCACCTCATGAAATCAATTTCCATAATGTACACAAAAGAAAAAGCCAACTCAAACGAACATCTGTTGTAACAGCTGTCCATAAAAGCAAATTAAGGTACAACTGCTACATAAGAGGCAAAAAAGGAAATAATTTCACATTTTACTTTGATAGAATTTAGAACTCCACCCATTTGTTACTAAGTGACTCGACCAGCGATCAGCACATTTCAAGTTCTTCATCTGAAATTTATCCGTGTAATAAAAAGAACATTAACATCTCAACTACTTTGGACAGTCTCAGAACACTAAGAATGAAGTATATCTATTTCTAACCACTGTCTGGTTTAAAACTTAAATTGCATTTTTATGGGATCACTTTAGCTGGCTAAAGGAGACATTCTAAAGCAGCAAAGATTAGATTTTAACAGAATTATTCTATTTAGACAGAGGAAGATAATAGTCCCATTGTACTGTGCACTGGTCAGGACCCATGTCCAGTTCTGGGTCTTAAGGTAGAAATGAACAAACTAAAGATTAATAAAGGATCAGAGTACTTCAAGCAGAAAGTTTATAAGGCTTTCTGTTTTCAGGCAGCTAGGTGTTGCAGAGTGGATAGAACCTGGGCCTGTAATCAGGAAAGTATGAATTCAAATCTCCCATATGATCTCAGGGCAAGTCACTCATCTATATAACAATGAAAATAATAGCTTCTATCTCCCAGGCCTGTTGTGAGAACAAAATGAGATAATATTTGTAAAGTACTTAGCCCAGCCCCTGACACATACTAGGTAATCTAAATTCTTATTCCCTTTCCCTGCAACCCCCCAAACATAAACTCAGCTCTTTTTCTCAAGGGGTTTATATGCTATTGTTGTTATTATTATTATTATTCTAGTTGGACAAATATAAATGTCAACATTTAATCAATAAAAGATTTAAGCAACTGTTCAGGATTATAGATGTTATAAACTGATGCTAAGTGAATTGAGAGAAATGAGAACAATGTACACAGTAACAATAGGATTATGTGATGATCAACTGTGATGGCTTTGGCTCTTTTCAACAATGAGGTGATTTAAGGCAATTCCAATAGACTTGGGAAGGAAAGTGCCATTTGTATGCAGAGAGAAAATATGGAGACTTAATGTGGATCAAAGAATAGCATTTTCACCATTTGTTCTTGTTTGTATGCTTTTTGTTTTTTCTTTCTCATTTTTTTCCTTTTTGGTCTGTCTTTTCTTGTGCAGTATGACAAATATGGAAATATGTTTAGAAGAACTGCACATGTTTAACCTGTATCAGATTGCTTGCTGTCTTGGGAAGGGAAGAAAGAGAAAAAAAATTGGAAAAATGGAGTAAAGGCAAATATTGAAAGCTATCTGTGCATGTATTTGGAAAAATAAAATACTATTAACAACTATAAATGCTATATAATATGATTAATAATGAATCATTCAAAACTTAGGTAGTTAAGAGGGGGAAGATATCACATCAGGCTTTTCTTTGATCAGGAACTGCATATATATATATATATATTATCATGTAGGATGACTAGGATTTCGATAGGTGGATATGAGACGGGATGATTATTCCAGGTAGGCAGAATGTGGGTAGAATGGTTAGAATGAAAAGCTTGAAATCTGGAAAACACAAGATATTCAGAAAATAGGAAGCAAATTAGTTTGTCTAGAATAAAATTTTAAAGTAGGTTGTCTTATGTGGTACCTTTGTTGTTATTCAATAAAACTTGGGAAAGTTACTACACACCTGTCAGATTGGCTAAGATGACAGGAAAAAATAATGATGATTGTTGGAGGGGATGCGGGAAAACTGGGACACTGATGCATTGTTGGTGGAGTTGTGAACGAATCCAACCATTTTGGAGAGTAGTTTGGAACTATGCTCAAAAAGTTATCAAACTGTGCATACCCTTTGATCCAGCAGTGTTACTACTGGGATTATATCCCAAAGAGATTATAAAGAAGGGAAAGGGACCTGTATGTGCACGAATGTTTGTGGCAGCCCTTTTGTAGTGGTTAAAACTGAAACTGAATGGATGTCCATCAGTTGGAGAATGGCTGAATAAATTGTGGTATATGAATATTATGGAATATTACTGTTCTGTAAGAAATGACCAACAGGATGATTTCAGAAAGGCCTGGAGAGACTTACATGAACTGATGCTGAGTGAAATGAGCAGGACCAGGAGATCATTATATACTTCAACAACAATACTATATGATGACCAGTTCTGATGGATCAGGCCATCCTCAGCAACGAGATCAACCAAATCATTTCTAATGGAGCAGTAATGAACTGAACTAGCTATGCCCAGAAAAAGAACTGTGGAGATGACTAAAACCATTACATTGAATTCCAATCCCTATATTTATGCACACCTGCATTTTGATTTCCTTCACAAGCTAATTGTACAATATTTCAGAGTCTGATTCTTTTCTACAGCAAAATAACGTTTTGTCGGGTATACTTATTGTGTATCTAATTTATATTTTAATATATTTAACATCTACCGGTCATCCTGCCATCTAGGGGAGGGGGTGGGGGGGTAAGAGGTGAAAAATTGGAATAAGAGGTTTGGCAATTGTTAATGCTGTAAAGTTACCCATGTATATATCATGTAAATAAAAGGCTATTAAATTAAAAAAAAAAAAAAAAAAACTTGGGAAAGTTGCAACAAGCAGTATAGACCAGTAGAGGACCATAAAGAAAGAGAAAGTTAGAGGAAGGATGTCCTCTGAATATCAAAGAAATGGAGCAAAGCATCAGTGATCTCCAAGATCTTATGTCTGTGTTCTTACTATGTGCAGGGCAAGGGCCTAGTGATGTATGCATTACTTTATGATTAAACTCCAGTTTCTCCTCCATATTTTCATCTGACTTTTTTTTATACCTTTGTCATTACTGATTTTTTGGGATTCCAATCCCTGGTCTTACCTGCCTCTTTACCAAATTTAGGTTTATATGAAGGCCTAGAAGATTCTCACAGCACAAAATCTTTGTTTCTTGTGAAAATATTTTTTTCACAGGCTAGTTTTCATGTAGCATTCTGAGGTTTACAATGAGAGTTCCTGTAACCCAGTTAAATTTGCTTGTCAAAGACTTGCTTTCTCAACAAGGACAAATACTAACATGCATAAACCAATATGACCCTTTTCTGTGGATATTCATGGAATATTAGAACTGAAAAGGATATTTAGACAGATTGGAGAATATCCAGAAAGATACAGCTAGGATTGGGAACATGCCTTTGATTCATATCATAAGCATCACCTGAATGTACTAATGATGTTTACTCTAGAAAAAGAAGATTTTAGGGGAAACATGGTATCTGTCCAAGATTTTGAAAGGCTGCATTGTTTGGCTCTAGAAGGCACTTTTAAGTGCAGTGGGGCAAAGATGTAAATAGTGATGTTTTGTTGTTCTTTAGTCATTTCAGTCAAGTCTCATTCTTTATGACCCCAGCTGGGGTTTCTTTGGCAAAGATACTGTGATGGTTTGTCATTTCCTTCTCCAGCTCATTTTACAGATGAGGAAATTAAATTAAATGACTTGCCCACGATCACATTGCTACTCTGAAGCTGGATTTGAACTCATGAAGTTGAGTTCTGCTGTACCACCTAGCTTCTCTAAAGAAGCATATTTAGGGTTGTTGTAAATATAATCAATGGATCAAGTAGAACTCTGCTTTAGAATCAGCTACCTACTCACTCTGATTGGCTTACTTTCTCTAATCTGTCCTTATACTAGCAGCAGGTCTGGATTCTCATAAAAGAGACTACCATTTTGTGATCATAACTTAAACTTTCTCAGGGTTCTGAGGATAACCTTATTGTCCTTATCACTATAGTTCTTGAGCACCAATCAGCATGTTTCCCATCAACACATAGTCATTCCCAATGATGATTAATATTAATTCTTAAATTTTTACTTAACAAATAAGGTAAAAGCAGTGATAAATACATCATAGTGTAAGGCAAATGAATGAATAGTCATTATATCACAAGTCACTTTTTCTCATTACTGAATACAGTATCCATGGAGAAGAGTATATCTATAAACTTATAGAAATCTAACAAGGAGATACATGAGGGAGAAAAATTGATGTGCTCATGGCAATTCCCAACAGCAAGAAGATCAAATCAGGCAATACTTTAATAAATTCAGGTTATTCACTGGAAGGTAAAAAATTGAAACTGAATCTTAAATACTTTGACCAATGAATAAGAAGAAAGGAGTTATTGGAAAAATCCCTGATAAAGGGAAAGATTGAAGGAAAATGAATAGCAGAGGATGAAATAGATAATGTCATAAAAACAATGAACATGAGTTTGGACAGACTTTGAGAGACAGTGGAGAAGTGTGCTATGGTCCATGGGGTCACAAAGTGTCAGATATGACTGAACAATAACAACAACTATTTCTTCCACAAGATTGTAAGCTCCTTGATAGTAATAACTATCTTTTGCCCTTTTTTGGGGGGCCTACTTGGAACCATCCAGTCTCATATGATTCCAAGCTCAGTGCTCTATCTGCTATACCACCTAGCTGCCCTAAAGAAGCATATTTAGGGTTGTTGTAAAGAATCTTGAGTTCATGACATTAAGATAGATAGAAAGTACAGGGCATATTTAGCCTGAAGAAGAGAAAACACAAGAGGAATATTATAGTTTTCTATTTCAAATATTTCAAGAACTTTCACATAGGATTTTTTTTTGTCCCCAGAGGACAGAACAAAAAGTAGTGGATAGAAGTTAACAAAGAGAGATTATAAAGAAAAGCTTCCTAACAATTAACAGCTATCTAAAATTTTGAGTGCAAATTCTGAAGATAATTGATTTTTTCTCTCTAAGGATCTTCAAGTAAAGTACTGACTTGTTGGGTCTGTGAGTTTCCTTTTTAGAAGTGGATTAATTTAATAAGTAAAGAGAGGTGGAAGAAGGAAAGTCTAGGCACAAGAAAGGCATCAAGGTCGGAAAATATAATGCATGAATTTGGGACAAGGAGTAGTTGTTTGGGTAGTCAGAGGTTCTGGGTTCAAATCCTGTCTCTAATGTTTAGTATATTTTTGATATTGGATAAGTCACTTAACCCCTTTGGAAAGCCAGTTTCTTCATTTGTACAATAAGAAAATTCAACTAGATGCTTGATCCCTGAGGTCCTTTTCAGTCCTCTTTGTGTGATGCTATGATTCAATATTTTGGGGAAGTAAAAGAAAGAAAATACGAAGAATAATTAGGATGTTATTACAATAGTTTAGGTAGGTAACAATCAGGGTCTGTAGTGGGCAGTGGTTATGGGTATGAATGACCACAAGAGATGTTTTGGAAGTAAAATCAATAGGATTTGATAACAAAGAATATGGAAGATGAAGTATAGAAAACATTCAAATACAGGAGTGATCATTTGGGTGGATGTTGAGTCAATTTATCTACTGGACAGGAGAGCTGAACCATGTGATCTCAAAGGTCTCTTCCAATTTTTAAAATTCCATGATTTAAAAATATGTTTGGTTGGATATAAACCTGGAAAGGTGGTTTAGCACCCCCTTGTGGGCTACCTATGAAACATGGCATTCAATGTTGCCGGTTGGCTCCATAAATGACTACTCTTAGTCCCAATTCTAGGGTATTCTGTGGCCCTGACCTAAAGCTGTTGCTCATAAGCCCCCACCAATGAGCTTAGTAACTTTAATAGCCGGTAGACATCAGTTGCTTAAAGATAAGACACTTAATAAGGCAGCGTCGTAAGAGTAAGAGATTTGGGAACCAAATCCGTCTATCCATAAACCAAGTGTGAACTCTCTCATAAATACACGTACTGCCTACAGAAGTGAGGAATAAACTTAAGAGTATAATTCTAGTGACAGGACTATATAGGGAACGTCTATGGCAAAACCAGATAACAATAACATTTTACCTAATGCTCACTATGACGCTGTGACAAGCGCTTTACAGTTATGATCTCATTTGGTCCCTTCCTTCCTATGGAGGAGGTAAATGCTATTTTTTCTCTATTTATAATTGGGGAGATTAAGAAAAGCAGGTTAAGTGACTTGTCCAGGGTCATTTAGCAAATAAGTGTTTGAGGCTGAATTGAATTCATGTCTTCCTGACTGCAGACCCAGATCTCTATTCATTGTACCACCTAGGGGCCCCCACCTATCCTTCTTTCCTCATGGAGTTCTCTTCCTGCTCCCCACTTACATCATGTCACTGCTGGGCAGGTCACTCGGGCTTTGTTCTTTGAAGCTCCACTTTTGGACTAGCAGGGTTGGTGCTGTCTTGAATCCACAGTGGGTTCTCTTTGTTGCCAGAGACTATGCTCGTTGAAGCTGCTTTCTCTCTTGAAGGCTGCCTTTCTGTGTCTGTCTGGAGAATATGCATCTGCCCCCTTCTTCAATAGCCTCATATTCTTGCTTCTCTGTTTGACTGCCTCTAAGGCTTGGCAAATGTAGTTTTTTAAGGGCCTACAGGTGCATGGGCACAGTTTATTCAACCAATGGCCAGTTGCCATTTTAATTCAATAACTGAATTCCTTCATATTTTATAAAAGGATGCCAGATGTAGACATGGTTTTGTACTTCTTAGTATATTTATATATTGTTACTTCTATTAACTACTTTTTATTCCTTGTGATTATGGCAATTAGCTGGGGCTAGGGAACCAAATCCATCTGCCCATTCCTTGCCTGCTAGAGTACGCTGGGATGAGATGTAGTTAACTTTGAACAACTTTGAGAGGCAAGATTTCACAGTACAAAATAATAATGCATCTGGCGGCTCAGGTACTGGGTTCAAATTTCATCTCTGCCACTTTGTCACCAGATCTTGAGCAAATTGCTTAATTAAACCTCACTTTCCTCATCTGTGAAATGAGGGAAGTGGACTCAATGGCCTAAGAAATCTCTTTCAGCTCCATAGCTAGGATGCTATGATCTCACTGATATTAAACTTAGAAATGACTGACTCTTCACTTAAAGAGAAAATCAAAACTCCTTTGAAACACTGCTGGATGTTTCAAAGAAAACCTCTGTCTTTACAATTTACTCCATTTTCCTAGAAGTGAAAGTGCAAGGAGATGTTTAAATCTTAAAAGATTCTGCCACAGTTTAACCTTCACATACATCATAAATGGAAAAGGGGCTTTGGTGCCCCGGGTTAAGGAGAGAGGATCAATGAATGTACCACATCAAGGAGCATTTAGCTCCAAACCATCTCATAGATCGTGATGGTAAATTTCAAAGGAAATATAGGAACTAAAATATAAATCTAGCTTTGAACTCAATGAACAGTTACATAAGGATGGCTCCTCTTTTTTATTACTTTATTTCATGTCTGCTTCAGCTCTGCAGGAGCCATAGATTATGCAGGATATGTGGGGCAAGACCAACTTTAAAAACAAAATGAGATTTCAACACAGAAAGTTCCTTTGCCAATGAAGATTGGCTCCTTCTCTGCAACTTATCATCTTCCAGAGTTGTTCCTGCGAAACTTGGAGCACTTAACCTAGTGCTCTTGATAACACGCTCTAAGATTCTGAATTGCAGAGAATGTGCTATATTGGTAAAAATTTCCTTATCTGGAAGTTCTTTATACAAGTAAACTTCACAGATTCTGTCTCTTCCCTTAAGAAAGAAAGGAAAGGAAGAAGGAAAGAAGGAGCAATAATAATAATAGCTATATTGGAGATTTGTTCAATTCTTTCAATGTAATCTCATATTTGATTCTCACAATAACCATGTGAGGTAGGTGCTATTATTATCCTCATTTTGCAGTTGAAGAAAATGAATACGAGTTTACATGATTTGCCCAGGGTCACACAGCAAGCATTTATTTAAAGGCAGATTTGAAGCCAGCTTTGTTCTAATCCAGCCAGGAATTTGCATATTTAATATGAAATGTAATCTTTTAGTTTCCTGGAATTTACATAGAATAAAATTAGTAGTCAATAAGTGTTTATTAAGCAACGACTGTGTGCCAGGCACTCTACTAAGTGCTAGAGAAACAAAGAAAAGCAAAAGATAGTCCCTGTCCTCAAGCAGCTTATTATCTAATGGGAGAGACAACTTGCAAAAATTACATTCTAACAACTATACACACAATAAATAGGAAATAATCCACAAGGGGAAGGCATTAGAATGGCAAAGGGTTGTCACAGGCTTCCCAAAGAAGGTGGGATTTTAGTTAGAATTTGAAAAAAGATAGGGAAGCCATAAGGTGAAATTGAGGAAGGAGAATTGTTCACATGTGAAGGAAAGTCAGAGAAAATGTCAGATCAGGAGATTGAGCTTCTTCTTTGGGGGGGGGGGCGCAAATAAATAATATTTGGGAAGAGCTGTCATAGAGGCAACATGGCATCGTATCTAGAGAGCCAGCCTCAAAGATGAGAACATCTGGGTTCAAGTTTTCCCTTTGCAACATGCTGCTTGTGTGACTCTAGACAAGTCACTTAATCTAGTGTTCTTGATAATGCTCTAAGACTTTATGTTATAGAGAATGTGCTGTATTGGTAAAGGTTTCCTTATCTGGAAGTTCTTTATACAAATGAAATTCACAGATTCTGTCCCTTTCCCTAAGGAAAGAAGGAAGGGAGGAAGGAAGATAGAAAAGAAAGAAGGAAGGAAGGATACAAGAAGAAGGAAGGAAGGAAAGAAAGAAGGAAGGGAGGAAGAAAGATAGAAAATAAAGAAGGAAGGATGCAAAGGAAGAAGGAAGGAAGGAAAGAAAGAAGGAAGGGAGGAAGAAAAATAGAAAATAAAGAAGGAAGGATGCAAGGGAAGAAGGAAGGAAGGAAAGAAAGAAGGAAGGGAGGAAGAAAAATAGAAAATAAAGAAGGAAGGAAGCAAAGGAAGAAGGAAGGAAGGAAAGAAAGAAGGAAGGGAGGAAGAAAAATAGAAAATAAAGAAGGAAGGAAGGATGCAAGGGAAGAAGGAAGGCAGGCAGGAAGGAAGGAATGAAAAAAGGAAGGAAGGAAAGGAGGGAGGGATGGAGAGAGAGAGGAAGAAAGAGAAGAAAGAAGAAAGGAAGGAAGGAAAAAAGAATGAAAAAGGAAAGAGGGAAGGAAGATAGGGAGAGCAAAAGGAAGAAAGGAAAGAAGGAATAAAGAGAGGGAGGAAAGAAGGATAGAAGGAGAAGAAAAAATGGAAAGCAGTGAAGAAGGAGAAAATAGCTCAGAGCAAAGGTTCCAAGGAAAAGCCCAGTCTGAGATATCAGCTCCAACTACCCATGATAGGGTAGACCTTTGAACCCAAATTGTTTCTTAATTTATATACTTGAGAAATACCAAATGACCAATATTCCGAACATCCTGATTATGGGAGGACAATAGGCTTTTTTTTTTTTTTTTTTTTTTTTTTTGGCTGAGGCAATTGGGGTTAAGTGACTTGCCCAGAGTCACACAGCTAGGAAGTGTTAAGTGTCAGACCAGATTTGAACTCAGGTCTTCCTGACTTCAGGGCTGGTGCTCTGTCCACTGCACTACCTAGCTACCCTAGGCTAACTCTTAAGAGGATGTGGATATTGTTTTTCTACATTAGTCTGGCAGGCCTACCAGTGAAAATTAAGTAAGAATTAGGCATAATGGAAGATATACAACTAAAACAATTCTGAGTTGCACAAAGTCTCTGCTTTCTGTATTTTCTGTTTCCTTCAAGCTTCACTTCGTTTGCCTTTCTCCAATGAAGATAATTTTAAATCTCAGCAGCATATCAGTGTTACTTACTGAAGGCAAAATAGTGAAGGAATTTATATCTGATATTTAGGGGGGAAAACTCAAAACCTGGCAAAGTCTGTATACACATTAGATAAAGGCCCCGGAAAACAGATGCTACTTCTTGCAATCAGCCAAGATCTTCTAATATTCTGACAACTTGTTAATCAACCGACATATGGCGCCACTTTAACAAACACAATATTCAGCCTTTGCTTGTACATGGTGTTTTCTAACAGCAGCAATGATCCCGATTCATCAGTGCTGTATTCATTGGGAATCAAGGGAACCTAGCCTTCTCCTCCACCTTCAGTCTGTTTAATTACTCAGCAAAATAAAGAGAGAATAGAGCAGCTGATTTAGGTTTTGGGGGATTCTATCCCTCTGCCCATTGAGTTACAATATTCAAGATGAAGACATTTGAAAATATAGTAAAAAAAAAATCTAACCCCACTAGGGCATAGCTCATCTTATAAAGATTTAGACATCATGGCAGCTTCACACGGTAGAAATCTGGGGCAAAATGGTTACTCCACACAGCAGTAATTCATCTAGATGGTGCCATAGTGCACAGAGATCTGGAGTCAAGAAGGTTCATCTTCCTGAGTTCGAATCTGACCTCAGATACTAGCTATGAAACCTTGTTTGCCTCAATTTCTCCATCTGTGAAGTGAGCTGAAGAAGAAAAATGGTAAACCATTCCAGTATTTTTTCAAGAAAACTCCAAATGGGTTCATGGAGATTTGTATCTGACTGAAACAACAACAAAACCTAAATGCTCCCTTATGTAAATATAAAAGCATATTTGATAGAAAATACCTGTTTTCCAAGGTAATTCAAAGTAAATAGGAAATCTTACAAAACATTTAACTAATTTAACCCTCGGTAGAGCAAACTTGATAAAATGGCACCAGTAGTATATTAGTGGTAACAGGGGGTCCACCTTTATTCAACTAACATTCAGAAAGTCCACACCAGAGAATGCCTTGAAGAACTTCTCTGAAGTCCTGCTATACTAGGTGACTGTTTTTTCTGAATAGCCCTAGTCATTCTTCTCTTCACCCTTTACTCTCTAGCCATCTCCTTTACAGCTGTACTGCTTCATGCATTTCCTTATCCCTTCCCCTACCCTAATTTCCAATGCTCAAAATCCCAAAGAATAATGAACTGAACGATGATCAGTTGCCAGTTTATTTCACCAGGGCTTCATTAGTCATTCCTGCGTCTTTTTGAAGCAATTTGCTTCTCTAGAGGTACCACTTTTCTATGCATGTTGTCTCCCCTTTAGGTTATGAGTTTCTTGAAAATGGAGACAATTTTTAGTCTTGTAATTGTATCTCTACGACTTAGCATATAGTGCTAGGCACATGTTATTGTTGTTTAGTCATTTTCAGTCATGTCTGACTCTTTGTGACCTTATTTGGGGTTTTCTTGGCAAAGATACTAAAGTGGTTTGCAGTTTCCTTCTCTAGCTCATTTTACAGGTGGGGAAACTGAGGCAAACAGTGTTAAATCCCTTGCCCAGGGTCACACAGCTAGCAAGTGTCTGAGGCCAGATTTGAACTTGGAGAGATATCTTCCTGATTCCAGGCCCAGTAACCCTATCCACTGTGCTATCTACCTTCCTGGTTGGCATATAGAAAGTACTTATTAAATGTTTTCATTCATTCTAGTTCTTACTGTATACTAGGTACTGAGGATGCAAAAGTAAAATGAAGCAGTCTCTACTCCGTAAATCTGTCATTCAATATGCATTTATTAAGCACCTACATTGGGCCAGGACCCGTGCTAGGTATTGAGGCTACAAAGACTAAATTATGCTAAGTAAAGTGAATAGAACCAAGAGAACATAGTACACAGTAACAACAAGATTATGTGATAATCAAAGAAGGAGGAGGAGAAGGGGAGGAGATCTTAAAAATCACTGGCTGTTTTTTTTTTAAATAAAAGCTTTTTTCAAAACATATGTATGGATAATTTTTCAACATTGACCCTTTCAAAACCCTGTGTTCCAAATTTTCCCCTCCCTTCCTCCCAACCCCTTCCCTAGATGACAAGTAATCCAATATATGTAAACATGTGCAATTCTTCTATACAGATTTCCACAATCATCATGCTGCACAAGAAAAATCAGCTCAAAATGGAAAAAAATGAGAAAGAAAACAAAATACAAGCAAACAACAAACGGGTGAAAAAACTATGTTGTAATCCACACTTAGTTCCCACAGTCCTCTCTCTGGATGTAGATGGCTTTCTTCATCACTGAACAAGTGAAACTGTTCTGAATCATCTCATTGTTGAAAAGAGCCATGTCCATCAGAATTGAGCATCATATAATATTGCTGTTGCCGAAATCACTGGCTGTCTTAAAGGAGAATGGTTTCAGAGAGTGGTGGAGAAAGATGTCAGAATGCAATGGGTTCATTGTATAGGGAGTGGATGATGGCTTTGGATGTATTTCTTTCAAGGAGTCTGGAAGGAAAAGGCTGTCCAGAGGATTCTATCTCCCAAAACTAGATGACATCTTAAGTGACTCAGCTCCAAACTACAAAATGACCATTAGACCCCTCAACTTTATGCTCGATTTGTCCAATTCAATTACTGTTTGTAATCTGAAGCCTAGGCTTGACTAATGTTTGATTCCCTAGCTCATGTGTATTTGGGGAAGGGGTAAAGGAGGAGTAGCAAGTAAAAGATGAGGGAGGAGAAAATCTCTTTGTCTCCTTGTGATATGGGCATTCCAGATTCAAGAATTATTAAATCTAGAGAATTATCTTGTACTTTCTCATCATTCATACAATCTCTATCCACTAAAATATTAGGGATAATTCAGCCTGAAATAAAAGCAGTCTATTTCTTTCTTTTTTTGTTGAGGCAATTGGGGTTAAAGTGACTTGCCCAGGGTCACACAGCTAGGAAGTATTAAGTGTCTGAGTTCAAATTTGAACTCAGGTCCTCCTAACTTCAGGGCTGGTGCTCTATCCACTGCACCATCTAGCTGCCCCAAGCAGACTATCGCTTTAAAACAAAATGCAGTTGAATACTGATGCAAGCATCTTTGCTTCCAAAAATGAAGGACTATGCTTGTCTCAAGAATCATGAGGATAACAGCAAAAATAAGAGTGTGAATTAATTTCAGTTGGAGTCTGGACATTTCTTGTTCTGGACCACTGGTAATATAATCTCAAAATTGTAAAAAAAAAAAACAACTCTTCTCATTTGTTTGGCCCTATACAAGAGACACTACAGACATGTTTCATTTTATACAATAGACATTTACTTTGACAAGTTGGTATAAATAGAATGATACTTTAACTACATTAGAAAAGTCAGCTATTTTAGAAGCCCTGGAGTGAATCCTTTTTTTAACCAAGAAATCTGTGGGGGTAATTTCAAAATCATTTTGTATTTTTTTTAAATTGTAATTTCGTTTTTTTTCTAAAAGTGGATAGGATATAGAATTTCCTACCATAAAATCTGACATTCTCCTTAATCTACTTTTCTTTCTATCAGCAATAACTTTGGAATGAGGAAGGTCTAGAGTAACCCTTTATATGGTGTATTATCATTATATATATAACCTTCAAACCAGTCATCACAATTCTTAAGCAATAAGCTTTTCATAATCTTCTGAATCAATTTAATCTGAACATGCTCTTTTTTCTGCAATTCATCTTGGGAGCTTATTAAAGTGTTTAATCTTCACTTATACTACTAACCTAGGCACTTTTAATCTTCGGTCTACATATTGCACAAAGATAGTGACCATCTGTTAGAAAAAAAATCACTCCTGATGTTGCTGTTCATATACAATAGAATTCATCTTCCTTTGGATACTCTATGGATTTATGGTAATCACAACAGACCAAATCTTCTTTTCATCTTAGATCTTTTTCTTTTTCACTCTTTCCATCTATTATTTCTTTCTGAAACCTGTCCTTCCCTTGATGTTATAGACTTTCCTCCCTTCCCCTACACCCCTCTTCTTTCCTCCCCTCCCATTCCTTTTTCTTTCTTCATTCTCTGTTCATTGGTTGAGGGAATTAGAATACTCCATGCTCCCCATAATCACTTCTAAGTTTTTCCCTTTCCCTCTTCCTTTGAGTTTTATGTTATTCATATTTACAGATCTCCTTCCTCAATGAATTTGATGCCTGGTTTACAATTTTTCTTTCTTTCCCAATTCCTGCTATCATACTAGGGTACTTCATCACACATATGATTCTTCTTCAAATACCCCAGTCACTTAATTCCTTAACCAATTTATCTCCCATAAGCTACTGTTCTATTCTACCTCAATTACACACAAAGATGGTCATATTCTTGATCTTGCCATCGCCCACAAATGCACCACATTCATGCTCAAGAATTCTGACATTCCTTTTCCTGACTATAATCCATTGACTTCTCAGCTTGCTCTCTCTCCTTCTTATATAATTCTAACTATTCATTTACACCAGGACCTTCAATCCATTGACACTTCAATTCTCTCTCAGGCTATCTCCTCTGCTCTAGTTTTTTCCCTCTTTGACTCTTTGGTCAAATCTTTTAAACCAATTCAATCCAACTTTGTTTTCCTCTCTTGTGTCCCTAGTCCCCTTATGTCATTGATTACTCCAGCCAAGTTTCAGTCTTGGATTACTTTCATTGTTGTCCAATTTACACACATGCTGTTGAATAAAGGTGGAGACAATCATCAAACTATTTTCACTGGATCCACTACAAATTTGGGCAACTAGGTGGCACAGTAGATAGAGTGCTAAGACTAGAGCTAGGAAGATCTCAGTTCAAATCCAACTTGGAAACTGTGTGATCCTGAATAAGTCACTTAACCCTGTTTGCCTCAGTTTTCTCATCTGTAAAAAATGAGCCAGAGAAGAAAATACAAACCACTCCAATATCTTTGCCAAGAAAATTCCAAATGAGGTCATCAAGAGTCAAACATGACTAAAATGACTGAATAACAACTATAAATTAATTTATATTATATAACCTCAAATGGGTTCTCATTGCTTTCACACAATCCTATTATATCTCCCTTATCACCTTGTTATCAATATATCACTCTTCACAGTGGCTCCCTTCCTCAAACTTCCCATGGATTCCCTTCCCCTCACTCCCTCAACTGAGAGTCTTTTCTCATCTTTTATAGAAAAAAAAAATTGAGGCCATTCATCATGAACTCCTTTTTCTTCCTTCTTCCTCATCTTTTGTCATTGAGAAGCTTCGGTCATTATGTCCTCTTTCCCTCTGTTCCACATGATGAAATGGACTTACTCCTGACCAAGGCTGACCTCTCTACTTATTCAAGTAATCCCCATTCCATCCTATAGAGATAGGATAGATTGCAGCTTCTGTCAATCCTGCCCTTTCACTTGTTTTCAATCTCCCCCTCTCTACTGGCTCATTTTCATACAAACATATCCATTTCTTTCCTATTCTGAAAATATCCTTATATGATTTTCCATCCCTATTATCATCCTCTTCTAGGCCACGCAAGTACCATTCTATTCTCTTTCTTCACTCTCTTCTCAATCAAATTCTATTATTCTAATTATTAATAATTCTATTATGCTAATTCTCCTTAGAATCTAGCTTCTCATTTTCTATCCCACCGAAATCAACCTCTCCTAAGTTACTAATATCTATTAGTTGTCAAATGCAATGGCCTTCTCTCACTCCTTGGTCACTATCTTTTTCCTCTAGGTTTTTATCATGACATTCAGTCCTGCTTTTCCTCCTATCTGTCTGCCCTCTCCTTTTCAGTTTCCTTTGTTGGATCTCCCTCCAGATCACACCTTCTCCCGCTAGTTGTCACTCAGATAGTACTCAGAGTACTGTTCTTTATACTCTTCTGTCTTTATACTATTTTACTTGATGATCTCATCAACTTCCATGGATTTAATGACCATCTTTATGTTGATTTTCAAATCTACTTTTCCTGCCCCAATATCTCTGTTGACTGCTAATTTCATATCTCCAACTGCCTTTCATACATTTCAAACCAAATGTCATTTCCAGAAGTCATTTTAAACCTAGTACATACAAAATAGAATTTATTATCCTAAACTCTTGCCCAACCTCAGTATTATTGTGGAGGGTGACACCATCCTTCCAGGTCTCCAGGTTTGCCATCTAGGAGTCATCCTGGGCACAACACTATTGCTTGCTGCCCCACCCCATTCCCATTCACAGGGTGGCCAGGGCACTCTCAAATATAGTCCCTTTTCTCCTCTGGTACTGTCACCTGCCCTGATTACAGGTCCTCCTTATCTCAGACCTTGATTATTTGAATAGATTGCTGGTGGATCTGTCTGCTTCAAGTCTCTCTCCACTCCAGCTCATCTTCCATTCAATCACTAAAGTGAATTTCCTAAAACACCAAGTCTAGTTTTGGATATATTAGATTTAAAATGTCTGCTGGAAATGACATTCACTTTGAAATGTTTGAAAGGTCTTTGGAGAGATGAGATTAGCAATGAGCAGAGACTGGGAAAGGAAAGGTAGATTTGAGAATCATCAACATAGAGATGGTCATTGAATCCATGGGAATTGATAAGATCATCAAGTAAAATAGTATAGAAGTAAAAGAGAAGAGAAGGGAGAAGGTGTGATCTGGAGGAGAATCCAGAAAAGGACCCCCTTTCCCTTCTCTTCCCAATTCTAGTGGCTTCTTATTGCCTCTAGGAGCAAATATAAAATGCTCTGTTTGTTATTCAAGCCCTGCATAACCTAGCTGCTTCCTACCTTTCCTGTTTTCTTATACCTTATACCCTGCCATGTACTCTTTGATCCAGTGATGCTGGCCTAACTCTTCCAGGAATAAGATATGCCATCTCTGGGTTCTTACTGCCCCCATACCTCATGGAACACTTTTCCTCAATTACTGACCTTCTTAAGTCCTAACTAAAATCCCATTCTATATTCTACTAAAATCTCCCTTCTACAGGGAGCCTTCTCTAAAATTTCTTAATTCCAGTGTCTTCCCTCTTTTAATTATTCCCTATTTATTCTCCATATACCTTGCTTTGTACATATTTGTTTGTATGTTATCTTCCCCATTAGATTGTGAACTCTTTGATGTCAGGGACTACATGTTGCCCGTTTTGTATCCTCAATGCTTAGCATAGTGCTGGGCACATAGTAGGTACTTAATGTTTATTGACTGAGTGAGTGAAATCTCATTAAACAGCCCTATATTTAAAACAAGTTCTTCAAGTTCTATGACTTCTTCATTATTCTGGACATATACTTTGCAAAACTGCTACTTTTTGGAAATTTTTTGTAAATATCTAATTAAGTCTTATATAGTCTTTGAAAATACTTGCCTATGGTAGAGAAATCTCTTCTGATGATGTCATATACTCAACCTCTGAGACCTATTTGAAGGCATTTTAAAGTGTATTCTAATTCTCTTTCTGTTTCTCTCTGTCTCTCAGTGTATCTATGTCTCTGTTTCTTTCTTTTTTTTTTGTCTCTGTCTCTATCTCTTTCCACAATTATTTTTACAAAAATCCTGAAGGTTCCCATTCCTTTCCTTAGACCTCCATGAAGGTCAATGCATTGATTTATGCCATAGCTTGACTGTAACGGATTGATAACTGCTTATCAGTAGATCTTTGAATTGCTATTGGTAGGTGTTGGTTGTATGACCCATGGTAGGGAGAAAAGAATCTTAAAAGAAACTTTTTTGGGACTTCCTCATTCACCATTTGCCAGATTGTAGTGCTGTAAAAGGCACATATATATAGGGTCTCATAGGATTATAGAATTTAGAGTTGAAAGGTCATTTAATCCTACCCTCATTTTACAAATGAATAAATTCTGGCCCCCCACCTAAAGGAATTCAGTTACCATATTATCAAAATGACCTGTTTATGACAATGTCTTATGAAAAAATAGCATTGAAGACAGTGTCATTAGGAATTTTTATACTTGGGACAAGTGTGGAGGGGTAGGGTGGAAATACAGAGGACACTTTAATTGTGGGTGGAGTCATATTAGGAGAGGTGGAACACCCCATCCCTAAGTATGGTTTGTATGTCTTGGAGGTCTACTTCAGTAATAAGACCTAGAGTGGCAATTTGGGCAACAATCATGGTGCAGAGAAGGATTGATATTAGAATAATGGGAGACATAGAGATTGAGGTAATTCCAAAGAATTAGCAGCCTCTCTCCCACTCTGGAAGAAACGTGTCATCACTTCACCAAAGATAATTGCAATCATATGTCATCCAATACTAGATGAAATTCCATAACCAAAATCCCTGCAAATTATTTTTATGGTCTGGTAATTTTCAAAAAGTATGAATTTATTTTTTAGTTTGTGGTGTAACTTTTCAGGACCACAGAAATTCAGCTCTAAGGATTCAGGACGTAAATGGTGATGGTTCTTTGACAACAATCATCTCCATTTACTACCCTGTTTCCTGTACTTCTTCCTGGTCTAAGCAATTCCTGAAACTTACACCTAAGCCTCAATCCTAGAGAGTTTCATGAAAGAAGTGGTCAACTAATGACTATTTTTGCCTGATTTCTGTTTTATTCTGGCAGAGTCTCTGGACACCAGTTCCATCCAAATCCCATTTATCTGAATCTCTAAACCAAAAAAAGGTAATCCCTCAACAAGAACAAATAGTGTGCTGTGAATTTAGGAGAGGCAAGAAAGTAGCCTTTTCTTCAAAATTGAGAGAATTGATGGTTGGATATAAACCATGTGACCACAGGGGTTGGTTTCATTTGTGATTCCCACCTATTTCTCTCACTTTTTGGAACCACTCATGCCCTTAATTCTCAAACCTTTTATGACACTAGATAAAAAAGTAGGGAAAGTAAGATTAATGTGTAAGATTAAGAATAATAAACAAAGTATTTACAATGCCTCAGTTTGGGAAAAGAACCATGAAAATACTAAGAAATTTATTCATTATTTCCCATATGGATTTCTTCCCTGCTTAGAGGTATTAAAACAACAAAAACTACTCCTGAGGTCTACACATCAACACAAGCCTTGTTTGTGCATTTTCAGTAGCTGGCAGGGGAATGAACTATAATACACTTACCTGCTGCTATCACATTTTGTGTGCTTCTGAACTATCCCTTAAAGCATTTTGAATTTTTAAAATTTTCTACCCCTGAACACTGCTCATTCATAGAATACTTAGATCCACATGGCATTTCAAAAAGACTGAATAGTTCATTTTAGTTCTGGCCCCAAAGGCATGGATTTAAAAAGCTATATCACATGTGAGGTGACAAGAGAAAAGGGGGTCCAGGGACTTACCCTGGCTCTCTAGCAAGATTAAACTTGGGTCAAGAAGAATAGCAATCTAGTCTCAGTCCTTGGTACTCATGTCTTAAAGAAAAATTTTCCTTGGTAAACTATTTTCTGAGTAGTATGCATGCTGTATAATGTCTACCATAGTGCAGTTAGTACTTGAACATTCTGCCTTTTGTGGCAAAATAAGTCTTCAACAATAAGTTGAAAAGGTTATTAACCATAGATGACTCTACTTTCTGTCCTTTCACTCCTTAACCCTTTCCAATCTAGCTTTGGACCCTATCATTCCACTGAAATCTCTCCAATGTTACCAATGATCTTTAGTTGCTGGATTCAATAGTCTTTTAGCAATAGTTACTATAGATCATCATCTTCTCCTTGATACCCTCTTCTTTCTGATATTCATTGTATCACTCCATTCTGGTTCTTTTTCTACCTATCTGACTGTTACTTTTCAGTCTCCTTTGCTAGAGAAGAAAGGGAGGGGAGAAAGGAAGGGAAGGAGGAAGGAAAGAAGGAAAGAAAAGAAGGAAGAAAGGGAGTAAAAAAAAGAGAGAAGAAATAGAGGAGAGTGGGAAGGAAGGAAGAAAGAGGATGGAAGAAAGGACAAAAAGAAAGATAAAAGAAAGGAAAAGGAAGAAAAAACCTACATAATCCTCAAGAGGGGGAAAATACTTGACTGCTATATGAAAATGATATACATAAACAAGTTAAGAAATCCCTGATTTCCTAAGCAATTTTGAAGAGCTAACTAAGCTTATTAGGGAAGCTTGTAAGCAGTCATCCTCCCTCTTTGCCTAGGTAACATTAGTATTTACCAGGAGAACTTCACTGAAATTCTTTTAAAGGTAAACAGGAGTGATGCTTTCTTGATTTCAAATGGAATATGCCAAGTCTTTGTTCTTGGCAAGCAAATAAGGTACCTTTAACATATCCCCCCAGAGGTGGTATTTAATGCTTAAGATGAAAAATGACTTGTTGGACCATAGAATATTTTCCTTTGCTTGAGAAGGAGAACAAAAATTGTCCTGAAGGCAGGAGCAGACAGGGAAGTTTGGAGTACAGGGTAAAACAATGAATATGAGGATCATTAGATGCCCAAGATGTGAGCATATGATACTGTCTGAGAACTGCAATTGCTTCAGCAAGGGACATAAAAAGGGACAGAACATTTTCTGCTTCAGGGGAAAGGCAGGAAATCTTTTGATAAATTAGCTGGTCTGGTCTGTTTTCTCTCCTCACTTTATCATATAGAAAAGGGCTTGATTCTCCAATAATAAGCCATTTATTCCATCACATGATATGTTTGAAAAGTTAATGGGGGCAGTGCACTGTTGAGAGGCTATATATTGCTTTGTTTTCCCAGTTAAGAAATGTGTCTGGGAATGCCAAGGAGACAATTCTGCTGAACAGAAACCACTCACCATTTAAATATATAAATCAAACATTCCTAGAAGGCACTGAGTTTTGAATTCAGTTGGAATCAATGGACACTCTGCCAGACGTAACAGCCCAAAAGATCAAGTTTTGTTCCTCTGGGCTTCATAAGAAGATGACCTTTATATAATTTCTGGTGGCAATGGCTTGGTCATATATTCTTATTCTTCTGGTCCTGTCAACCTGGGGCATCTTTTCAATACTTCTTTGTTTGTAGATTATTGACTGTATTCACATGAATATTGCCCATTAAAGATTTTTGGTTATACTCATTTTACTGAATCTTATCCATTTTATTGACTCTGTCTGGTGACAAATCAACATTGGTTATATTCAACAATTCCTATGACATTTGTTTGTTGACCTTTAAGATTGTTCTGTTAAGGAGATATCACTTTGTTACCAGAAGCATTTCTATGCATTTTAAATCTGTTTATACTGTGATCTGAACATATCAATTCTTTTTCACATTTTTGATGAGATGATCATCTGTCCATCTCTGGCTTTTGTTTGGATACTTTCCAGATTGGTTGTAATTCATTTTACTCTCCCCCAAAATATGTATTAATACTAGTCTTGTGAAGGTGTTAATGACTACAGATGTGTTCTTCCCATTGACTTCAGCATATACTTCACCATTCTAGTATATCTTTTTGCCATTTAGTTCTAAAGCTTTCTTTTAGATAACTTGGTGTTTACTGTATCTTGACTGGAGAAGATATTTTTAAGTATTACCTTCATCTCCTGATTCCTTTTGATCTTTAGTCTCAAGATAAAAGCCTTTAATCTTTATTTTCCTCTAAAATATACTGAATTCTATACTTCTTACAATCAAATGACATATTGATGTTACTAGAGAAGAAGTTGTGTAATATGCTTTTGGTAGAGTTATTCAGCTTAATGTCATCTGTCATCATCATCATCATCCTCATCAACCTAAACAAATTTAATAAACATTGATTTGAGGGTATGACCCAGTGACCACATTAGGAAAGTTACATCAGAATCATTTAAATCAATGATTTGAAAAAGAGAATTTACACAGAAAGTCAGATTTTTTATATGACCATCTTGAGTCTACTATGTAGGCAGGCCCATTTAGGAACTCTAGGTAGATTTTAATTCACTCTATTTAAAAGTTTTCTATTCAGAAGATAAAAAGCAATATTATATAGTTAAGTCATAGGAGAAAAAAAGATTGAGTCAAAGTGATACAGATTTTTACTAATTGACTAAATCCTAGTTGATTAGATATTTTTCCATTTTATTGAGGAAACAAATCTTCTGAATTCTCTCATTTGAACAATCTCATTTTCAGATAATAACAGATTACAAAATTTAAAAAATGTACATTATTGAACTTTCATCCTAATTGATTGACATCTTTTTCTCCATAAAACTTTCTCTGAGCTATTAATAGCAACAGGAAGTACATGGTATAATGAAAAGAGTCCTGGACCTGGAGTCAGAAGATTTGAGTTCAAATCCTACTTCAAATACTAGCTGTGTGATTTTGGACAAATCATTTAACCTCAGTTTCCTCACCTATCAAATGGGAATAACAATAGTGTCCCAGGTTTGCTGTGAGGATCAAATGAGATAATAATTTTAAAGCAGTTAGCACAGTGCCTGACACAGAGTAAATGCT
The DNA here is from genome assembly GCF_902635505.1 of Sarcophilus harrisii. Classification (NCBI taxonomy): domain Eukaryota; kingdom Metazoa; phylum Chordata; class Mammalia; order Dasyuromorphia; family Dasyuridae; genus Sarcophilus; species Sarcophilus harrisii. Next base: position 230,112,906 of record NC_045430.1, read on the forward strand.
ATATCTATCTATCTATCTATACACACACACACACACGCACACACACACACACACACATATATATATATATACACACACCTATTACCATACTTATTGTTAATATTTTTAACTTCTTGGGCTACTCGTGATACTTATTGCAATGTCTTCCTCCTTAGATTAGTTTTCCATAAGCGAACAGAATTTCCTATACACAATTCAAGTTATTCTTATAAGAAAATTGGTTGGTTTGCTTGTATCAAAGGCAAAGGGAGTGGGAGGGGAGAGAATGGTATGGTCCTTTCAGCTGTATATCAGCTGAATAGATATCAACTAGTCATGCTGTTTTAATACAACATGATCCTTCTATAAGTTTTAAATGATTTGTTTGAAGGCTGAATCAATCTTTTGAAGTGGCAGCAAGTATTTTTTTGCAAGATTAGTTTTCACTCTAGACACTTCCTTAATTTCCTTTTTTTAAGATTTAGGTGAGCCAACATCAATGAGAGACTACCCTGAAATGCACAGGACCACCCAGCCTGGTGTGCTCTCATCAGAGAAGGTGCTGTGCTCTATGAACAAAGCAGATTGAATTAGCTCAGAAGAAACATGAGATGCACAAAGAGAATCCATGCCAACTGTTCATAGGGACCATTTGTGTTTGACCTGTAGCAGATCATTCTGATCGGCCATAGTTGCACGCACTGTAACTCAATTCTAACAGTGATGTCATTTTAGTCCTTTTCAATAATGGACAACAACCCTCAATCCTGAAATGCAAATTTCTGTTTGTTTGTTTGTCCATAAGATAACAGAGTTTGAAATAGTTTGAAAGGTCATCTAGTCCAAGGCTTCTTAAACTTTTCCACTCATGACTCCTTTTCACTCATAAAAATTTTGTACTGCCTTGAATGTAGGTATATCAATGTTACAAATCAAACATTTATTGATAATAAATCATTATTCTATGATTCCCACATTCAGTTATGTGACTCCATGTGAGGTCATGAACCAGATTCTAAGAAGCTGGGATCTAGTCTAAATTCCTCATTTATACAATTAAAAAAAAACAAACACTTCAAGGTTGGGAAATGGGAAGCAAACATCAGTAGTACCCAATGTAAGGCATCACATGGCTGACTAGAGATGCATGGAAAAAAATCTGCAAAGCCAGTGAAGTTGAAGAAATTAACCTGGTCTCATACTTGGAAATTAGTTGGCAGTAGTAGAATTTGAATGAACAAAGTATAAGGACGAGTCAAAGGTTTTAGGAAATCCAAGGAAAACAAAAATATTTCAGAAATGATTTCCTTGGGCTGACTGACAGTTGCTATGGCAGTGTAGGCTCCAATGGGACACTGTAGATTTCCTTTTGGTTTTGTTTCTTAAAAAGGTAATGTAGTGAAAGAAAGACAATTAGATGTAATTTGTTTTTTTCCCATGCTTAAACAACTTCTAAATACCAACACTCCCTGCGTGTTTGAGAAGTTAGTGACAAAAAAAAGAAGAAAGGAAAGAAAGAAGGAAGGAAGGGAAGGAGGGAGGGATGCAAGAAGGGAGGGAGGCAGGGAGATAGGGAAGGAGACAGGGAGGAAAGGAGGAAGGAAGAAGGAAGGAGAAAGGGAGGAGAAAAGAAGGAACAAAAGGAAGAAAGGGTAGGAAAGAAGGAAGACAAGGAAGAAAGAAGGAAGGGAGAGGAGGAAGGAAGGAAAGATGAAAGGAAAGAAGGAGAAGGAGAAAGAGAAAAAGAAAGAGAAGGGAAAAAGAAAGGGAGGGAGGTAGTATAGGGTGATTTAATAATGATAATAATAAACTCTCCTTCAGGCTTATTTTTGATTTAAGTGTCAGTGGGACATCAAAGTAGAAATGTCTCCCATAAGAAGCTCAGACTGATTTGAGAAGAGTGAATGGTATTCCTCACAGTCTGGATTTAAAATTTCCTTGTCTGTTCTACATCCTGATGACACATCTACTCTGGATCTATATATAATGTAAATATTCTGCAATAGATGCATTGATCTATATCTGGGGACAATCCCAACCTCTGCAAAGAAATTGTGGCAAGTGAGACATAGCATTTTAATTTCCAGTTAAGGTCATCTGAGTCATCTGCCCTGGGTGACAAGCTTGAGTCTTTCCCCCAATGATTATGTCATCACTCTATCATGCTTACTGCTCACACAGGTTAAAAAGGTGGCCTCCTTTTAGCCTCGAGGTTCACTATGGCTCAACCTTGCTCAATAATGGAAGATGATGATGAAAGGCAGTACAATCCTGTCAAGGGCAGGTAATTTAACCACAGCTCTGCTAACCTTTAGCTGTAAAATTTGTAAAAAAAAAAAAAAAAAAGATGTGGCAGCTATTTGATGTTCACAAAGAGACATAATACAGAAATATTGCTTTGGTCTGATTACCTTCAAGAAATTAAAATACTCTACAATTTTTGTTTTGTTTTGTTGCTTTTAGGAGAACTGGAAATTTCCAGAGTCTACATTCTCCTTGATTTAGCAGGAACTCAATCTGGATTCAGCAGAAGGGGTTATATAGAACCATCCCGAACCGAAGATGTCAGGAACCCATTTCTTGGTTTTACATCTGATCCAAATACCCACCACAGCTGAATATTCAGAGGCTGACAGATACTCCAATTTCTGAAATTCCTTTCCTCCATATTCCATTCCCAGCACATTTTAGGCCTCTGAGTCCTTTAAAGTAGGTAGTTCTGACCAAATCCTAAAATATACATTAAAAGATTCTTGCATTCTTGCATTAATTATATTCACATCTAGCTCAAGGCCTTAATCATTGGAGCCACACACTCCTCCAAATCCTAGAGATTTCCCTCATTCCTGGAAAATTTTGAGTTTTAGTATAGTTTTTACTTAAGTATACTGGAGTGGTGGTGTTTAAATTAATGGATTTTTTCTTTTTTGCTATCTATAAGGCCATTTTTACTTTGTGTAGTTAAATTTGGTAGGAATAAGGATAAAATACATAGAAAAGTAGAGATAAGGATTTTTCTATTTCTTCCTCGATCTCTTCTTTCTTTCCTTCTTTCCCTCCTTTCTTTCTTCCCCCTTCCTTCTTTCCCTTCTTCCTCCCTTTCTTCTTTCCTTCCTTCCTTTCTTCCCTCCTTCATTCCTTCTTTTCTTCCTTCCTTCTTGCTTCCTTCCTTCTCTCCTTCTTTCCTTCCTTTCCTTTCCCCTTCCTTCATTCTTTCTTTCCTTTTTTCTTCCCTTCCTTCTGCCCTTTCCTTATGTATCCAGTTTAAAATTTTGTTTTATTAAATGTCATTTATATTACATCTGTCCTTTACTTAGAAACCAGCAGTAGCTTCCAATTGTCTATTGAATTCAATCATATATGTTTTCAAAACCTGTCTTAAAAACTTCTATCAGCTAGATGTTCTTATCAAAATTGCCCTAACTTCCAACCCATTCAGCTATTTTCCTTTCATACTCTCCTTTAGTTTCTACTTTATTTGCTAGGTATCAGGGAGGCTTTAGTCTTTCCTTTCTGTCTTCAGTTCATCACATTTGCCAATTTCATTGAATGCCACACCATTCCTATTTCTGTAGTTTGTTGTGATTCTTTTCAAAACTTGAGTTTGGAGGACTTTGGAAAAATGGTTGAAACTTTAAAAAGGACACAAGTTCCCTATGATGCCCATTAAAATTATAAATTAATTGCTAAAAAAATAAAAGAAAAGGAATTTTTAAAAGTACAACTCACCAAAAATTCAGTAAAAAAATAAAAACTCCCACAAGTGTATGTATGTATGTGTATAGTCATGCTGAAAAATTAGAAATCACACCCAAAAGATAAGAAATTCTGAGATAAGATTAAATAATAACATATACTTGAGGAATCAGGAAGAAGCATATGAATTTTTAAAAACTCAGGAAATAATTTTTAAAATCATCAACATAGAGAAACTGAAACCATTACTAGGTGCATCTAAAAGCAGGGCTAACATAATAGCAGAAAAAGTAGAAAAGAAAATTCAGAAAAAATTGTTTAAAAATTGGAAACATTAGAGGTGGAAATGACATATCCAGAGAGGTTAAGGAGAAGAATCCACAGAAATGGCAGGGGAGAATCTTATAAATATTGTAAAAATTATCCAGTCCCCATATTTTAGAAATTTATGCAAGAACAATTCCCACAACTATTAAGCATTTTTATATCGCTCTAAAATTAGAAAAGAATCACAAAACTCAAGGCAGGAGAACCTCAAAATTCAGTTATCTTAAGCATATTTCTGTCAAATTTCAACACTGAAGAAAAAAGTACCTCAATTTTAAAAAAAATACTTCAATGTGAGTCTTAAGATTTTATTACAAAAGCAAGAAGTTACTAATGATATTGAATGTATCATATAAATTATTTTTTTAATAGGGCATCTTTTACAGAATCAGTTTTGTAGCAAATTTAAGTAATATGCTAATAAACAAAAGATCAACATATATACTCCAAAAAGATAACAGAGAATCCATGAGGAAAATGATTTACTTCAAAAATCTTTGGACTTCACCTAGAAAAACACCCTGGAGATAAGTAAGCAGAATAGTAGATACTTTTTATTCTTAGACCCCATCTGGGGTTTTCTTGGCAGAAATACTAGAGTGGTTTGCCATTTCCTTTTCTAGTTCATTATATTATATGAGGAAACTGAGGCAAAGGAGGTTAAGTGACTTGCCCGGGATCACACAGCTAGTAAGTGTTTGAGACTGGATTTGAACTCACAGAGATAAATCTTCCTGATTCTAAACCCAGTGCTTTTTCCATTGAGCTCCTTAGTGTTTGATAAACCTAAGACTGCCAGAAAATGGGGGAAAGAATCATTACTCAATACTAATGGTTGGGAAAGTAGATATACTGTTAAAAAAAAAAAAAAAAAGGAAAATTCACTCATATATACACTATTAAACATTTATACTGATATAATTTTTTAAAGATGACTATCTCATTTATAGAAAGTATAATAAATATACTTAATAAAATAGAATAAATTAGATTTATATAATTTATACATATAATATAAACAATTCATAATATAATAATAAACATTATATTATGCATAAATAATGAATACATTATACGAATATATTATATACATATTTATAATAAACACAATAACAAATATATAAAATATAACAAATATAATTTATCATATTTTATTGTTAATTATAATAATTTAATACTTTTGAACTTTGTTTTTATGAGACGTGATTTCACTGGGAAAGAAGTCAGTCAATCAACAGTGATTAAATGCCTACTATATGTTAGGTACTGTACTAAGCCCTGGGGATACAAAGAAAGGCAAAAGATAGTCCCTTCCCTATAGAGTTCACAGTTTAATGGGGAAGACAAACAGACAGATATTTATCAACAAGCTTTGTACAGGATAAATAAGAAATAGGAAATAATTAAGAAAGTGAAGTCATTAGAATTAAATAGGGTTTGGAAAATCTTCTTGTAAATGATGGGATTTTTGTTGGGACGTAAAGGGAGTCAAGGAAACCAGTAATTTGACAAGAGAGAGAAGCATTCCAGATATGGGGGACAGTTTGAGAAAATGCTGGGAGCTGAGAGATGGAGTGTCTTGTTTGTGGAACAAGATTAAGAAGACTGAAAAGTGGGGGGAGGCTGGGTTGTGAAGGGCTTTCAATGCCAAACAGAGGGTTCTGTATTTGTTCCTAAAGGCCATAGGAAACCACTAGAGTTTATTAAGTAGAGGAATGATGCGATCAGGCTTCCACTTTAGGAAAATCACTTTAAGTTAGTGACTGAATGGAGAATGGACTGAAGTGAGGGGAGACTGGAGGCAGGTGGTTTCAGTCAACAGGCCTGTGCCAGAGTTGGAGTAATGTCCGAGGAGAAAAGAGGGTAACTTTGAGAGACATTGTAAAAGTGAAATCGAGGGATCTTGGCTCCGGCTAGGAGATGCTGTGAGAGATAGTGAGGAATCCAGAATGACCCCTAGGTGTGAATCTGAAGGACTGGGAACATGATATTGCTGTCTACCAATATCAGGGAACTTACTTGGGGTGGAGAAGGGCGGGAAAGGTAATGAGTTCAGTTTTGAACATGTTGAATTGAGCACATCTGTCAAAGACCTAGTTCTAGACATCTGAAAGGCAGTTGGTTATACAAACTGGAGGTTGTCAGTGAGATTTGGGCAGGAAGGATGGATATGAGAATCATCAGTATAGAGATGGTTATTAAATCCATAGGGGCTGACTAGATCACCAAGTCTTTCTTGGCACTTCTCTGTAATTTATAATCTCTGAGAATTTCATGGAGATACTGAGAGATTTGTAACTTTTCCAATGTCTAACAACTAGCTTGGGATAAAGGCTGATTTGAAATCAGGTCTTCCTTAACTTTAGGACAGCTAAATATCCATTATATCCAAAGACCTCTCCTATATAAAATGATGTAGTAGTAAAAATATTCTACACATCAAAATGCAATGTGTCAAAAAAGATAGGAAAGAAACAAATTGGCATATACTCTATAGTAAATAAATAGGGGGAAATTTTATGTACAGGATCTATCATCAACTTGTATAAATTTGCAAGAATAATATCCATTTCTCAAAGGATAAATGGCCAAAGGATATGAACAAATGATTTTTAAGTGAGGAAACACAAATTGTAACTAATTGTTCAAAAATGTGTTCAAATTTACTTATAATAAGGGAAATACACATATTAAAGTTAATATTTTATTTCCCATTGCATGTAAAATTATTTTTAATATTCGTTAAAATTTATTGAGCTCCAAATTCTCTACTTCTCTTCTCTATTTCTCTCCCCCATTGAGAAGGCAAATGATTTGATGTTACACATGTTCAATGAAATACAAATTTTTAAAAAATTTAAGATTTATGCTCATCAAATTCTCAAAAACAATTAAAATCCATTGCCTGCCAACTGTATGGAAACCAAGAGTATTACACTACTTGTGTCACTGTGAATTGGTAGAGTCTTTTTGGGAAAAAAATCTGATGATATACATCAAGAGTTATAAAATTAATCACAGTCTGACCTAGTGATCTCCCTGATTTGTGATAAAACCTAATGACATTTTTTAAAAGATAAAGAGCTATTTATACCAAAATATGTACAACAGCTTAAATTATAATAGTAATATATATGCAAAGTGATTGGAAAATGAGTAAATAAGTTATGATATAGCAATATAATTGAAAATTATTACACCATAAACTGACAAATACTATAAAGAAATATCCCTTTGTGAAAACACTGTCTTTCCTTTTTTAAAATTTGTACCCTCAGCCCTAGCACATAATAAGTACATAATAAGTCATTATTGAGTTGAATACAAAGGAAATAGGGAAAGAAATGGAATGGTAGAGAAGAAAAGAATCAGCATAAGAGGAATAATGCACATTAAGTGTGATTGTAAAAATCAACAATAACAACAGTTCTATGAGTACATAGATGGAATAGATTGAAAACAAAACAAATTATTTTATTAAATTTTGTATTTCCTTTGTTACAATGCAAATTTTTATGTAGTTCAAATTTTATGATTTTATTTGGGATTTTTATTTCTTATTTTCTTTGATCATTTCTACTGCTTCAAATTATTTGGTAAGCTTATAACACATAATAGAATATGGACAACTTTCAATCAGGCCTTAATTCTTCTACAAAGGTTTTCCAGTTTTTGATTTATAGTTGCTGTGTTTATATCTTTTCCCTACTTGTAGCTATATATATATATATATATATATATATAGCTGTGTGTATATATATATATATATATATATATATATATACATATATATCTTGAGGAAAACAAAAGGAAAGATACATATGTATATATCTTTCCATTTGTTTTATATACATATATCCATTTTTCCATTTGTTTTATCTAACTATCTATCTATATCTTTCCATTTGTTCTTCTCAAGGGCAGGGAATTTTTGAAACTTCATATATTTGGGGCTTAATGAATGCTATTGACCAACTGATGTGAACATCTAACTGTCTGTCAAAATCAGAAATGATTAAGATTAAATCATGACAATACCACTTTTTTTTAGGATATTTTCAAATCTAATATTTAACCTTAAACAAGTCAATAAGCAATTAAGTGCTTACTATATATCCGACACCATAGGGACCAAAAAAGGCCTTGCTCTCAAGAAAATGCCCTTTTGAAATATAAGGGGAGACAATATGTAAATACTGTTCACATAAAAAGATATACAGATAGATATCAATATAGATATCTATTTAGCTAAATATATTTATGTATACACATATAATTATATATACATATATGTATGTATATATACATATATAGTATATGTAGTATGTGTATATATGTATGTATGTGTGTATATATATATATATATATATATATATATACACACTAGGGAGATTGGAAATTCACTTCACAACTTTCTTTTGAGGTAGTAGAGATAGTCACCATCTGGGAAGACCAAACTGGAGAAATTTTGGGTTATGGGGCAGACCTAAATAGGGTGATGTGGTGGAGGCAAGATAATGATGAATTCCTGGAAGGAAGAAGGGCTTAGAAAGGGGAAAACACACTTCATGGTTTTCCTCTCAGCTTCCTGGCAGCTTCATGCCTCCATCCTTATCCCAGAGCTGTCAGGCTAGTCCCCTACACTCAAGGGCAGCCTTTCCCTGCCCGGAGCCTCCCTTCCCTAGAGCTCATGTGCTATTCTCATGGAGCATTGCTAATAAGAGAGATTTTCATCACAACAGTAGATACTGTTCTGTTGCACCCCAGAGGGGGCTGATAGGTAAGGTCATAGATCACTGAAGAAGTGGAAAGTGTAAATTAGTTGAGGGTCTAGGGGTGAAAAATGAGTCTAGTCAATCTACAATGAGGGTAAAGATAAAGACTAGACTTGTGATTTCACTGGAAATCCTTTTACCACAGTTGATCATTAACTTCTCTGCAACTTTTGGTCCCAGTGAGTTGCCTACAGTATGAAAAGGTTAAAGTGACTTGTCTAGCCAGTATATTTCAGGAGTGGGCCATACTCTGTTTCTTGTGCTTAATAATCCACAGGCTCTTGGGATGGAAAAGGAGGGAAAGACAAAAAAAAAAGTCTCTTCTAGTTTAGTGTCGCAATCCCTGATTCATCATTCTCTCTCTCTTTCCTACCTCTTCTCCATTGTTCCTCAGTCCCCACCCCCACCTCCTCCCACCTCTCAGAATGTGAAGAAGAAACAGTTCATTGAGAGTCTCAATATCAATGTAAAGGGACATGATTTGCAAGGGGGAAATCAGTTAATTCCTTTATAAGGAATCAATATTCATGGGTAATATTTCTTGTTAAAAGAGCCTAGGAACACACAAATAAAAACAAAACATATTGAACAATAATTACAAATAAAGTTTACAAGTAAGGATTTATAGACTGGTAAGGTCATGTTAATCAATGTCATTAAAGGCAAGCCTCTCAGGAAAGTACAACTTTAAGATTTTAGTTATACTAATAGTAGGATCAGGAATTACGAAAGTTGAAGATATTGATGGGAAAGGAATTCATAACCATTATACATATTTAACATAGTAACCCTATAAACAAGTGAAAATTGTGATTCATATATATCATGCCCTGAGCTTTTATTACAAAAGGCATGAGAATATTTTGTTCATATTGGATTGTGATTTATTTTTCAGCGGGACTTTGCAATAAGTTTGAAAGATTGAAAAAAGGGAAAAGTTGACTTCTGATAGAGCCTAGATGCATGTGTGATAGTCTGAGAAATGATATGAATTTCTCCATAACTGAAGTTCTTAATCTTTTTTTTTTGCATCCATATGTCATGGATCCCTTTGGTAATCTGCAAATCCCCTGAACCCTGTGAGAATAATATTTTTAAATACATGAAATAAAATAAAATACAAAGAGGAGACTATGTTGAAATATAGATAATGAAACAATTTTTTTTTGAAAGTTCATGGATCCCCAGTTTAAAATATTGTTTCCTAGGATAGTACACAGAAAGAGAGCTAATCCTTTAAGTGGTTTTATAATTATTTAAGGTCATTATTCCCCATATTCAGCAAAGCACCTGATGCTCAACTGACATGGCTTTTAAAAAATATACTATTAATTTTTTCTTTCTTTTTTCCCCTTCTGAGGAATAGGGGTTAAATCACATAGCTAATTCTAAGTGTTAAGTATCTGAGGCTGGATTTGAACTCAAATTCTGACTTCAGGGGCAGTGTTCTATCCATTGAGACACCTAGCTGCCCCTATACTATTAATTTCAAAATAACATGGTGCAGAAGACAGAGGAGCTTAACTGACAGACAAACTGATTGTTCCTCCCTCTAACATGTGCTAGCTGCATAACTGTGAGAAAGTCACTTATAACTTTACTCCAGTCACTTAGGAAGATATATTCTTCCATAGAACTCAGCTTTTATTCATTTTCAAAAATCTAGAGACATGGCACCCTTGAGTATAGCATTCCCTTTTTAGATCCCTGGAATTTTCCTTCTATGCCAACTACTCAACTGCAATTCTTCTGTTTAAGACTTCCCATGACCCCCTTCTTTGCCAAATGCACAATATTTCTTTCAATTCTCATTCTCTTTGCCTCCCCTACAGCTGATCATTTCCTAGTTCTCAAAACTTTCTCATACCTTGGAACTGTCATACAAAATGGGTGGAAGACCTTTTAAGTTTTTAGCAAAAAATAAAACAAAACCTTAATTTTAATATCTATTTTATTATTAATACCTTTATGTTAAAACCTATATTTTAAATATTTAATTCTGTGTCAGAGCTACAAGAAACTTGGAGAAAACAGTGTTGGGAATTCTGTGTCAGAGGCAATTTGTGAACAGAAGTCACTGCTGTGGAAGATGTTAAGGAAAATTAAGTTCTCTGGCCCCAGCTATTGTCTCTGAAATATTTTGAATCAATTCCCAGCTCAGAAGCCAATGGGAAGGTAAGAAATGGAAGAAATCTTTCTAAAAAAAATAAGTTGGCAGAAAATTCTTTTGCAAATAGAGGACCTAGTTACTTATGCTTTCTAAGTATACAGAAATTCTTTGTGGTTGAGACAATCTGGCATAGCATGAGTTCTGAATTAGGAATAGAAGGCTTGATTTTTCTATATACTTAATACATAATAAAGTATAAAAAATAAAGGCCTCTTATTATGTGACTTTTGGCTAATGATCTCCTTTCATCTTCCAACTTGGTTAATTTCACAGAGTTGTGAGAATCAAATGATATAATGAAAAAAGAATGTTTATTAAGTTGTAAAGCACCATACAAATGTAAGGTATTACTCTTACTTATTTCTCTTCTAAAGCATACAGACAAAAGATGAAAAACTTTTAAATGTATGGAATGTAAGAAAAATGATCGTTTATGAATAAGAGAAATTACAAAAATTACTGAGAGAGAAACAGTTTAAAAGTATATTGATATCATATTAATATGAAGCCAGAAGACAAATGTCCAGAAAGGATTTTTGAGTCCAAGCTAATATTCAAAGTTGGCTGATGAAAGAAAATAATATTTATAATAGCTAGAATTTAAAGTTCACAAAGTACTTCACAAATTATCTCATATGATCATCACAACAGTCCTGGGAGGTAGATTGTTATTATAACCAGGGTCAAACAGCTAAGGAGTATCTGAGGCATAATTTGAATTCAGTTCTTTCTGGATTACAAGTCCACTATGCTACCTAGCTGCCTTAGTCAAAAATAAATAAGTAGAGATAGTAATAAAGATACCAAAATAGTATCAGAGATATTTATTTCCCCTTAGTGTTATTTTTTTCTGTTTCAATATAATGGTTAAGGTTTAAATTTAACCACTTTAACAGTAACATTTTCGGGGGGAGGCAATCAGGGTTAAATGAGTTGTCCAGAATTATACAGCTTGTAAGTGTCTGAGTCCAGATTTGAATTCAGGTCCTACTGATTCCAGAGCTAGTACTCTATCCACTGTGCCACTTATCTGTCCAATAATGCTAGTTTAAGAAATGTAAAATAAGAAATGAAAAATTTATGGTAAAAGAAATGGGCTCAAGCAGAGATCTGAAACATCACACAAGCATCATTGCTTGCACCTGATGGCAATGTTCTGAAACTATAGAAAAGGAATTAAGGAGAAGGGATGAATCAGACTTTTAAGTGTTGAGTCTCCAAAGCTAAAATTACAAAACAACATATCATACATTCTTGGAAGTAGGTTATCATTATTTCCATTTTATAGATGAGGAATCTTACTCTTTGATAATTAATTTCATTTTTTGCTAATTTCTTTCCTCTTACATCTACTTGGGAATTTCTCAATATAGAGCATTATTTCATGCTTTTTCAATTTGTTTATTCATTCATTTTTATTGACGTCTAATATTTGCCAAGTCCTAATATCTCTAAACTCTTTCACAAATTTAATCCTTTCTCATGAAGTCAGCTAAGAAGTCAAAGAATCAGAGTCTCAGAATTGGAAGAGACTTTAGAGGACCTTCTGGTCTTATCTGTACTAGAACAGGGATCCCTCTTTATAGCATTCCTAGCAAGGGATGATCTAGCCTTCATTTGAAGAGCTTCAATGAAGAATGATCCACTACTTCCCAAAGCAGCCCATTCTGTTTTTATATAACTCCAATTGCTGGGAAATTATTTCATAAATCAAACCTAAATCTACCTCATTATAACCTTCATTGTTCCCCCTAAATATTTTTCTTTTTAGTCCAACTTTAAGCAATCCTAGTTACTGAAATTGCCATTTATATGATGTTGTCCAGTTCCCTTGCCATTGTGGTCATACTTTGATGATACTTCCTGGCTGGTCTATCTCCTCTTGTGCCAAGACCTGAACATAAAACTCCAGATGTCGCCTAAAAGGAGAACATCTCCCTCACTCTGGATATTATACCTCATTTACATAGACTAACATGTAATTAGCTTTTTGGCTCTCATGTCATGCTATTAAATCCTATTTCTTTTTCAGCCAGCCATAGGCTACCTATTTATAACTACCATACATCTTTCCATTGGCCTTTAAGTGACCCACAGAATATCCAGTCTTTAGATCAAAGTTTTAGAAACTGAAGTATTCTGCAGGCTGTTTAAGGTTGAGTGAAAATATCAGAAATTACTCTGTTCAAAAAGTTCAAAATAGTCATAGATAGACTCTTGGGTGCATATCAGTACATAGTCAAAGGCTAATCAAAATGGTATATTCAATGAAAAGATGATGACTTTGCAAAGGGAGCACAGAACAACCTCCTGCTATTCCTAGTTCTGACCAATTTTTGGTATAAGCTACATGCAACAAGTCACTTAATTTCTTTGTATTTCAGTTGGTTTATCTCTATAAATTAGATTTTATATCTGCTCCCTTCCTAAATGGAGGTAGTAAAAATGGAGTAGATAAAAATCAACAGTGTAAAAGGGCAAAAACAGTAAACATGTAAAATCATGTAAACATGATGCATTTTTATTTCTCCTAGTGTTTATAGTTAATTGAAACAAGAAAATACGGAGTAAGAGGCCAGACAGGCAGAACTACAAGAGTCACACATAGTCAGAGGAGCTGAAACTAATTCTTGCCTTGATTCTGTTTCAACTGTTCATGAGGTTCAGCGTGTAGGGGCTTTGGAATCTTGTAGTCTTTTAATGCATTGAAAAGAAGAGGCATTTGGTTCCAAGGACAGTTATAAATAATCAATCCCAGAAGAAACAAGGATCTCAGTTTGTTGAAGTGGGCTCTATGATGCCTAACCTGACCGATGGCTGGCATTTCACAGATATGACTGTAAACATTGTTCTTGGAGAATAATTTATTCAGGCACCCAGGAATCTTAATAGGCATTGAAGGATCTGTGCCCAAAGGGTTGATTAATGCCAATATCTGTCCATTCTCCCTTGATGTCATAAGATACGTTAGCGTTATTTATCTTTCACTAAGCAGCATTGCAATACCTCACATTTTTTGAGAATAATTTCCTTCCTTCCTTCCTTCCTTCCTTCCTTCCTTCCTTCCTTCCTTCCTTCCTTCCTTCCTTCCTTTTTTTTAAAGCCTGGGTTCCCCCATCCTACCCTCGCTGGAAGTGCCAGAACTTTTTATATATCTGATCTCAATACTGATTGTCAAAGGAGGGGGAGCTTTGATCCCACTGTGTTTCTAACCTGAACTAATTCATCTCTCCTCAGATGACCTAGTAGATGGGAGAACACCATATTAATGTTGAACTTATTGAAGATACCCAATTGGTATAGTCCCCTGCAGTTCAGAATTTCGAAGAGCTCAAGAGATCTGTCAGCCTCCATGGCAGCTAGGATTATAGGTATTTGTCACCATGCCAGGTTCATTCATTTTGAATGAAAAAAAAATTGATGCTGATTTCTTCAGCTCCTGTTGCATTTGATATTGATTTGAAAATGAAAAAGTTAAAGACGACAGAAATTAACTCTTTTTTTCCATAAAGTGGGTGAAAAGTATGAGAGCACCATTTGCTTAAAAACAGTATAGGGAGAAAAAAGATATGTTCTGCCTTATTTAGTCTATAAAGAGAATTACTGGCCTTAGAGTAGGATTTGGAAGACTCACCAAAGTAACATAATGTCTGCTTTGTAAAGACCATCATTGCTCTTAAAACTGTTACTTATTTCCATTTAATCCATGCATAAAGAAATACGAAGGCTATTTCACCAGAAGAAGATTTTCTGTCATTCGTTATCTCTCAGCTTTGACATAAATTGCAAATATTTTACATGCCAGTTCACATGGAGAGATTCTCAAAGGCTCAGAACCTCCCCTGCAAATGAGAAGTAGGAAAAGTGGATATGGGAGCAAGTGTTCATTTTCCAACGATGGATATTTACAACAATAATAAAATTTTATTTTTATAGTGTCTCACTACCATTTGCAATCTGGGCACTTACTACAAGTGTGGAATAGTCAAAATAGCATTTAAAATACTATAAAGACATACCAAAATATCATAAAATCAAAGCACATGATATTCTTTTTGCCTCCATTAAAAAAAGAAAAAATAAACCTGTTTTCTAAAAACCTAAGTCTACTATCCATAACCAAGAATCAGAGTACTCCCCAGGCTACTAAAGACTACGAAGAAAAAAATCTTCAGGCCACTAAACTTAATGTATTTACTTTCTTTCTAAGACATAGACTTTTAACTCTTTTGTTATTAGGAGAATAACTATCACTCAGTTTGAACATTTGAAAATGACATAGAGATGTCATTGTCATTATGGTCTATTGGAAGAACCATTAGACAGGAAGTCAGAAGCCTTAGATTCTAGTTTCAGCTAGGTCATGAATTAGCTCTGGAAAATAACTTCATCCCCTTGGGTCTCAGTTTCTTCATCTGTAAAGGGAATTAGGTCATCTTTAAAACTTCAATCAATGCTGAGAGACACATTTTGCCATAGGGTTGACCCTGCTAGGGAAGAATCAAACTGGCCTTTAGTGGGAGGATGATGGATGACATCAGATTTGACTCATGCCAGTGAGAAAGTTCCAAATATCTCTCTGGAGTGAGAGTTTTTAGCTGATACAAAAATGACTTATGTCATTGATTTAGAATTTGATGAGATCCTTGAGGTCTAATCCTCATGTTTTAGAAAACTAAAGTTTGTGAAGGTGAAGTCATTCACCAAGGGCCACCAAGCTCATAAGTGTCTGAGGCTGGATTTGGTCCCAGGTTTTCATGATGTCCCATGTGCAACGCCATACTTTCTGACAATCTCTTAAGGAAAATTCCCAATTCTAGCACTGAAGGACATTTGCTAGCGACCAACTGTTTTGATGAATACAAAGCTGTGCATTATATAGTAGAAACCAGAAGATAAGGATGCAAAGAAGTGACAGGATAGTTATGAAAACTACATGGGACATGCCCGTAAGCAAAGATTCATGGAGAAATTGTATCTGAAACAAGGTTTTGAAGAAGGGGAAGAACATGGAAACAAAGACATGTATAGAACACTTTAGGATTTACAACGTATTTCATATACTTGTTCTCATTTGGGCCTCATAAGGGTCAACCTCACAGCAAAATGACGTAGATTAAATTTTTCTTTGATGTATTCTATTTCTTTTTTTTTTCACTTTTACCACCCTCCCTATCACCAGGAATCTAATGTCTTCATGTAACCTAGGCCCTTCTGTTATGAAGAAACTAGATTTGAAAAATTAGTTAACATTAAGGTATCAATAACATAATAATGAAAATTTTAAAAAAACCTCTTTCAATCGAAGTTTCAGGTTTGTTGGTTGTTTTTAAAAGGATGTCTAGGATGTGATAATACTTTACCAAAAACACTAAATCTTGAATAGTGAGATTTCAGGTATTTTGATGTGTTGGAAAGAAGGATACTCTGGAGAAAGTCTACCATCTCAGGGCCCCCTTTTTCTAACTTTATAATAAACATAATATGTAACTTTCCTACAACTACTTTGAATGTTGTTCTTGTACTTAGTTTTGGAACAGTTCTGGAAGACATCTATGTAATAGTGCCAAATCCTCCATAGTCCAAGCAAGGGTGCACCCAACACCACAGAAAGCTGAGATGGTTCAGATTCTACTCTAGATGATCTGAGAGTCACCTTAGACAGAGCCAAACATTCATTCAGGTTAGCCCACCAGATCACCTTCTCCTGACAGTCACCAAGATGGCACATGGACATCTAACATAGCCCTTAGCACTCCATAACTACTTGGCAAATTAATGAATGGATAAACTGAAAGACTTGGAGAGAGGCTGAGCTTCTAGGAAGGCTGTTACATCACACAACAAATCTTGTTTCAATCACCATCTACCAATCTTGAGTCCATATTGCAGGGCCCATCCTCTAGCCCCCCGTTTCTTAAACTGTGTGTCATGACTCTATATGGGGTCTTGTAGCTGAATGTGGAAGAAGCATATTATGATTTATTTATCAGCAAATGTTTGATTTGTATACTTATTTTATATGTACATGTATCCAGGGTCATATAAAAATTTCTTGGGTGAAAAGGGATTACTAGTAGAATATATTTAAAAAGCTCTGTTTTAGCCTATGTGGGTTAGATTGATCTCTGAAAAGGAAGAAGCAATATAGCATCTCTCCTATTCTTTACTATTATAAATCATTCAAATTGGCTTTTTTCTGTCATAAGAGTTCTTAACATGGTATGAATCTCTCCTCCCAAGGTGTCTATAGATAGATTTTAGGAAGTATATGAACTTGGATGAGAAACTATCATCTTTGTTTAAAAATACTTGTTTCTATTGGTAATATTATGTATTTTATTTTGGGTATTTAAAACATTATTCTGAGGAGTCCCTAGGTTTCACCAGATCACCAAAGGAATCCAGGACACAAAAAAGGTTAAAAATTTTTTGCTCTATTGAATAAAAATAGAGAGCTAATTATTATAGGATCTCCCCATACACATGGAGATCCTTCCAAATGTATTTGAGAAATCTATAATGCAACTCCCTGAATATGTAAATAGCATTTTATAATATATATAATATAATAATATTCCTAGATAATTTTTCTTTGTTCCACAATGAGTAAAAGAATTACTCAAAACACAATACTGTACATATTTATGGACATAGTGTTTCCACTGTTTCACATAAAACATTTTCATTGTGCTCAGAGTAAGGAAATCAGATATTATTTCTCTTCATAAAGTTTCAGTTTGGTAAAATGTCTTATACCATATGCAAATACACAAAGGACCTATGATTTCATTAGGGTTGGAAAAATGCTTTCCATTACTGCTACTTTTCATGGAGATGAATGATCTGGCACAGGAAGTTTTAGTGATAGGTTAATAGAAAGTAATAAATCAATCAACATTTATTAAGCACCTAATACATACCAGGCATCGTGCTAGACACTGCAAAGACAATTTTGTCCTGGAATATAACATCTGGGTTCAAAATACTGGCTCCAATAATTATTAGTTTTGTGATTGGGTAAGTCACATCTCTGAATTTCAATCTTCTCATTTACTAAATGAGGACAAATTACATTTTTCCCTTTGCGACCCTGCATGGGCCAGTTACCATACTTCCCTGGATTTCAATTTCCTCATATGAAAAAAGATGGGTTAGACTAAACAATTATGAGGTTCCTTCCAGCTTGAGGGTTTAGCCCTATTCACAAAGCTGTTGGAGAGTAAACTTTCAAGTATCAGGAAAAAAAAACATGTAACAGTCTTGATTCCAACTTTCCCAAGGATTTAAGAATGTACTCTCTCACTTAGCAGAGAAGGTGTCTAATGCAAGGAAAGATTATTTTATTTAGTTGGGGATAGAAGGCTAGGAAGCCACCAGAAGGTTGACTTGAACCCACACCTTACTGAGTGCAAGTGTAGCACTCAACATATCTCACTATGCTGTGGCTTTGTATACCATATGCTTTTAAATCTGTAAGACTATAAAAATATCTCTGAGTAGAGACTTAGTAGAATGCCTGCAAATCCAAGCAAAGATGGTCATGAATAATATGAGGTTTTAAATAACAAAAATATAATTTCACCATACTATCTCTATTATTCCATACAACAAGATAACACAAAATGAATTAAGGTCTTAGAGGTCAAGAAAGCACATATTATGGAAATGGGAATATCTATCCAGTCAGGGGAAAAAATTAATAGGACCATTCCCAGTAGCAGAAAATATAGGTATCTATAAGAGAGAAAAATATAAATTAAAACTTTAGTGATTTTTTTTCTTATGGCAGTTTTATATGTGATAAAAGATTATCTTCAGAAGCCTGTGGATTCTTCTACATAATACTCCATATGTATTCTGTCAAGTTCAGTTTAAATGCATGCACGGGGAATTTAAGAATCTATTCATAGTAATGAATGCTGTAGTTAAGAACGGAAAACAGTTTTAGTCATTTAAAACTCAGGGGGAAAAAAATTTCCTTTAGGGCTAAACATTCCATGTTTGGTCTCTTTTCAAAAGCAGCTTATTTTTGGAAACTTGTAGGAAAAAAAAATCCAACACTGACAGTAAGCACTTTGGACTTCCAGTAGAAGAAAAATTTAAAGGTATGCTTTTCCTACCCCCAATTGTTGCTATTTTTATTTAAAATAATTAGGTAATAGCTTCCTTCTCCCAAGTCCTGTCTACTCTTGTGATGAGGCACTGTAGGATATCCAGGAAATGATCTTCAGGAAATGATCTTCAGGAGAGCTAAGTCAAGAGTAGGATCACAACTTTAGAGCTGATCTTAGAGACCATCAATGTAGTCATTTTATAGATGGGAAATGAAGACCCAGAGAGATTAAATATATTAGTTTTTTTTCCCCCTGAGGCAATTAGGGTTAAGTGACTTGCCCAGTGTCACACAGCTAGGAAGTGTTAAGTGTCTGAGACCACATTTAAACTCAGGTCCTCCTGACTTCAGGGCTGGTGCTCTATCCACTGCACCACCTCGCTGCCCCAAAATGTCTTAGTTAAGGTCACAAAGTAAATAGCAAAGCTGATATTTGAACTGTGGTCCTGAAATGCCAAGTGTATTACTTTACCCAGTAAACCCTGCTTTCTTACTCAAGGTAATCCAGCAATGGATTATGTTCATGTTATTAAATTCTAGCTTTGCTAAAATCGGGGAGATTCAACTCTGGAAGACTGTCTATCAAGGGATGAATTTTTTGGGGCATGAAGACAATTTACTAGGATGTAGGTGAGGATGTTCTGTTTAGGTGTTCTATATTGGCTGGTGCCCACATCAATGAAAATAAGGATCTTTTGAAGTTTAGAATCCTGAAATCTCCTGTTTACAAAATCACCATATTTACAATAACAAGATGGATTTTGCCAAGTTACCATTTGAAAACAACATTCTAAGCAGAATAGCAATGTGCACTTCTCAAAAGCCACACACAACACCACCTTGGAATTATGCATGTTTAGCATTTATTTGTTAAAGGACATCTGCTGCTCAAAATAAACTGGAAGTTCAGATGTATCTAAGGGGAATTTTGACACATCAGAGTGCTGTTAGTGAGCTGAAGACCCCTAGGAGGTTCCAAATCTGAGTGTTGCCATTCAGTAGGATGGAAAAAATGTTAAGTTTGGAATGAAGAGGACTGGGCTTCAAATTCTGGCTTTGTCACCAAGTACATGAGTGATCATGGGTAAGTTACAACTTTCTGGGCTTTAATTTCCTCATTTGCAAAATGAAGAAGTGGTTGAATTGGTGTCAAATACAAATGGAGAGCCACTAATCTGTATATAATAATTTGTGCTGTGTATATAATAAATATAATAATAATTGTGTATATAATAATATAATTCCCACATATTGACTTAGTTTCAAAAAACATTTTTGTGGTTTGTCTTTTATTTATTTTGTTAAATATTTCTCAATTATATTTTAGTCTAGCTTGGGCTTTATTCAGGAGTGTTGATCATGGGTCTTGTGTTTTACATATCTGAACTAGATGACCTCTAAGTTCTAAACCTATGTCTCAAACGTATTGCATTCTTTATACTATAAAATCAAAATCCCTTTTGGGAGAGGAAGAAACTCTAATTTGTTACCTTTTCTCCTTACCCCAGACCAATCATAGAAACATGATGGTATGAGTCATGCAATCTGCCCTAAGCTGTATCTACTATGGACAGCTCTATTCAGAGGTTAGGGGCAGAATCTCCTTATTTCTCCTTGTAGCAATAGCACATGCATATAGGAATGTAATACTCCATTGTCTGAATATAACTACCTCTTTATAGATCCCTAACTCCAGATCCTTTTAAGAAGAATATGATAAAACAAACAAATAAATAAGAAAAGAAGATAATAGACAGGTATATGCTAAAATAATTACACAAAAGGGTTATATTAAAATAAATTTACTGTAAAAAATTTCAAATTTTCTTTTGATTCTGACAAAGATGTTATACCAGTCTTCTCATAATATGTTATAATAGACCACATTTGGGTTTTACCTAAATCAGATTTGCAAATAAAAAAATAGGACTATGTTTGAACTGAAGGTGTGACCGCTTTATGATGATGAAGAGAACATTGATAATGCAAATCTCCATGACAGTGATTGCCTCCAGACTTCCAGCCTTCTATATTTTAACATCATTAACCTTATCAACCTTATTTTAAAAAGCCAAAAATATTTTGAATCACTACCTGGCTTTAGAGATATATTTTATATTTATGATAGGATAGCCAACTTCTGAATTATCTTTGGGATGTCATAGATTTTGTATATGATAAAAATGCCATGTGACTATCTCCTCAAATTCTTTTCTTGCCTGGATAACATTATTTGCATAATACTTGACAAAATGAGGAATTTCTCCAAACATTTCTACTCACAGATGACATCATGTTAATTCTGTTAATTATTAAATACTTTATCAGGAAAAATGACAGTAATTTTAAAAAAGCCTTCAAAAGCTCCTTCACATTGGAAAAAACAAAATGGATAAAAATCCTCATTGCACAGATTATGCCAAACAGTTGGATAGACAGCTTAATAAATTAGCTTGTTAATATGCATGTATTTGACCAATACTGCAGATGCTTAATGAGCTAGGCCCGGAAGGATAAGGAGACTAGGCTAAATTTCATACCAGAAAATACAAAATGCTTTCAGTAATCCCAAATTGTTTAATGCTACAAAAGGCTGTCTTGTAAACTGTAAATTGACAAAACCAAAAACCCTGTAAAACTTGTAAGTCAACAATTATTTAATATGTTCAAATGTGGACTATTTCAAAAAAGGAAAATTAAACAATCCCTGTTTACGTTTTGTTAGGGGAGACAGCATGCATGTTGTCATTCGGTCATTTGGGTAATATTCGAGTATTTGTGACCTCATTTGGAGTTTTCTTGGCAAAAATAATGGAGTCATTTAAAAAGTCTCTAGCTCATTTCTCCAGCTCATTTTACAGATAAGGACCTGAGGGAAGTGGGGCTAAGGGATTTACCCAGGATCACACAACTTGTAAGTGTCTGAGGCTGGATTCGAACTCAGAAGGATGAGTCTTTCTACTTTAAGACAAAACACTCTATCCTGTGTCACCTCGCTGCCTCAGCATGTACATATATAAGTAAATATAAAATATATACAAAAATAAGTATGAGGTATTTTGTTACAGGGGGAAAGGGAAGGGGGGCACTAGTAACTATGAGGATGAGGAAAGATTTTTTTGAAGACGATAGTTCTTGACCTGAGATTTGTAAAAAACAAAACAAAACAAAACAAAACAAAACAAAAAACTGGAGATTTTAAGAGATGA
Source organism: Sarcophilus harrisii (assembly GCF_902635505.1). Taxonomy (NCBI): domain Eukaryota; kingdom Metazoa; phylum Chordata; class Mammalia; order Dasyuromorphia; family Dasyuridae; genus Sarcophilus; species Sarcophilus harrisii. The sequence goes on from NC_045430.1 coordinate 230,135,178, forward strand.
AAATGCAGAATGTATGCTTTCTAGGCAATGGAGAAAGACTATATAATGGAGATAAGACATGATATGAGAAATAGCAGTTATTAGGACTCAATATGTTAGATAGGAAGAATAGTAGGAAGACCAGTTGGCTGGACCACAAAATATGTGAAGGGGAAGACTATATGGTAAAGCTGGAAAAGTAGTTTGGAGCCCATCTGAGAGGAACTTTAAATGCTAAGTTGAGTGTTTATAATTGATTCTAGAGTGATGCTATCTAACTATGAACCTTGAAACAACATGACCTCAAAAAGAATTAAAATGACAAATAACCTAAAGAGCAGCAGGATGATGAACGGTGTCTGTAAGCAGGCTGTAGCCTGCTACCAATGATGACATGTGCAGGAAGTATGCAGGAAGGATATGCATGAAGAGAAAAAGAGGTGGGGCAGTCATTATGAGAAAGCACAACAATAGATGGTGGCCCAGATGGTACTGGCCTTTATGAGATTAAAATGGGGCACCAGGAAGACCTCAAATGCACTGATTATGTCTTCTCTGAGGCTTTATTACAAAATATAGTTATTTGTATATTGTCATTCCCCCAGCTCCCCAATATATTTTGAGTTTCTTGAGAGCAGGAGCTATTTTTTACTTCTCTTTATATCTCTAGTGTTTGGCACACAGTAGGCACTTAATAAATGATTATTGACTCAATGATTTACTGAACATGGGCAAGAACTGTCATGGTTGAGAATTATCAGATCAAAGAATTGTGAAATCAGTTATACCAACCCCCTCATTTTATAGTCGTAGAAACTGAGATTCAGAGATTAAGTATTTAAAATCACACAAAGAGTATGAGAGATGTCATTTGAATATAGGTCTTTTGAAAGAGCCTCTACTCTTTCCACTCTAACATGCATTTGTAGTCTATCCTTAGGGGAAGAAGTAAGTATCCACATAGAAAATCATTGATTCTTTTACATACTCAAGTAAATGAAACCTTTTTTACAAGCAAGTGCTTTTATTTGTTTTTAGCTTAGGGTCCAAAATCATTTGACGAGGAAAAGAAGGAAGAAAATTCATACTCTGGTCAACCCTTTCTCATCTTGCATCTTAACAAAACCTGTAAATTTTGTATTGATTTTTTTGGTGTTGATTTGATATCTTATTTTATTTAAAGACTCTGCTATAGCAATTAGTTGCATAAAGGAGTTTCCACAGACACTCCAGAGTGGACTAGTTTGAATAAGCATATATATTATTTAATTACCACTAACAATTCTCAACTAATCTCTGAGTGATGATGTGCAGTTCACATTTATTTCAAAAACAAACTACCGAACAAAAAACCATTTCCCAAAGATGCATGGAATTGTACAAATGGAGAATGGAATTCAATTGTTAAATTCTTTGAAATCCACATCATTTGCCACAACTCAAATCCATTTCGGTAATGTTCATGGAATAATCAGACATAAAATAAACTGGAAAAGTGAAAGGCTTCAGACTACCAGGAAGTCCTGTGGGCAGGGAAAGGATTTGTTTTTGTTTTTCTCAAGCCTTCCCAGCCAGAAGTGGGAGAAAAAAAAAACAGCTGCCCTCTACTGTTTTTTTTTCCTCCCAATCTCGTGCTCAACGGAATCCCCCCCAAATCCTTCCCTCTCCATTGAGAACCCGACCACCAAAACTGAAACAAGTTCACCACTTACAAACCACTTGGAAAAGGCTCAGCCTGGAGAGCTCTGTAGGAGGAGAGGATATTCAAACGGCCGTGATGGGGAATGAGGAAGTTGAGGAGGGTCTAAAGAAGGAAAAATAGGCACTCTCCAAGGGCTAAGGAGGGGAAAAAGCAAATAAGCAAAGGGAGGACCCAAGGAAGAAGTCAATACAAAACAACTAAAAATAGTGGGACCAGTAGGAAGTTGCCCTGAACGCAGATCTGATCTACCATTGTACTCAAATCCTGGCATTTCAAGTTAGGATCTATAAAAAGTCATCTTCTTAAATACATCATCTCCTTCCTATTTCTCCAAGCAAAGAAACTGATTAAACATCCTGCTACAGTCTGGTGGCCTTAACACTGCATTTCTTCATCTCTCACTGTAAAAGGTCAGCCACATGTTAAATTGCTGTTCTCTGTGAGAATTTACACTAATCACCAAACTGAGTCAATAACAGCTGCACTCTTGGTCTTTGCAACCAACCATGAAAATATGGAGGCAGTGAAGAAGCAAGTCTCTGACAAGTACATGTTAAAAACAAACATTTAATCCAATCCTAAGAGATTTTCTTTAGGTTTGCCCTTCCCCCCATTTCCCCCAACTTTTTCCTTGATCTGCTAATCACAAAATTCATTTTTTTGTTATGTGCCCAGCACTGCGCCGTTAAGTCTTACAGATACTAAGGGAAGGGGAAAAATATTTAAGTGCTAGGCACTTTACACATATTATCTCACTTGATCTGTACCATACTCTGGCTAATTGGGTTATGATTAAGATACCCATTTTATAGATGAGGAAACTGAGGCTGATGAAGATTAAGTCATTTGCTCTGGCAGAGGGTATAGCTAATAGTTGTTGAGGCTGGATTTGAACTCAGATTTTCTAGATTTCTGGAACAATGACTTTATGCACTGAGCCACCTAAGCGCCTGCCCTTATGGGGCTTAAATTCTGCTGAAGAGAAACATGTAGACAAGTAAGTATTCAGTCAGTCAAGAAGCAAATATTTAAACTTTCCCAATTCCTCTCAATTCTAATTTCTTCTATTAATTATCCCCAATTTATCTTGTAAATAGCTTGTTTGTACAAAGTCTAGAACTGGGTTGTGAAGGATGCCAGGAGAGAGGAGTAGATTTACTCCAGACCTGTGGGGACCATGAATGCAAAGCCACAGAGCATGAAGGGAGTTGGATGGACCAGATTGGGGAGGGCTTAAAGGTCAGACCGAGGTGTTCAGATTTTATACTAGAGGCAACAGAGCCATTACAAAAGTGTTTGGGATAGAGAGGTGACATGGTAAGAATGTGAATTTGGCAGGTGGATGGAAGATGCAGAGAAAAGGATAAGAATTGTTAAACACTTGGGACAGGGATCTCCTCCAATATCTCTTCTCAATGGTCAGCCAGGCTATATCTAGAGATTCTAGTAATGAGAAACTCACTGCCTTCTTAAGGAGCCAATTTGACTTTCTTCCAGCTTTAGATGTTAAGTTTTTCCTTATATGGAGATGAAATTTGCCTCTCTATAACTTTCATTCATTGCTTCTAGGTCTATGAAACAAGTCTAATCCTTCTTCCATATGGAAGTCTTTTAAATCCTGGGAGACAGCTATCATAACTCTTTCCCTTCTTGGCAAGTATGTTAAGTCTCCAGCTTAATTTCTTTTGCACAGAGTAGGTGCTTAATGAATGGGACTGAATTGAATTCCTAAAAAGGAGGTGCCCATAACTGAGCACAACAGAGTAGAAATATTAGAATCTTAGCAGAGTCCAATTTCCTTGCTTCAAGATCTCTAGATCTATTTATTATATATTTGTGTGAAGAAATCTGGACTCTACAGTATTAAGTAATAATAATCATTGCCTTTATTCCGGGGCACTCTATCCCATAAATTAATAACCTCCTGCAATAGCTATTTTAACTGCTTTGCTAAATATAAGTAATATCAGACAGTGGACATATGTGATCAGTTTTCTCTTTCCTGCACCATTTCCTGTCTTCTTAGATCTGGAAATCTAAGCAAATATATTCTGAAGACTTTTCTGGGCTTTCTTATCTTAGTGTTTTCCTTTCGAGATTATCTCGAATTTAAACTGTATACATCTTGTTTGTACAGAATTGTTCGCATGTTGTCTTCCCATGAGACTGTTTGCTCCTTGAAAGCAGGGACTTTTTTTGGGTCATTCTCTGTTTCTTTTTTCATTAGTACCTAGCAGGCACACAACAACAATAACTAGAATTAATATAATGTTTTAAGATTAGCAAAATACTTTACAAATGTTATTTCATTTTATTTTCACAACAACCCTGGGGGGCAAGTATTATTATTTTATTATTATTCATTTAATTTTTCTTATCAATTATTACTAAATAATAAATTAATTATATGCAAAGTCAGACATCAAAATCATTTAATTATTTATTAAAATTATTTATGATTAATTTTTTTATATATTTTTTATTATTTACTACAATTAGTCTCAGGAAATGAAGCAGACATAATGTCTTGGTCAGGCCATATGACTGAGTAGCTGAGGCCATGTATGAACTCTGGTCTTCCTTACTCTAAGTACTCTGTCACCCAGCTGTGACTTACTTCTTTTAAATGTGACGAAAATATTTTCCCCATACAAAGAACAGAAAAAGATAACTTTATATGAAACTATGAATCTCCACTATTTGCTGCCTGAATTTTGTTTTTCAATATTTCAACATGGTAGTTCCTATTTATTTGTGCCTTGCTCTGAATTTTTTTTCTTCTCTTGTTTATTTTTTTAAAATGATTCATTGAAGCTCTTTTCTTTTTTTCCTTCCTTTGTTTAGAATTGCTATCCTTCCCCCAACCCCTCCCCTTAAAAAAAAAAAAAACTTTTTCCCCTGCCAAGAAAAAAAAGTCCTCCCTTTCAACAAATGACTGCAACTGTATAAAACAAGTTACACATTGGTTAGTTCTTAAAATTTATGTCTCATTCTGCCCCTCTAGCCTATCACTAAGCAAATATATCCTTCTTAACTCTCATTAAGTACACTTCATTCCTGACCAAAAGTCTATAATTCCCATAGATTAAACTCTGGCTCAGAAATCCAAATCCTTTTCCTTGACACTATCTTCTCAACCAGTTGTTTCTTTCTCATCTGTGACTCTCTTCTGAAGCGCCTCTATCCAAATGGCAGCAGTAGTAGACGTGTCACTTGTATCCCTCAGGATGTCCCATATCTTGCCTAGGACTTCATAATTCCTGATGATATTTTTGCTTCCTTTTGGCACTGTTTGGATCCACTTGAATAAGTTTGGAAAATCACAGTGATAAAAGTATATTAAATGAAAATCCCATCACACTTCTAGGACATAAGTCAATTAAAGATTGCTGAATTACTTAAGCCAAATATATCTTCATTAAAATATCATGTATCTTTGAAATCTTAGCTTACTAATGGAATTGCTTTAGGATTTCACTGTAAATTTAGATAAAAATAAAATCTCTCAACTGTTACATATTTCAGTTAAGTTTCTGATTTGACATTTTCCTCTCTGCTTTATTTATTGCCAGATCCTTTATCTTTCCTGTTCAACTTATGACATTTTTTATTTCTCCTAAAAATGCAAATATCCAATGTGTCAAACAGATTTTTAGCAGTATTAAATTGCACTAAGTTTAAGCCCTGGACCCAAAACTAGCTTATTCCTCAACTCCAATGGACATTCTTTCCTTCCCCAAAGGAAATGCCAACATTGATAAAATAGAAACTTCTACATGTACTTTCTGCCTCTTTGTTTTATCTTATTTTTGATTATGGGGAAAATAACTTTCACATGAAACAAATTAATTTTTTCTGATATAGATTATTGAACTTTTATTTTCAAACATTTGATGAGTGGAGGAATCTTTTTTTCTTTCTTGAAACACACTGCCCAGGTCATATTTGATATAACATTTGCATATCAGCTAAGATGTTAACAGTTGTGGTGAGATGAGTTGCTTTAATTGCTACATTTAAAGGATTTGGATAGTATTTGCAGTCCTTCAAAAGCATAGAAACAATAGAGTGCCAGTTTGGTAAGAATGGATCCAACAACCAATCAACAAGTATTTGTTAAGCACTTCCTGTATACCAGCACTGTTTTGGCCAATGAAACCATCCCTTATCACAAGGAATTTATATACCAATGGGAAAGATTAGGTGGGAGAGAAAGGCGAAGTTAGACTAGAATAGATTAAACTTTTCCCCACTCTCAGTGACTTCTGAGTGAGTAGACTTATATCAACATTCTGGGGGCTCCTGTTTCTCCGTTTCTTCCTGATTCTTCTCTACACAGCTCAATTGAAAGTTAAACACACATATTGGTGAAGCAGTTGAGGTTAAATAATTTGCCCAGGGTCACACAACCAATAAGCGTGAAATGTGTGAGGTTCTCCAGACTCCAAGGCTGTGCTCTGACCACTGGGCCAGCTAAGCTGCCCCTAATTGAAAGTATTTTTTTAATTAAAGCTTTTTATTTTCAAAACATCTACATGGATAAATTTTCAATGTTAACGCTTACAAAATCTTATGTTCTAATTTTTCCTCCCCTTTCTCCATCCCCTCCCCTAAATGGCAAGTAATCCAATATATGTTAAACATGGTAAAATATGTGTTAAATCCAATATATACATACATATTTATACATTATATTTGCTGCACAAGAAAAATCAAATCAAAAAAGAAAAAAATGAGAAAGAAAATAAAATATAAGCAAACCTCAGCAAAAAGAGTGAAAATGCTATGTTGTGATCCACACTCAGTTCCCACGGTCTTCTTTATGGGTGCAGATGGCTCTGTTCATCATAAGATCATTGGAACTGGTCTGAATCATCTCATTGTTAAAAAGAGCCAGGTCCATCAAACTGATCATCATATAATCTTCTTCTTGCCGTGTACAATGATGTCCTGGTTCTGCTCATTTCACTTAGCATTAATTCAAGTAAATTTCTCCAGTCTTCTTAGAAATTATCCTGCTGATCGTGTCTTATAGAACAATAATAATCCATAACATTCATGTACCATAGCTTATTCAACTGTTTTCCAACTGTTGGGCATCTATTCAGTTTCCAGTGAAAGTAAATTTTTAAATTACTTGTATGGCATAAGATATTTGACCTGAAAATAAGCATTTCTAGTTAAGACTCTGCCACCAGCATCTTCTCTTGGAGAATGCAGCAATCTCGTTCCAACAGTTCTTTTTAACTCAATTGCACAAGGTTCATCTATACTCTTCAATCTCCCACCACTAGTCAGCATTGTCATTCACTTTCTAATTTTTCACATGCTCTCTGACCTTTGTTTCTGTGACATTTCTACCTTTTGGTTTTTTTCCCTTAATGTTCTAATTGCTCTTTCAGAATCTTCTTTGCTGCTTGTTAATAATTTTTGGAACTCTTAAATGATCTAACCTTTGTGATACACCTAGAATAGTACCTGGAACATAAGTGGTACCTGATTAAATGTTTGTTCCCATCTCCTTGCTCTTCTTTAAAGGCCCTAAGACAGCATAATGAAGTAGAAAGAATATTGGACTGAGAACTGAAGTATATGAGTTCTAATCTTAGCTTTGCCATTTACATTTATGTGACCATAACTAGTCAAGTAATTCCTATGCAATTATAAAAGTAGGGAGATGGATCAGATAACCTCTATGACCTCTTCTTGCTTCCAAAATCTATGATTTTAGCCTTCTATAATCAAGGAATTCATCGGCTTCAGGGCTTTGCCTGCTATTGGTATGAAGAAAACAAATAAATGTGAATAATTATTATTGGGTAAGAAAAGGTCCTCATTCTGGTTATTGATGAGGCAAAAATGTGTAGTGAATTAGAAATAGATTTTTTTTTGTTTTTTAAAAGAAAAAGCAATATTCTATGTGTTGGCTAAAGTCTATAAATTCCAGTAAGTCTCTATGTAGTCCAACAACATTATGGGTGAAGTACACTAACCACATAATAATATCTCTATGAGAAAATGAGCCCTGTGCTTCGAAGAAATGACTAACAAGCAAACCTTTGAAAGTTAATCCATTTTGAATTGGAGCCCATTTAGTTCCATATTCATCTTGGTTCTTCTGGTTGAACAGTTTAAAGTAAACATATCTTTTTAAGTCCCCATGGGATAGGGATAGGGTGAGAATCACATATAGGGTCAACCTTTCATAAATACATTTTAACAAAGACATGACCTTATAGGTCTTGAAGTTTGACACTGACCAAGTCACTTAACCTCATGATATTTCAAAAAACCTCTCAAAGACTATACAATACAGTTAGTAATTTATATCAGCGAGGCAGTTTCCACACTGATAGTATTCTCATGCCAATAATATCACAAATCTGGATACTCCCCCTCCAAAAACAACAAAAACAATAACAAAAAAGCAAAAGAAATAAACAAAATTCTACCTAGCCAAAACCATCAACATCATTACTACTCAGTTCAGCCACTGAATTAAATAGTTATCAATTGACCACACAATTACTAAAGAACAGTTATCAGATACTAATCCATTGCAATGAATTATGGTATAGAGCAATCTGCATATAAAATGTGCAATCATTTTGTAATCAGTATCTACCTTAAGTTAAATACTAAATCAAGGACAAGATTCAGTATTTTTTTTCTCTTTCTGTGCTAAAATATTTCTATCCACAGTTTCACTGTACTTTTAGAGTTTATTTTTCCTGAATTGTTTGTGGTTTTAACAAAATTGTCAAAAAAAGAACCCACATATGCACAAAGGCTTAACCTTCCCTCAAAGAAATTAGCCAACCATGCTCCCTGGGAGGCAGCTGTGAGTCACAGAAGCCCTCAGGTTCCAAATACCAATCAAAGAGTTTAACGGGGGTTGAATTTCCAAAAAAATGGCAAAAAGGTCACATCACAAGAGAAGGCCTGAGGGTTTCCAAAAATCCCAGTTGTTGGAGTTCTTTCTTTCTTTAAGCAGAGAATAAATACACTTAGCCAGAGTCTTGGACCACAGAATATATTATACCCTTAAATCCAAAGACTTAAAGCAGTGACATATTTCCTTGTGTATTAGACATTGTAGTTCAGCATTGCCAGAGGATGACACTCTGTCCTCAGTCTGGCACAAACATAACCTTTCTTCATCATCATTTGACTTTTTGACCAGGACCTTTTTTCAGTTTGGTGAAACCCAGAGTCTTAAAGTGGAGCAGTTTTGGAATTTGAAATACTCCCTGCCCTTTATGTACCATTCTTATATAATATTATCAAGTCCTAGACTCAATCTGCTTTCAATTAAAGTATTTACCAACACCTGGGTCATTCTAGATCCTGACTGCAGCAATCAACAAAGAAGTTTCAATATACCAACCAATCAGAAGCTTATTTCCAAACATAATCAAACTTTTGAGCGAGGGTAAAAGAATGAGGTTTTTCTTCTTGTGCTTAGAGTGATTTTTAAAAATGTTCCCATGATTCCTTAAGTACTCAGTAACACTTTAGGATCATATGACTGTTTTGCCTTATTTGTGTCAGTCTTCTGAGGTCATAATTGGTCTAATCAGCTATAGTTAGACATACTGTACATTGACCTCAACATTGTGATCTCACTTTGATCCTCTTTGACAACAGAATGAATGAATGAAGGAAGGAATGCTAGGGATATTGTTCTATAGAGAGAATATTCTTTTTAAAATTTAACTTAATTTTTTTTTCTTTTCTTCTCTCTATTCTATCCTCAATTTGTAGGAAGTCTATTAAGATAGGGCCTTGGAAGAAGAAATGGCCAGACTTTTTTTTTCCTAGATCAAATATTTTTGTTTCTGCTTTTAGATATATTCTTGCCTGAAAATTTTCCCCCTGAGACAATTAGGGTCAAGTGACTTACCCAGGGTCACACAGCTAGGAAGTATTAAATATCTGATGCTGCATTTGAACTCAGGTCCTTCTGACTTTGGGGCTGGCACTCTATCTACCGTGACTTGCCTGAATTTTGAAGAATATATAGGGCCTCTGAAGAGATTTAAAATAATTATTCATATTGTGATTAAATATAAAACTTAACTTTTTATGATTAAAAATATCAATATAGTTTTCTTTGTGAATTTGGTAAGTGTTGAATGAATGCATCTGACAATAATCGTTCTTATTTAAGTATATTCATTCATCCTGTTATTCAACAAACACTATTCAGTATTTGATTTGTATGTGCTAGTCAATAAAGGACATAAAGGAGGAAGAAATACCTTCTGACTTCATGAAGCTGACATTTTAGTGGGAGAAGTAAGAGTTACATACAAATAAGTTAGGAGAAATTGCATGGGAAAGTTTAACAAGGGTGTTTATCAGGTGTTATATGAATTCAGAGAAAAAAGATGATTACTCTGGGATGAAAAATGTAATTAAGGAGCAAAAGGAGGGTGATTTAGAAGATTCGGGTCAATGAGGAGGATGGAAGAACAGACAATTATATTACATTATCTCCAGAATATAATTCTGTCAAGGCAAGAGTTCTTAACTTTTTTTTAATTATCATGGATTCCTTTGATACTCTGATGAAACCTATGGATCTCTTGCCAGAATATTTTTATTTTTATTTTATTTTTTTCTCCATTCAGAAGTTTAATGGATGAAAATCAACTGCAATAAGAAATGCAAAATCACAAAATCATAGAATTTTAAATTTGGAAGGGATATAAACTGTCATCTAGTCTGACTCATCTCTCAAAAAGGAATCACTACTACAATACATACAACAATCATCCAGCCTTTATTTGAATGTGTCCTCTAGTGAGAGGGAACATACTACCTCCTAAGGCATTATATTTCATTTAAAGAGCTGTAATTATTAAGAAGTTTATATCAAGCTTATATTGCATCTTTGTTATTCCTTCTTATTCTTCTAATTTTTCACTTTGAGCATAACAAATCAATTAATTAAAAAAAGCATTTATTAAGTGCTTATTATGCGCAAAATACAGCTAAGTACTAGGCAAAACCAGCCCCTCTCCTCAAGGATCTTAAATACTATTGATGGGAGGAGAAGGAGAAGAGTAGATTAACATGTACTTACATGACACCAAGTAGAAGGAATGCAAATTTAGATGGAAAGGCTCAAGTAGCTTAAGGGTCCCAGGAAGACTTCTATAAAAAGCAGCATTTGAGGTCCATCTTGAAAGTAATCAAGCATCAGGGAGAAGAAAGTATTCCAGGCATAGGGAACAACCAGTGCAGAGGCACAGAAATGGAACATGTAGTATTGTGTGCCAGAAACAACAAACTGGCTGGAATTGCTGGATTGTCATCCAGCATAGAAAGTAGTAAAGGATGAGACTCCGGGAAAGCTAGGGATAAGCCAGGCTACAAAGAGCCTTGAGTATCAGAAGAATGTATATTTTTCAGAATATTTTAAAGACATAAAATGTACAAAATTAGGCAGCTAGATGGCCCAATAAGGAAGAGCTGAGTTTAAATCCAACCTCAGACACTTAATAACTGTATGATACTGGCCAAGTTATTTAACCTCTGTCTGCCTAAGTTTTCTGAACCACAAAAGAGAATAGTAAAAATCCCTCCTTTCCAGGGTTGTTCTGAGGATCAAACAAGATAATATGGATAAATAATATATCATACTATATATATAGTAAATATGTAATACACAATATGTTATGTACATAATATTAGATGTTTTGTAATATAATATATAGAATATATGTGAAATATACACATTAATACAATAATATACACAATATATCAGATATATAACATTATTTATATAATATGCATATTACAAACACAATATAATTATCTTAAAAGTGCTTTGTACAGCACTTGGCACATAAAAATGTTATGTAAACGTTTATTCTCTTTCTCCCTTTCCATTGCCCTCTTTGTGTCTTAGTTTCTTTATCTGTAAAATGGAGATGATAGCAGTACTGGATCTTTAGAAGATTATTGTGATGATTAAATGAGTATATGTAGAGCACTTTTCAAACTTTAGAGCATCAGGTAAATGATAGCTGTAATAATAACAATTATTATTATGTTAATTACAAGGGAAGCTAGAAGTTCATGAATATAAACATGTAATTTTCACAAACTAAGTCCATGTACCTCTTGGGAGTTTGTGGGTTACAGAAAAATCTTAGTATTACTTTAAGCTTGCTATGAGATAGCATGACATAGGGGACAGAGAACTGGACTTGAGGCAAAATGATTTTAACTTAAATCTTACCATTCAAACTTATTAGTTATGTGATTACCCTGCCTTTATAAACACCTCAACTCTCAGTCTCTTTAAGATCTTTCTACTAAATCAAGGAAGCTAGAAATCACAAATCCTTTTCATATACCACTTAACTAACATGGTTATAAAGCACTTATATTTTATGTAATAATCATGGTTTTATTCCTAATATAGGTGGTCTGGATTTCACTTTAAAGTATAGGACAAGAAAGTTTTTGATAATACTTCCAGGAGCCAAGATGACAGAATAAGCAGTAAATAGCTGTAACTCTTCCATGTTCACCTCCAAACAAACAAAAAAATAATACCTTAAAACAAATCCTGGAACAGAACCAGCAAAAACATAGGGTGAAACAATATTTAGCCCAAGAAACTTGGAGAATCAGCAAGAAATGTCTGTCTTACTCAGGTAAAAGGGGAGTGCAGTGCAGGACAAGAAGCAGCACAGCAAGCCACAAGCTTTACCTTGGAAGACTGTTGGGAGAGCCTGAGCCCAGTGTGGAGGAGCAGACAATGCCAGGACCTAAACCTCACCCCGACCCTTAGCATAGCCAGGGGAACCTGTGGACTCCGGCTCAGCAACTACCACATGTTTTAGCATCGCTCTTGGGCAAACAGGCCTCCAGTGGCCAGACCTCTGAATGCTTCAGCAGGGCCAGAGCAAAGTTTGCCTCCAGAGGCCAAATGATCCAGGGGGTCCTCAAACTACGGCCCACGGTCCAGATGCGGCAGCTGAGGACGTTTATCCCCCTCACCCAGGGTTATGAAGTTTCTTTATTTAAAGGCCCACAAAACAAAGTTTTTGTTTTTACTATAATCCGACCCTCCAATAGTCTGAGGGACAATGAACTGGCCCCTATTTAAAAAGTTTGAGGACCCCTGATTTTCTAGGCTATGCTTTAGTGTAGCCTGGGGAAACACAGAAACACCCATACCAGACACTACTACTGGGAATCAACATAGCCCAGGTGAACTGCCAGACTCCTCAGTCTGCAGTAGAGCCAGTCATGCCCCATCCCCTCAGCACAGCACCAGATAGGAGGGAGCCCCATAGGTCTCAGGGCAGCGTCAGTGCAGTACAAGGTGGATAGCCAGGGTCTGTAGTCATTGGCATAGGAAGCCTGAAGCTATACCTTTTTTACCCTGAGAGCAGAGCTCAAATGTAAAAGAAAGGGAAAAAGTCCTCCCAAAATGAGCAAAAGAACAACAAAAAAAGCTATTACGTGACAGGAAAGACCAAGACACAAACTCAGAAGAGGAGAACAATGTCAAAACACCTAGAGCAAAACCCCAAAGAAAAATGGGAGGTGGTCTCAAGCCCAGAAAGAACTCATGGGAGAGCTCAAAAAGGAACTTAACAATCATATAAGAGAGGTAGAAGAGAGACTGGGAAAAAAAAGAAAGGAATAAAAGAAAATTCTGAAAAAAAGAGTCAACATCTTGGAAAAAGAAAACAACTACTTAAAAAGTAAAATTGGGCAAATAGAAAAGGAGATATAAAAATCCACTGAAGAAAACAACTTTCTAAAAAGTATAACTGACTAGATGGAAAAGGAAGTACAAAACCTAACTGGGGAAAAACAACTCCTTAAAAGTTAGAATTGGGCAAGTGGAAGCTAATGACTATGAGACATCAAGAATCAATTAAACAAATTCGAAAGAATGAAAAAAATAGACGCAAATGCAAAATAACAATTGGAAAAAAATGGAAAATGAAACAAAATGGAAAAAAATTGGATGGTTTTCATTTAAAAAAATATTTCCTCAATGTCTCTCATTTGATTTTTAAATTATTTTCTGAGTCCTTCTATAAATTCTCTTTGGGTGAAGAGCCATCTCAATTATTCTTTGGGGTAGAAGCTTTTTTTACTTCACTGTCTTCCTCTGAAGATGAACTGTGATTTTCCCTATTCCCATAGTATATTTCTATGGCGGGGTTCTTCTTTGCTGGGTCATTTTTAAAAATAATAGGTATTATTAGTGTAATCATCTCCTAATTGTGGGGTGAGGGAATGTTGTGATATGGGATATGCCAGTGGCTGCTGGAAGTCTAATTCAGACCTGTAGAATGGATCTCTTCATGTGGGGGGATGATGATGGTGACACAAGAAGACTGAGAGGCAGTTACATTCTCTGACCTCTCTTCTCTTCCCTCTTGCCTCCAATTTATTCCATTCCCAATCCACAAGGAACACTTGCATCAGCAAAGGCTGCTTTGCAATTCCTTTAAGTGTTATAATTCACAGCTGTGGAGGCTCTCAGAGAATTGACCTGCCCCTTCACTTAGGCATGATCCTTAACAGGGGGAATGGTGTTTCTAGCTTTACTTGATTCTCCCTTCTGACCTGGAACCCAAACCAAAAGCTTCATCCTCCAACAAGTACCCACAGCCAGCAGCATTCCTGCCCTACTGCCTCTGTACTCAGTTTGCTGGTTCCTTCCTTACTAGGGTCCATAGCACATCGGGGACTGGTTTTCCCTATCAGCTGAGGTTCATTCAGTCCTCCCAGACTCAGACCTGGAGTTCCCATCAGTTTAGGAGGTAAAAGTTTATGTGGTTCCTGTTGAGGGTCCAGCCACACTCAGCTAACTTCAAGGCTCCCCACTTAGTGTTTCTGGGGATCTAGTCTGGAGGTTTTTGCACTTCACAGGGGTTAATCCCTGGCCTAGGGTTTTTCTTCAGATCTCCTTGGATTGTACCTAGTGGACTCCTATTTTGTCCCAAGTCTTCTTGATTTGTCACCAGATTATATTTACCCTGAGGTACAAATTTGTTCTGTTTGTCTGGAGAGCTTGAAATTTACCAACCAACTCCACCATCTTCCCAGAAAACTCCCTCTAGCATCTAAATTTTTAAAGAAGTTAAATGAGTTACAGGTGCATGACTAAAGAAATAGAAAGCATTATGGGATGTAAAGTAAATAATTTTGATTATATTAAATTTTAAAAGTTTTATTATAAACAAAATCAATGCAACCAAGATTAGAAAGAAAGTAGAAAGCTGGGAAATAATCTCTATAGCAAGTGTCTCTGATAAAGATGTCATTTCTCAAATATATAGAGAACCAGTCAAATTTATAAGAATACAAGTCATTTTCCGATTGACAAGTGAAGGAAGTTTTCAGATGAAGAAATCAAAGCTATCTATAGGCATATGAAGAAATGCTCTATATCACTTTTGATTAGAAAAATGCAAATAAAAAACCTCTAGAGTACCACCACACACCTATCAGATTGATTAATATAACCCAAAAAGTGTAAATGATAAATGTTGAAGAGGATGTGAGAAAATTAGAACACTAATGAATTATTTGTGAAGTTATGAACTGATCTAACCATTCTGGAGAGCAATTTGAAACTATGCCTAAAGGGCTTTCAAATTGACCATATACATCCTTTGATTCAGGTACCACTACTGGGTCTGAACTCCAAAGAGATCATAACAAAGGGAAAAAGGATCTACATGTTAAAAATATTTACAGTGGCAAAATATTGGAAATTGAGGGGATGACCATCAAATGGCTAATGGCTGAGCAAGCTGTGGTATATGCATATTATGGGATACTATTATACAACCAAAAAATGACAAATAGGCAGATTTCAGAAAAACCTAGAAAGATTTGCACAAATTGATGCAAAGTGAAATGAGCAAAACCAGGAAAAATTGTATACTGTATTAGCAACATTGTGTGATAATCAACTATGAATGACTTAGTTCTTTTCATCAACACAATGATCCAAGACAATTACAAAGGACTCATGAAGGAAAATGCTATTCAGATAAAGAACTGAGGAACTCTGAATACAGATTGAAGCATACTTTTTAAAAACTTTATTCTTTTTTGCGTGTTTTTCCTTTGGATCTGTTTCTTCTTTCAAAACTGTGACTTCTATGGAAATATGTTTTACATGATAGCACATATCATTAACCCACTATTTTCAGAAGAGGGAGAGGGAGGGAGGAAGAAAATTTCGAACTCAAAATCTTGTAAAAATGAATGCTACAAATTGTCTGAACATGTAATTTTGGGGGAAGGATACTAATTTTTTTTTAAAAGAAAGAACTCTTTTTTTAGATTGTGGGAAAAATGCCAGATCTCTTAAACTATATGAGATTAACAAAGGAGTCAACTTAGTAAGAAAGATTTTAAAAAGAAGAATTAGAGGGTCAGAGAATGTCCTGAAACCAATATTTGTTAGTCTAAATCACTTGCAGGCAAAGGCTCCATGGACTTAGAGTCTCTGTGCTACAAGCCTGGGCATCTTGCTTTGCAGAAGTAACACACCCACTTGGAGTCCTTCAGTCATCAATGGAATTCACCCAACCTGCCCTAGGGAAGGAGGCCTTCCAACAATGAGCCAGGAAGACAAGTTGCCACAGGTCACTATATATCTGTTGCTATGTGAATGCCCACAATGAAGAGAACAAGAAAATCAGTGTTGCTGTTGCATTCATGGGATGACATGACCCCATATAAGAACAAAAAAATTAAAAAAAAAACTAACAATAATTATGGTAGCATGGTGCAATAAGTCCCAGATGTGCTTTGACACATTACTTCCCTCCGTAGGCCTCTGTTTCTTTAGATAAAAAAAATAAGAGGGCTGGACTAGATGGCATCCAAGATTCTTTTCAACTCAAGGTCTATAATTCTATGATCTGATAATAGTAAAAATTATGATCTTTTTTTAAAATACTCATTTACTATCATCTAGATAGATCTGAGATACATTTAAATTCAGCTTCTGACTCCAAAACCAATAATCTTTCACCCATTTCTTGATAAAGCCCAAGTCCATCCCTAGACTTAATATTTTAAAATAACAAAATATCAAAGTTTAAAAAAATTTGGACATCTGAAAATAGGCATAATCAACTGCTGTATATTACCAACTTAATATGGAGTTGAAATGTTAAATAAAAAATATATATATTATACATCAGAATGTATTCTGCTAAGAGGTATATTTGGCTCCATCAGAAATCGATCTAAGTTAATTCTCACTTATGGGATGGTACATTGTAAAGTATTTTAGTTCCTACTTTGCAACCTAAGTAAGGCAAGATCTCAATTCAAGTACGCTATAATCATGTTACATTCATAATTAATCAGTTTAATTGAAGGCATATTGTATGAAGAAAATAAACTTGAGTTCCTTTTCCTTCAAATAAAGTATAATCATAACATATATTGAAAAGTAACTCTTCAAAAGCAAAACTACACTCAGATGCATAGAGAACCGCTTTTACCAAAGTGTAAAACTATCCCAGATCAAAGCTTACCCTACCACAGATTCAAATACATCAGCTACAGGGGCCAACTTCACATGAGACTTGAAGGCAATATTTTCAGTTCCTTCTGTCACCACTTTCATGCTACATGAACACTATACATGTCCTCCATGATAAAGAATTCTCTATGTCCTGCATAAGTATTTCAAAGGATTTCAATCCACATAATATAGGAGCAGCAAAAGTTATCAGCTAGTTATCTGTTTATAAGTATCCTTATCTATACAGTTAGATTTGAAATTTCTTTCCCAGAAACAGACAGAGGTGTCCCACAAAAACCAAAGGGATAGCACAAGGACCAGAGATGGCACTCATAGGATAGTATATGTAACTTTGATGGAAATAGACATATTATCTAGGAATACAAGCCATTATGTAGACAAGAATAAAAAAAATTGTCAAATTTCCTGATATGTATATGTAGAAGATTATGATCTTGATAATAATATCATTTTAGCTTTATATATGTTTAATAATTTCCAAAGCAATTGATGATTTAAGCTAATAATACAGCTTAAAATCTATATACTGAAGCTTGAAAAGGTAACATGATCTAACAGAGAGAGAACTAGATTTGGAGTGGAAACATCTGCATTCAAAATCCAATTCTGACCCTTAATAACTATGTGACCTTGCACAAATCATCCAGCCTGAGTTTCAGTTACATCACTAGTCATTTGGGTATAAATACCTATAGTATATACCTCACAGAATTGTTGGGAGGCTCAAATGAGAGACTATATCATAAAATACTCTATGAAGATAAAATTATTATTATTATTACTATTATTATTATAAGAAAATCAATGATTTTCCATTCAAAGTGGCAACTTTAGGTGCTATTTACTTATTCTTATGCTGCTTCTATTCTTTACAGCATTCAGTTCCTTTTTTATAACAAATAAGGCAGTTGATCTGAGAACTCTGAGATATATTAAGAGACAGGGCATAAAAAGCCTTTCTTTCACCTTTTCTACCAGTTAAGCAACAGGAGCAGAATGAATAGCTTACTGTTCTATTGTTTTTATTCTCTTGTGTTAGAAAGAATTTTTCAGGGAGCACACACTTAAGGAATAAAGGGTTTAAATCTTTCTTGAAATATCCAGCCACCTTTAGGCACAATTACTTAATTTCCATTTAATTGTGACCTGATAATTTACTTAGAAAATCCTATGGAATCAGCAAAGATGCTATATGAGCTTCAGCAAAGTTGAAGAGTCTAACAGAAGCCCTAAAATCAACTCCATTTTTATATAAAAATAACAAAAACCAGACGGCAGTAGTGGGAATTAAAATCCCATTCCACATAACTAATAAAGCATAAAGTTATCTGGGGATCAATCTAATAAAGCACACAAAAGGCTTGTAGAAATTTAATTACAAAGTGCTCCTTAAAAAAATAAAAAATAACTTAAATAGCTGGAGGAATATTCAGTGCTCATATCTGTGATGAGCCAATATAATAAAAATCATAGTATTGCCAAGGTAAATTTAAACTTTTAATGCGATGTCAATCAGTTATCCATGGGATATTTTACAGAACTCAATAACAGAATTCATTTGAAAAAATAAAAGATCTATAGTATATAGAGAAACTGTGGAATACAGAAAGGAACAAATACTTCTAGATTCAAAACCATATTATAAAGCATCAGGTATCAAAACCATAAGGTGTTGGTTTAAAAAACCAGAGAGGCAGATCAATGGACTGTACACGAGAGTAGAAAAAATGGAATCCAATAACCTAAAGTCTGACAAACCAGAAAACATGAATTTCTTATAAACTTCCTATCTGACAAAAATGCTGGGAAAACTGCAAAGCTATTTAGCAGAAATTAGACTTAGACCAACATTTCACACTATGTTCTATATTTCAGTCTCAGCAGTTTTAACATTAAAGATCATATTAATAAGAAAATAAAAGAAAAGCCCAGAGGACTATGTCCTCTCATAGTCCTGTGTAAGAGATATAAGAAAGGATAGACTCAATTTTTTAAAAAAGACAAAATATATAACTTTGTTTATATGAAATTAAAAAATTTCTGCCCAAACAAAATAAAATCACTTAGGATGAGAAGGGAAGCAACCAAAATAGGGAAAAAACCCAACAACTTCATATCTAATTTTTTCTGATAAAGGTTTGCTATCCAAGATATATAACTTCTGTATGTGTATATGTATATGTGTGTATATGCATAGATCGACACATGCCAAAAGATAATGAAAGAATTACACACTATTAACAAATATAAAAAAGAATATTCTTAATTTTTACTTTTAATGAAAATACAAATCACATACTAAAAGGAAAAGTTGTTGTCAGTGTCTTTCTTGGGGACTAATCTTACTTGTACAAGGAGGGGTTGGGAAAGTGAGCCCTGATGAATGTATTACCCTTAAACAGCAGGAGGAAGGAAAATTCTTGTTCTGAGGGTGCCAAGTTGAGGGAGACAATGAAAAATTATATCAGTAACTTGGTCCATTTTCTGAGGGAGCACAAGGTCAGAATGTGAGAGCCCAAACCCAAAAATATAATTTAAATAGAGTTTTATTCAGTTATACAAATTTGAGTTCAATACTTCTATGACTATGTATATATCCTTTCATAAGGGAGCATGGGAATCATGAAAAATGTAGACTAGGAAGACCTAGGTACAGCTCTCCCATGTTGGATGTTATTCTTTTCAATTTTGTTCTGTAGTTATACCATTCAGCCATGACTACAGGACTGAATCTACAGAGCTCCAAGATTCATGAATGAACATCATTGCTATCCTTTCCATTTCTAACAATAACAGTACCATTAAAAGTGGCATTGAACAAAGAGAGAAGGGGAAGCTATTATATTGCTAACCTTATCATAAGATTACAAGGACTTATTAATTCAGTCATTTACTCAATAAGTATTTAATAAGCACCTACTATGTGCCAAGTACTACATTGGGAGGTCCCTAGGTCCAACCTGGACCTAAAATGTGCCAACCTTATTCCTTTTTTTTTTTAAGACTAGGTTTCCCTACCTTGCCCAAGTTGGAAGTATAGTGGCCATTCACTAGCACAATCCTAAAACTGATTGATTGTCTCAAAGCTTTAACTTATTCTTTTTTTAACCTATTTTTTTTAATGGTTCACTTTCCCTTGGTAGCCTAGTTGGTACTCTGCTTCCAGGGGCTCCCTATATTAATGTCAGAGAGTTCAGACATGATCAGCTCCACATCTATTGCATCTCAGAAACCCTAAATTTAAACAAGCATTAGGATTATAGGGGTGTGCCACCCAACTGGGCATTTACCTTATTCCTAATGAATGACTCCAAGGAAAAAGATTACATGAACTCCACTGGCAATCTATTCTAATGTTAATCATCCTAAGCTCAAGGAATATCTTCCTTATGTGTAACCAAAATTTTTAGTGCACTCCATCAATCAACAAGTATTTAAACACACACACACACTAGGTGGGGAAATAGATTCAGAGAGATTGTTACTTGATAAAATCACTCATAAAGAAGAATAATATCATGTCTTCTGCCTGGCAAAGTTTACTAGAAACTTTATCTTCTGGGCAAGAAGAGGCTAGAGACCTCTCATCCTTCCTACCATGAGTAAGGAAATTGGACTTAAAACCTGAGCCCATCTATGTACATATTAATTTCACTGTACTTGTGACATTCTGAGCATTAAGGCTAAGCAATGTCATGGACAATGTGCATCTAAACAGCTTCAAAAGCAAACTTTAAAGCCAAGTTAAATTGATGATGAGTAAAGACCACCTGTGTTTGAATCATGACTCTGACACTAGCTATGTGATCTTAGGCAAGCAGTATATTCTCTCTGTACTTTTACTTCTTCATTTGCAAAATAAAGATAAGAATACTTGGGCTACTGACTTCCTGGGGTTATTGGAAAGATCCAGGAGGACAGTAAATGTCAAAGTTCTCTGTAACCAGCAAGGACTAGATAAATGCAAGTTATTATAATCATATGGGAAAAAACATTCTGTGTTCAAAGCATGAAAAGATAATCGTCAGCCCTTGTGTTTTCTGTGAGAACTGTCACGGTTTATTTGTCCTATGGGGATGTTCACTGGCACTCCCTATTTGATAATTTACAGGGTTTAGTAAATAAAATTGCAAGGAACAGGTTCCATAATCCTCCCACAAATCTCTGAGGGGTGTGTATGTGTGGGGTGAGGATTGGGGGATGTTTATTATGGCTCATGCTTATTTCCGGGATCCTAGCTCTCCTCACTATTAACAGCTTTAAGACTGATCACACAAGAAACAGGCATGTAATTATCATAGCCTAAATCCATAAAGCACACACAGTTTTATAAAATATTTTCCTCACAACAACCTTATGAGGCACATAGTATTGATGATTATTGTCCCCATTTTACAGATGAGGAAAATGAAGCCCTAAGAAGCTAAGGGTTTTGCTATGGGTCACACAAACTACAAGAGTATGTGGCATCTCATTCCAAAGCCAATGATATTTCCAATACACTATGTTAGCAGATGTTGGACAGTGAATATATATAATGGGGAGCATAGCCAACAATCTAATACAATTAATCAATACATAATTATTAAGTAAATACACATACTTGTATACTCAACACTGGTCTGAACTCTGGGGATACAAAAAGAAGCAAAAGACAGTCCCCATCTTCAGGGAGCTTACAGTTTAATGGAAAAGATAACATTCAAACACATGTATAGCAAGCAAGCTAAATACAGGATAAGTAGAAAATAATTAATAGAAAGAAGGCATTGGAATTAAGAGATTAGAGAATACTTCCTGTAGAATGTGAGATTTTAGTTGGGACTTAAAGGAAGCCAGGAAGATGAGAGCAGAGAAAGGAGGATGTTCTAGATATAGAGGAATAGTTAGAAAGAATACCCCAAACCTAGAAAGACCAGTGTCACTGCATGGAAGAGTACCTGTTGGAGAGTAAGGTAGTTCAGGAATAACTAAGGAAAACCCAGCCCAAGTGCCATAGAGTAAGATTTAGAGATAAAATGGACCTTTAGGTAAGTTGACTTTACCATCTCATTTCAGAGACAGGGAACCTGAAATTCATAGAGGTCAACGGTTTGACCCAAAGCATGCAGCTACTTGTAAGTTTTTTTATGTTGCCAGTATTTAGCAAAATCCCTGGCATACAGTAGGCTTGTTGACTTGACTTGCTGAATTGACTTATATGAGAAATGAACACTCATCAGCTTAAGTGTTTGAATTTCAGTCTGATGTTCCTTTTGTCCAGTTAAGAATAACTTTATGGAGGAGGGGAACTTGGGAATTCCTTTAAAGAGGAGCGATCTAAATTTGGCAGATGAGGAAATAGGAGACATTTTTAGGCATGTGAGGTATTATTCAACAATAGTGCCAACTAGAGCAATTTTAACTGAAGTTCAAGAGATGAATATGATTGGAACGAAAGAGGGAAGCAGGGAAAGTAAAGGGCAAGGTAAAAGAGGGTAGCTGGATAGAAGGCCATACTCAAAGTCTGGATCTAATTAAAAGGCAGTGAAGGCCCCGTGAAAACTTGTTGAGAAGGAGACTGATAAGAAAAAAATGCTACCTTCTATTGTGGAATTCAGTAGTGACTGTAAAAGAGAATAACAGTGTCCTGTTGCAGAAGTCTAACCCCAGTTGTTGGGGCTGGGAGGAGGGATGTGACAGTGAGAAAAGAGTAAGAAGGAAGGGGAGACATGAAATCAATAGTAATGGCAGGATCTAACAATCAATTGGACCAAAGGCTATGTATGAATAGTCCATTTTAAATTCAGGGCCTTGGATATACAATCAAGATTGAGAATTTTAGCAAACAGAAGTTTTTGGGGAAAGGTGAGTCCTTAAGCTCAGAAAAATGTAGTTTTCATCCTTTTTTTTTCTTAAAAGTTACATTTTATCCTATTCTTTTAATAGTTGGCCATTCCATAGACCAGATGTCTACAGATGTCTAAGAAAAATATTTCAAGAGTCCCAAGAACTCTTTTCTGAGTCTCTCTCTGTCCTCTCTTCTTCTCTCTCTCTCTCTCTCTCTCTCTCTCTCTCTCTCTCTCTCTCTCTCTCTCTCTCTCTCTCTCTGTAATTGGGGTTAAGTGAGTTGCCCAACATCACACAGCCAGGAGGAAGTGTTAAGTGTCTGAGGCTAGATTTGAACTCAGGTCCTCCTGACTTCAGGCTGGTGTTCTTTCCACCACATCAACTAGTTGCCCCTACCAAGTGTTTCTCATGTATGTTATCTTATGTTACATTTTTGACATTGTGTCAAGTTCTAGGTAGTAGGTGAGTACTGATTAACTTTTTTGTATCTCCAGAATTTAGCCTAGAATCTGGCACAACACAATAGGTGCTTAATAAGTCCTTGATTATGACTTGATTCCACTCTATCCCTTCTGTTAACCTCAGTTCATGAAAGAGACAATCCCTAGAAGAGTTGAGAAGCAAAGTAAAGCCCAGGTAGTACTTCCCTTCGGCATTTCCAGTAAACTCTGCCGTACTTCATCCAATTTCAGTTTTCTGAAGGGCTTGAATTTAATTCCATGTAATTCTAGGGATCAGAGGATGACAGGATCATGGATTCAGAGCTAGAAAATATCTTGGAGGTCATCTAGTTCAATCTCCTCATTTTACAGATGAAGAACTAAGACCCAGAAAAGTTAAATGATTTGCCCAAGCAATGGCCCAGGCCAGTCACCTCCTCTACAGTGGACAGGGGAAAGTTTGCCAAGCTTGAAAGTGAACCAGAAATAGGTTAGCACCTATTTTAAATGAAAAGGTTCTGTGAGCACTTTAATGGCCCAAACTGGTCAAGGCCTTGGTTTTATGTCTCTCCCAAAAGAGATTGTAGAGCAGGTAATAATATTAAATGTACAGTGTAATTTAGCTAGGAATTATTAATGCCATTTTATGCAGGTAGATAATTAAACTATTAGGAATTGTTCTATCTTAAGCCTTTGACCCAATCTTTTCCCAGAGTTCAAACATGATAAGCATTGAGCTTAGAGCTTATCTGGGGGCTAATGGAAAATTCTGCTCTGTTTCCTCTGGGACTCCATGCTCATTAGTTACAGCACACCAATTAAAAGCTTTGTTAGGGAACCAGAGGAATGTGCCTCAGCTCATGTACTGGCCAGGAAACTTCTTTCACATATCACATGGATGGATGGGTTTGTATGGCACGCCAAGCATTGAGTTAGGAGGTCGTGTGCATCCGCTTGCAGGAGCAACAAAAGCAACCCAGGAATTTTCAAGTCAGCAGTCTCTGGGATCTGCTGTTTTTCATTTGACCCGATAAAGATTTAAAAGTTTTCATTAGCCTTGTGAATCTTGGCCAAGTTAAATGACAAACACATTAAACAGAAAACAGGGTACATAATGAAAGACATCCTGAACATGATAATTTTCCAGAAATGGGGATCAGCTCTAGCCCTTAGTCAAGAACTAATTTCTCCCCTCAACCCCAAGCTCACCCCTACCTTCAATCCTGCAAGCATAAGCGGTGAAGGTGGGGTTAATACTGCAGCAAACTGCTAATGAACTGAAATAACACATATTTTGTGAAGGGGATTATTGCCATTGCAGACCATTGATGAGTGTTAGAAATTGCAATTCTTAATTAAGAAAATAAAAGAACTTGGCAGCCATGCTCAGATTGTACTCTCAGTGACTGATTGACTCTACTTCAAGCCACACACAGAATAGGCTTATTTTTATAATAATTTTATTAGGTTTTTAATCTAAAATAATACAGTAGAGCTTTAGAAACATTGCCAGTGGTGCTCAGGATCTTAAAATTGCTATTTGTTTCATCATTATGAATCCCTTGCTTTCAACACTTCATTACAACCAGCTTGTTTCCGTAGAGGATTTTAGGGCTAAGTATCCCAAAATGGTGGTGTGCCCACTGGAAGCCATAAATATGATTTCTCAGTATCTCTTTCCAGCTGTACATTTCACAGGTAGCACTGCATAAATAGCATTCTTCTGGAATATCCCATCTGGTTGGCTACATATATTGATGATATAATATTGTGTATTACACAGGATCAACCATCTTAAAGTTGTGTATAAATTAGAGATGAATTGTTGATTGGCATTGATGGAGGAGTTTTAAACTTAGGAAATCCCCACATCAATGAAATTATTGGTATAGAACAATACCCCCACCTACCCAAAGTGGAAGTCATTTTACAGATCTTTCCCTACTTCACATGCTGTTGTTCTTTGTTCTTTGTTCTCAAAGATGACCATGACATCAGGGAGATGATGCTATGACATGCAAGTGAATTGGATTTCAGTGAGGGAGGGCTTTTCAAGGTCACCTGCCTCACTTTCCCCTTTGGAGCCATCTGGGTCCAGTGGCCAGATATAGATCAGCACAACTGAAGATGGCTTTCCCTCCGTCATATATTCTTAGGAGGTTATAGAGAATGGGGTTAATGTAGTGGAAAACCCACCAAGAAAGCTCAACAACTCTTCTGCTTTGTACTTAGTTATGAAGCAAACACATACAAAGGAAGTCTCACTAGACATATTTCTCCAGTTGTGTTATGCATTCACTTGCTTTCTTATTAAGGTGAAAAGGAGTCTGAATTTAGTGGTCATATAGACCAGAGCTTCTTAAAGGTTTTTTTTTTTTGCAACTGCTTTTTGCCCTAGAAATTTTTATGACCTTGAGAATCCAACTATATAATTTAAATGTACATACCAAAGATTTACTGATAATAAATCATAATTTCATAACCCCCACATTCAGGTATGACAGCCCATATAGGATTGCAACTCACAGTTTAAGAATCTGGGATTTAGAGAATATAATCTTTAATTCCACAAACTCCTCACTGACTAGTTCCCCAAACTGAATGATCTTTCTTAGACTGTGAATCACATTATGTTTGTCCTCATATTACATTCCATTTTGTAATCATTTGTGTGAATGGTAGTGTGGTATAGAGGATGGAGAGCTGGTTTTGGGGCTAGGAAGATCTTTCCATCTTACCTATATTACCCTGGTAAAGTCACTTAATCAATCCCTCAATAACCCAGACAGCTTTTAGGATTTTATTTTGCAGATAGGTCACTGATTTGCCCTGGTAAAGTAAGTTCCCTCATATACTTTTGGTCAATAAAATCACATGGTGTCACAAAATAAACAAAGAAACCAAAACCAATTTATTCGTGTTTATATCACTACCCTGAAAAAGCTCTTTCCTCTCTCATGAGTGATGTCCACCATTTTAGGGATAATCCTAATCACGTTCACTTCATATTTCTTAAGACTTTATTTTTCTTCTAGCCCACCATGTTTTCCTTCCAGGATACACTGGAATGCATACTCTTCCTCCCCATTTTATGTCCCCTTTACATCTTATTTTATCAAGTGAGTTCCTTAAAGGTAGGGATTGCTTAGTTTAGTATTTAATAGTTTCTTAATAAATGTTTTATTTATCTAGTTTTTAAATTCCCTGAGGACAGAAATTTTGATTTCTTTATCTTTGTAACCTCCAGGTTAGAGCCAACTTTTATGATCTTAGAAAAGTCACTTAACCTCATCTGGAAAACAGAGGGTTGGAATAAATGACCTTCCATTTGTTTTTCTTTTTACTTAAATCAGCAACAGAACATAAAAGTAAAAGAGAATCTTATGAGAAATACATTGCCTCCATTCTCATACTATACTGATCAAGTATTTACTTTTTATAATTTTTTTCCCCTCTACTAAGGTCAACGAGTATTTATTAAGCTCCTATTATGTGCCAGGTACTTTGCTAAGCTGTAGGGCCATAAGAAAGGGCAAAAACCAGTTCCTGCCCTCAAAGAGCTTATAATCTAATGGGTGAGCATCTTCTGATGAAGTCTAACTATAACATAGAAGTTTTTCTAGTTTCTTAAAACATCTGCCATTGTAGTCCAAGATTTGTCAGCTTCTACCCAGCTCCATTATTTTGACACTGAATTCAAGGAACTCCCAAACCATGTTAGAAGGGCTCATCATTGGATTGGTCACAAATGATGCTATTTTTGGCAATAACGACTCTTGAAGATCAACAACCAGCTTAGAGGAGTCGCAATCTGTTTCATGGAAGTAAGTACCCCATGATGAAGAAATTCCAGAATCTTAGTATTTTGATATATAATACTTTTTTTGCACCTTCTTCATTCTTTTCTGCTACTCTGCCATTGTCATCATGTAAAGAGGAATGAACTACACCAGTTAGAGAACTGTTTTATATATTGTCATTATTTCATGGTTGCTCAGTGGCTAACCTTCTGGTGATGAGTTTTCATCTAAAAAACTATGCGATGAAAATGCCAGTTGCCCAAGTAATATCATTCAGTAGCACAGAGAAACTAACTAATTTATTGAATACACATACATACACATGCATAGAAATGCATATCTTAGATAGTTATTACAGATGAAAAATGGCCAGGACTCAAATGTGGGGAAAACACTGGGCAAGAGAGCATTTAGAAAATTGCCATATAGTCAATAATGCAAGGAGATATGTTATTCCAAAAGCCTTTTTTATTTTTTATTTTTCAAAATGTTTTAAAACATTTCTCTTCTCTTGGTTTGAAAATATTCATTTTTTGGTGACTATAGATGCCTGAACAACACGGGATATTCTGATCCTAGAAGAATCAAAATTGTAAGTGAGGCAAAGGACAATGGGAAGAGACAAAGTAGATGTTCTAATAGGCTGTGGCAGATAGCTGATGATAACTTACACATAAGAAGTAGAATAAAAGCTATCATCAAGGACACATGTGATCAGAAATAAGATCACTTATGCAGAATGATTGAGAGATAAGAGATGGACTAGTCCACAAGAAATATTGGGAAAAAACTATAATGTATCAATATATTTAGGTTTCAACACAATGGAGGACTTGGGCAAAAATCACATATAAGTTCAAGGAGCTTAGCATCTTCACTGGTAGAAGGGAATAACAGCACTAAATAACTCACAGATCTATAAAAGAATCCAGTATAAGAGAAATAAGAAGATCTTTTAAAAGACCTTTTTAAAAATTAATTAGCAAAAAAGATGAAAATATGAATGGTGCTTAATTATCTTATATCAGCACACACACACAAACATACACACATAAATAGTATTAAAACCTTAGCATTTGGACATGGTTGAATACTTTTTTTAAAACATAAAAGTTCTCTAACTTCAAAACATTTGAAAATCTTGCTGTGGTGACTTGAACGAATAAATCTGACATACTAAGTGTGTTGTATGCTCCCTGAGAATAACCTAGGCACTTAGGAAAAGCTGGCTTATTAACAATGACTAAAACATGTTTTAACCCTAACATATTGTCTCCTCCCCAGGATCTCCAAGCTTTAAACCAGAAAGGACTAATTATTCCCATATTATTGAAGAAATCGAAGCACAGAAAAACATGACATTGGGCAAAGTAACTTTATTGAATTGGCTAATATAGGGAGTAACAGGATAGACAGTTGTAATCCATAACTTATGCTAGTAGAAGAAAACAAAACAAAACAACACATAGAGAGCCTGACCTAGGCTCTTTCTGACCCCAGTTGTGTGACCCTGGACAAGTCATTTAAACCTTTACTTAAAGTCTCAGTTTCCTCATTTGTAAAATGAATACAATAATAGCACCTTCATCCCAGGATTGTTGTAAGGATCAAATGAGATGATACTTATAAAGTGATTAGCACAGTGCTTAGCATATAGTAGGAGCTATATAAAAGTTAGCTGCTATTATTATTAATTCGGCTTCTCTTTTTGATGTCATCAAGGAGTTCAACATCTCAAAGCAGAGGAAAAGGGGGGGGGATTAAAGTGGCTAGAACAAAATTTGATGCTGAAGTATTCTTCTGTTGGTATAAGATGGGGATCAAAAAAGCTAAACGAAAACATGAGGACTAGAGTACTGTCAACAGCAATTGTGCATCTCAACAAATAACTGTGAGATAACTGAGAATGTCTATGGGAAGTATTATATATAGAGAAAAGGACACTCAATTTGGAGTCAGGTGACTTGAACCAGCTTAGTGTATGATCAAATCTCTTAGACTTTCAATATACTGAAGGGCTTGGACTCAGATAATGACCAATGGTGTTCAGCAACACTGATCAATTAATGTCATTTCCCTGAACTTTATTTGGGTCATCTGTAAGGTATGTGGCTAGAAACTGGCCATGTTCCATAGGTATTGGGAAAGTCCGTGTGAAGAGGAAGAAATACTCCACTAATGCCAGTTGGCATCTTCTCTACATCTTAGGGAATTGCTGAGAGGCCTGAGAAGTTAAATGGTTTACAAGGATTTCACAGCCTTTATGTGTCAGATTTTCCTGGCTTTGAGGTCATCTCCCTCTGTTACTCCACAGTGCCTCTCTATCTCTAAAATGAGTATAATGATACTTAGACTTTCCATGTTGCAGGGCTGTTGTCAAGAAAGCACTTTCTAATCTTTAAAATGCAACAGAAATTCCAGTTATTAGGCCCCCTCTGTCTATGATTTTATGATGAGATTTCAGCATCTTCTTCGGATCTGAAGATATAACTCTGAGTACTTTGCTGCTAGAGATCAGTTCAGATTGTAGTCTAAGGTACTAGCCACCTTACTGTTCCACAGCTTCCAAATTTCCCTTAACAGAGAGGAGTGGCCTGAGCCAGAGAGATGATATCCATGCCTTTTGAAATACAGCACTCAAGGGTAATTCTCACCAAGAGGAAGAAAAGAGGTCAGGAGCCACACTTTTACTTAGCAGGGAGTTAATGAGCCACAAAAAAGAGAAGGGCAAAAACCTACTGAGCGTGGAGGGGAAGGGAACTCAAAGTCAGTCCTCAAACCCAAATTTCTTCCTGGTTTTCTGAATGAGTCATTCTGAATTTTCCGTGTGTGTGTGTGTGTCCCTATCAAATAAAGATAGGCAAGACAAGCAGGTAAAGGAAAATGGCAGAGGAATCCCCTTAACTCTGGTCTAGGACCAACATCTCCAAAGGCCATAAGGGTTAATAGATGAGTACAATCAAAATCAGGAAGCAGGTAATTACTTTGGAAGTGTTCATTTTCTTTGGATGGTAAAAGCTAAAAATTTATGTAGATTTGCTTTATGTTTTCCTTGGGTCACTCTGGCAGACCAAGTTAGTCCTGTTGCATGCATACATCTCAAAGACCATGTTGCTGACATTCCTATATTCAAAAGTGGGTCATGGATTCCCATAATTCTCAGTGGGATATCCCAAGTGGACTATGTCTACATGTTGAATAACATGAAGGTTAAAAATCTAAAGGACACTCACCGATGTGAAATTGTATACTATACTAAGCAAAAAATAACAGGTTGCCTAGAAGACAATGATCTTTAAGAGTCTAAAAAGTGATGATGGGAATATTGAAAATACTTGACTGTGCATCCCTAAGGATTAGAGTCTGGCCCAGTTAGAAAGCATCTGAAGACTGAAAAAGAATAGAGGATGGAAGATAATCTACTCTGATCAAGAAGACTCCAGATCAATAAATTTTGACTTTTAAAAAATAAGACTTCATTTTCTAGTCATTCTCTCCCTCTTCTCTCCACTTTACAATAAAATTCCTCCTCTCTTATGACAAAACATAGTTAAGCAAAAGAAACTAAAAAACATTGGTCATGCTTGGCAGTATATGGCTCCTAAATCTATAATCTATCATCTTTCAATCAACTCATGTTGAGTCCTCTGAAATCAGAATTGGCCACTGCATTGATCAGAACTGTGATGTCATTTAGCTTTGTTTTTCCTTTTCATTATTGTAGTAATTGTTTACATGGTTTTCTTGCTTCTGCTTCCCTTCCTAGTTCACTTCATACAAATCTTTCTAAGTTTCTCTGAATTTTTTATATCTATTGGTTCTTAGAACATAATAAAATGTCATCACATTAAATGCCTCAAAGCATCCCTCGTTTTTCTTTTGTGGTACTTTGTTTCTGACCAATGAGAATCCAGAAGGGTAATGAATGTGGCTGGGGAATCAGGAATAGTTGGGGAGACATTCTTAGGCATCTATCAAATAACATGCTTATTCCTGATCTAACCATCCATTTATACAAGAGACTCATGGGGAGATTAGCATTACATCTTGATGAAAGGATTAGATAGCAGGAAGTAGGGAACTGGCAAGAGCTCTATGGACCAATAAGCATCCTAGAGGCAGAACTTCCATTTGCTTCTGTGCCTGACATACCTACAGCCAGCTGAGACTATCACCAAACACAGCATCCATTTAAGCAGCTGTGGATGTCAGGAGCTCTGGGCAGTTTCCAATATCCCCACAGCTGTAGTTCCATGAATTGATGTAATCAAGAAAAATGTAAGAGCATCTGAATAGTTTTTTTTTTTCCTTGCCCTTTTCAGGGCCACAGAATATATACATGGTGTGTGTGTGTGTGTGTGTGTGTGTGTGTGTGTGTGCATTTTCTGCATTAGGAGTAATTTTTAAAAGATATTTCTAAAATAGGTTCACGAGAGATTGAATCTTAAACAATTTTGTTTTTTAGCTTTGCATCATTTGAAGGATCTCTAAACTCTCTGAAGAAACTGGCACAAACAGGTAACCAGGACAACAATGCATTCATTTCAGATGAAACCAACATGTTTATTTTTCCATTAAAAAGACAGTGTCCGATACTGGATAAAATAAAGCAAGAAATAATTGACTAAGACAAATATTAATGAAATTGAATGACACTCTACACATAAACATAGGGACGGAGCCTCTGATTCACTGATAAAGGAAACTTTTAGATGAGAAATCCACCTCCAAATGCAGTTGTCTAGAGCACTGAGGGATTAAGTCATACCCAAGGTCACACAGTAAATACATGTATCAGAGACAAGGCTCAGACTTGGGTCTTGTTGGCTTTGAGGCCAGATCTTTAGCCACTAAATTACAGCTAAAGAAATACTATCCTGCATATTCCTTGTTGCATGTCAATCATTTATTTGCAACAACACGATTGATCCTGTCCAGCACAGCCATACATAGGTACCAACAGGAAACTCTAGTTAGATTATACTATGCAAAATGGACATTTTGTGAAAGTAAGGAGGTTGGGCGAGGAGGAGTAAGAAGAAAACATAATTGTCTTATTTTTAAAGTGATCTTGAATGCAAGTTACTTAAAAAAATAAGGCAAGGTCTGTGAAATGAGTTGTATCAATCGCATCCATTTGTTTTACTCCACTAGGCATATCCTTGAGATAATTTCTTTTTACGTTTTTCCCTATATTTTGATACCTACTAATAAAAGCTTAAAAAATCATACTGTTCTTTAAAAATAAAGGCATTTCAAATGAAAAGGAAATCTTTAAAAAATAAATATACAAGCCAGTAAAATAACAGTCATTTAAAGATGCAATCCCCCGCCCCCCCACACACACACACCTCCCTTGTTGTGCTGGTGATGTTTATCATCATCAGCTCAATGTTATTTTACAGCAAAGTGAGGATGTTTGAAGAGAAATGAATCAGGCCTCTGAAGTTGTATGTGTTAAAGAAAAACATATGGAGACTTTCCTGCTGTGGACTCCCCACCGAGGCACAAATTTAAGGGGGTGGGGAATTTACTTGTTCAAGCTCTGTTTTCTAGGATCAGCAGGATGAGCTCAGCAATGAATGGAAGGGGGTCATTGGGAGTGTTTCACAGAGAATTTTGTTATTCTGCAATCTCCTCTAGCAAATGCTCCTCACTACTCACTCCTTACCTAGTAAGCAGGTAGACAATATTTTAATGTTCTGCATATTATCCACCCTGTTTTAATCACATTTCTATTGCTGGGCCTAAGTAAATATATTTGAGGAAGGGAGTTTGTTGCTAAAAATGTCTTCCTTTTATCCTTTTATTGTTTTTTTTTTTCTTTTTCAATTCCTTGACTCCGTAACTGAGATAACCAGCCCAGGGCTACATACACAAATGGTACACTGTGAACTCCTACTCCAGAAAGTTAATTAAAGAAAGGATTAATGCTCCCCTTTTCTTTTTTCCTCCCTGCCTTTGTATATGTGCTCCAGAGACCACACGATTCCATTTACACTCCAAAGATGCTAACAGGCTTGGTACTCAATAGCATTTAACTTTAACATAAGATGAAGTGACACATGAGACAAAATCAAAGATATGATTGATGGAATGCAGTCTCTGTTACCTAAGCTATCTTCCTAACCCTTTTCTCGGAACAGTATATTTGGGGAAAGCAGTTAAATAAATGTTTTAACAATCACCATTTTGGGAGTGCTTAAAGCCCAGCTTCTTAAACTGTGGTTCATGACCCCATATAAGGTCTTGTAACTCAGTGTAGAGTCATGAAATTATGATTTACTATCAGTAAGTGTTTGTTTTGTATACATATTTTATACAACTATATACTCTGAGGGACACATAACAATTTCTTGAGCAAATAAGGGTCACAAGAGGAAAAAAATTAAGAAGCTCTGATTTAAAACACCATCTTCTCTCTTGACCTCTAACAATAACACTAAGGATATTTAAAGGGTCAGAATAACACACTGAAAAGGCAGCTAAGAAGTGCAGTAGATATATCTATCTAGATTTGTATCTGAAATCAGAAAAACCTGGGTTCAAATTCTCCCTCAGAGACTTACTGGCTGTGTAAACCTGGGCAAATCCGTTTGCCTCAGTTTTCTCATCTGTAAAAAACAGTTAATAATGTTATCCACCTTCCCAAGCCATTAAGAAGAGACCATGAGATAATAATATTTGTAAAATAATTTGCAAACTTTAAAGTGCTATGTAAATATTGTTGCTGTTGTTATTTTAAGTCAGAGGACTTATATTCAAATTCTGCTTCTATTATTTGCTTCTCATGAGACAAGTCATTTGGACTCCCCTCAGTTTCCTTAATTATAAAATGAAGTGATTAGAGTAGATATTCTCTAAGCTCTAATTCTGTGATTTAATGACAATTCAGACCATCTGAAATCTCTCCCCACTAATCTCAAGCTTTTCTATATACACCCTCCAACAAAATTCAGTTGTTTTATGCAGTGATTAATTTCCGAGTTCCCCGACACCCAGTCACTTTTAGCCATAAGACTATGCTGTAAAGAAAAGAGTTGTCACAAAATCTTTCTGGAAACAAATTCTATATGTGCTGACTTTCCTTTCTATTCTCTTAGGTTGAGACTCCGCAAGTACTTTTAATTGTGAGGGCAGATCCTTCTGTAATCCTAGTCCAAAAATAAGGTGAACAAGTAGAGGGATTGCAAATGAGTAGTGAGGAAAATTAATATTATGCTGTATTATTTAATGACCAAAGTTAGTCTGTGATTCATCTTTTTTCCTCCTTTTTTCAGACCCCACACATGAAGGGAAGGCTATTTCTGCAAGGCATGATATAGAACAATGTGATCATAGTCCCCAATAGCATCTTTGGTTAAACATCTTGGGCTGGGCCCCTTCTGAGGGGACATGTCTCTGATTCTTGCTTTTCCCTCATCAAAGTTGCGAGGATAAGTAACCTGTTCTATGAGAGACAAAGCCAGGGAGATACTGAGTGGGGTGGTTATTCTAACCAAAATTGCTAGAAGCAACTGGATCTCATGAAGCAGTATTCCTTTAGTTTCAGAGAGGGTGTACTTTGCCACATCTGAAGGCTAGCCCACTTTCTCTAGCTATGGATTAAGCCTTTCACCTGAGAATTATTCTTGTTCCTCCTCCCCCCAATGTAGTAATACAATGAAGTAATAAGGAGTTGAAAATTATTAACCCATATTCTCATTAAAATATTCACCAACAGATATTGCCTCGCCTTTTCCCTAGGGAGGTCAGACCAGCAGCAGGAAGATACAGGTACATTTAAAAAGCTTTGTTGGGACTCACTCCAGGTCTTTGGCACAAATGAAGGCAGGTCAGAGTTCCCTTTATTAATAGGTCCAGTGTCTTATTAATAAGCTGTTATCTTGTTTGAAGAATTGCCTTGCTCTTCTCTTTTGTTAAATTTCATTTGTGACAACAGGTGGGGAAAATGATTAGGATATATAGAACTGATACATATGTGGGATGGTTTGGAAGACATACACAATTTTGATGAATATAATTTTTGAAAAATCTATGGGAGAATAATATGCCCTTTTTTTGGATTTACTAGACAATCGCAAGTCATTTTGAGCTGTTTAGATCTGGACCATAATTTCCTGCTAAATATTAGGATAGTGCTTCTGCTGATATGATAACCATATACCATATAACTATATAACCACTATACAAGTATAGTGGAATTCTTCATTCTCCTATTAATTATTATTTTAATAATTATTAATTATCCTATTAATATCAGGGCCACACTTCATTTTAAAAAATCTAGCCAAGAGTTACTACAGTTACTAAGCAAGAAATGATAACTAGAGAGCTGGGACAAGAGTTAAAAAATCTGTGATGGCAGAAGGTGCTAAAGAGAAAGAGGAGGATAGCCAGGGATTCACACCAGAGATGGACTTCAGGGCTATACCCATATCTAATGGTAATTATTGTTGCTGTTAATGGTTATAGTAATAGTGGTGGTAGTAGTGGTAGTAATACTAGTAGCAGCAGCAGCAGCAGCAGTAGTAATAATGATAATTGTGATGAGAGGAAGAGGAGGAGTAGTAATGGCAACGGTGGTGCCATTAGTTAATGCATTTGATCTTCACAATAGGGAATGGGCAATTATCATACTTATAATACAGATGAGGAAACTGAGGCACAGAGAAATGATGTGACTTCCCAGGGTTACACAGCTGATATTTGAAGTGGAATTTGAACTGTCTCTCTGACTCCAGGTCCACTGTTGTGTCTTTTATGTACCTCTTCCAACTCAGAGTTTGTGACTTGGAGTTGCCCTATACTTAGAGGCCTCTTCAGCTCTGGAAACAATTTTTAACCTAGAATTTCTACCATTGCAAGCCATTGGAAGGCCCTGACAATAGAAGCACAGGATTTCCTGTTAAATTTTAGCTGTATATTTCTGGAAAGTGGGACAGACATTTGAATCTGTTAACTGAAAGCAAAGACTTCTACTGAAAATAAACAGAATTTGTAATTATAAAATCATAATATCCATTTAAAAATTCCTTATACTTTTTTTCTTATTTTCTTGTAGTAGAAATAGGAGGAATACAAGTAATAGTAGCAGCAGCAGCATTAGTATTAGTAGCAGTAGCAGTGTTGGTAGCAGTAGCAGCAGCAGCAGTAGCAGTGTTAAGATTAGTAGCAGCAATAGTAGTAGTGGTGGTAGTGGTGATGGTGGAAGTAGTAATAACAGTGGTAGTAGTTATGGTCTTCTTCCTTCTTCTCTTATTATTCTCCTTCTTCCTCCAAATAACAGGGACTAAAAATACTTATTCACTGATAGCAAGATGATCTAGTTCCCATCTCTTCTTCCTACTCCTACTACCATTCAGAAAAGATGATGTTTATAGTTTGAACTACTGATGATCTGGATATTTTAACACACTGCATAATTTATGATTCCTTTTCTTTGGTTTGTGCTGTTTCATTTGGCCCAAGATCAGATGAAACCCCTCTAGAGTTTTCCCTACAAACTTGTGGAGGACTGTTTCAATTTTGTCTTTATATTCCTAGAATTTACCACTTACTAAGTGTTTAAAAATAATTTTTGGTTGATCCCTTTCAAAGAAAAGTTGAGAAAAATAAGTAATCAGCATCTAGGAAGTTTGCCATGAGTGTGTGTAAATTATACTACTCTTCTGGCATTTTTTTCTGGTGTTGGAGATGGGTTTCCATGGCACTATTTAAAAAAAATAATAGCTTTTTTATTTTCAAAATACATGCGAAAATAGTTTTCAACATATACCCTTTCTAAACCTTGTGTTCCAAATTTTTCTCTCTCCCTTCCTTCCACCTCCTCCCCTAGATAGCAAGCAATCCATTACATGTTACACGTTAAACAACAATTCTTCTATTCATATTTCTACATTTACATTGCTGCACAAGAAAAATTAGATCAAAAAAGAAAAGAAATGAGGAAAAAAGCAAACAACAACAAAAAGGTGAAAATACTATGTAGCGATCCACAGTCTTCATAGTCCTCTCTCTGGATGCAGATGGCTCCTTCCATCACAAGTCTATTGGAAATGACCTGAATCACCTCATTGTTGAAGAGAACCATGTCCACCAGAATTGATCATTATATAATCTTGTTGTTGCTGTGTACCATGATCTCCTGATTCTGCTCATTTCACTCAGCATCAGTTCAGTAGGGCTCTCCAGGCCTTTCTGAAATCATTCTGGAACTATTTTCTCTTTTTTACCTTTGTTAACTTTGATATGTATTTGTCAGTTGAGTGGCCAGGATAGGAATAATAAAAAGTTAACTGGCCTCTCCACAAGGGTCAAGTTTCAGTCTCATTCACACCACACTCTAATTAGCTGAGCCAACTGGCAGGCCAGGGACAGCCAAGTTAGTCAAGATACAATCATTCAGCCACACTGGTTATACAGTTAAGTCAACCAGCATAAAAGTTTCACTTTATTTAGCAATACTACTTAATACCAAGAAGACAAAAAGAAATAGATGTTGATTGAGTTACTAATGATTTATTAAGTACCTACTATATCTATAGCATTAACTCTACAGGGTTTAATCTAAGAGGGCACAGTCACAAAGAAATAAATCACATGTTGCATTGACTGTGAAGTTACCTTAGACAACAACCCTCTCATCTCATAGGTGAAGCTCTTTAAAGAATTCAAATGACTTGCTGAAGGTGACACATAGATTACAGGTCAGGGATGATATTTGGCTTCCATGCCTACTATCTCCAGAGGAGATCTAAGAAAAGGTCCAACAAAGGGTGATAAGGAAATCTGAAGAGATGGTGAACCCACAGAAGGCTTCCTGGAAGAGGTGATACCTAGTTATAGAGAGGATTTTTTATAGCACCTTGAGATTTGCAAAGTGCTTCACAAGTTGTCTCACTGGATCCTTGTACAGTGTCTGTGAGATAGACACAATTATTATCCCCATTATTACAGATGAGAAAACTGAGACTGTGTGACTTGGCTGGGTCACACAGTAAACAGCTGAGGCAAGATTCAAACTCAGGTCTTCCGGATTCCAAGTTCTCTTAGCTGCTTCAATTTTGGCCTCAAAGGCAGAAAAGGACTTCAAAAGTCAGAGATGTAGAAGGTATGTTTTTCACTTTAGAGAATGATTTTAGGGAGCAGGTAAGTGGCACAGTGGTTAGAGCACCAAAACT
This sequence comes from Sarcophilus harrisii, assembly GCF_902635505.1. Classification (NCBI taxonomy): domain Eukaryota; kingdom Metazoa; phylum Chordata; class Mammalia; order Dasyuromorphia; family Dasyuridae; genus Sarcophilus; species Sarcophilus harrisii. The sequence continues at coordinate 230,173,667 of NC_045430.1, forward strand.
AAGTCAAAAGGACCTGAGTTCAAATCTGGACCTAGTCAATAAATACTTCCTACAAGTCACTTATTCTATGCAAAAAAGTGATTATGAGATAACGTGAGAATTGAGAAGGACTGACAACTTGTAAGATCGGAAAAGACTTCCTGGAGAAGGTGGTGTCTAAGGTGGTGTCCTTCCTTGAAGGAAGATCAGGATTCTAGGTTAGAGATGAGGTGGGGAAGACATTCTAGGGAGTATCACAAAATAGAGAGGAGTGGGAAATTGAAGACAAAAAGACCAGTTAGGAGGAGGCTGTTCCAGTAGTCTAGGGGAGAGATAATAAAAACCTAAACATGTTATTGCAATCTTCTTATCATCTAAAACTCTTTTCCCACGAATATGCTTTTATTTCTGCTCTAGGAAATGTCCATGATGGGATGGCACTGGTAAGGAACAAGAATTTGAAGGGGCGGAGTTGGGAGGGAAGAGGAGAGGAGAAGGAGAGAAATGTCATCAAAGCAAAGCTAGCTTCTTTCATCCAGTTATGACTTTTACATTTAAAAAAGCAAAAAAACAATTTAAGCTATTTTAGATACTGTTGTTTCCAGCTCAATGGGATCTAATTCCTGAAAGCTGAAGAAACAAGTTTTTTTTTTTTCCTCCTCAAAATGCATACCTAAAATGACACTACAAAATATAGCCTTGGGCTGCGGATCTTTTTTTTTTTTTTTTTTTTTTTTTTTTTTTTTTTTTTAATGGGCAGAGAAGAAAAGATTGCATTTCTAAGTGAGATAAAAAGTTTCATTTGCCCAAATTCCTTCATCCCTCTTCACTGCACTTATTCCTTTCATGACAGAATCATATTATATCAGATGACATTAAATCTATTTATTTCCCTTCTTATTTTATTAATTAAACTATAAAATAATCAGTTCAACTACTCATAACCAATCTTAGGAAGATTAATCTCGGATCCTAGTCCTCTGCTCCTATTTTGCTTCTCTATGGTAATGTGGCAGCAAAAGAGTTTATGTTCTCCATAACTTGTGAAAAATGCATTTCCTACAAAGAGCCCACATCAAAAATAATTACTGTTATGAACAAACTACCAAACACAGTCACAGTTGGCATACATCGACATTTTGCTAAAAGCGTTAACACAATGTCAGATGCAATTTAAAAAATCTAATGTACAGGAAGTTACAACAAAGCCAGATCCTCCCCTCTCCAAAGATAAATGGGAACATTTAAAAATATATATTTGAAAAAAGAAAGCTAGGGCTTAAAATAGACTCTGGTGGCTTTGCAATCAATCCACCTTTTGCCCTGTGTACTCAGAAGAGATGGAGATGGGACAAGGATTTCATTGTTCTAAAAAAAGCAAGATTTTACCCTCATAAGGGGTCACAAAGAGTTGGATCTGACTGAAAATGACTGAACAATAAAAAACCTAAGCCAATTCATTTCAACCAATCCCACGAACATGGATGGGAAAGTGAAATATAACTGGAATGTGGGGAGATTCACTTGTCACTGAATAGTTAATAAGAGTAACGATTTATTTATAACACAATTAGCATTTTTATCGAGTTTTCAAAGTCCTTTACAAATATTGTATCATTTTAATCTTACAACAATGTAGGGAAGTAGGTGAAATTATTATCCCCCATTTTACAGTTGAGTCACCTGAGACAGACAGAAGTAGTAACTTTCCCAGAGTTACACAGGCAGTAAGATTTGGAGCCAAGTCTTCCTGACTCCAAGTCCAGAGACCTATGCACCACATTGTCTAATTGCCATGTTGGATATGGCATGTCCACAGTTTGAGAATCATTTCAACTTGTCAGAGGAATCTCAACTGTAGCTTTGGCTTCAGTGCTTGTCTCCAGAGCTGATTTTTGCCCCAGCACACATTCTTGAATGCACCATACATACCTGGCTCCAACTTGTTGCCTCACTATTATAATACCTTCTCTTCCTTCCTTCCTCCTCCTCCCACCTCCTTCCCTCCCTCTCTCCTTTCCTCCCTCCCTCTCTCCTTTCCTCCCTCTTTCCCTTTCTCCTTTCCTCCCTCCCTCCTCTCTCTCCTTTCCTCCCTCCCTTCCTCCATCTCTCCTTTCCTCCCTCCCTCCCTCTCTCCTTTCCTCCCTCCGTCCCTCCCTCTCTCTTTCCTTCCTTCCTTTGACTTTTCTTGTACAAAATGATTGATATGGAAATATTTTGCATATTTGCACATATATAACCTATATCAGATTGCTTATTGTCACAGGAAAGGAGAGGGGAGAAAGAGAGAGAAAGAAAATTAGGAACTCAAAACAAAAAAAGAACAACAAATGTTAAAAATTGTTTTTACATTTAACTGGAAAAAATAAAATAGTGGACTTCTGTTTTTAACTCTTTTGGGGAGGGGCTGAGGAAGGGTTCCCTGGAACTCAGCAGCAGGAACTTGTCCTGCTGCTCAAAAGTACAAAGCACAATTCAGTGCTTTGAAATTTCCTCAGTTCTAAAATGGACACCTTAACACTCATATAATCTCTGTCATGTGGTTGGGAGGAATGTGCTTGGCGAATCTCCAAGTACTCTAGCGGCACTTAGCACCCTTACACAGCTCTGTGCCTCTGCAATATGCCTATATTCTATGTTACCCAGAAAGTTTGGTCATGTTGCACTACTTTTTTGGAAGGAACATACATTTATTTATCCACAGATTCCTTCTGTAACAATCTTATTTTTTTTTTCTTCTTTTAAAATTTATTCTGTACATTCTTTTTTTTTTTATTAAATAACTTTTTATTGACAGAATCCATGCCAGGGTAATTTTTTACAACATTATCCCTTGCACTCACTTCTGTTCTGATTTTTCCCCTTTCTCCCTCCACCCTCTCCCCTAGATGGCAAGCAGTCCTATACATGTTAAATAGATTACAGTAGATCTTGGATACAATATATGTGTGCAGAACCGAACAGTTTTCTTGTTGCTCAGGGAGAATTGGATTTAGAAGGTAGAAATAACCTGGGAAGAAGAACAAAAATGCAAGCAGTTTACATTCATTTTCTAGTGTTCTTTCTTTGGGTGTAGCTGCTTCTGTTCATCCTTGATCAATCGAAACTAAGTTAGATCTTGTCTTTGTTGAAGAAATCCACTTCCTTCAGAATACATCCTCATCCAGTATCATTGTTGAGGTATATAATGATTTCCTGATTCTGCTCATTTCACTCAGCATCAGTTCATGTAAGTCTCGCCAATCCTCTCTGTATTCGTCCTGCTGGTCATTTCTTACAGAACAATAATATTCCATAACATTCATATACCACAATTTACTCAACCATTCTCTAATTGATGGGTATCCATTCATTTTCCAGCTTCTGACCACTACAAACAGGGCTGCCACAAACATTTTGGCACATACAGGTCCCTTTCCCTTTTTTAGTATCTCTTTGGGGTATAAGCCCAGTAAAGACCCTGCTGGATCAAAGGATATGCACAGTTTGATAACTTTTTGGGCATAGTTCCAAATTGCTCTCCAGAATGGCTGGATGTATTCACAATTCCACCAACAATGTATCAGTGTCCCTGTTTTCCCACATCCCCTCCAACATCCTGCATTATCTTTCTCTGTCATTCTGGCCAATCTGACAGGTGTATAGTGGTATCTCAGAGTTGTCTTAATTTGCATTTCTCTGATCAATAGTGATTTGGAACACTCTTTCATATGAGTAGTAATAGTTTTAATTTCATCATCTGAAAATTGTCTGTTCATATCCTTTGACCATTTATCAATTGGAGAATGGCTTGATTTCTTATAAATTAGAGTCAATTCTCTATATATTTTGGAAATGAGTCCTTTATCAGAACCTCTGACTGTAAAAATGTTTTCCCAGTTTATTGTTTCCCTTCTAATCTTGCCTGCATTAGTTTTGTTTGTACAAAAACTTTTCAATTTGATATAATCAAAATTTTCAATTTTGTAGTCAATAGTGATCTCTAGTTCTTCTTTGGTCATAAATTCCTTCCTCTTCCACAGGTCTGAGGGCTAAACTATCCTATGCTCTTCCAATTTATTTATGATCTCATTCTTTATGTCTAGATCATGAACCCATTTTGACCTTATCTTTGTGTACGGTGTTAAGTGTGGGTCAATGCCTAGTTTCTGCCATACTAATTTCCAATTTTCCCAGCAATTTTTGTCAAATAATGCATTCTTATCCCAAAAACTGGGGTCTTTGGGTTTGTCAAACACTAGATAATTAAAGTTATTGGCTGTTTTGTCCTTTGAACCTAACCTATTCCATTGATCAACTAGTCTATTTCTTAGCCAATACCAGATAGTTTTAGTAACCACTGCCTTATAATATAATTTTAGATCTGGTACAGCTAGGCCACCTTCATTTGATTTTTTTTTTCATTAATTCCCTTGAAATTCTTGACCTTTTGTTTTTCCATATGAACTTTGTTGTTATTTTTTCTAGGTCATCAAAATAGCTTTTGGGAAGTCTGATTGGTATAACACTAAATAAATAGATTAGTTTAGGTAGTATTGTCATCTTTATTACATTTGCTCACCCAATCCAAGAGCATTTAATATTTTTCCAGTTAGTTAGATCAGACTTAATTTGTGTGGAAAGTGTTTTGTAGTTTTGCTCATAAAGTTTCTGATTTTCCCTTGGCAGATAGATTCCTAAATATTTTATACTATGAGTAGTTACTTTAAATGGGATTTCTCTTTGTAACTCTGACTGTTGGATTTTGTTAGTGATATATGAGTGCTGATGACTTATGTGGATTTATTTTATAACCAGCAACTTTGCTAAAATTGTGGATTATTCCTAATAACTTTTTAGTAGAATCTCTGGGGTTCTCTAAGTATACCATCATATCATCAGCAAAGAGTGATAATTTGGTTTCCTCATTGCCTATTCTTATTCCTTTAATATCTTTCTCAGTTCTTATTGCCAAAACTAGCATTTCTAATACAATATTAAATAGTAACCGTGATAGTGGGAAACCTTGTTTCACTCCCGATCTTATTGAGAATGACAACCTTATTTTTTTAAACTTTAGGAGCAGGGGGATTTATACCTGGGTGAGCCTGGGAATTCTAACTACTGCTGAAGATGGCTATGATCTTCTCCCTTCCCTATCTTGACAGACCCTATGGTGAATCAGGTCCACTCTGTGCTATTCTTTCTCTTGAATACTTTGTTCCCTTATTTCATGACTAGTCACCCTTTATCGAACTTCAACCCAAGATTACTGCCACCATTTCTCGTTACTGCCACTGCCACCACCTCCTTTGCTCTACATGTAAATGTAGAACAAACTGGAGAAAATTAAAGACAAAACAAAGCAAAATCCACTTCAGATTTATGTTTGTAAATATCAATCAGGCTTTTACTGATAAAAGGGGATCCCACCATTTCTTCTTAATGATGTCCCTATACCACTCACCAGAGCAGCTATTTCAAACTTTTTTTTTCTCCTCAGTCTCACATCATTCCCTTATTCCCACTTTGCTTTGCTGCTCTCCTCACTTTGCCCAGCTCCTCACTCCCCTCAAATTGAAGTAATTTTTGCAAAGCTGACTCTTTTATCACTTCCATGCCCATTCTTTCACCTGCTATCTCTCTGAAACAATCTCCAACTCTGTTCCTTCATCCATTCTCTGACAATGAGGTGGCCCTTCAGCTTGTCAAGGTCAACATCTCTATATAACGCCTTTCATCTTTTCTAGCAGGTTGTCTCCACTGTTATCCTTACTTTCTCTCTAATCTTTAATGACTCCTATCAATTGGTTCTTCCATTACACAGCCACATTTGATATGTCAAAGAAACTCTCTGGTCCTCGGTTTCCTCACTTGTAAAATGAGAATGTTGGAGCATTTCTTCTTCCTTTCTTCTAAATTTCTTTTAAATCCTTTCCTCTTCAGTTTCCTGATTTCAGGCCTGATGCTCTATACATTGTACCATTTAGCTGCCCTCCAATCTATATAATCCAACCTCAATCTCTGTCTTGAGACCTGTATAACCAACATTGTTTGGACATTTCAAATCATAATTCCTCAAATTAGCTGTCCTCTACCTCTAGAGACTATGGAACTGGAAAGAATATTTTGTAAATATCATAATCAAATTAATATTTTAATTCTCTCAATAGGTAGTAGGAGTCTAATCTACTTCTCAGTTATTTTGCCAGTAACCAATTTTTTTCTTTATCTCCATAAGACTACAGTCCCTGTTTGATTTTAAAATTTAATACTAGAATAATCCATGTATCTTTATCATTAACTTTTTTACATAATTGTAACTTTTTATTGATAGAACCCATGCCTGAGTAATTTTTTACAACATTATCCCTTGCACTCACTTCTGTTCCGACTTTTCCCCTCCCTCCCTCTCCGCCCCCCCCCCATGGCAAGCAGTCCTATACATGTTAAATATATCATTAACTTTTGATTCTCTCATTCTTCACATTCTCTATTTTTCTGTTAAATCCTACCAAAACCCTTATAAATTTCAGAGCATTTCTACTTTCTATTCTGTTCTAAATTCTAGTTCACATAAACACCCAACTTGCTTTCCACACATGCTCTCCACAATTCCCAGAAGGGGTGGGAGTCACTTAAAGTTCATAAGCTGCAGACCAGTGTAAATAGTACTTGATGATATATTTAAGAAAAAACAGAAACAAAAAACCCTCACTCTAAATGTGTACAAGATAAGAATACAGAAGGATCTATATCTTGGTTGAGAATTTAATGGACTATTACATCTAGATAAAATGAAATAGTAAAGATAATGGAGAAGAGGCAAAGGATAGAACAAGGCAAGGAGATTTTCTATCCATCACATTAAATAATTTCGACCTCTTCCCTGGCATTTATACCATCTCCCATTTTTTGGTTAACATCATATTTAATTAACACAAGGTCAACACTATCTCCCTGATCATTAATGAACATTTGAAATAAAATCACGTCTATAATCAGTCTTCAAGAGAATTTTAGTTTTCCTTTGCTGAACCAAGAGAGAGAGAGAGAGAGAGAGAGAGAGAGAGAGAGAGAGAGAGAGAAGAAGAAAAAGGAGGAGGAGGAGGAGGAGGAGAAGGAGGGAACATTTATCCCTTACTTCTGTTTAGCCTTTCAGTTGCTTTTTAATCCAGACAAAATATTCAAATCTTAGTCAATTTGAATTGACTTTTCAACTAAAATTGTGTGGCTCTGCATTAACTGCTTCTTGAAAGTTCACATATATTACATCTATTGCCTTCTTCTTGTCCATTAATTTTATTATTCCATAAAAAGCAATCAAGTTAGTATGACATGATTTCTTCTTCTCATTTTTCTAACCTTTTGGAGGCTTACTGATTTCCTTATTTTTAATATTTAAGGGATTTATGATAGGTTCCCTGGACAGTGAACTCTAGGTTGTCTTTCATTGGGTATTTTAAAAACAAAGGTATCAAACATTTTTATTTTGACAACTGGTTCTCTCCTTTCTGCCTTTTCTTTTTTCCCCACTCCCTCCTCATCATTATTATTTCTCAGACTGGGTGCATTCCCATCCTGCAAGAGAAATTATAGTTTACTTGCTGTCTAGGATATGACTTTTCCCATGAAAGTTTTAGATAATTAAAATTTTAATAAATAAATAATTAAAATTTTTTCTTCATAGAATTCTCTTCATAGAAACATGAAGTTTACTCTGTTCTTAAAGGGATCTCTAAGGTTCTTAACATCTCAAAGCAAGAACAACTGATTATATGCCAGTTAGAAAATCTCTACAAATGGGTCCAGCAATAAGAATGCCTCTGCTTTACTCAGCCCAGCCTAAATAAGTTCAGAGAGAGCTCTTATAACAAGGTTGAAAAGCAGATGATTTCTTTTTTTTCTATTGTTGCTATTTTATACTTTTGAGAATACTAATTCTTTTATTTAACTAACTCTAGTATTTTGGGGAGCAGCTAAGAGGTCTGGTGGTTTGCGTGCTGGCAATGGAGTCAACAAGACCTAAGTTAAAGATCTAACCTTAGTTACTTAGTAGCTGTGTGACCCTGGGCAAGTCTCTTAACTCTACCTCAGTTTTGCTCTCCTATAAAATGATCTGGGGAAGAAAATGGCAAGTCACTTCAGTATTCTTGCCAAAAAACTCCAAATGGGATCATGGAGTCTCGGATATGACTGAACAACACCTACAGTATTTTTTTTAATCTGTAAAATAATTCATTTTCTCTCTGTCTTCTGCAACCAGTAATAGGATTCCATCTTAAGTTTTAATTTACTTCAAATCCACTGTATCTAGCACGTATTAAGAATTGGATATAGGATGAATAGCTCCTGTTCCAGGAAGAGTTCAACCTTGTCTATTACTATTACTGATGATACTACTAATAATAACATTTATATGGTATTTATTATGTATGTGGCATTAGTGCTAAGTATTAAGTTATCGCATTTGATCCTTACAACAACCCTGGACATTTGGTGCTATTATTATCATCCCCATTTTACAGACGGGGAAACTGAGGAAAAATGGTTAAGTGATTTGCCCAGGATCACGCAGTTACTACCTGAGGCCAAATTTGAACACAGTTCTTCCTAACTTCAGACTTGGGACTCTATTCACTGCACTATCTAGCTGCCTTTACTAGTATTATTCCAAATTGCTCTCCAATCTCCAAACCAGTATAGGATCTACTTGCCTGCCTAATGTATGATACTTATCTTAATTGATCTCCCTGTACATGATATCTTGCCATCTCAAACTTATGCTACATTCCCTTTGATTTACAATAATAATAGCAAGTCTTTATATAGCTTTCTATATATTGGTTAGCAAAAAATTTTACAAATATTTTATCTTTTTTATCCTCACAATAACCCTCGGAGGCTGGTGCTTTTATTATCCTCACTTGATAGAAGAGGAAACTGAGGCAGATGGCAATTATGTTACTTGCTTCAAGGTCACACAGTTAGTAAGTGTCTCAGGTTGGATATGAACTTAGTTCTTCTTGATTCTGGGTTCAGGGTTCTTTTCACAGCACTGCCTTGCTGTATCATTATCTGAACTTCCAGCATGCAATTTTTCCTGACTAGGCTAGCTTTATGGTTGTCCACAGAAGTCAAGGGAGCAAGATCACAATTATTAGTGACTACCTAAGACTAAGTTTCTAGGAAGGCACTAACCTGCAAATGTAGAAGCAGTTCTTTCATGTAGGAGTTCTCAATATCAATGAAAGCATAGGTCCAGCCCATATCATAGTCACATATAACAAAGACAAAGTTAGCCCAAGACAATCTTCCAGACAGTTGTTTCCATCTAAGTTACCTTGTGAGCGATACTCTATAGCTCTTCTGAATGCAAAAGGAAGGTCTGAATTTAAAGGAAAATGAGGAGCTTGTACCTTCTAATTGTATAAAGTTTTTTTACAGGGATTTCAGGAAGCAGAACCATTAATTCAAAGATGTGCTTATTATAGAAAAAGAGAAATGGAGCTGGAGGGAACTTTGAGAGAGCATCTGGTCTAGCCCCCTGTCTTTAACCAAGCAAATATCTAAACCAGTTAAGACAGACGGTTGTGTAGTCTATTGAGTATAGAATACACATGTGCTTGTGGGGGGCCTGGTGAGGCATCAGATTATAGAAACTGAGTTTAGTGTATATATTGAAAAAGGCTTCAGGAAAGAATAGTCAATGACATCTGACTTCCTCGAATGGGGACACAAAATCCTGAACTGAATAAACTCCTATGACATTGAAAGTCAGTTCATCATCAAAAGAAATAATGCCTCCATTCAAAACAGACTCATGACCATGTGTTTCTGAATTAGGTTTTGGGCAAAGGGGAAAAAAATCGAATCAGTTAAAGTACTTTCATCATCCTGTGACTATAGCAACCTTGAAGAGTACAGACATGTGTTTTGACTTATATTCAACTCTTAGTTCTCTTTGCCAATGACACACAAAAAAGGCATAAGTAAATGAAACTGACAAACAACTCTCCTAATTACATTTAAACTAGTGATTTTGATGTCCACCTATGAATCAATTGGCCTCAAAGGGGTTACTTGCCAATAGAATGATTAAGCTGAGTGGCCAATGCCCAGGACTCGCCAGAGAGGAGGCCCTTATATTTATATTTTTAACTCGTAAAACAAATCATGATTACCTACTTAAGTATGTCTCACAAATTGTTTTTATAACTAAACAAATTCAAAAGACAGAGTTACTCATGTCAAAGATACTTTTTAAAATTAGCGTGACTCCTGCCTTCACAAATTCTTACATCATCCTCTCTCTTGGCAGATAATCTTCAAGATTAGTCAAGGCTAAAAATTCATCACACTGCAATCCTACCACTAAAAGACTCTCCAAGCCCAAATAGTCTGATCCTCAGACAACGGACCTGGGCCCATACTTGAAAACTTTTCTGCTTGATAGAACCTGTCAGAACTTAAACTATGTTGGCATAAACTTTGAGAGGCCAAAGTAACTGCCATACCACAATAGATACTGGATGAGTACTGCACTGGAAGCTATCGTTGTCTGAGAGGCAGCTTGTCATAGTACAGTGGTGTCAAATTCACTTAGAAATGGGGACCCCGAAACAATACATTAGGATCCCTGCAAGCCTCATGTTCACTTAGAAAACTACATGTTTATTTATTTCTTTTAAAAAAAATCAATACATTGACACATTAAAATCAGAAGTTAGTTTAATCAGATTTGGGCTGCATTTAAGTGTCGTAGGTTACATGCTTATCACCTATGCCAAATAGATAATAAAAAAATTAACTAACATTTATATAGCACCTACTATATGCCAGGCACTGAGCCAAGCTTTGCAATTATCTCTTTGATTCTCACAATACTTCAAGGTAGGTGCTATTAGTATTCTCACTTTACAGAAGCAAACAGAAATAAAGTGACTTGCCTATGGTCATCCATCTAGTAAGTATCTGAGTATAGAGAGTCAGCCTCAAAGCTAGAAAGACTTAATTCAAGTCTCACATGATAGGCAATAATCCTGAATACACCTGAACCAGATTAAAATGTAATTGGGGAATATTTAATAAAATGAGTCAAAATACAACAAAATATAAATAACATTATATTTTAAGACTAAATCAGTATGTGGTCCACAGGGATTCTTATACATAGAGACTCTCATTTCTGAGTTTGATAACTCTGCTCAAGACACTTCTTTTTTCAAGACACTTTTATAAGATTAAAGTGCAGAGAAGGTTCTGATATGCCTCGAGAGAGGGAGTTACCTGTATTAATGAAATTCTAGATCCAGCCACTATCTGTAACCACCACCAAAGTGACATTTAGAATTTTATTGTGAACCGGACCCGCAAGGGCATTTCTAAGTACCCACAATTGAGTGGCAGTTTCAAATCCTGGTGGCTAGCCTCATCTTGTCTGTGCAGTTTTGATTGTTAATGAGTCTTACTGCAATGTGATTAGGCAAGTGACAGCATATATCTAGAGAAGAAGAAATATGGTTCAAGATTAATAGTGTGGACACTTTATGAGAAATAATATTAAAGGAAGTTGGGCTGGGAACAAAAAAGATTTAGGAAGAACATGTCAAAGAGAAAGGTCTTGTTTTTACTCCTATCAAACATTTTCCTGTACCTACTTAAAAAAATATCATTTAACTGGGTCCTATTCATCAGTCTCAGGAAAGCACTGAATAGCATGCACAACAACTCCCACAAAACTGTAAGGTAATGAAAGAAAATGTCAGCCAGTCAGTCGATTAAGTACCTACTATGGATTAGGTACTGTGTAAAACTTTTATATAAAAAACCATCTCTGCTCTCAAGATGCTCAAAATTTAATGGTGAGACAATATGAAAATATCTATGTACAAAGAAACTATATAAACCAAAAAGTTAGAAATTAACAGAAGAAAAACTACTAAATGCATGTACATTGGAAATGATTAACAGTACGAAAGAAATAGCATTAAGGAGGATCAGGAAAGTCTTCATGTAAAAGTAGAAAGTTTGTTGGGACATGCAGGAAGCCAGGGAAGCCAGGAAGTATAAATAAGAAGTCAGAGCATTCTAGGCATGGGTGGTGACCAGGGAGCATGTCCAGCGTCAGAAGGAATGCTTTATGCCACTGGATAGGTGAATACATCAGGTAGGAGAGACATAAAATGCAAGAAGACTGGAAAGGTAGGGGCAGGCAAGCCATGAAGAACTTAGAATACCAGATAGAGATTTTTATATCTGATGCCAGAAGTGATAGGGAGCCATTGAAGTTTATGGAATAGATATGTGGTATGATCAAACCTTTAGGAGTATCACTTTGATAGTAGAGACTGGACTGGTGTGGGCAGAGACTTGTGGGAGATGGAGAATAGTGGATTCCTAGAATCTAGGAAGTTAGAATTAGGTTAGGATCTAGTCCATCTAATGCCTGAATAGAAATCTTCTTTGTAAAATCTCTGATAAGTGATCTGCAGCTTCCACTGGGGAATTCTTAGAGATGTTAGGAAATTCCTTCCCTCCAAAGGCAGCCTATTTCTATTTTGATCAGCTCCATTTTCTTTCTGTGGAGTCAAAAGCTGCCTCTTTGCACCTCTCTCTGCTGTGGTCCTAGTTTTGTCAATTGAAGTCAAGCAAAACAAATTTAATTCTTCTTCCACATGACTTCTCTGAGTGGCTTTTTTTCTGGCAGAGAATCAGTCCCTTGAAAATCTAAAGTGAGTCACATTAGAAAATGATCTCTGCCAACCTAAAGTGGATCCTTTCTAAAGAAAGCTTGGCAAGAGGAAAGCTAGTAACATTTTCTCTATAATTCTGAACTTAAGACATAAAGCAAAGGACATAGTCTTGCTAAAAGCAATGTTCACATCATATAGTAAGAGCTCTCCATATATAATATATAGGGCCAATTCATTTTCTTTTTGCTGTGAATCATAGAGCATCACATGCTTTAGTTTCATTGTTAATGTACTCATCAGAAATATTTAAATATCACTGAAGAGAGAGGCCTGGATAACTCAAATCCAAGAAATAGTGAATTTGGCATGGCTTTGTCTCTACTCAATAGAACTCAAGAACTATAATGAGTGAGGCTGCCTGGGAAATGGAACTCTCAAGAGCCTAAGGACTACTAGATAGAGAGGGGTTCTTTATTCTTTTTTCCTCTGAATATTTTATTTTTCTAATTACTTGTGAAACTAGCTTCCAATATTCATTTTTGTAAGATTTTGAGTTCCAAATTTTTTACCTCTCTTGACCTTATCTCCCCCCGCCAAGATAGCAAGCAATCTGATATAGGTTATATTTGTACAATCCTTTTAAATGTATTTCCATATTAGTTGTGTTGTGAAATAAAAATAGAACAAACGGGAAAAACCACAAGAAAGAAAACATAAAGAAAAAAAAAGTTAAAATAGTAAAAGTACGATCTATATTCTGCTTCCGTCATTCTGTCTCTGAATACAGATGGCATTTGACATCCAAAGTCTATTGGAATTGTTTTAGATAAATGTATTGCTGAGAAGAGCTAAGTCTATCATAGCTGACCATCACATAATCTTGTTATTTCTGTGTATCGTGTTCCTCTGGTTCTGCTCCCTTCAGTTTGCATCAGTTCATGTAAATCTCTCCAGGCTTCTCTGTAATCAGCCTGTTCATTCATCATTTATTATAGAACAATAATATTTTATTATATTCACCTACTTATGACTTATTCAGTCATTCCCCAATTGATGGTCATCCACTCAATTTCCAATTCCCTGACACCATGAAAAAGCTGCTCCAAGTATTTTTGCACATGTGGGTCCTTTTCCCTCTTTTATGATCTCTTTGGGATACAGATGCCGTAAAAGCATGCCCAGTTTTGTAGCCTTTTGGGCATAGTTCCAAATTGCTCTCTAGAATGGCTGGATCATGCCACCAACAATACATCAGTGTCCTAATTTTCCCATATCCCCTCCAACATTTATCATTATCTTTTCCTGTCATCTTAGACAATCTGAGAAGTATGAGGTGGTACCTCAGAGTTTCTCTAATCAATAGTGATTTAGAGTATTTTTTCATGATTATAGATGAACACTTTATTCTTTGGTCAGAGGAATTGATGTGTGCCCTGCTGTCCCCAGAGAGGTGAGTAAAATAGTGAGTATAATAGAATGAACCTTGTGCATGTCAGCCATGTGCTGTGGAGTTTCCTGGTGGAGAAACAAAACCAAAGCATTTCTAGACTTCTGAAATAAAATATACATTTGTTACTCATTGATTGCCTCAGTGAGGGTGGGGTAAGGAGAAAAGAGAAGGAATAATGAATGAGAAGGACCTATCTAAATAATATGCATAAGAGAGAATATCATCAGCAGTAATCAACTTCATATCACATAGTCTATTTTTAGCAGCTAAATGAAAACAAAGTAAACTAAATCTGTTCTTTTATCGTATGTGAAGCAATTCAGTCTTTAAAGAGGCAATAATTTTGCAGAACTTCTTTCTAACTGGGTTGTATGCTTTGGTCCCGGAAGGAACATTGACTGTAAGATCAAAATTTCAACCAAGGTTCAAGTTCCACCTAGCTAAGCTTGGGTAGGTTAACTGACCTTTTTGAGCTCAGTTTTATCATCAATATAATAATGAAATTGTTTTAGATGACTTCTGAAGTCTACATTAGATCTATGATCCTAGAATACTAGGACCTGTTCCTATTCCTTGGATTCTAAATCCACTAATTTTTTTCTGAAATATCAGTGTATATTATTAAAATAAATTCCATCAGGAAAATTAGTAATATAGTATTCTGACAAAATTTCTCATCTTCTGAGAAGCAGTAAGTAACTAACTTCATAAAAGGCATTTATAATCTCATATTCCCTTTACATTCAACAAGCAGATATTAAGCACCTTCTATTTGTCAGGAAATGGAAAGATTAAATGTCAATATCTTGGATGTCAGTGAACTTAAATGTATCAGAATGGGTGAATTTATTTCAGGTGATCATTACATGTAGTATTATGGGAAGAATCCCTTAGAAGAAATGGAGTAGCCCTCATAGTCAATGAAAGAATGAGAAGAGCAGTAGTAGAGTATGATCTCAAAATTTTTAGACTGATATCTATTCAAATCCAAGGCAAACCTTCCAACATCACAGTAAGGCAAGTTTATGCTTCAGCCACTGATGGCAAAGAGGACAAAGTTAATCAGTTCTATGAAGACTTACAACATTTTTTTGAAATAATGCTCCTCCCCTCAAAAAAAGACATCACATTCATTATAAAGGAATGGAATGCTAAAGTAGGAAATCAAATGATAATTCAAATAAATTTAAGTGTAGCCCTTATAGTATAAAATGAAGCAGGGCAGAGATTGTAATAGAGTTTTGTCAAGATAACTCAATGGTCATACCAAACACTTTTCAATAATCCAAAAGGTGATTGTCAATGTAGAAATGACATTGGTTACATACTTTGTAGCCAAAGATGGAAAAGTTAAAATAAGACTAACTGTGGAGCTAATAATGGCTCATATCTTGAGCTTCTTATTGCAAAATTCAGCCTTAAATTGAAGAAAGTAGGAAAATCATCAGATTGTATAGAAATGATTTACATAACATCCCTTATAAATATGATGTGGAGGTGAGGAATTGATTTAAGACATATTGAATTGGATGAAGAATTTGGGAGAATAATGAGAGATAAGAAGATTTTCTTAAATGAGCAATGCAAAGAAATAAAAGAAAAGAGTAGATTGGTAAAGACAAAATATCTCTTTAAGAAAATTAGGGTTATCAAGGGAATGTTTCATGAAAAATTGTGCATGAAAAAAGATAAAAATGGTAGAGATTAAAAAGCAGAGGAGATTAAGAAGAGGTGGCAAGAATACACAAATGAACTGTATAAGAAGGATCTTCACATCATTGATAATCATCATGGTGTGGTTAGTGATCTAGTCAGACATTCTAGAGAATGATAAAAATGGTAGAGATTAAAAAGCAGAGGAGATTAAGAAGAGGTGGCAAGAATACACAAATGAACTGTATAAGAAGGATCTTCACATCATTGATAATCATCATGGTGTGGTTAGTGATCTAGTCAGACATTCTAGAGAATGAGGTCAAGTGGGCCTTAGGAAGCATTGTTACAATAGAAGTTAGTGGAAGTGTTGGATTTTCAGCTGAGTTATTTAAAACTCTAAAAAGATAATGCTGTTAGAGTATTGCACTTAATATGCTAGTAAATTTAGAAAATTAACAGTAGCTACTGTATTGGAAAAGATCAGTTTGTATACCAATTATAAAGGCAATACTAAAAATATTCAAATTACTGAACAATTTCACTCATTTCATAAGCCACTAAAGTTATGCTTATGATTCTGCAAGCTAGACTTCAGCAATATGTGAACTGAACTACACTAAAGCCTTTGACTTTGATCACAACAAAATGTGGCAAATCTGTAAAGACACAGGAATACCAGATCATCTTACTTGTCTCCTGATGAACTTGTATGTAGGCCAAGAAGTAACATTTAGGATCAAACATAAAACAATTGTTGGTTTAAGAGTAGAAAAGAAGCATGGCAAAGCTGTAGATTGTCACTTTATTTATTTAACTTAAATGTAACACACATGATGCAAAATGCCACGTTGAATGAATCAAAAGTTGGAATTATGGTTTCTGGGAGAAGTATTAACAGCTTCAGATAGGTAGATGATACCACTCTGGTGGTAGAAAGTAAAGAAGAATGAAGAAGCTTCTTCATGAGGGTAAAAGAGGAGAATGTGAAAGGGGACTTGAAGCTTAACATGCAAAAAACTAAGACCTTGCCAACTTTTGGCAAACAGAGGAAGAAGAAATACAAGCAGTTTTAGGTTTATATTCTTGGGCTTAAAGAGCAAAGATCAATGCAGATGGTGAGTGCAGCCATGGAATTAAAAGACACTTATTCATTGGAAGGAAAGCTATGGCAAATTGGGATAGCATGCTAAAAAGCAGACATCACCTTGCTGACAAAACCTATATAGTCAAAGCTATGATATTTTTAGTAATAATATATTGCTTTGAGAGTTACACCACAAGGAAAGCTAAGCACCATACAATGAAAGTTTTTGAATTATAGTGCTGGAAAAGACTTTTGAGAGCCCCTTGGATAGCAGGGAGATCAAATCAGTTAATACTTAAAGAAATTAAATCAGGCCATTCACTAGAAGGTCAAATACTGAAATTGAAGCCTAATTGACCACATAATGAAAATATGGGACTCACTGGAAAAGACCCTGATGTTAGGAAAGATTGAAGGCTAAAGGTAAAAGGGGGTGGCAGAGGATAAGCTAAATAGTGTCACAGAAACAATGAACATGAGTTTGGACAGACTTGGAGAGATAGTACAGGATAGATGGACTGGGTGTGCTATAGTCCATAGAGTCATGAAGAATTGAACACAAATGAACTAAACAATCACAACATTTTCAAGCTCTATACTAGGCACTGGCACCATGCTTACCCTTATATAAAATGGCATATAAGACTGTATGGTTAGGAGTGGATTATTAGAGTACATGACCAGCTATACAATGCCAGGATGAAAATGCCAAAAAAAATTAGACCTGGTCTCATATTTCAACTCTATTACTTAATACTTTTTATGACCACAATGAAGTCACTAGATTTGCTTTTAATTCTCTCATCTGTACTATAAAGGGATGGTGTAGTCCAGGCTTTTTTAAACTTTTTTCCAGTCATGATCCTTTTTGCCCAAGAAATTTTTACATGACTTCAGATATATAGGTATATAAAAAAGGGATACAAATCAAACATTTACTGATAATGTCACAATTTTGTGACCCGTACATTAAGATACAAGACTCATTATGGACTTTTAAAGTTTAAGAACCTGGGTATAAATTTAAGAAGCTAGAGTCTAGATGACCTTTGAGGCTTTTTTTAAATTTCTGAATTTTTGATCCTATGAAGATGTTCCCTTGTTCACATCACTTATTTCTTCATCTATTAAAAGGGCAATGGCAAATGCATTGGAGGATTGTTGTTAGCATGAAATAAGAACAAAACATTATAAATATAAGCTATTATTTTTAAACTCTCTAAGCCCCCTCATCTTTTCTTCTTTATATATAATTCTGCCTGATGATCATCTTTTTCTGCTACCCTAACTACACACACACACACACACACACACACAATCTCTCATATTTACAAAATCAATAATCTTAATAATTGTGTAGATCTCTGAATTATTTGATTAAAAGATAATAGTTCTATAACAAAAGAACAACTATAAATCTATGACAAATAGAAGTACAATTCAAATAGCCATACTTATTCTTGAACTGTTCAATTTTGAACGACAGGCAATTTGATTGGACAGAATGAATGTGTCTCTACCATGCTTCTTATGCATATCAAGATAGCTTACAGCATGAGGGCAGGAATTTTGTCTCATTTTATTTCTAATGCATGAAATAGTGCATTGTACCTAGTGTACACTTAATAAATTTTTGAACGCAAACCTGTTAATAATACCTAAAAACTAGAATGAAACTATCAATAGGGAAACAAGCCTCTTTGGGACTCTCTGGCAAATAGGGTTTCCCCACAGATGGCTCTGATACAGAAAAATGTGCAGACAGAGCCTCTCAAATATGCATTCTGTTTTGAGGGCCATCTGGCATCCTTTTTATATATGACTGAGTTATGGGAAACATCGCCATCAACAATACTTACTAACGGAACTCATCATCTTGCTCCAAAGAGCTTTGCTTCCTGACTTTCTTATATCTGTCAATGCAGCATCATTTCCCCAATAATCCAGGCTTTCTAAACTTGTACTCTCCCCTCCCCACAGATTACCATATATAGTTAGTCAGTAAGTCATATCCACAAGGATTTTTTTCCTTCCATTGCCATTGCCATTTCTGTTATCCCAGAAATGTATTGTTTCATGATTGAACGATTGTCGTAGTTTCATAACTAGAAAATCTATTCCAGGTTCTCTCCCTTCAAAACCATTCTGCACATTGCTGCCAGAATGACATTCTCAAAACATCATTTTTTTCATTTTTTTTTTTTTTACCGTTGCTACTCCCTTGCTCAAAAACATTTAATGGCTCCCCATTACTTACAGGATTAAATTCAAACTCATTGGGAAGGCATTCATATTCATATAATAAACCAGAACAAAGGAAAAACCTTTCTAATTCATCTCTATAGTTCTCAAATGTATTAATTAGTCCGATGATTTCCTTCTGTCTCTTTATGGTCTTACAACATGAAACTACTTCACTCTCACTGTTTGGCCTGTACCCAATTCTCAGGATTAATCTGATCCTTGTATGAGAGTAAAATAAGAATCCATTCTCTGGTCTGTAGTACTAAGCCACCATTGCTGATGATTCTGATCAGCACTTGGTTCTACTAGACACTTTCTTACCCTTTTCCACATGACCAAACTCTGTCTTTGTGTGATAAAACAGAAAGAACACTATATGTTAAGTTAGAAATGACCTGCCTCGGATATTTAATATATGTAATTCTTGGGGACATTCATTCTCTTTGAACTACAGTTTCTCACCAATAAAATAAAGGGGGATGCACCAGATAAGATGGCCTTAATCTGGAGTCAACAGGCACCTAGATAGATTTCAGGGGATAACTGAAATTATGTGAAAAAACTTTTATTTTTTATTAACTTCCAGCAGAAATTTAGCATTCCCTTCAATTATTTAAAGACCTTATTCAGAGAAGGCATCCAGAGACTTCACCAGAATGTCAAAAAGGTCTGTGACACATAAAAAATATTAAGAACAGGCCCTGCACAAGGGATCCTTTCAGCTCTAAATTCTATTTATTATACAATAAACTGGGTTCCTATCTTATTTCTCAATGCCTAAGTTCATACTTTTTCATTCCAGTTCCACAGGGGCCATGTCTCATTCTGTCTAGGCATCCCAGGAATCCTGCTATGTACTTCCAGACCTCAGTGATGCTAAATGTGGCTTTCTGGATGTCTAGATGTTGTCGATGGCACAATTCCTAACATGGCACTTATTTCTACTTTCAGGGGAAAACCACCTACTTTGATCTGTTAGATTTCTGTCACACCTATCAATCATCTAGTTGCTACCTAATATCCCTTATATTTAACTTGGCTGTTTAGACTCCTTCCTTTTACATAGAATTGAGATTTTCCTACATTTCTTTTTCATTCTCAATGAATCTTTCTAGTCTCAATGTTAGGATTATTTTTCTTGGTTGACTTTTGTCAATAAAGTCATGAATACTTCTTTATAAGTCAGGAGATTTTATCTTTAGCTAAAATGGACAACTTGCTTTTCTGAACATGATAATAATAATACCAATACCAATACCAATAATGAATGCCATCTCTTTTTGTCAAAATCTTTTGTCTATCATTCATTTGACACTCACTCACAACTCTATAGTAGTTATATACTTAGATGTTTATGTTTTTATATCTTTTCTTAGTTAAAAACAGATAATGAATAATACTTTTGTTTCTCCAAATATGCCTAGATCAGTAATCTATCAATATGCATCTCAATGAATGAAAGAAAAAAAATCCTTTTTCTTGCAGGAGAGCAGAGATTGGGGCTTATCAGAACCTTGTTTCTCTCCATTGCCTCACATTATGGGCATGTAATAAATGTTTACTGATTTTAGGGAAGTCACTATACCAATTTGATAGACTTCTAAGAAAATGCGGTTCCTCCTCCTTTAACATAATTTAGGATGAAAAGAAAAAATGACAGCTTCACTGATTATTTGATACCATCTCACAAAATTATAATAATAATTCACATCAACATAGTGCTAAAAGAACTTCACATATAATACATACTTCATCTGATCCTCACAGTATATCAATGAATTAGGTGCTATTATTATTCCCATTTACAGATGAAGCAACTCAGAAAGATAAAAATAGCTTGCCCCAAATTACATAGCTAGTATCTGAGACAATATTTAAATTCAATCTTCCTGTCTATCCCACTATACCATAATGTTGTTTCCTTTTTCTTAAAAATGTTTTATATCATCTTCATTTCTAAATATATCCTTTTCATTAATACCCAGAGAACTATCCCTTATATCAAAGCGGAAAAAGGCGGTCTAGAAAACCAACTAGCATATCAACCAAGTATGATAGTGTGTGCTGAGTTCTACATCCAAAGTCTCCCCCACCTATGTATTCTTCAAACATGCTGAAGTCATGTTCAATTCTGTAAAGTCTTAATTATGTAAAGATGTGAGGAGTATATATTTCTTAATCTCTTTTTCAAGATTAAACTTGGTCATGAAAATTATAGACTCTTCAGTTTCTTGCTGTAATAGTGATTGTTCTTTTCCAATTCCATTTTTATAGTTACTATGCATATTTTTCTCTGGTTCTACTTACTTCTCTCTGTATCAGTTCATGTAAATCTTCCCATGCTTTTCTTAATTCTTCATTTTCATCATTTATTATGTTATAGTAATATCCCATTGCATTCATGTATCACAATTTAGTCATTCCCTATTTGACTGGTAGTGGGATGTAGTGAGGGCAGGACATCAGAACTATTTCCTTTAAGGAATGTTATCCATCCCAACTCTCGTTCCTGGACTACCTTGTTTCTAATCAACTCTATTCCCACTCCTGATGACATCAGGTGCTTTAGCCATCAGCAATCATGTAGGCAGTACAGTTCTTTGCACATTTTTTTTTTTTGTTCATTCACTTTTTCATTAGTTCTTTGCTACTATAAAAGATAATACTGTGAATATTTTGTTGTTTATGGAACTTTCCTTGCCTCTTTTTCACACAAAAAAGAAATTTACAGTATTGAAAAACATTATCCTCTTGGCATGGAAACTTTGCATTCATGTTCTATTCAATGGGCAAGGTCAGTAAACACATATCCAGGACGAGTTGAATCTCAAAGGACAAAAACCTTGTTTAAGAGATAAACACACATTCCTTTGTGACACTATGATGAAAAGACAATCCTAACTGTGTACTCTTTAGCATACTTGTTGATAACATTAGCATGTTTCCTTACAGGTTCAGGAACTTGACATTGACCTCTGTTAATTAGAAAGAGTACTGACTTCTTCCCTGACTCACTAATGACTAAAACAGACTATTTTTTCTTTATCAATTTAAATTGTTTTTAAGATACACTTAAAATAACAGTAATAATAGGAAGAACAATGATATTTAGGTGCTGAAATAATTGTGGTGCTAAAGATGGGGACAAATTGCTGGTCACATGTTTTCTAAATCCCAATTTTAGAATTACAAGGATGATAGATTTGGAGGTGGGAAAGCTTTTAAAGATTAATTCCGGATCTCTCATTTTAAAGATGAGGAAAAGGTGATTGATTGATTGACTCATGAAATGGACTAAGACATGCATTTTTGGAGAAGGCCCGTGTAGGAAATAGTTTTGTTTGATATACTTGTTGGAATCTGCTCTCTCTTTTTTTCTTTTTTCAACTGGGGAAAGAGGTAGGAGAGCAAAAAGATCAAAGCTTGTTAATTGGAAATAAAATTTAAATGTGAAAATGATTAGGAATTTGTGATCCTAAAAACCAAAAGACTTGTACAGGGTCATAGAGGTAGAGATATAGGTGCAAACACTTGATCCCAAATCTAGCATTTTTCTTACTATATCATTCACATCTCATCAGAAAATGGACAAAGGATCCTCAGCCAATTCTGTCCACATCCATTCCAATGTGATAGTCAAGCAATTAGCATTTATAAAGCACCTATTGTGTGTCAGGCACTGTGCTAAACATTGGGGATAAAAAGGAAAGGCATAGATAGTTCTTGCTCTCAAAACTAAATCATGAGTTATGTCTGATATTCTTATAATCAGCATATGAAGCCTATATTTGAAGACTTACCTGCACCTAGGAATAATCTATGGAACAGACTATTATAACAGTTTGTCACAAATTTAATGTTATAATGTACAACATTAACTGAAAAGCAGAGTAGGTTTGAGTCAGACAACATAATTTTTAAAAAACTGTTGGGACAGCTAGGTGGCCTAGTGGCTAGAGCATCAGCCCTGAAGTCAAGAGGACCTGAGTTCAAATCTGGTCTGAGACACTTAATACTTCTAGCTGTGTGATCCTGGGCAAGTCATTTAATCCCAATTGCCTCAGCAAAACAAAACAAAACAAAAAACTGTCAGTCACTTGTTGAATAAACATTTTTTAAGCATTTCAATTAACCAAGCTAATATTTACATAAGTATTGGAGACAAAAAATGGAAAAAAAACAATTCTTGTCCTCAAGAAGTTCATATTTTAATGATGGAGAGAACATGCAAATAACCGTGTAGGAATGGAAGAAAGGAAGGAAGGAAAGAAAAAAGCAAGGAAATTAGTATTTATTATGAGCCTACTATGTGCCAGGCATTTTGCTAAGCAGTTTACAAATACTGTCTCATTTGAGCTTCATGACAAACTTGGGAGGTAGTTGCTATTATTATTATTATCCTGATTTTATACATGAAGAAACTGAGGCAGAGAGAGGTTTACTGATTTGTCCAAGCTTCCATGGGCTCACTGATGTTGGTTGATGATGGTTGATCTCAGTTCTTCCTAGTCTAGGCCCACTGGTCATCTATTGTGCCATCTAGCTATAAACACAACATACACAATATAGATGAAAAATAGTTTCAGAGAGAGAAAACACTCATGGTTGGGGGAAGTTAGACAGGAAAGCTTCCCGACTAAATCCAGAAAGAAACCAGAGAAAAGAGATAAGAAGGGAAAATATCCTTTAAATCTAAAAAAAAAGTTAAAACAATGATGATTTGAAATTTACCTTTAGACATTATGACAAAAAGCTGTATTATATAAATTAATATTTTACATAAGATTATCAACTGGAAAAGCATCATCCCCATTTATGTTTTTTCTGGCTGCAGGGCACCAATTATACCCAAAGAATTGATCTACAAGTTACAAATAATTCATGTGCATTTATTAAAGCATAGTCCTAATGACATCTACAAAAACAAATAAGTTTCATTAACCTGTATTACATGTGTTAAGAATCCTAGAATTTTAGGGTTTGAAGGAAATTTTAAAGATCATTTAATCCAAATCTTTTGTGGAAAGTAATAAAACAAAATTTTTAAAAATAGCCTGTAATTTAGACTTCCTTTTTCCTTAATTAGACTTACTTTTCTTGTCATCCTTACTAATTTGGTGATATGTTTCCCTCTTGGTTCATGCTTCAAAATGCTGGACGGTGCTTTCTTGGACAGAAGTCCAAGCAAATATACTATATCAAGCAAATATACTAAAACCACCAGAGGACTTTTGTATTATGGATCTCACCTCTGCCAGGCTAGAGACTACTTGCTGGGTGTTACAAAACTCTCATATTCAAATGATGAGCTCTAAGACCTATTTAGACAGATGACTATCTCAGGCCTCCTTGAACAAATGAAGGAAACCTGGGCATAAATAGACTGAGCAGAGAATCCAAGGTCACCTAGTAAGTCAGTGCCTGGGAAACTAGGAACAAGAATCTATTTGTGACTGTATCCTAACAGCTGGAGCAAACTCCTTCCCATTTTAGAAGAAGGAAAATGTCGATTTTATTGTTAGTTTTAATGACTCTGAGCATGACATGACATTTTCTCAGTCATTCTCTTTTTCCTTCATTAATGTTGGATATGTGAAAAACACTTAGCATTACACCAGTGAAGTTATGGAATTTATGCAACATTAGCCAGTAAATAGGAAACTAAAATTTTATTTCTAGCTTACTTAGAAAGCATATTTGATTCACAACAACAACAAAACAATCAATGAGGTTTGATAAGAGCAAAAGTCAGTTAAGACCCTTTACTTCCTTAATCCACATAGAAACTTCTAAAAGAGATACAAGAAAGAATTAAACTGATTGTTATTCACAGGTGTATGATGTCAGCAAATATGTTCATGCTAATACTGGTCTGATAATAACTAACATGGATATAGCTACTGAAGGTTTGCCAAATAACTTACAAATATGAATTCATTGTAATGCATAGACACAGTCATATAGTTCCATTGTCTCATATTCTTCCTCCAGTTGTCAATGATTTAGCCAAAGTGTTCCTCACATACGTAATTTCATCTTGCATTTTCATTTCTTTATACTTCTGTTTTCAATGCTTTCTCATTCCTTCCTCATTGCCATCTTCTAGAAATCTTTACCTTCTATAATATACAGCTTAATATATATTCTCAATTCCCTGCCAAACTTGCTTGTATATATTTTATTTATATTCATGCTAGTGAATGGTAATTTCAATAAATTAGGGAGCCTGAAAAAAATGACATACTTTTCTAAGAGTAGCTTTGACTCGGTTTCCCCAGAATGAACAAAAGAACTTATCAGAAGAATCCAGGATAAAATTCGATTATGGGTGCATACCTCTTTTCATGCCCTTACCTCAGATATAACCTCATTGGCCATACCATCTACTGTACAATTCCTGTTCAAGGTGGATCTACCCCTATCTTTCTTGGTTCAATAAGATTTTTTTCAAAGAAGTAATGATAATTATGTCAATATTAGTGATGACAAAAGGAATGTTCTGGTCCCCATAATAGAATTGAAGTCTTGTTTGGCAGACCTGAAATTTATAAAGATCATGTCTATGGTACAGAGGATCTAAACTTTTTTTTGGGGGGGGTGAGTGGGGAAGGGAATCAGATCTCTGATTTCATTAAAATAGGGAATTTCCTTTTCTAATGCAGATCAGATAATATTTTGAAAATTCCAATCTTAGAGTGCTTTCTGGAATACCAAGCAGTAAAGTGATTTGTTCAGGGTCACACAACCGATATAGATCAGAGGTGGAGTGTGTGTCCAGATCTCCTCACCTTCAAAGGCCTGCTATTTAATATGCCACATTGCTTCACAAATTCTTCTAGCTGTCAGTTATCTTCAGCCAGACAAAATGAGCTGAGTTCAGCAATTCAGGTGATTGACAAAATGATTACAAAAGACCACCTTTCCCAAGGATTTTTAAACTAAGGAAACAAATTTCTTTTTGAGAACTATTAGAGAGTGCCTTTTATCCCATGAATCAAAGGTACTTTTCAATTTAATTTTAGGTAAGCATCCTTTGTCCCAAGGCTCTTGTGAAATTCTCAAAACAAAATTTCTTTGAATTCACTTTAATTTAAAAAAAATAACCACAAGCTACATTAGTAGTGTTAGAAGAGAACAAGATGCCCTTAACAGTATCATTGAAATGTCAGTTTCAATCAGATTGATAATGATGACTCTAGAATTTCATTTGGCTTTGGTTTTCTTAAAACTAGAAAGGTCCAATCCAAAGGGGAGAAAAATCACAATCTGTGGAGATAGATCTGTCTTTTGAAAACTGAAGTGTGAGAATGGGGTATATGGCTTTCCCAAGGACTTACTATCTCCTTTTGAGAAACCCCCCTTAGGAATAAAAAATTAGGCTTCTACTATAATATTTTGATGAGCCCGACAGATCACAAAATCTTGTCACATGGGAGAATGTGTGAAAAGAACCTTTTACTATTATAAGTTGAAAGCCATACTGTTGAAATTTTGATCAACAACAATGTAAACCAAATCCCAAATTTCCTAGTTTTTCCACCAGTGTGATTTATAATACAAAACAAAACTAAGAAGAAGGAACTGTCCTTTCAGAGGGAAATGTTAGAAAGTTTATATCTGGAGCTTTGGAGCTGTGTGGACAGTATTTTGTGGGACACAGGCTCATAGTTCAAGAATTAAATAGACTTTAGAGATCATCTGTCCCAGCCCCCAATTACTATTACCCAGCAGTGACCCTAATACTAACCTAACTCTCAAACAAGGTGCAGTTTGCCCTTGATCAAGAGGTCCAGGCTGACATGAAGCATTGAGACTGAATGAAACTTCCACAGACACCTTCATATTGATGAAGGAAATAAGTCAGTTACAGGGAGCCAGTATATGGAAAGGAGTCTTGATGTTAACTTGTGTTAATTTTATGGCTTAAAGGGTTTCATTTTCCAGGAAAGACTTAAAATTGCCACCTCATGAGCTCTCTCTCTCTCTCTCTCTCTCTCTCTCTCTCTCTCTCTCTCTCTCTTTCTTTCCCCCCACCCCTCTCTCTCACTCTCACTCTGGCTTTTGCTCTCTCTGGCTCTCTTTCGAAAAGAAAACAACAAACACTGGCTTCATACAAAGGTGCCAACCAACCATACAGCCACCCACATACAAAATGAAGCCAGCAAAAATCACAACAAAAGCCTAGTTCTGGTGCTGGACAAATACAATGCATTCTTTGTGGGTGATGTTAGAGAGCAAACAAATCAAGCCTGACCTGAGATGGAGCTACATGTGGCAACAGATTCCTTATGACCTGTGGCAATGAAAAATGTTCTTCTGATCTTTCATACACAAAAGCAACTTTGCACTGCTTTGTTGAGCTTCCTCCCAGAGTTTAGGAGTCCCCCTCCTGCTCCAGGAGCCAAGCAGACTGGACCCAGCAAGGCATTTGGATTAGCTGACCATCTTGGAGAAGGTGGGCTCCTTAGGCCTGGTGCATGCCTTGTTTTCATAGAGCTGGAATGCTGGATCACAGATCGCAATCTAGATGGGACTTCTGATGTTATTCATTCCTACTTCCTTATTTTATAGACGAGGAAACTTGGATCCAAAAAGGTGTTGACTAGCCCAAAGTTAGCTGTTCAAGTTCCTCTGACTCCAAATCCAACTCCCTTGTCATGGTACCATGATGCTCTGGCTACTCACCAACAATGAAAATCAGCCTTGGATTCAGTCTGGACTCAGCATGACTTGCCACTTTTACCTTTTTTAGGGACTGAGGGTAAAGGAAGGAAAGAAGGCATGGGAATAGAGTGTTTTAGTTGAAAACAGCCAAAGCAGTAAATACAAGCAAGGAGAAAAGGAAGAAAGTATTATTGACATGAATCAGATTTGCCCCGCTTCTTCCTCTGGCTCTTTTCTGTGCCAAATAGAAATATAACCTATCTCCTATATTACTATTCTTTATTGCTTCCCCCTCCAACTCCCAAAAATGGAAAAAAAAAGTTTGTTTTGATGACCCAGAGTTAACATCAGGTGGACTCTAGGGAGTTGGGATGGATTTGACCATGAAGGTTCCAGGTTTATAGCTTAGAGATAGAAGGTCTAAATCTTTGGGGTCATTTAGTCTCCAGCTTGTTAAACTGGGATTCACAACCCCCATATGGGGTCTCATAATTGAATGTGGGAGTCACAAAATTATGATTTATTATCAGTAAATATTTGATTTGCATGCCTATTTTATATACCTATATCCCTGGGACCAAGCAAAAATTTCTCTGGTAAAAAGGAGTTATAAGTGGAAAAAGTTTAAAAAGCCCTGAACAAACTGAAATTTCAAAAAAAAATTTTTTTACATGTACTATTGTGACTATATTTTCTTTCATATATTCTCTCTCCTTTCACCCTGTCCCTCCTCAAAAGTGTTTTGATACTGACTCTACCTTAATGTGCCCTCTCTTTTATTACCTTTCACCCCTTCCCATATCCCATTCATCTCCTCTTTCCCAGCAGGATAAGATAGATTTCTATACCCCTAAGTGAGTATATATGTTATTTCCTCACAAAGTACTTCTCAAAGGTTATATGCTTCAGGTTGTTTTAGCAAAGGTCTTATTGTGCTATTATATAACTTGGATCTCCCACATGAACAAACTCCACCCAGTGGATATTAGCTTTACTCTACTATGTTCTTTGGCATTTCTAGTATTTTTTTTAAATATTTCTCTGAATCTCAGGATTATTTCAATAGTTTGATTCAAATCACTGGTAGAATGGAGCAGAGTTAGAAAGGTTTGTGTAAAAGAATGCATAGATTTATCATAAGCCAATGGGAATCGCTAATCATGTAGAAGAGCAACCCTTCTATGTCCTAAGGAGTGAATTAAAGGAAGTCTTCAAGATGAGGAAGACTTGAGATTTCTTGTCAATTCTAATGGCTTTTTTTTCAATCTTCATCCTTCTTGCCTCTTCTACAGGCATTGACACTGATCAATCACCTTTCTCCTCCTTGATAACTTTTTTATTTTTCCATAACATTTCTCTTTCCTGGTTCTCCTACTTTTTAGATTGTTCTTCCTTGGTCTCCTTTGCTGGATCTTCATCCAAATCATGACCTCTTCCACAGAGCTCTGTTCTGAACTCTTTTCTCTTTGTGATCTTTATGTCTCTTCTTTCCTCTCTCCTTTCTTCCCCCTTTACTCCCCACCCTTGCTCTCTCTCTCACACACACACTATAGATTTAATTATCACCTCTATACTGGAACCTCCAACTTCCTAGTATATATATATCAACTTGAATTTCCTGTAAACATCTTAAATGCAATGTGTCCAAAAATAAACTTATCTTCCTTTACAACTCACATTCTGAAATTATTGTTACTGTTGAGGTTACCACTATCTTTCCAATTATACAAATTTGTGGCCTGGGTATCATCACTGACTTCTGACTTTCTTTTTCACTATCCATAACCAATTTGTTACCAAGTTTTGTGGATTTTACCACTCCAGCATCTCTATATATGCTCTCTTCTCTACTCTACCACTGCCACCACCCTGATCAGGCTTCATTATTTCCCTCCTGGATTATCACAGTAGATATGGCTTCCCTATTGTAATAACCGCAATAGTAGAAACAACAGTAGGACAGAATTAGGGAAACTCTAAACCTTGATATGAATTAGATTTTGGATTATGACAAATTGCATGTATACCAGGGGAAGAGACCTGGATACTTGGAGGCAGTGTATAGTAGGATGAAAGTGCATGTAACCAAAAATGAAGACAGTAGCAAGCATAAATCTTGGAATTAAGGACCAAAGACAAAGGTGTAAAATGGTATAGAATAATGAGGAGAGAAATCTTTTTCTTAACTTTATAAAACATAAGTAGATGATGAGATTGTCTAGTAACCCACAATACTTATCTTGCTTGGGGTACACTTCAGTCCCATGTTACATTATCAAAACTAGGTATGGGAAAATGAAACTCACGAGTGGGGTGAGTTGCATGATTCTTCAACGATTTCAATTTGTTTCCTTGTTGGGAAGGGCCCTCAATTCCAGAGTGGTACTTAAAATCAGAGTGACAATATAGTATCTAGGGGAAATGTGATCCATCAGAAGGGAAATTTTTCATGTGTAAATCTCTATAAGATCGGGTACGAATCCTTTTTATAATCTTTGTTGTGTTTAATAAACTTAGCTTGCTAGTTTGTTTATAAGAATAGTAAGGATATCAAGAGGAAAACTAGAAGAAAAAAAAGATCTTCACAGAAATGAGATCCATTTGAATAGGGACAAAAAACCCTGCAGAGATAATTAATTATTGAGAGGCTCCAATACTGAACCCAGTCTCTGTGAACCCAAAGCTCTTTCTTTCAGCAATCTGGGCCATGAGTTATGACTCAACCACAGAATGTTCTTTCACTTGATTGGTGCCAGTATTTCAGTTTTCGTGCACAGGAAATAAATGTGACACCTCTAGAAGAAAAGTTTTAATGACTAAGAAAAATAAACATACTGCTGAATAATATCATTTTTGTTACCAATGGGGAGCCCTTTCTTTCATCTCTCAGTCCTTTGAAGAAAAGGAGGGGAAAGAAATAATTCAAAAGAACTGAATTAAAAAAAAACTAAACTAAAGGATGGATATAATAAGAGAAAGAGCTTACTGGGAAAGCTTGTTTGTAGACATTATTAATGGAACTGTCTGGCTAAGTATGGACATGCCTGGCACACACACTGGAAACCAGATGATAGAGAAACAGTCTTGGGGGGGGGAGGTTAACAGTGAGGGATCCCCAGAGACATATAACACAAGAGAACACAAACAAGCCAAGAAAGGGAAAGTTACTTAGGAACACTAGACCCCTATGCCAGGGTGCACTCCGATGTGGAGACCTATCTCTTATATTCTTCCTCCCTCGTGCATAGTCAGCTCCAGAACCTCTGTTAAGGATCATATTTAGAAACATCAGCTGGCACTTCTTGCTTTATATGCCATAAACAAGTAGCCTCAAAGTGGGAAGAATGTTGGTGCTCTCATTAATGCTATTGAGAAGATATAACATACAGAATCATAGAAGTTATAAACATCCTGTTCTCCGTCCTCAACAGAAAACATCTGTAATTCTGTATTTAGGCATGGTTGACATATTTTAGGAAGGGTATTGACATGTTGGAATGGTCTAGTGACCTGGATGACCAATGCTTTGAATGTCATGCTTTATATCAGTGGATAAAAGAATGAGGGATGTTTGCTCTGGAAAAGAGGAAACTAAGAGGGATGTGAAAACTATTTATAACTAATTGAAGGCTGTCAAATGAAAGAGTGTTTCAATTTGCTTTACTTTGCCTTAGATGATAGACCTAGAAGCAGTGGGTGCAAGTTACTCCAATTTCTCCCTCAAATTAAAGAAGAATTAATTCAAAATTGAAACGACCTGCTTCAGGAAGGACTGATTTCCCCCTCAATACAGATCCTCAATAGCAGGTTGGACAACTCCTCATTAAGGATTCTGTAAAGAGTTGTTCTATCTAGTTCTGCCTTGAATTAAATGCTGGCTCTATCATTTCCAACTTACTAAGAATGTGATAAGTCATTTAACTAATTCCAGCCTCATTATTCTTATTTGTGAAATAACAACATTGGATTAGATTTTTCACAAAGGTCCTTTCCAGCTTTTAATCCTATGGTCTTTTTTTAGATATAAGAGAAGTTGGTTTATGGTCATAATCCTCCAATTGCCCAAGATTAGTAAAAATAAAGGAAATGTTAGAAAGTATTTAGCTGACTATGCTGTGCCCTTTGGGGAAAAACATCTGTAGATGTTCCAACAGTTGTCAAAATTCTAGGGGTAAGTGGGAATAGGAAGAATTTTTGTCCCTTATTAAGAGACTAGAACTAGAGAGTAAGACCAAAGAGGAAGGCCTGCCTTGTTCAAGATGGACCACATCATACAGAATAGCCCAGTAGAAAATAAATCAGATGCTGATTAGTGGCTCCAGAGTGGTTCATTTTATGGAGAATGGATTAGTTAGTCACTAACTTCTATCACTTCATGTTCTACCATGACTTTGATGAGCTACAGACATTATTCAGCAGTCTTTGGTATATTTGAGGATCAGGAGATACTTCCAGAAATTCTTCTTACCAAGTTCTATCTACTATTGCAATTAAGGACATTTCTGGCCTATTCCATGAAAAGATCAATTTCATTAAACGCTACTGAGATTTTTCTGAAATAAATTCTTATTGATATTTTTTAATTTTTTGATACATCATCTATATTTTCCAGTGTATCCCTTTCCTTCCCAGAGCCTAAGCTCTTATAATAAAGAACAATAAAAAGAAGGGAGAAAGAGTTTAGCAAAATGAAATACATACTGGAAAAATTTAACCATATATGCACTATACCTACAACTTCTCATTTCTATAAAGAAATGAGAGAAGATGCCCTCTCATACTTTTTCTTTGGGCTCAAACCAGGTCATTACAATTTTGCAACATTCAGTTTTAATTGTTTTATTGTCATTATTCTTTCCATTTCCATTATTTTAATCTCTGTGTCTATTGTTTTCTGACTTCTTCTTATTTTACTTTGTATCAGTTCATATATGTCCTCCCCTCTATATTTCTTTTTGGGTTTTTTAGCTTTTTCCCTCCAAAAATATATGTATAGATAATTTTCAATATTCACCCTTGCAAAACCAAATTTTTTCTCCCTCCCTTTGCCCCACCCTTCCCTCAGACAGTAAGTAATCCAATATATGTTAAAATATGTGCAATTCTTCTATACATATTTCTGCAATTATCATGATGCAAAAGAAAAATCCATCTCTATATTTCTTACAACACAGTAAAAGTCCATTACATTCAAGTGCTACAACTTATTTAACTGATTTCTGAGATCTAAAAACAGAACACAGTAAAAGTCTTCAGTATGAATGGAGTAAATAAAATGGTCTACATTAGGACCCAACAACACTTCAGCAACAACCAAAGTCATGAAAATTAGCAGCAAAGGCATTAGAAAAATCAGATTGAGTATTCAAAGTGCTCTATCCCCAACCTTAGGCCTTTGCACTGGCCTTTTCCATGCTTGGAATGTGCTCTCTAATTACCTTTGATAATCAGCTCAGTCATTATTTCCTATATAAGGCCTTTCCTAATTCTTCCTAGCTGCTAGGATTTCCCCTTGCTCCATTACTATATATATATATATATATATATATATATATATGTATTGTATATCTTTTAGGCATATTTATATTTGCACATAAGGATAAACTCTTTGAAGGCAGACACTTTCATATTCGTTGTTGTATCCCTAGCATCTAGCACAGAGCTTGGCACATGGACTGTACTCAATAAAAGCTTGTTGACTGAACAATCATGTGTAAGCCTAGTAAATAGAGTATGAAAAATGGAAATAACTCCCTTCAGAAAGAAGTTATTATAACTGGAGGGGGTAAAAGATTGGGCCATCAAAAAAGAAGGATGAATCCAAACAAAGGCCACTAGAACAAGTGGACCTGTAGGAAAACATTGAGTAAAACATCTTTTCACCAGAAGGCAAAAGAACAAAGAGAAATCCAATTACTGATTCTTAGAGACCAGATAGGAAGAGACAGGGACTACGCTGGCCTGAGGCAAAACTGAACAGTGTTTGTCTTCTGTCACTCAGCCCCAGCCAATTTAGTTCTTCCCACTGCCTTCCACCTCAGTCTCTGCTGGGGCTTAGTTACCTCTTTTGCTTCTTCAGCTTCAGTCTTCATGGTGCTCTCTCCTCATACCAACTAGTAAGGAACCCAAATGATGGAGAAGGGCATAAAGTATGACTGTTTTCAAGGGAAACTGCATTTTTAACAGGCTAAACGAATGAAACTCTTACTGTAGAATTTCAGACATTTGTTCACTAATATGGAAGAATTATTTTGAATAAAAGGTGCTTTCCACTTGAGTTCATGTGATTTTTTTAAAGTAAAGAAAAGTTAGAAATGGAGAAATAGAGGAAAGTAAAGAAAACTGGAGGTTTAAAAAGTCCACTAATCTCTCAAACTATTAAGAATAGGAGAAACTATCAAGGGATAGCATCTCTTATCTCTTGCCTTTTAGTCCTCTGGCTCTTCTTGGCCTTGGGTTGGGGAGGAGGTGTATAAGTATAGGGATCCTATACTAATTCAGAGCTAAAATTGTCTTTCTGTAACTTCCAGTCACAGGTTCTAATTCTTTTTCTAGTTGCAGGACAATAAGCATAATTTTTCTTTCATATTATCTCCAAATATTTAAAGTTTAGTTACACTACAAGTGTTCAGTTTGTCAAAATCTTTTTTAAAATTGATGCCAAATTCTAATGTGTTGCTGATGGATCTGTGAAATGGTTCAGCTATTGTGGAAAGCAATCTGAAATTATGTGAAGTGACTAAAATGTCCATATATTTTGATCCAGAGATTTCGCTTCTAAATATATATTCCAAGGGGGTGAATGACAGAAAGATTTCATATATATTGAAATGTTTATAGCAGTACTTTTTTTTGTAGAAACAAAGAATTAATAGATGTCCATCAACTGGACAATGATTAAACAAGTTGTACATGAATATAATAAACTATTACTGTGCTATAAGAAACAACATGATGAACACAGAGAAATTTGGGAAGATTTAGATGAATCCATATGATGTAAAATAGAACCAAAAAAACAATATACACAATGATTATGATAATGGAAATGGAAAGAACAATAAAATAATAGAAATTTAATGCTATGAAATTACAATGGCTCCAAACAATAAATATAAAAAGCCCCTTCCCCCTACCACTTCTTTGCAGTAATGGGGAGGACTATGAGTATGGAATGTTGCATGTATTGCTAGATTTTCTTGCTATATTTTTGCTATAATTTTGGTGAGATTTTTTTGTTGTTACAAGGGGACTTTCTAGGAGGTAGAGATGGTGATGAGTAATTAGTAATTATAGATGATAAGAGACATCGATAAGAATTCATTTTTCTGGGAAAATGACAGGTATAGGGTACTAAGA
Organism: Sarcophilus harrisii; assembly: GCF_902635505.1. NCBI lineage: Eukaryota > Metazoa > Chordata > Mammalia > Dasyuromorphia > Dasyuridae > Sarcophilus > Sarcophilus harrisii. The sequence continues at coordinate 230,208,777 of NC_045430.1, forward strand.
ACCTCAGAAAAAAGTTCCATATAATACGTAATATTCATAGCAACACTTTTCCTATACTAAAAACTGAAAACAAAATAGATGCTTATTGGAGAAAAATTGAACAACTTGTAGATCAATGTAATGAAATATTATTATTATTATTATTATAAGTTTTTGTTGACAGAACATATGCCTGGGTAATTTTTTACAACATTATACCTTGCACTCACTTCTATTCTGACTTTTCCCCTCTCTCCCTCCACTCCCTCCCCTAGATGGCAAGCAGTCTTATACATGTTAAATATGTCGCAGTATATCCTAGATACAATATATGTGTGCAGAACCGAACAGTTCTCTTGTTGCACAGGGAGAATTGGATTCAGAAAGTAAAAATAGCCTGGGAAGAAAAACAAAAATGCAAATAGTTTACACTCATTTCCCAGTGTTCCTTCTCTGGGTGTAGCTGCTTCTGTCCATCATTGCTCAATTGGAACTGAGTTAGATCTTCTCTTTGTTGAAGATATCCACTTCCATCAGAATACATTCTCATATAGTATGGTTGTTGAAGTGTATAATGATCTTCTGGTTCTGCTAATTTCACTTAGCATCAGTTCATGTAAGTCTCTCCAAGCCTCTCTGTATTCATCCTGCTGGTCATTTCTTACAGAACAATAATATTCCATAACATTCATATACCACCATTTACCCAACCATTCTCCAATTGATGGGCATCCATTCATTTTCCAGTTTCTAGTCAACACAAAAAGGCTGCCACAAACATTTTGGCACATACAGGTCCCTTTCTCTTCTTTAGTATTTCTCTGGGATATAAGCCCAGTAGTAGCACTGCTGGATCAAAGGGTATGCACAGTTTGATAACTTTTTGGGCATAATTCCAGATTGCTCTCCAGAATGGTTATATTCATTCACAACTCCAGCAACAATGCATCAATGCCCCAGTTTTCCCACATCCCCTCCAACATTCATATGAAATATTATTATATAATAAAATGATGAGTTTTAAGAATTCAGGGGAGCCTTGAATGAACAGATGCAGAATAAAATAAATAGATTTAAGAAGAAAATATATACAATTACTACAATAATGTAAATGAAAATAACACTTAAAAAAACTTCACTGAGGTAAATTGTTTTTGTTCCAGAAAAGACATAATGAAATACATTTTCCATTGCTAAAGAAGTAGTAGACGACTAGTGTACAATGTTAGGGATATGGTCATGTTTAGTTTTGATTTAGCTGTCTTATTTAGCTTTTATAAAGTATAGGTCAATGGGAATGGGAATTATCCAGAAATGATCACAATGCAAAAAAGGTTACTGATAAAACTTATTTTGATAAAACAAATAAAATAAAATATGGTGCTTAGAGGTAAAAGTGATACCAGGTAGAATTTGACCAGTGCCACATATAGTGGGATGATTATTTCTCTTGGTTTATGTGATATTTTTTATTACTTTTTCCTGAGATTGCATTAATTAAAAAAAAACTATACCTTTGTAACATTGCTATTTCATGTTGAATATGCTGTACTCTTAACAGGGTCAGGGTTTGGGGTTTTTTCTCTCACACAAACACTGTTAGGACCTTCTTATCCAATATTTAAAATTTTTTTTCTTTGAACCCAAAGGTAGGAATTTCTAAATATATCTATTTGATATTATCTTATTAATTTTGTCTCATTTTGCCTTGTTGGTATTTTTGGAATATTGTTTCTATCACTTAATAGAGTTACTATTCTTCCCATTTTTGTGTAATATGTACTATTATACAATCTTCAGCTTCATTTCTCTATCTTCTCAGCAGGTCAGTGGAAAAGAATTTATTAAATGCCTTAAATAAGTGAAAAAATGCTATGTCTCATGCATCCTTCTCATGACCTACTACTCTAATAAATATTTTTTAAAAGATTAATCTGATATGATTTCTTAGAGAACCCATGCTGGTTCATGGTGATTGCCATTTTCTTTTCTTGGTATTCTCAAACCAATCAATATGTCAAATTTAATAAGTCTCCAGGATAGAAGCCACTTTAAACATGTCTTAACATTTAAGACATTTGAAATTCTGAAGTTTTTTTGTATTTTGACTGTGATCATTGATTATTCAGAGATTCATGAATGAATTTTCAATACTGACTGCCAGACTTTCAGTATTTCTTTATATTGATTTCACTTTTATCTCCCAATCTATCTCAGACTTCAATGGATCATAGCATCATAGATGCTAGAACTTTTTAAAAGTTAGGGATGGGGTTTTTGCTAAATAATATCTTCATTTTGCTAGTAAACTTGCAATGGAAATTCATATTTATACCTATAAAGCAGTACGTAACGGCATTCCAAAAATCCCACAAATTCAATAATCCTTTGGAAACTTTATTTGAGAAATACAAATGTTCATGTGATGAAGGGATGATTTTCATGTTTGTTATTTCCTACATGTCAAAGACAAATGTGTTAAAAGGCAATATTTTTCTTCCCTACTTCAATGAACCAAATGATCTTTAATTTTAGATGTCAACAGAGAAATAGTTTCTTTCAAGATATCTGTCCTTTTAAGAAATAGATTTTAATCTTAAAAGAAATGTCTTTTCTTTGGATATCTCCTGACAGCACTCAAAATAATGGTGCTGACAAAGTATTTGGTTTATTAAAAAGTTATGTGAAGATGGATAATAGCAAAAAATGAGTAAAATGATATTATTTAATTTGCATTTATTCTTAGTTTTCTCCAACTTTGTTTTAGTCTCTCTGTTCTTCTTCTCTTACCTTCTATCCTTTACAATGATGGAGTCCAATGACTCTTCAGTCACTGGTAATGAATCACCGTTTACTTCTATTGTCATCTGGTAATTAGTAGCTCTTAGGCAAACCAGTACCCTCATTTTACTGAGGAGGAAACTAAGGCCCAGAGAAAGTAAAGGATTTGCCAAAGGCACATAGCTATTAAATAGCAGAACTGGAATTGGAATCTACGAATTATCACTCTAAACATAGCATTTTTTCCCTTGAATGCTGTCACCTCTCAGATTTAGGATCACAGGATTATGCACAGGACCCCTCTATCCAGTACAAATTGCACCCACTTTCTTTACTTTTATTGTTAGAATATTAAAATCAGGAAAATTTCTATATGGAGAAATATTTGAAGAAACAATTAACTTGAAGATTTGAAACCCCTGAAAAATATATCTACATATATTCTTTCCTCAGAATGATATTAAACATGATTTCTATTATGTACAAAAAATGACATGCTGCTCCTCTTTCTATACCTTCCACTGAGGAATGAATATATTTACTGATACTCTGATTAATACCAGAAGACTAAGTAACAGGAGAAAAAAAGGACAATTTCCACATCCTGCCAGTTCTACATATTCCAACAAACACTTATCAATAATATACCCATTGTCTACTGGATTCTGTGCTAGAGGTTCAAAGACAAAACAAAAAGCAGTTATTACAAGGGACTTCCATTCCAAGCTAAGATACATCAATAAAAATGCTCAAATGAACTTGATGAATTGTATAGAATTCGGGGGAACAAACACACTTAGCTCCATATCATCTGAAGGTTTTTATGTGAAGTCAAATGAAAATAGTGACACTGTCAATTTCTGATATTCACAAAGAGAAGAATGGAACAGTTATACTGTTAGCTATTCTTTTATACACTTGTCATACTCTTAATATGGATAAAATTAAATTATAGCAACTGATGGTGGTGGTGCTTTTTTGTCTATTTGGGAAATAGGCAGAAACTGGAAAAACTAAATCACTGGCTTGGCTTAGTCTACTAACTATTGAGTTACTCTGCTCTAACTCAGAGCCTTATCCCTTTTTCCTGGATGATTTCAAAAGTATCCTAATTGGTTTTCTTCCTTCAAGTATCTCTCCTCTCTAATCCATGTTTCTCACAGCTGCCAAATTGATATTGCAAAACCACAGATCTCACCATATCATTCTTATTAAAAGATTTCCAGAGGCCCCATTTTGACTTTTGGTTAAAATATAAAACCTTTAGACTGATGCTGAAACCCCTCCAAAAATCTGACTCCTGAACTATTAGTCATATTTCACATAGTCTTTATTCCTGTCAAGCTGACTTATTAACTATTCCCTGTGTACAACATCCCCATCTCCCACCTTGATGCTTTTGCACAGGCTGTGCCTGATGCTTGTAATGAGCTCTCTTATAACCTCTCTCTCTTAGTATCTTTAGCTTCCATCAAAGCACAGCTCTAGAAGAAGCATTCTTGTTTACCTACTGATTACTTTATATGCATGATACACACACACACACACACACACACATATATATATATATACACATACATACACGTGTGCATTTTTGAAAGAGATGCAAATTAATTTGACTCACCCTCTTGAGATTGGACTGTATTACTTTATAAGTACAACATAAGGCCAGAAAACTAAAACAGTGTCTTAGACATAAGAAGACCTTTATATTCATTAAATTTAATTTAATTGATTGTTTGCTGGGTGCAGTTTTTAATTTACTAGATTATGATACAATCTTCACTTTAACTATAAATCTAAGCAATATGTTTTACAGTAAAAGGAATAAATATGAGCTAGAGACAGAGGCTGCATTTGTGATTTCATTTCTCTAGGGACCTTCAGATAAGAAAACTCCCTCCACCAATAGAGGTACCTTCATTTCAACATATAGTATTAGAGCATGACCTAAAGCACTGAGATTAAATAAGTTTTCAGTCACAGAGCCTTTGATAGTGATTTAGCTTTGAACCTAGTCTTTATGACTCTGAGGCCCAACCTCTATTTTTTTGGTAATATTTCCTGTCTGTAAATATGATTTATATTACTAAAATCCTAATCATCTAAAATGTTCAAGGCACAGAACTTTACAAATATTTATACAATAGTACAACATAGGGATAGCTCAATGGATAGAGCTCTGGGTCTGGATTCAGGAAGACCTGACTTTAAATTTGACAGCAGCAAACACTTAGTAGTTGTGTGACCTTGATTGCCTTAATCAACTGGAGAAGAAACTAGCAATACAAACTAGTATCTTTGCCAAGAAAATCCCCAAATGGGGTCCCGAAGGGTCATACACAGCTCAACAAATGAACAAGAAAAACAACATTGGCCAAAGTTTCTTAATCTTAAAAGTTACTCACCTAGTGTAGCTAAGCATTCGGGAATGCTGACCCACATTTTAAATGGAAGAAGAAAACCTTTTTTTAGTGAAAATATCCTTTTCTATTGTTCCTTTGTCTTTTGTTTGATAGTGTTTTTCTCTCATTCTGCAACTTCTTCCTCTACTCATACTATGAAAATGAGAATTAATGGAAACCACTTTAAGTAAAGACTGAAAAAACAAATGGCAGCCAGATTTCTTTTTTTTTTCCTTTAGAATAACATGAATTCGCATAGATTATAATTGTCAGTCTGCTTAACTTCAACTTGTGAGTCTAAGTATTGCATGTCTGGTTGTTGCAAAAAGTCAGCTGTGGCTATAAAACATATGCACCAGGCTATTTTAAAATATTTGGCCCTCAGACAAATGGCTGTTATCTCAACAAGCCACTGTCTAAGTTCTATGTTAATGGCTCATCCTTGGAAATGAGAAAATTTTACCTATAGACTACTCAAAAAACAAACTAAAACAAAACAAAACAAAAACCTGGCAGGTTTTTGAGAAGCTTGGCAGATTCTTATGATTTAACTTATTCATGTTTGTTTCTTGGGAGGCTCTTATATACTTTTAAAAAAGTTTCACTGATTTTTTTTTTGCTGAGGCAATTGAGATTAAGTGACTTGTCCAGGGTCACACAGCTAGGAAATGTTAAGTGTCTGAGATTGAATTTGAACTCAGGTCTTCCTGACTTCAGGGCTGATGCTCTATCCACTGTGCCACCTACTTGCCCCATTCACTAATTGTTTTTAAATGCTTCTTTTAGTACATACATTTTTAGAAGAACATTAATATGCTTAATAAGTATGGTACTAATATTTTATCTTTGAAACATAAATTCCAAGAGGTCAAGTCTATAAAATCCTCTACCTAATAAAATCCACTTAGAATTGGTTTTCTGCCTTACTCTGAAAGTCAAACAGTACAATTTAAGAATTTACCACTGAAAATGGAAACATTGATATCTCTGTCCATCTGGCAGCTAGGTTGTACAGTGAATAGGACACAAGCCCTGGAGTCAGGAGGACCTGAGTACAAATTCAGCTTCAGACACTTGACACCTATAGCTGTGTACTCCTGGGCAAGCCATTTAACCCTGACTGCCTTGCAAAAAAAGAAAATGGAAAGTTATCTATCCCTATTGGCAGTTAAGTGGCTCAGGAGGTAGAGGGCAAGATTTAGAAGGAGGAAGACTAATTTTCTTGAACTTAAATCCAACTTTAGAGAATTACTAAATGTGTGGCCTTGGACAGATTACTTAAACCTGTTTGCTTCAATTTATTCATTTCATCTGTAAAATAAGTTAGAGAAGGAAATGGGAAATCACTTCAGTATCTTTGCCAAGAAAACCCCAAATGGGGTCACAAAGAGTTGGACATGATAGAATAATAACATGCATATCGGAATTACCCATGAACTGATAAAAAATAAAAAAATAATATGCCAGAACAAGTAAGGGGAATGGTGAGTAAAGAAGGAATACGGTGAGTGGGTGAGTGGGAAGTCATACAATTAACAACTATGTTGTGTTCCCAAGAAGGATATTAAGTTACTAGTTCTTTAACTATACTTTGCATAAATGTCAGTTGGGAGGCAACATGATATTATGCAGAGAAAGTTGAAAAGAAGACCTAAGTTTGAAGGCAGAGCAAAGGCTAATTTGTATCATCTCAGGGAATTCCCTCATTGGGAGTGCCCTGTATCAGTGAAATCACAAGTCTAATCCATATGTAAAACAGAAACATCTTAAATTTAATTTTTACAATTTTTATACTCTCCAAGGTAGATGAGTAATGAATAAAACAGGATGTGTTGGATATGTACATATCAGCCACACACATATGGACAATATAAATAAGTTTTCAGACAAATATAAAACCTCACAGCTTGACTAAATAACATTCCTTAAGTCTTTTAATAATGAACTTTCTTTAAAATAAAAAAAAGGTTGTATTTGTAAGAATTCATTGTCAGGAAATGTGATTGTTAAGTAACAGATTCCGACAGATAACATCAGTCAGCAGATGTTTCTTGTATATAATAAAGGATCTCTTTTTTATAGGAGTTATGTTTTAATTTATCTTTGCCACATAAAAGTACATTCTCCGTCGTTTTTGAAATGAGAAATTAAAAAAAATACATTGTTAACCCATTGAAGTTTTTCTGTGGCAGGAAGTAAAGCCAAAGCATATAAGCATGGTTTTCTTCATGACTCATGACCATATAGATCATTAACTCAAATGGCAGTAATAGTTAACAGTATAAAAAAGTCACAAAAGAGCAGGGACTTTTTTCTGTCTAGATTGTCAAATTCCCAGACTCTTAGTAGATATGGCTGTGAGCAAAGAAGGTTGTTAACTGTATGACTACAAAGATAAGTTTGCCCCACAGAACCTCAGGCAAATGGGCAGACAGATAGATGACCATGATAGAAGACTGCATGAATATCTAAAATCAATGGGATAAGTTTTAAGAAAATCTGGTTTGGGTTGTTTTCTTTTTGGGGGAAGGGGGAGGAAGGAGTTCTAAGATCTCACTAGTTAAGGAAAATCTTTCTATCAGTGCAGATCATAGGACAACAATTTGGCAAATTATGTCTCGAGAGAGATCAAGTGATTTGTCCAGGTCATATAATCAATTTGAGTTGGGGCAGAACTCAAAAGCAGCTTTTCCTGATTCCTGATTCTCAATCTTCTATCCAGTCTCCTGGACCATCTCTTAAGAAAATATGTACTGTACACAATCCAACACACATTTTTCAAGTTATGTTTTTGTTTATCTTTATGATAATAAAAGTACTGTGTGCAAAGAACTAAGTAAGGTGCTCAAATACATAATTTAGATATTGTTATCCAAATAGTGGGATAGTGTATTGTATATACATTAATGGGCAAAGTATGATGCCTGGCAAGTCATTTAATCTCTCAAATCACAGAATTTGACAGGTGAAAGCTCTCTGGACTTCAGTTTTTTTTTATCTATAAAGTGATAGATTTTAGTGGCCTTTGAGGTCTCTTCCAGCTGTAAATCTTAAAATCTTATGATTTTAAGTTTCATGGGAACTTGGGAGAAGGGAGGGAAGGCTTCATAATGGAGATGGTGTTTTGGTTTTAAGAATAGGTAAATAGTCGATAGTGAACATTAGAAGGGGGCACAAAATGCTGGTGGATTGTTTTTTTTTATTCTCATTGGGAAGAGAATGAACAAAGGCAGATAATTGGGAGGCGTTGAATGATGAGCAATTAAGTCAGGTTTCAAGGTAGCCTGAAGCAAAAGTGTGTTTAAGTGTGGGTTGGCACAATTGTGGGGAGTTGTGATTGCCAAGTTGGGAAGTTTGAACTTCATGTGATTGGCAAATGGAAACCATTTTGTGGTCTTGAGTAGAAAAGTAATATTCTTGAGTAGAGAAGGAATATGAACAGCTTATACACTAAAAAAGAAAAGAAAACTATACTGGCAATAGCTAAGGATGTTAGTCATGGTGAGGAACCATTAGTTGGTATTTCATTAAAATAGATTTTAAATTGTAAGGTGACTATCTCAGCTGTACTAATATGGACAATTTTTACAGTGGACAAATTTTGAGTTTTTTGTTTAAAATAGATATGGCAAAAAAATCAAAATATTTTAAGTAGGAAGCTAGCTAGTAGCAAGGATTTTTAACAGGGATATAATCAAAATTGAAAAGAAAGACCCAGGGTACTGAGAGTTACCATGACTGAATTATTTTGGGAATGAAATTATCTGATAGAGGTTTTCAAATATCAAATTTATAATTACATACAACTTTTTCATGATTTGTCTGGAGCAATATTTCTCTAAATTTTAAGAGATATCTTCTACTATAGTTTCTGATAGGAAAAGTCTCTCATTGATGAGATTTCATCTTAAAATTTTAAAAAGCTATAGAATGAATACGAGATGATTTTAAGATTAGAAAATTTTTATCAGAGAAACCGTGTTTTTATCATGGAACTTGAAGATAAGCCACCGAACACAAACCTGTGCATTTGGACAGATGGGTGACATCAGGAGAAAAATACAACAACCATAGGTACTGCCCAAATACTTCAGACTACAAAAGTAGCCCTGAGTGTAACAGCTAGTCATGAAGATTAAGAAAAATAATAAATTATCATCTCAAACTAGTTCTTAACGGATTGTCAATTTACCTTCTATATAGAAGAAAAAAGAAAGGAAAAAAGGAAATTATAACTGGGATAAGAAAAGTTAGTGTTAGGGATCAGGGTCCATGTTCATGTCAGTGTGCAGAAACACAGGTTAAATGTTTGTTACTTTTTCTTATCCTTTTCCTGGAATTGTTCATTCATTGAATCAATCAACAAGCATTTATTCATCTTTTGTTTTTGAAAAGAACCAATGACAGAAGTGGATGACCTTGGCATCTTTGATGTCTGACCAAACTCCAAGCATTCCACAATGGCTATTTTAGCCATCTTCATGGTTGTTGCAACAAGTTGTTGCCATCTGACCATTCCACCAGAGAGAGTCTTCACATGTTTGGGGTAGACATTCCCTTAACTCATTGATAGGTTTGAATTCCATAGGTTGTTTTAGTCTATATGCTCAGACATTTTTACCAGCATGTGGCCACTTCACATGCAACAGCTTCTAAGAGCTATGGATGAGAGTAAGTGGCAGGTGGACACCAAAAGTGGATGAAAAGCCCTGAAAAAGGCTTGGTAAGCTCTTACATAGAGTTGCTCGTCCACCATGAAAACTCCATATACTCCATAAGCATATATTAAGCATCTAATATATGTCAAATATTGTTTTAGTCAATGGGAATGATAAAACAAAAGTGGAACAGACTCAGCTCTCTCAGTTTATATTCTACTAGGGGAAACAAAACAAACACAAATAATGAAAGGAAGAAGCAGTGGATAGAGCACTGAGTCTGGAAACAAGAAGATCCTCTGAGTTCAAATATGGCTTCACAAACTTATTAGCTCTGTGGCCCTAGTCAACCTTTAACCTTTCTTTCCCTTATTTTTCTCATCTATAAAATGGGGGAAGTAATAGCACTTACTTCCCAGGGTTGTTGCAAGTATCAAGTGATATGATAATTATAGTGCATTTAGCACAGCACCTATCACATAGTAGGAACTATGTAATTGTTAGTTATTACTATTCTTCTATTTTCCAGGGAATATTGGCTGTAGTGAATAAAGATCTACAATTGCTATGTAAAGTTGAAGACCAGGGATCAAAATTGAATAAGCCAGCAACCTAATTCCCAAAGGTCCTATAGAGGAACTCAAAGAAAACCTCATGATATGATTCAAAAAGCCCTGAATTCAGAGCTGGTTGGAATGTCTGTGAATCCTGTTTTACTTTGAGCAAGCCATTTAATAATCTTGAATCCTTACTTCCTCATCTGGAAAGGGAGACAATTGAATAAAATGGTCTCAGAGGTCCTTTCCAGCTCGAAGTCTTTTGACCTTCCATAAGTAATTAACACTAATGAGGGAGACATGTAGTTTTCTTACATCTTGAACTTTTATAAAAACCAGGTCAGCAATTGAAACAAGGGGAATGAACCTTAATGTCTATTTTGATGGTTTAAGGAAGTTTCTTTCAGATTGCTGACCTGAACCTGGATGGGGAAACCAAAAACAAGCAGAACTCAGCCAGAGGAAAGTAAGGGGAACTCCAGGAACCAATGTCATCTTTGTCTACTTTCCCTAAGATTTTCTTAAATTTCCACATGAATTGGAAAAGTCCTGCTTTGTCTTTTTATCTTATGACATGGGTGTAGCTCATCTGCTGGGAGGCTCTATGCTACTGGAGATGAAATACTGGGCAGTGGTAATGAGGACCTGGAACCTTCATCTGGAAAAGCTGGCCAGAGTATGAAAGGCAAAAGTGCCCCATATAGAATATATCATACAAAATCACAGAATTATAGAATTTGATGGTTTAAAGGAATATCAGTAGCTATCTAGTCCAACTCACACACAAAGGGAATCCCTACAATTAGATACCTGGCTTGAATCTACCCTTTGCTTGAGCAAAAACTAAAGCAAAAACCAAACCCCAATAACAACAGTATGAAGGGGCTAATTGGTTAGAACCATAATTGCTATGGAAAGTCAGTGGAGCCCACCACCTCTTGAGAGAATCCATTCAACTTTTGGAGAGCTCTAACTGATAGGACATTTTCCTACCCTAATATCAAGCAAAATTAACTTCTTTACAGATTCCATCCATTGTTCCAGGGGCTAACCAAAACAAAGTTAATCCTTTTCTAGCCCTTCAAATACCTGAAGACATTTTGGGTCCTTCCTTTCCCAAATCCCTATCTTTGAGTCTTCTCTTCTGTAGACTAAATGTCACCAGTTCCTTAAGACAATCCTTATATAGAATGTGAACTCAAGGCCCCTCATCATTCAGATTGTTGGATGTTCTCCTTCTTAAACTGTCCTAAAACCTACATTGGCCTCATTAGCTCCAGACACTGATAAATTAGCTCACATGGTTAGAACATTAATGTGCTAAAATTAACATGTTAATCACTAGTTCTATATGTAATTTCTTCCTTATTTTCACAGAAAAGATTGCAGACTTAATCCTAGTTTATTTTTTATTTTTATAAATATGTGCTATAAGTGACAAGGCAGTCAGGCAGAAGGATGAGGACTGATTTCTGCAAATCTTTCACTACTGCTAGAAAAACTAAAACCCAAACCCAATAATAGTATGAAGGGAATACTTGTTTGGAATCATACTTTCTAGTGCAGGTCAGCAGTACCATTCTTCTATACAAAGAAGGAAACACTGAATACTAACAGAATATTATTGCAAGCAGAGTAGAGCTAACATAAAGATTTTATGGATACTGTTGACCCATAAATCTGACTACAAACCATTCTGCTCATTAGGGAGTTCAGTACAGAAGAGGTGGGAAATTCAGGGCCATATTTGCAAATTTGACATCACAACTGTGCCATCTTTATCATTGCAGCAGTGAAATGAAACATAATGCAAGATCACTGCAAGGGATCTCTGAGTTCCCTGAGTCTACAAAGGAAGAAACAGAGGACCATGAAAATAAAAAGTCACAAAGGTAGGTAAGTAGCAAAGCTGAGATTAGCTCCCTGATCTTTTCACCCTGGATCTTGTAGTCATTGGACTAGGCTATTTGGCCGTATTGCTACTACATGGACCACTATCATCCATACAATCAGTTTAGGAGTGGCCACATTTGAGCCTTCTCAGATTTTCTCATCCTTCAGCCATATAACCAACATTTTCCCTTTCTGATATGAAAAGGAGATAAAGGGTTCAGAATTTCAAAATGTAAATACTCTGTTTTGTACATTCATCCCTTCAATGACAATTTTTTTCTTAAAAATATGTGTTGAAGTTTAATTTTCAAAATATATGTAAAGATATTTTTCAACATTCACCCTTGCAAAACCTTGTGTTCTAAAATTTTCTCCTTCTTTCTCCTGCATCCTCCTCCCCTAGACGACAAGTAATCCAATATTCTTCTATATATATTTTCACATTTATCAAGCTGAAAAAGAAAAATCAGATCAAAATAAGAAAAATGAAAAAAAAAGCAAGTAAACAATCACAAAAGATGAAAATTCTATGTTGTGATCCACACTTAGTCCCCACAGTCCTTTCTCTCTCTAAATGCAGATGGCTCTCTCCATCACAAATCTATTGGAATTAGCCTGAGTCACCTCATTGTTGAAAAGAGCCACGTCCATCAGAATTGATCATCGTATAATCTTGTTGCTGTGTACAATGATCTCCTGGTTCTACTCATTTCACTTAGCATCAGTTCATGTAAGTCTCTCCAGGCCTCTCTGAAATCATCTTACTGATTTCCATATTCCATAACATTAATATACCATAACTTATTCAGCCATTCCCCAGCTGATGGGCACCCATTCAGTTTCCAGTTCTTTGTGATTACAAAAAGGGCTGCTACAAATCACTGATCATTTTTAAGTGGTTGTTCTGTGCAGACCTCAGGAGCAAGCACTAGAGGAGATACAAAGTCTGGATATGCTATTTGTCCTGCTTTCAGGGAATTTTATTCCTAATAGGAAGATTAAGGTATAAACATAAATAATGACAATACAATATTGTGGGATATGAAGATTAAAAAGAGAGGTATTCAAAAAAGTACTGTTTGAGGTCTAGGGAGGTGATCATTATCAAGGAGGGGGATGAAAAATATATTTGATAGAGAGAGCGCATTTGAGTTAGGCTTTCAAGGATTGATAGAAATTCAGTAGGTGAAGGGGAGAGAAAGAGAACATTCTATGTATATGAATAAGTGTCAGCAAGGGCACCAAGATAGAAAAAAAGCAGAGTATGTTAAGGTAGTTAAGAAAATAGCACTGTTTGATTTGAACACTTATGAGATAAAATTAGAAAGGCCAGGTGGCACCATATTGTGGAGGGCCTTGAATGACAGGCAAAGGAATTGGAATTTTATTCATCAGGCAAGAATGTAATGCTCCAAAGTGGCTTATTTGCTATTTCCCATAAATGGCTATCAACCTACCCTGCATTCATGGAATGCTCTTCCTTTTTTTTTTTTTTTTTTTTTTTTAAATCTCTGTTTCATGGATCCATTGGTTTTTAAGATTTGGTTCAAGTGCTATCTCCTTCAAGAGGCCTGTCCTGGTTCTCCCAGGTGTTAGTCTCTGCTTTCCCCTCCACTGCCATAAAGTATAGTAATTTATCTGGACAGATTATATCCCTGTGGTAGAATTTAAGTTCCTTGAGCTCAGAGGTTGTCTCACGTATCTTTGTGTTGCCTTCACTCTGGACAACGCTTGATACATAATAGATAATAAATGCTTTCTGATTGACAGGCAATAGGAAGCCACTAAATATTTATGAGTAGATGAATAACATGAGCAGATCTACATGTAAGAAAGATTATTCTGGTAGTGGATGTAAAAAGAACTTTTAACTCACCACAATTATTTGGGCCTAGTATAGAAAGAAGAAATCCACAAAATCAGATGATCAAAATTGAAAGGGACTTCAGAAACTGTCTGCTTCAACATACAATTAAGAAGAATTCTTTTTATATCATATCAGGTGGGTGATTATCCATTGAAGACTTTCAGTGGATGCCATATCTGACTGTTGTGAAAGCACAGCTCAATTGATTAGGAAGTTTTTCCTTACTTCAAGACTCAATCCATCTCAAATTTCTATCCACTGCTCCTATTCTCCTTTTTGGGACTAAGCAGAATAAGGATAATCTGTCCTTCATGTGCCAGTCTTGAAATACTTAAAGACTTCTCTCATATCTTCCATAATTTTTTCTTCTCCAGGACAACCACCAAAGTTTCTTCATTGGCAAGATTTCAACAATCTGGTTATCTTCCTCTACAAGCTCTGCAGCTTCCTACAAGGCAGCATCCCAAACTGAATATAATACTCCACATATTCCCAGATTATAGCACAGTGCATGGGATCATCATTCCTTGTAGTCTTAAGCACCAGACCTCTCTTAAAACTGAAGAGTTTGTTTGTTTGCGGTTGCTATCTCAAGCTATTGCATCATTTGTCTGATGATCCAACAGAACCCTTAAATCCTTTTTAAGCAAACTCCTGTCAAGCTGTACTTGCCCCCAATTTTTTGTGAAGACATACTGAGTATCATATTACACTCAGCCCAATATTCTGATTTATAAAAAATCTTATTGGTTGCTGAATCTGTTATCTGTTGTATTATTATTCCTCTCCATTTAATGTTATTTATATTTAGTAAAGATTTTATCAATGCCTTTATCCAAGTTGCTGTTATCTATATTAAACACAGGGGCAAGTGCTGATCCTTGGGCCAATTTATGAGAGACTTTCATATTTACTATTTAATATCTAGATAATCTAGGATCAGATAATATCACATTTGATATGTCTTATGATCTAGACTTTCCTAGAGAGTATGCAACATTACTCCATCCATCATTATTTTGAATCGTGGAGATAGTAATTTCTGGACACAAGAAGACAGTTTCAATGGGTGCAAAAAGGTAGCCTATAGACAGTTCTGGGAACTAGGATGAAATTTCATTTGGGTAGGTGAGTAGAACTAGGGATTTCTCTGAAATTCTTCAGAAAAAAACCTCAACTTGATCATAGTCATCACAAGTAAAAAAATGATTTAAAAAATACTGGAATGTTGGGTTTAGGTAAGTCCCATAGCTTATTTTTCTCTTTAAAATACTAGGCACACA